>NC_056743.1:585985481-586609563 GCF_019279795.1 Protopterus annectens | reverse complement strand
TCCTGTTTTCAAGAATATTCTAACAGATCTGAACAAAGATTACATTGGCTAGATGTTCATCGTCAGTTAAGGTACTATTTGGATAGAACAAAACAATTCAGAAAATCTGACCAGCTGTTCGTCTCTTATGCAGAAGGCAGAAAGAGACTTTCAGTTTCAAAGGTATCATTATCCAGATGGCTAACATCCCTGATTTCCCTTGTTTATGAAATTAGACACCAAAAGCTGCCTAGCAAACCTAAAGCCCATTCTACCAGAGCCTTGGCTACTTCTATAGCCTTCCAAGATAGACTGCCTATTGACACCATTTGTGCAGCGGCTACTTGGGCTACTCCTCACACTTTCATTTCTCATTATAAGTTGGATTTAGCCTCTAGACATAGAGCTAACTTTGGTTCCACTGTTCTCAAGAGTCTGTTCCGTTAGGCCACCCGGGACAAGGTGCTAGGACGCGTCCCATCCAGCAAGAATGAAGGCAAGATAGACAACTTAACATATAGAAGTTATGTTCTTACCATAACGTTCCATGTTAGTTGTCTTCTTCTCGCCTTCTTGCGTCCCACCCTCCTTCCCCCTGGCCTGGACAGACCTAGAGGAGTTTTGATTGTGACCTCTCTTTCTACCACCTCTTTACTTTAGGTATATGCTCTGCTGTGCATATTTCCTGGATCAGGATGTAGGTCACCCTTCTCTTCTCCCTTGTTTATAGAGGTGGACTTTGTTACTAGTTATTTTACTACTATTATAGGCAGTGCCTAGCTTACAAACGAGATCTGAGGTAACTCACGCCTAGCATTGTGGGATATAGGGGGAGCCTCGAGCCGGTGGAACCAACTCTCGAGCTTTTAGAGTGGCCGAGTTGGAGCCGAGGATCGGCTCCGAACCCATCCAGCAAGAAGAAGGCGAGAAGAAGACATCTAACATGGAACGTTATGGTAAGAACATAACTTCTATTTTTGCCTGGGTGATCAACACTATTATAGGGATTGTTCTTTTAGGTGTTTGTACCCCCAAACTTTATATAGCCACCGCTTATCTTTAAAAAAAATTTCTCGAGAACCAGAAACCTGTCTTTGCTTGGAGTAAGGTGGCATTTAAGTCCTTCCTTAAAGAAGCTTAAATCATTACATCTGAGTGATGCCTCCCGGTGTATCTGCAGTTTACTCCTACTGACGCCTCTAGATGTCAAATATTTCTTGTTCATTTTTGCATCAATAATTCCAAAACCATGCTATTTACAAGGTTTTAAAATATTTCATCGTAAAGCTTACACAATGGCAAACTCAACTACATTAATATTTGATCTCTGTCTAGTACAGGTAAATAGATATTAACTGTTGTTTTTATGATGTTAACTTAATATAGGTTTAATTTTCACATATTTTTTTTGAAAGTCTCAACAGCCAAGTAACACTGACAGAACTCCTAGCCCCATGTGAAAGCTCTCGTCTACATGAATAAAATGCTGCTTGACAGTATGTGTGTAACTTGAGTGGTTGCTTAGCTATTGTAAGTTTGCAAAATATAATGTAATAGTCAATGTGTTTACTGTGATTTATTAAGTTCAGTTTAAGACCTAGAACCTAAAGAGTACTACTACTATAAAAATAGTTTGTGCTGAAGAGTTTGCTATGTATACTACTTTCATAACCCCTATGGTTCCAGACTTATAAACATTTGTTTGAAATGTGAGGACATAATTTGATTGTCAAAAAGCTTAGGCTCCACCCATTGGAAGTTACGGTGCAAATTCCCTGAGCTCCATTGGAGTGTGAGTTAAATTGGGGACTTCTGTTGTGAAGTTGGACCTTGATGTTTCCGATGTTCTTCACTGTTGCAGTCAGTACATTTGTGTAATCTGCTGGCAGGTTGCCCTCAGTCGTCCTGAATAACAAAGTCTTGGGGGTCCTGTGACTGTTGCGGTCTCCTCTTCCATGACGTCAGGTCGTCAGGGGTATAAAACATCCAGCCAACACCATTTTAATCCGTCTTTCTTGCCGTGCGGTGTCCGAAGCAGAAGCAGTTCGCAAGTGCCGGTCGGTCGACTCCTGAAATTTTCGTTTTCGATTTTCAGAACCAAAGTCTTCAAACTAAAGCTAAGTACCCTGTTGGGGAAACCTTTTCTTGCTCCTTGCCGATGTCAGTAAAAGTTAATAATTGCATTACTTGTGGGAAGCAAATACCTCATAAGGATTTTCATTTGTACTGTATTCCTTGCCTAGGCCCTGATCACAAAGTGCCTTGCTGTCGGTTTTGTTCTAAATTTAACCAACGCACTATTAAGCTTTGGTATATTTTTGCTTCTAAATATTTTGGTTCAAGATTTAACTACCCTGAAATGTCGTCTGTTAGCAGTCCGCCTACCGGAGTTCACAAAAAACGCAAGGAAAAAGACAGAGATAGACCGTCTAGGTCCAAAACTGACGACAATGTTTCTCCTAAGCCAGTCGCCGGTTTGCCGGTACTCAGTGAGGTGCTTTCACAGCCTCTGATACTCGCTACTTTTTAGCCACAGGCCTCTACCGAGACCCATTCGGAGTCCGGTATGCTGCGAGATTCTGCAAGTATTGAACCCACGGATGTCTCTCCCTTGGATGGGTCCGGAGCCGCTGAGCAGACACCGGCTTTTGAGGGTGTTTTCATGCCTCAACATTTTTATATTAAGCCGATGCCATCTAAAACAAGGCCAAAACCAACTTCTTTGTCTAAAAAACGACGCATGAGCCATGTCCTCAGGCCCCTATGCCTAAAAAACAAATGATCAAAATGGCTGAGGATTTAATTACCTTGATCAAGGGTTCCCAATCCCCTGCTAAGAGGCCTAGGCAAGGCAATGATTATGAATCTTCAGATCAGGTTTCCATTTCTTCTGATTCCTCTTCTGATCAGGAATTTCCTATTCCACCTTATGAGGACTCTGATGCAGAGGAATCCATCCCATCTGCTTCTCCTACTGAGGATTACTCTTTTCAAGAGACTTTGCATACTTTAAGGGAACATTTTCACTGGGAGAGTCAGGACTTCTCTGAATCAATAAAAAGGCTTGGGGATTTCCTCCTCCTTCCTCAGCATAGGCCTTTGGCAATACCTCTTGTATTAGACATTGCTGATATGTTCTCTGAATCAAGCATGGCTCCTGATTCCCTGCTTCCGGCTCCTAGTAAGCCAGACCAATATTACAGGGTTCCTGACTCCCACAAATTTCTTTTCAAAAACCCTGCAGCTGTTCTTGAAACTATTTCTCAGGGTCCCAAGTGTGTAAAGGCATCTACAACCAAGAATCCCACCCCTTCTGATAGAGATTCCAGGGCGCTGAATAGATTGGGTAAGAAGGTTTATACGTCTGCAACCCTGGCATTCAGGGCTTTAAACTGCCAGTTTCAAATGCTTAAATATCAACAGCATGTTATGGGCTTATTGAAACAGAAAATGATGCTGATTTCTGATTGTGTGGAAAATAGAGTTACATGAGTTATTGCATTTAGCAGAACAAGTTGGACAGCATATTTTGCAATGTGGTTTTGATTCCTTGGAGGCCTCTTGCAGGGCCGCCGTAACTGGATCTGTGATAAGAAGGCATGCCTGGCTCAAGGAGCAAAATCTGCCTGATCATGTTAAAGCTAAATTGTTAGATGCCCCTTTACAGCATGACAGTCTGTTTGGTTAGAAGGCAGAAGACGTTTTAAAGAAAATATAAGACAAAGCTAAATCTATGGAAACTGTAAAAGATTTTTTGCAAGTGCAGCCACCCAGGTTCAGTAGGCACTGGCCTACTAAGAATTGGTCCTTTCTTGTGTCCCAACAGAGTCACTCGGGGCAAACCCAGGCGCTCCAAAGGCTCCAGATATTCACAGGTATCTTACAGGTCAAAGCAGTGGGGTGCCTCCACCTCCAAATCTGGAGGTAACAAAGCACAACGCTGCAGTAAGCAGTCTCAATGACTTTCCTCTACCATCTCCAAGCACTTAGTTTGGCAGCCCCCTTGGGGGAAAACTAGCACTTAATGCTCAAAATTGGCATTTAATTACCCAGGATAAATGAGCATTAAACATAGTATCCCAGGGGTACAGATTTCATTTCCACACATTGCCAATTCCAAACGGATGGCCATATCTGCCACCAAACCATTGGGCAGAGGCCTAGAAACAAGTCATGTCCCTCATGGATATGGAGGCTATTCAACCAGTACCAGAAAAGGAAAAAGGACAAGGATTTTATTCAAGACTTTTCCTGGTACCCAGAAAAGACTAATCATGGCATCCAGTTCTGGACTTATCAATTCTAAACACGTTCCTGGACATTCCAAAATTCAAAATGCTGACTTTACAACAGCTACTGCCTATGTTAGGCAAGAATGCCTGGTTGGTTACTCTAGACTTAATAGGCATACCTGCATATCCCAATAAGGGAATCTTGCAGAAGATACCTCCGCTTCAAAGCAGGTTTTTTTGCATTACCAATTCTCTGCACTGCCCTTTGTACAGACCCTGGGCGTAGTAGATAAGCCAAAGTGCCTGGCACCAGTAATTGCATTTTGCAGACAAAGAAACATTTATGTTTATCCTTATCTGGACGATTGTCTCATTCAGGCAGAGGACAAGGACACTCTTCAACATCTGGCGTTTGTAAAAAGGCTTCTAGCATGCCTAGGGTACACCATAAACGAAAATAAATCACAACTGGTACCCTTTCAAATAATTACATTCCTGGGTGCAAGCTTGAATACAACTGCCCAGATGGCTTACCTCGCGCCAGACAAACAAATTCAGTTGACAACATACTTCAAACAAATGGCAACAAAAACCCAACTATCTGCAAGACAAATTCTGCAGGCTTTGGGGTTCATGGCATCCTGCATTCTAATTCCATATGTGAGACTGCATACGAGGAAACTTCAATGCTATCTAAAAAGCTTATGGAGTCAACATTGTCACAGCCTGGAAACAATGATTCCTCTCATTCCCTGCCTGCAACAGGAGTTGCTTTGGTGGGCAGAGACATGTCACCAAAACAAGGGACTGTCATTTACTCTACCCCTGTCACCCAAACCCTAACTACAGATGAATCAGACTACGCTTGGGGGGCCCACCTGGCAGGGAGATGCATTCAGGGCAAATGGAGCCCAAACCAAATGCATCTACATATCAACCAGAAAGAAATGCTAGCTGTTCAGAATGCTCTGACAGCCTTCAAGGACTTCCTTCATCCAGGACAGCTACTGATAAAGACTAACACCACAGTTATATGGTACATAAAGAAGCAGGGGGGTACCCACTCCTTCCCCCTTTGCAGACTAGCCATGGCCTTGTGGAACACAGCAATGACTTACCAAATACATCTTCAAGCTCAATTCCTGCCAGGAAAGCAAAATACTCTGGCAGATGGCCTAAGCAGAAATCTTATGCACCCGTACAAATGGAAACTAGATCCACAAATCTTCAGCATGTTAACGCAAAAATGGGGGAGCCCAGACAGATCTATTTGCCTCTCCCCAAAACTATCAGACAAATTCTGCACAAGAACTCATCACAAAAAAGCATGGAAAGTGGATTCTCTATCCTTCAGCTGGAAAAATATATCAGTCTATGCCTTTCCCCCTCTCCCACTACTCTCCAAGGTCTTCCTGAAAGTCAGGAAAAAACAAAAATGAACCTAATTGCTCCGGACTGGCCTCCCCAACACTGGTACCCTCTTCTAAGGAACATGTCACACCTCCCTCCATGGTGCTTACCTCAAACACCTCACCTATTGTCTCAGTAGAACTATCAAATTCTGCACACTCTGCTCCAAACTCTGAATCTTGCAGCATGGCTACTGAACTAACTTCACCAACCACATCTCTCAGTAAACCTGTGATGGATGTCATTTTGGAGGCCAGAAGGCCTAGTACCAGAAAATCTTATGCTGAAAATTGGAAGATAATCTGTGCTTGGAACCAAGCACAAAGAATAGAGACAGCAAAACCCAATATTCCTCAGATTTTGCAATACTTGACTGAGATGCTTCACAAGGGTCTATCTTTTTCTTCAATAAAAATCCATGCCACTGCCATCTCGGCTCATTACAACACAGAGCCTCCCCTCTTTTCTCATCCCCTGCTAAAACAGTACCTCAGATGGGCCAAAATTTTAAGGCCTCCCAGGAGAGCGCCAACATCTGCAGGGGACCTCAGTTTTGTGCTGGGAAAACTCACCCTACCTCCTTTTGAAGGAGCAGCTACTGCGGATATAAAATTTCTGTTTTGGAAGACAGCCTTTCTTTTTGCAGTCACTTCAGCTAGAAAGTTTTCAGAACTACAGGCTCTCATAGCAGTGGAGCCTTTCATTATTTTTTACCCGGACAGGGTGGCCCTCGGGACCAATCCTTCTTTTATGCCTAAGGTGGTATCCAGTGTGGCTCTTAACCAGACCATTCACCTGTCAACCTTTTTCCCAAATTCGCAGAACAAGGGAGAGCAGATTCTGCATTCATTGGATATACACAGGCAACTAAGATTCTACTTAAACAGGGCGAAATCTCTAAGAAAGTCTAAGCATCTACTGGTGGCATTTGCCGCAGGATCAGAGGGGAAGGCTATATCAAGGCAGACTATTTCTAAATGGATAAGCCATTGCATTCGTTTACTCTACTTGTGCCATGATAAACCTGTGCCCAAGGGGATCAGATCCCATTCCACCAGGACTGCCTCTACTTCAGCAGCTTTTCTCAGAGGGGTAATTACCAGAGACATTCTAGAAGCTGCTACTTGGAGCTCAGTTCATACGTTCACAGAGCATTACCATTTGCCTCTCTTTTTTAAATCCAGGGCAGGCTTTGCCACTGCAGTCCTGCGGGGCCTTATAGCTGCTCCTAATGCTGTTTTGTTCCTTTCTCCCATCCATAGCTTTGGGTTTCTACCCAAATGTAATGACTGCAACAGTGAAACACGAAGAACTTAGTACAGTTGTGTACACTTACCATAAATCTAGATGTTCGAGTGTATTCACTGTTGCAGTCCGGATTACCCACCCGCCAGCCCCCTTTCTATACTTCTTATTTCCTTCACTATGCTCAAAAGCGTTTGTGGTGTATTTGCTTTTAGTTGAACGTAAAGTTTGATCTGAAGTAGTTACTTCATTTGCTCTGCAATCTGTGGGTATCGGATCCGAGCCGGCAGCTTTACTAGCTAAAAGATCCGAGCTCCTAGCTCCTCCCCTTTACCCATAATCCCCCGCTACATGCTGCCTTTCCTCAGATCGAGTTTGCCGCGGCTGAAAGAAGCTACTAGTGAAGAGCTCCTTGGGCTGGGTGAGATCTTTCCAGTGAATATTGTTAAAAGTTAGACAAAAAGTTTAATTTTTTGTTAGTGTGTGAGTGATTTAGTCCCTATTTGTTGAATTGTAGTCTATTTTATTTTTTTATGGTATTTTTAGTTTATAGTCGTTTTTTGTTCTCCCCTTAGTGTCTGGGTGTGTTAGTGTGATGGCTGAAGGTCCCAAAGCCGTCTTTTGTAAGTGCACTGATTGTGGCCATAAGCTTTCCCCGGCTGATGGCCACACTGTGCGTTTTGTGTCTGGGGGTGGCCCACTTATCCACTAGCTGCCAGATTTGTGCAGCGTTTAACCCCCGGGCCATCAGGGATAGGAAGAACAAGTTGATCCTGGCGGGCTTGTTACCGCTGGACACTTCTTCCTCTCCCTCTAAGGCACAGGCTGCTACCGCAGCCCGCGTACCTTTAAGTCCCCCGACTCTACCTGGTACTCAACCTCCCTCTGCTGCGCAGAGTTCAGGGGACTCGTCTGCCACTGCAAGAGAGAAGAGGCATAAGGAAAAAGATAGGGAGAAGCACAAGAGTCATAAAAGGCGGGCTGAGACTCATCCTTCAGCCCTGCCATCTAAAGTCTCTAGTCCCTCCACGAGGGCCTCCGGATCCTCTCCCTCTCTGCTCCGTTTGCCTTCTTTCTCGCCGGAGCCGGAGGAGGAGTACTGGTCTCCCTCTAGGTCGTCGAGGCGGCCCTCCCGGCCTGCCTCAACGACATCTTCTAGGTCTACGAGAAGCCTGACCGAAGTGGACATGGATCAGATGATGCGTCGGTTTCTGCAGACTCAGATGCAGATGGGGGTGCTCCTGCCTCCCCCCCTTAGGGGGGGAGTGCAGTCCCCTTTTTTGCTCCAATCACTCCTTCTCCAACCCGTTTTCCGGTTTTGGAATTATCAGATCCGGCCCCTTTTGGAGCCGGGGATTTGTCGGCGCCGATAGCTCCGGTAGCTTCGACACAGTCTGTACCCTCGAGCGTGTCGGATCCTAGCTCTCAGGGCCGAGAGCTGAGCGTCGGATCCGTAGGGGTTGGTGTGTCTTCAGCGCCCTTCAGGCCGGAGCACACTTCCCTCTCGGATCCGACCACTTCGGCTCCGACACCGATCCCTGCTTCGGAGCCTGGGGAAAGTGGCTCGCCCTCGGCTTTTGAGGTAGTGTAGAGGGTTCTGTCGGTCTTCCAGATCCCCGGTCTGGGTGTCGGATCCCCCCCCCCTATGCATTTGGGTCTATCCTCCATCATCCGACCACTGGGACAGCCTGCTCAAACCCTCCAGTTAGTTCCCTTAGAGGAACAGGACCCCGTAGGTGAGCCCTCCTCGGATAGTCCCACCGAGGAGGTTCCTCTCAAACGGAAGTGTAAAAGGAGGCACCTGGACTCCCCTGAGTCCCTCACAACAGACACGGATTTGGATGAAGGGGAAGGTTCCCCAAGGTCAACCCCTGAGGATGTCTCCTTTGGAGACATCATGGAAATGTTGCGAATTAGAGGGGGGGGGGTCAGCCCAAAAACCTTCCTCGGACGAGTCCGTGTTTCTGGAGGCGTTTGAGGCAGGCCCGTCTACCTCCTCGGTGTCCCCTCCGACCGACCCCCTGGTAGACTTAATTACTACCAGGGCGTGGAAGGAGCCCGACAACGTGGAGCCAATTCCAAGACGGCCAGACAAAATTCTTAGTCCTCCCTCTGATAGGCAGGCCTGGTCTAAGGGTTCACCTGTGGATGCCATGTTGGTGGCGGCTGCCACAAAGAAGGAACTCGCAGAGAGTGTTCCTTGGTCCACCCTCCAGATAAGGAATCTTGGGCGCTGGACCGCATTGAAAAGCGGATGTTTGCTTCAGCCACCTTCTCTGTAAGGGCGCTGAACTACATGGCACACATTATCAGGCTACAGCGAGACATAATAAAGGAATACGCTGCAGCTCCCCCGGAGTCCATGACGGTCGAGGAGAAGACTTTCTGGACTCGTATGGCCACTCTGCAGTCTATCTCGAACACGTCTATGCGGCTACTCTCCCATGCTACGGAGGGAGCTGCAAGAGCTAGCGGAGCCGGGGTCGTCTTGCGGCATCACGCCTGGCTCCACCTTTGCAATTTCGCGGAACTCTTTAAAACGTCCTTCGTGAATGCGCCCTTTGACAGGACCGTACGCGAGACGCTGGTCCAAAGCGAGAAGGACGGGAAGACGCTGTCTGCCGTCGGAGTCCGCTTCTCTAATCCCCAACGATCCTTTTCGAAGAATCAGAGGGGACAAAAGAAGATGTGGTTCTGGAAGTCTCAGCAGTCCCGCCCAGCTTTGGACCCCTCGTTTTTCAGAGGCAGAGGAAGACAAGGTGGATGCCAGCCCAGAGACAGAGGGGGGGGGGGTCCGTGTAATTTCGGGTCTAGAGAACCGTTCTCTGACAGACCCGCGCAACAGCCCTGAGGGCTTACCCGACTGTCCCTCTCTGGAGGCAATCGGGGGGGCGTTTGTCGGAGCACCTACTACGTAGGGAGTCCATCACGACGGATCGATGGGTGCTCCAAATCATATCCAGAGGTTATTCCATCCCCTTCCTAAATCTTCCCCCCTCCATGAAGCGCCTCTCCGATGTCCCACCCGATCAAAGGGAGGTGGCAGCTTCAGAAATTTCGAAGCTGCTAGAAAAAAGAGCCATCCAGCGCGTCCCCCCAGACCAGTTCGAATTGGGCTATTACTCCAGGTTCTTTTTGTTGCCAAAAAAGATGGCGGACTTAAGACCGATTCTAGATCTCTTCCCTGAACCTGTTCATTCCCAAAGAGAAATTCCGGATGGTCACTCTTCAATCAATTCTCCCCCTCCTTCGGGAGAACGACTGTATGTGCTCCATAGACTTCAAGGATGCGTACTACCACATTTTGATGGACAGACGATCCATGAGGTTTCTCCGCTTCCGGCTGGGAGCCAGTCATCATCAATTCAGGGTTCTTCCGTTCGGCCTCACCTCAGCCCCTAGGGTGTTCACCAAAGTCATGGCAGTGGTTGCAGCCCACCTGAGACTCCAGGGCATTCAGATCTTTCCATACCTGGACGACTGGCTCCTTACCGCCTTCAGCAGGCATCAACTGTGTGTTGCCAGGGATTATGCTCTAACTCTTGCCCAGAGTTTGGGCATTTCGGTAAACCTTCAAAAGTCCTTTTTTCATCCTGTGCAGGTTCTGGAATTTATAGGGGCCAAATTGGGCACACTCCTCTCTCGGGCCCTACTAACTCCAGACAGGGTGAACAGTTTGTCTTGTCAGGTATTAGCCATCCTTCAGAACCCGGCTCCTTCAGCAGGGTTAGTCCTGAGAGCACTAGGGTCTATGGCGGCGGCAATCAGTCTTTGTCTACACACACGTCTATGGATGAGGAGTCTGCAATGGGACTCTTCAAGTCCAATGGTCTCTGTTGCTACATCCGTTGAACACCCCTATTCCCCTGAGCAGGGCTTGCAGGGGCTCCCTCCTCTGGTGGCTTCGCTCACGGGAGCTGCGAGAAGGGAGACCCTTCGTAATGCCCAAGCCACGTTGACCACGGATGCTTCTCTCCTCGGGTGGGGGGGCATTATTCGGGCAGAACCGTCCAAGGCACGTGGACCCCCTTAGAGACCGCTTTGCATATCAGTGTCCTAGAGATGAGGGCGGTGCTTCTGGCGTTGCAAGCTCTCCACGGCCTTCTTCCTCTAGGGACTATTGCGGTTCAGACAGACAACATGGCAGTAGTCTGGTACATAAACAGGGAGGAACCAGATCTTATCCCCTTTGTCGAGAGGCTATGAGAGTTTGAGAGTGGGCGATATCCACCAACTGCTTTCTGGTAGCAACGCACATTCCGGGTCGGTCCAACATTCTGGTGGACAAACTGAGTCGTGTGATCCTCACACCGCATTTAGTGGTCTCTCAAACCATCAGTTGCGAAACAGATCATCTGAAGTAGTTCATTTGTTCTGCAACCTGTGGGTCTCGGATCCGACCGGCAGCTTTCCAAGCTTCAAGATCCAAGCTCTAGCTCCTCCCCTCTACCCACAATCTCCTGTCTCCACCACACTACCCCAGATAGTTTTTGCCGCGGCTTGAATCACAAGCATCTTGAGAAGAGCTCCTGAGCTTAGTAGCACGGAAGTGAATTTTTTCTTGAAATTTTCTTAAAATTTTGAAAAGTTAAAAGGAGTGTGTTGAGAGAGTGTTTCTCTGCCCTTTTTTATTTTCGGGATTGCGTTTTGTTCAGTTAACCCTCCCCTAGGTGTTTGGGCGTGTGAGTGTGTGTGTTAGGGAATTGGCCGAAGGCCATAAGGCTATTTTTTCTAAGTGCACAGGGTGTGGCCATAAGCTTTCCCCAGCTGATGGCCACACTCAGTGCTTTATATGCCTGGGGTTTGCCCATTTGTCTTCAGACTGCCAGGTTTGCGCAGCCTTCAACCCCCGGGCTGTGAGGGACAGGAGGAACAGGCTTATTCTGGCGAGATTGCTTCCCCCGGAGGAGGCCTCTTCCTCCTCTCCCTCCAAGGTGCAGGCTGCCCAGGTAGCTTCGGCACCCCTGACTCCCTCGACTCAGGCTGGGACTCAACCTCCCACTATTGCCTTGAGTACGAGGGAAGTTCAGTCTTCTCCTTCTAGGGAAAAGCACAGGGAGAAGCACAGACACAAGAGGCGAGCCGAGCCTCATCCCTCAGCTCCGCCATCGAAGACTGTTAAATCGCCTCCGAGGGTGTCCGGACCCTCTCCTTCTCGTCTTCGATCCCCTTCCTTCTCGCCGGAACCGGAGGAGGAGCTCCTATCACCCTCGAGGTCGTCAAGGCGGCCTTCCAGGCCCTCCTCTACGACCTCCTCTAGATCTACTAGGTCTCTGTCTGACGCCAATATGGACAGGATGGTGCGTCGGTTTCTGCAGACCCAAATGCAGATGGGGGTGCTCCTGCCTCCCCCCCACAGGGGGGAGTGCAGCTTCAATATTTGCCCCGATTTCTCCTTCAACCCGGTTCCGGGTTTTGGAGTCTTCGGATCCAGGCCCTTCGGGCGGGTTTTGTCGGCCGGTGGCCCAAGCCTTCGGCGCTGACCATACCCTCGAGTATCTTGGATCCGAGCTCATGGGGCCGTGGGCTGGGCGTCGGATCCGTGAGCAGGTGCCTCTTGGCGCCTCCTATGTCTGAGAGCACCTCCCTTCGGATCCGATGGCCGGCTCCCACCGATCCCCATCTCGGCCGAGGAGACTGCTCTCGGGCCGGAAGAGAGTAGTTCTCCTCGGCTCGAGATAGTGGAGCGGTACTGTCGAGGTCTTCCAGGTCCCGACTGGCTTTGGATCCTTCCGCTCCCTCACTGCATACGGGTCTACCTTCCATCATCCTTCCATCGGGACAGCCTGCTCAGACCCTCCAGTTGGTTCCCTCGGAGGAACAAGAGGCCGTTGACGAGCCCTCTTCTGATAGTCCCACAGAGGAGGTGCCTCGTAAACGGACGTGTAAAAGGAGGCACATGGACTCCCCCGAGTCCGTCACCACAGATACGAACTTAGACGAAAGGGAATGTTCCCCAAGGTCACCCCCCGAGGATGTCTCCTTTGGAGACACCATGGAAATGTTGCGAATTAGAGGGGGGGGGGGGTCAGCCCAAAAACCTTCCTCGGACGAGTCCGTGTTTCTGGAGGCGTTTGAGGCAGGCCCGTCTACCTCCTCGGTGTCCCCTCCGACCGACCCCCTGGTAGACTTAATTACTACCAGGGCGTGGAAGGAGCCCGACAACGTGGAGCCAATTCCAAGACGGCCAGACAAAATTCTTAGTCCTCCCTCTGATAGGCAGGCCTGGTCTAAGGGTTCACCTGTGGATGCCATGTTGGTGGCGGCTGCCACAAAGAAGGAACTCGCGCAGGAGTGTTCCTTGGTCCACCCTCCAGATAAGGAATCTTGGGCGCTGGACCGCATTGAAAAGCGGATGTTTGCTTCAGCCACCTTCTCTGTAAGGGCGCTGAACTACATGGCACACATTATCAGGCTACAGCGAGACATAATAAAGGAATACGCTGCAGCTCCCCCGGAGTCCATGACGGTCGAGGAGAAGACTTTCTGGACTCGTATGGCCACTCTGCAGTCTATCTCGAACACGTCTATGCGGCTACTCTCCCATGCTACGGAGGGAGCTGCAAGAGCTAGCGGAGCCGGGGTCGTCTTGCGGCATCACGCCTGGCTCCACCTTTGCAATTTCGCGGAACTCTTTAAAACGTCCTTCGTGAATGCGCCCTTTGACAGGACCGTACGCGAGACGCTGGTCCAAAGCGAGAAGGACGGGAAGACGCTGTCTGCCGTCGGAGTCCGCTTCTCTAATCCCCAACGATCCTTTTCGAAGAATCAGAGGGGACAAAAGAAGATGTGGTTCTGGAAGTCTCAGCAGTCCCGCCCAGCTTTGGACCCCTCGTTTTTCAGAGGCAGAGGAAGACAAGGTGGATGCCAGCCCAGAGACAGAGGGGGGGGGGGGTCCGTGTAATTTCGGGTCTAGAGAACCGTTCTCTGACAGACCCGCGCAACAGCCCTGAGGGCTTACCCGACTGTCCCTCTCTGGAGGCAATCGGGGGGGCGTTTGTCGGAGCACCTACTACGTAGGGAGTCCATCACGACGGATCGATGGGTGCTCCAAATCATATCCAGAGGTTATTCCATCCCCTTCCTAAATCTTCCCCCCTCCATGAAGCGCCTCTCCGATGTCCCACCCGATCAAAGGGAGGTGGCAGCTTCAGAAATTTCGAAGCTGCTAGAAAAGAGCCATCCAGCGCGTCCCCCCAGACCAGTTCGAATTGGGCTATTACTCCAGGTTCTTTTTGTTGCCAAAAAAGATGGCGGACTTAAGACCGATTCTAGATCTCTTCCCTGAACCTGTTCATTCCCAAAGAGAAATTCCGGATGGTCACTCTTCAATCAATTCTCCCCCTCCTTCGGGAGAACGACTGTATGTGCTCCATAGACTTCAAGGATGCGTACTACCACATTTTGATGGACAGACGATCCATGAGGTTTCTCCGCTTCCGGCTGGGAGCCAGTCATCATCAATTCAGGGTTCTTCCGTTCGGCCTCACCTCAGCCCCTAGGGTGTTCACCAAAGTCATGGCAGTGGTTGCAGCCCACCTGAGACTCCAGGGCATTCAGATCTTTCCATACCTGGACGACTGGCTCCTTACCGCCTTCAGCAGGCATCAACTGTGTGTTGCCAGGGATTATGCTCTAACTCTTGCCCAGAGTTTGGGCATTTCGGTAAACCTTCAAAAGTCCTTTTTTCATCCTGTGCAGGTTCTGGAATTTATAGGGGCCAAATTGGGCACACTCCTCTCTCGGGCCCTACTAACTCCAGACAGGGTGAACAGTTTGTCTTGTCAGGTATTAGCCATCCTTCAGAACCCGGCTCCTTCAGCAGGGTTAGTCCTGAGAGCACTAGGGTCTATGGCGGCGGCAATCAGTCTTTGTCTACACACACGTCTATGGATGAGGAGTCTGCAATGGGACTCTTCAAGTCCAATGGTCTCTGTTGCTACATCCGTTGAACACCCCTATTCCCCTGAGCAGGGCTTGCAGGGGCTCCCTCCTCTGGTGGCTTCGCTCACGGGAGCTGCGAGAAGGGAGACCCTTCGTAATGCCCAAGCCACGTTGACCACGGATGCTTCTCTCCTCGGGTGGGGGGGCATTATTCGGGCAGAACCGTCCAAGGCACGTGGACCCCCTTAGAGACCGCTTTGCATATCAGTGTCCTAGAGATGAGGGCGGTGCTTCTGGCGTTGCAAGCTCTCCACGGCCTTCTTCCTCTAGGGACTATTGCGGTTCAGACAGACAACATGGCAGTAGTCTGGTACATAAACAGGGAGGAACCAGATCTTATCCCCTTTGTCGAGAGGCTATGAGAGTTTGAGAGTGGGCGATATCCACCAACCGCTTTCTGGTAGCAACGCACATTCCGGGTCGGTCCAACATTCTGGTGGACAAACTGAGTCGTGTGATCCTCACACCGTACGAGTGGTCTCTCAAACCATCAGTTGCGAAACAGATCATCTGAAGTAGTTCATTTGTTCTGCAACCTGTGGGTCTCGGATCCGACCGGCAGCTTTCCAAGCTTCAAGATCCAAGCTCTAGCTCCTCCCCTCTACCCACAATCTCCTGTCTCCACCACACTACCCCAGATAGTTTTTGCCGCGGCTTGAATCACAAGCATCTTGAGAAGAGCTCCTGAGCTTAGTAGCACGGAAGTGAATTTTTTCTTGAAATTTTCTTAAAATTTTGAAAAGTTAAAAGGAGTGTGTTGAGAGAGTGTTTCTCTGCCCTTTTTTATTTTCGGGATTGCGTTTTGTTCAGTTAACCCTCCCCTAGGTGTTTGGGCGTGTGAGTGTGTGTGTTAGGGAATTGGCCGAAGGCCATAAGGCTATTTTTTCTAAGTGCACAGGGTGTGGCCATAAGCTTTCCCCAGCTGATGGCCACACTCAGTGCTTTATATGCCTGGGGTTTGCCCATTTGTCTTCAGACTGCCAGGTTTGCGCAGCCTTCAACCCCCGGGCTGTGAGGGACAGGAGGAACAGGCTTATTCTGGCGAGATTGCTTCCCCCGGAGGAGGCCTCTTCCTCCTCTCCCTCCAAGGTGCAGGCTGCCCAGGTAGCTTCGGCACCCCTGACTCCCTCGACTCAGGCTGGGACTCAACCTCCCACTATTGCCTTGAGTACGAGGGAAGTTCAGTCTTCTCCTTCTAGGGAAAAGCACAGGGAGAAGCACAGACACAAGAGGCGAGCCGAGCCTCATCCCTCAGCTCCGCCATCGAAGACTGTTAAATCGCCTCCGAGGGTGTCCGGACCCTCTCCTTCTCGTCTTCGATCCCCTTCCTTCTCGCCGGAACCGGAGGAGGAGCTCCTATCACCCTCGAGGTCGTCAAGGCGGCCTTCCAGGCCCTCCTCTACGACCTCCTCTAGATCTACTAGGTCTCTGTCTGACGCCAATATGGACAGGATGGTGCGTCGGTTTCTGCAGACCCAAATGCAGATGGGGGTGCTCCTGCCTCCCCCCCACAGGGGGGAGTGCAGCTTCAATATTTGCCCCGATTTCTCCTTCAACCCGGTTCCGGGTTTTGGAGTCTTCGGATCCAGGCCCTTTCGGAGCCGGGGTTTTGTCGGCGCCGGTGGCCCAAGCCTTCTCGACGCTGACCATACCCTCGAGTATCTTGGATCCGAGCTCGCGGGGCCGTGGGCTGGGCGTCGGATCCGTGGGAGCAGGTGCCTCTTCGGCGCCTCCTATGTCTGAGAGCACCTCCCTTTCGGATCCGATGGCTTCGGCTCCCACCCCGATCCCCATCTCGAAGCCGAGGAGACTGCTCTCGGGGCCGGAAGAGAGTAGTTCTCCCTCGGCGTTCGAGATAGTGGAGCGGGTACTGTCGAGGTCTTCCAGGTCCCCGACTCGGGCTTTGGATCCTTCCGCTCCCTCACTGCATACGGGTCTACCTTCCATCATCCTTCCATCGGAACAGCCTGCTCAGACCCTCCAGTTGGTTCCCTCGGAGGAACAAGAGGCCGTTGACGAGCCCTCTTCTGATAGTCCCACAGAGGAGGTGCCTCGTAAACGGACGTGTAAAAGGAGGCACATGGACTCCCCCGAGTCCGTCACCACAGATACGAACTTAGACGAAAGGGAATGTTCCCCAAGGTCACCCCCCGAGGATGTCTCCTTTGGAGACACCATGGAAATGTTGCGTATTAGGGGGGGGGTGGTCTGCTCAAAAACCTTCCTCGGATGAGTCCGTATTTCTGGAGGCGTTTGAAGCGGGCCCATCTACCTCCTGGGTGTCCCCACCGGCAGATCCCCTAGTAGATCTCCTGACTTACCAGGGCTTGGCAGGAACCCGACACCGTGGAGCCTATCCCACACCGGCTGGATAAAATCCTTAGCCCCCCTTCAGATAGGCAGGCTTGGGCCACAGGGGTCTCCAGTTGATGCCATGTTGGTGGCTGCTGCCACTAAGAGAACTCTCCCAGGAGAGCTCCACGGTCCACCCGCCGGACAAGGAGTCCCGGACGCTGGACTGTATAGGGAAGCGGACCTTTGCTTCAGCAACCTTCTCTGTGAGGGCGCTGAATTATATGGCGCATGTCATCAGGCTGCAACGGGATTTGATCAAGGAATGCACTGCAGCTCCACCAGAGTCCATGTCGGTCGAGGACAAGACCGTGTTCTCGACTCGTATGGCCACTCTCAAGTCCATTTCAAGTACGTCCATGCGGCTACTGTCTTATGCTATGGAGGGAGCCGCAAGGGCCAGCAGGGCAGGTGTCTTGCAACGCCACGCCTGGCTCCGCCTTTGTAATTTCGCGGAACCTTTCAAGGTGTCCTTCGCGAACGCACCCTTTGACGGCTCTTCGCTTTTTGGCAAGACCATATGCGATACACTATTCCAAAGCGAGAAGGACGGGAAGATGCTGTCTGCCGTCTGAGTCCGCTTCTCGAGCCCCCAACGTTCCTTCTCAAGGAATCAGAGGGGGCAAAAGAAGCTGTGGTTCCGCAAGTCTCAGCAATCTTATCCAGCTTCGGACTCTGCGCCCTCCAGAGGCAGAGGGGGGCAGGGTGGACGCCGGCCCAGAGGCACAGGGGGACTGCGTAACTTCGGGTCTAGGGAGCCTTTCTCCGAGAGACCCGCGCAGCAGCCCTGAGGGCTTACCTGACTGTCCAGCTCTGGAGGCAGTCGGGGGGCGTTTAACGAAGCACCTGTCAATGTGTGAGTCCATCACGAACGATCAATGGGTGCTCCGAATTGTATCCAGAGGCTACAAAATTCCCTTCCTATTTCGCCCTCCCTCAGGTGGTCGCCTCCCCGATGTCCCACCCAATCAAAGAGAGGCGGCGACCGTAGAGATTTCAAATTTGTTAGGAAAAAGAGCCAGCCAGCGGGTCCCCCCTGACCAATCTGGATCGGGCTACTACTCAAGGTTCTTTTTAGTGCCAAAAAAGACGGGGGACCTCAGGCCCATTCTAGACTTGGCCGCCCTGAACATGTTTGTCCCCAAAGAAAAGTTCCGGATGGTCACTCTACAATCTGTTCTCCCCTTAATGCAGGAGGACGACTGGATGTACTCTATAGATCTCAAGGGCGTGTACTACCACATTCTGATGGACAGACGGTCCAGGAGGTTCCTCCGCTTCCAGCTAGGGGCCAGTCATTATCAGTTCAGGGTCCTTCCGTTTGGACTCATCTCAGCCCCCAGGGTGTTCACCAAAGTCATGGCAGTGGTTGCGGCCCACCTGAGGCTTCAAGGCATAAGGGTCTTTTCGTACCTAGACGACTGGCTCCTCACAGCAACCAACAGGCATCAACTTTGTACCGCGAGGGACTATGTTCTGTCTCTTGCCGACAGCTTGGGCATTTCAGTCAACATACCAAAGTCTTTTCTTCATCCTGTGCAAACATTAGATTTCATAGGAGCCAGGCTAGATTCTCGATCTTCTCGGGCCTTCTCGACCTCGGACAGGCTGTCCAGCCTCTCACTCCAAGTTTTGGCTCTTCTTCGCACCAAAGCTCCGCCGGCGGAGTTAGTCCTGAGAGCACCAGGCTCGATTGCAGCGGCTATCGGCCTCTCTCTCCATGCTCGCCTAAGGATGCATATATTACAGTGGACACTCCAAGTTCAATGGTCACTGTTACACCACCCATTGAATACTCCCATCCCCTGAGCAGGGTTTGCAGGGAATCCCTCCTTTGGTGCCTTCACTCCCCGGAACTCAGGCAAGGGAGACCCTTTGTGATTCCCCCTCCCCAGGCCACGTTAACCACGGATGCTTCTCGCCTAGGGTGGGGGGGGGGCATTGTTTGGGCAGAAACGTCCAAGGTACGTGGACCTTGTCGGAGACCGCCTTGCACATAAATGTTCTGGAGAAGAGGGCGGTGCTTCTAGCGTTGCAGGCTCTCCAAGACCGTCTACCTCTAGGAATGATTGCAATACAGACAGGCAAATATGTCAGTGGTCTGGTATATAAACAAACAAGGGGGAACCAGATCCTACCCTCTTTGTTGAGAAGCCATGAGAGTTTGGGAATGGGCGATATCCACCAACCGCTTTCTGATAGCAATGCACATTCCGGGATGATCCAACATTCTGGCGGACAAATTGAGTCGAGTAATTCTCAGTCCTTACGAGTGATCTCTCAATCTGAAAGTTGCGAAGGAAATTTTCTCGCTGCAGTCTTTTTGCTACCCCCCAAAACACAAAATGCAGCGAGTTCTTCGCAATTCTTCCTCCAGAAGGTGAGATCCCCAGAGACGCTCTGATTCATGCTTGGCCTCCCGGTCTACTCTATGCTTACCCCCCGCTTCCGCTCATGGCGAAGTTCATTCAGAAAGCCGCACCGGTTGGGGAGCAAAATTATCCTCATAGCCCCATTCTGGCCTCGTCAAATCTGGTTTCCATACCTGCGGTCTCACAGTCTCTCCTCCCCTTTAATCCTGGATCCCATTCCAGATCTGATATCGCACCCAACAGGGTGCCCAACACCGTACCTGGTAAACCTCAAGCTCGCGGCTTGGTTGATCCAGTTCCACTAATGGCAAGGACTCCCGGTATCTCGTCACCAGTGAAAACTATTCTGGTAGCGGCTCATAAACCGTCCACCAGGAAAATCTATAATAGCAAGTGGAAACTGTTTTCTATCTGGGCTAACAGCCAGGGTCTCAACACTTTTACTGTTCCGATTCCTACAGTCTTGGATTTTTTATCCATGATATTTGAACAAGGGGCCAGTCCATCAATGGTAAAAGTACAGTTGGCAGCAATATCCCATTTTCATGTGGGAGACTGATGAAGATCTCTAGCGTCTACAAAATTGTGTAAGACATTCTTGCGTGACGTTTTCCTTCTCAAGCCACCGGTGAAATCAGTGACTCCCCTTGGGACTTAACCTTTGTTTTGCAAGCCTTAACGAAACCTCCTTTTGAACCTGCAGCTTCTGTACCCCTTAATTTTCTGTCCTGGAAAACAGCATTCTTGGTAGCCATAACTTCTGCTAAAAGGGTTTCAGAGCTCCAAGCTTTGTGCATGAAACCTCCCTATCTTATTTTTCACAATGACAGAGTGAATCTCAGGACTCGCCCGTCTTTTTTACCAAAAGTGGCATCTGTGGCAAATATCAATCAGACTATCAATCTGCCAGTGTTTTTGAAGAAATTTCAAAATAAGGGAGAATATATGTTGCATACCCTAGATGTACATAGACAATTGCGTTTTTACATGCACAGGACCAAAGACGTTCGTAAGGCTGATCAACTGTTTGTGTCATTTGCTCCTTCATCCATGGGAAAACCTATATCCAAAGTGACACTGGCTAATTGGATTTGTCAATGTATTTCTCAGGCTTATAAGGCATCGGGCAAAACAACCCCATTTAAAATTTGTGCACATTCCACACGGTCCATCGCAACTTCTGCAGCCTTCTGGTCCAGGATGCCGTTGGACGACATATGTTCAGCAGCCACTTGGTCTTCTGCTCATACGTTTATTTCTCATTATAAGCTGGACATGATATCTAGAAGCAGGGCGTCCTTTGGCTCCGCGGTGCTTCGGAATATCCTTCCATAGGCCACCCAGGTTTCTTTGTTTAGGTAGCTGGGGACTCTGTCCCACAGGTTGCAGAACAAATGAAGTAACTACTTCAGATTTAGAAGTTATGTACTCACCATAACGTTCCATCTGAGTAGGTACTTCATTTGTCTGCAACCATCCCCCCTGCCATCCCCCTAACCTGTATCGGATTTCTAGGATCATTTATGATTCTTGAGAATATCTGAACCTGTTTATTACAAGTTTTTCAGGTGATACAGCAAAACCGATCTAAGGTAATGTGGTGGTGACAGGGGATTGTGGGTAGAGGGGAGGAGCTAGCAGCTCGGATCTTGAAGCTTGGAAAGCTGCCAGTCGGATCCGAGGTCGGATCTGAGACCCACAGGTTGCAGACAAATGTAGTACCTACTCAGATGGAACGTTATGGTGAGTACATAACTTCTAATTCCTCAAATGGGGTCTACCTTGCTGCGATCTTTTCGCTTCTCCGTCAAACACAAAGTGGAGCAAGTTTTTCGCGATACTTCCCCACCAGGGGAGAACCCCAGAGACGCTCTGCTTCATGCCTGGCCACCCGGTGTCCTCTATGCTTATCCCCCCTTACTCTTACGATGAAGTTCATTCAGAAAGCACGTCTGTTGGGGAGCAGAATTATCCTTATAGCCCCATTCTGGCCTCGCCAGATCTGGTTCCCATATCTGCGGTCTCACAGTGTAGTTCCTCCATGGATCTTAGATCCCATTCCGGATCTGATTTCGTATCCTGCGGGATTGCAACTTCCGAACCTGGTAAACCTCAAGCTCGCGGCTTGGTTGATCTAGTTCCACTGATGGCAAGGACTCCCGGCATCTCATCATCAGTGAAGGCCATTCTGGTAGCGGCTCACAAGCCTGCTACCAGAAAAATTTACAGCAGTAAATGGAAGCGTTTTTCTATCTGGGCTAAGGACAAGGGCTTAGATCCCTTTTCTGTCCCTATTCCGACGGATCTTGATTTTCTGTCACACATTTTCCATCAAGGAGCTAGTGCATCTACAGTTAAAGTACAATTGGCAGCCATTTCCCATTTTCATGTGGGAGATGGACTGGGATCTTTAGCTTCTGCGAATATATGCAAAACCTTCTTGATAGGCATTTCTCTATTGAAACCACCAGTTAAAACTGCGGTCCCACCATGGTACTTAACTCTGGTTTTACAAGCATTGACGAGCCCACCTTTTGAGCCTGCCGCCTCAGTTCCATTAAAGTTTTTATCATGGAAAACAGCCTTTTTAGTTGCTATTACTTCAGCCAGGAGAGTTTCGGAACTTCAAGCCCTTTGCATGAAACCCCCTTATCTGATTTTTCATAAGGATAGAGTGTCTCTCAGGGGCTAACCCTTCCTTCTTACCAAAGGTGGCTTCAGAGTCAAATATTAGTCAGTCGATTAATTTACCAGTGTTCTTTCCCAACTTTCAGAACAAAGGGGAATACAAATTACACAAGTTGGATGTACATAGACAACTGCGTTTTTACTTGCATAGGACGAAGGATACTCGCAAGGCTGATCAGTTGTTTGTGTCCTTTGCCAAATCTGCTATGGGTAGAGCTATTACCAAAGTTACTTTAGCAAATTGGATTTCACAGTGCATCATTCATGCGTATGTATCCTCAGGTAAACCTGCTCCTGTCTGAGTCCATGCCCATTCAACCCGATCCATAGCCACATCAGCAGCCTTCTGGTCCAGGGTTCCTCTGAACGACATATGTTCAGCAGCTTCTTGGACCTCTTCCCATACATTTATTTCTCATTATAAATTGGATATGATATCCAGGAGTAGGGCTTCCTTTGGCTCCGCGGTGCTTTGGAATATCCTTCCCTAAAGGCCGCCCAAGGCTTTAGGTAGCTGGGGGACTCTGTCCCACAGGTTGCAGAGCAAATGAAGTAACTACTTCAGATAAAGAAGTTATGTACTCACCATAACGTTCCATCTGAGTAGGTACTTCATTTGTCTGCAACCTGATCCCCCCCCTCCATGCCCCTAACCATTTTGTGATTCCTGATCATGATTGTGATTCATGAGTTAGGCTTTATTTGGCCCTCTGTCGAGGGTATTAGTTGTTGGATTAAGCAAACTCGATCTGAGGAAAGGCAGCATGTAGTGGGGGATTATGGGTAAAGGGGAGGAGCTAGGAGCTTGGATCTTTTAGCTAGTAAAGCTGCCGGCTCAGATCCGATACCCACAGGTTGCAGACAAATGAAGTACCTACTCAGATGGAACGTTATGGTGAGTACATAACTTTTTTTTCTAAAGTGCATTTATTTATTTTTAGTTATGTATACATATTTTTGCTCTCCATTTGGGGGGCACCTGACATCTGGGGCAAGAAAAACTGATTAAAATGGTGTCGGCTGCATGTTTTATACCCCTGCCGACCTGATGTCACGGAAGTGGAGACAGCAGCCGGCGCAAGACCCAAGACTTTATTCAGGCCAACTCAGGGCAACCTGCCAGCAGATTACCCAAATATAACGACTGCAACAGTGAATACACTCTAACATCTACATTTATGCTAAGTGTATGCAACTGTACTTTGTCTCTCTTGATGAGACCTTGGTCCATTTGTTTGCTTCTGCCGCTGCTTCCTGTGTAATGAATCTATTGGAGCTAGATGGGCAGCAGTCATTTTGCCATTCATTATGCCCAGTCTGTTTTCCCAGAGAAGAGGGAGACGCTGCTTATATTGAAGAGACTGGATGGCAAACCTCAAATCTTAGGGGAAGAAGATGTTCTTAGTGTTTCACTGTTGCAGTCATCACATTTGGGTTATCTGCTTGCAGTAGCCCTCAGTTGGTCTGTTTATCAAAGTCTTGTGTCCTGCGTCGGTTGCTGTTTCATCTTCCATGGCGTCAGGTGCCCGAAGTAGTTCGTAAGTGCCGGTCTAAATAATTTGGTACTTGGTTCAATTATCCAGATATGTTTTCGGTAAACCACCCGACTGCCGACATTCCAAAAAAACGCAAAGATAAAGACAGAGACAGGCCGCCTAGGTCCTAAGCTGGCGATGACGCTTCTCCTAAGCTAGTAGCCAGTTCGCCGGTACTCAGTGAGCCTCTTTCACGCCCCTGATACCTGCTACTTCAGATTTGTAGGCCTCTACTGAGACCCATTCGGAGTCCAGTATGCCGCAAGATGCTTCAACTGTGGAACCTGTGGATTCACTACCTTGGATGGGTCCAGAGCAGCTGTGCAGGGACCAGCTTCTGAGGGTGTATTCAGGCACTACTGACTTGCATATTAAACCGACGCCATCTTCTTCAAGGCCTAAAACTCAAACCATGCCTAGAAAACTGACGGCCAGACCGCATGGTCCGGCCTCTATGCCTAAAAAACAAATAAGAATGGCTGAAGACCTTATTACTTTAATCAGTGGAAGCCAACATTCCCCCTCTAAGAGAACTAGGACTGAATATGCTTATGATACTTCTGACCAGGATTCTGAAAATTGTCTCCCATGATGACCATGATTTACCCTTATCTACCTATGAGGATTGTGATGCAGAGGACTCTCTTCCCTCTGCTTCTCCCCCAGAGGATTTTTCTTTTGGTGAAACCTTGCATACTCTGAGGGAGCATTTTCACTGGGAAAGCCAGGATTACTCTTGATTCTAAACAGAGGCTTGGAGATTTCTTACTCCTGCCCCAACACAGGCCTTTAGCTATCCCTCCTGTGCTGGACATTTTGATGATGCCATTTCGGAATCTCGCTTGGCCCCTGACTCTACCTCCTGCTCCCAGAAAATCTGATAGATATTAAACGGTTCCTGATTCTCACAAGTTCCTTTTTAAAAATCCTACTGCAGATCCTGAGACCATTTCGCAGGGACCCAAAGGCATTAAGGCTGCTACTGCCAAAAATCCTACCCCTCTGATAGAGATTCCAGGGCGCTGGATAGATGGGGTAAGAAGGTATACACCTCTGCAACCTTGGCCTTCAGGGCCTTAAATTGCCAGTTTCATATGTTAGTGTCAGCAGCATATTATTGGATTGCTTAAACAGAAAATGATGCTGATTCCTGATTGTGCTGAAAATAAGGATTTACAGGATTTAATGCATTGTGCTGAACATGTTGGAAAACATACTTTGCAATGTGGTTTTGATTCACTAGAGGAATCTTGCAGGGCTGCTGTCACCGGGTCTGTACGTAGAAGGCATGCTTGGCTTAAGGTGCAATCTTTTGCCAGATGATGTTAAAACTAAATTGCTGGATGCTCCCTTAAATCGGGACCGCCTGTTTGGCAGCAAAACAGAAGATCTTAAAAAGATTGAGGAAAAAGCTAAATCTATGCAAACTGTTAAAGATTTCTTACAAGTGCAGCCTCCAAGATTTAGTAGGCATTGGCCCTCAACATTTGGTCCTTTACTGCCTCTTCCAGGCCTACCCAGTTCAAACCCAGAACCAGCAGAACACCGAGGCTTCAGTCCCAGTGTACTTACAGGACTCAGAAGTGGGGGTCTCCCACTTCCAAGACTCCCCCCTATGGTAAGCTGTCTCAATGACTTAACTTTACAACTTCCAAGCACTTCTCAACTGACTGCTCCTTTAGGGGGAAAGATTGCTCTGCAAGCAAAAAACTGGGAACTCATTACCCAGGACAAATGGGTTTTAAACATAGTTTCCCAAGGATACAGATTTCACTTCCACACGTTACCAACCCCAAACGGTTAGCCAGTTCTATCCTCAAATCAGTGGGCAGAGGCTAAAAAACAAGTACTCCGTCTCTTAAGATTAAAGGCTATTCAGACTGTACCAAAAGAGGAAAAAGGACATGGTTTCTACTCAAGACTTTTCCTGGTACCCAGAAAAGACAACTCATGGCGTCCTATCCTGGACCTTTCTTTCCTAAACACCTTTTTGGCGATTCCAAAATTCAAGATACTAACTCTTCACCAGTTGCTTCCCATGATAGGCAAAAATGCCTGGTTGGTAGCACTAGATTTAAAAGAAGCCTACCTGCACATACCAATCAGGGAATCTTGCAGAAGATACCTACACTTCAAAGCAGGCTGCATGCACTATCCATTCTCTGCACTGCCCTTTGGCTTTTCTACTGCACCCAGGGTATTCACAAAGTGCCTAGCTCCAGTCATTGCATTTTGCAGGCAAAGAAATATTCAAATATACCCATACCTGGACGATTGTCTAATTCAGGCAGAAAGCCAGGACATACTTTTGAATCATCTGTCATTTGTACAAAAGGTGCTAACTTGTCTGGGATACACCATAAATGAAAACAAATCACATCTGGTACCCTTTCAGCAAATTATATTCCTGGGAGCAAGCTTGAACACAACTTCCCCAGATAGCTTTCCTCACGCCAGAGAAACAAATTCATTTGACAACTTACGTCAAACTAGTGGCCACAAGAAACCTATCTGCAAGGCAAATATTGCAAGTCTTGGGGTTCATGGCCTCCTGCATTCTACTAATTCCATGTGCAAAACTGCATATGAGGAAACTACAGTGGTATCTAAAAAGCCTATGGTGTCAACATTCTCAGGATCTAGAAGCAATGATTTATATTATTCCTTGCCTACAGTTAAGTTCCTTTGGTGGGCTGAGGCCTGCCACCAAAACAAAGGTCTGCCATTCACTCTACCCCCTGCCGCCCAAACCCTAACAGACGCATCAGACTATGCATTGGGGGGGGGGGGGGGCTCACCTGGCAGGGAAGTGCATTCAGGGCAAATGGAACCGAAGTCTAATGCACGTGCATATTAATCAAAAAGAAATGCTAGCTGTTCAGAATGCTCTGACAGCCTTCAAGGACCACATTCTTCCAGGACAATTAATGGTAAAGACGGACAACACCACTATGTGGTACATAAGCGGTGGGGGGTACCCCTTCATACCCCCTCTGCAGACTAGCCATTGCTCTGTGGAACACGGCCTTTAGCTACCAAGTGCATCTACAGGCTTTATTCCTGCCAGGAAAACTAAATACATTGGCAGACGAACTAAGCAGAAATCTAATGGACCCACACGAGTGGAAACTGGAACCAAAGACTTTCAACATGTGGAGAAGCAAATGGGGGAGCCCAGATACAGACCTGTTTGCCCCCCCCCCCCCCAGAACTACCAATTGGACAAGTTCTGCACAAGGACTCCCCACAAACAAGCTCGGAAAGTAGGTGCTCTGTTCTTCAGCATCAGTTTATGCCTTTTCTCCTCTGCCTCTCTTCTCCAAACTACTACTAAAGATCAAACAGGACAGACCAAGGACAATACTGATTGCACCAGATTGGCCACGCCAACACTGGTACCCCGTCTTGCGCAGCGTGTCACTGCTGGCTCCATGGCACCTGCCTCAGACCCCTACCTTGCTGTCTCAGCAGGAGAAGCCAGATTCTGCACCCTCAGCTTCAAACCCTGAACCTGGCAGTCTGACTAATTACCTAATCTCTCTGTTTCCATCCCTTAGTAAACAAGTGTTGGATGTAATTTTGGAGGAAAGAAGTCCTAGTACTAGAAAATCTTATGCTGAAAAATGGAAAAGATTCTGTGCATGGAACCAGTCTCAAGGGATGGACACAGCTGCGCCTATTTTACCTCAAATTCTTCAATATTTAACTAAGATGCAAGGCCTTTCTTTTTCCTCCATCAAAATTCATAGGTTCATACTAGGCTATCTGCCCTGGGGCAATTATAAGCCTAGCCCGATTCTGTATGGCTTACACCACCCCTTGATTTGAGTATACTGTGCCCTTTTTAAGGTTTAGTTTACTGTGCCTCTGTCTAATAGTGACACGGGAGTAATCCCTGGGACAAACCTACGATCCCCCATCCACCTATCGAGATTCTTCTTGAAGAGATTCAGTGAGGTGCTCTGCCTCACATGAACTGGAATTCTATTCCAGAGCGAAGGGAGCCTCTGGGTTATGAACCTGTCCCTTCAGCAAGTTCTATTTATTTCTGTGCTGAGGTTCAAGTCCCTCGAGCGCGTGGCTCTAAGGGATTTAGGTTTACTGAGGTGGAGCATGTCCATTAATTCTGGATTTGACATAGCTTTGTATGTCAGGCATAGATGGCCTCGAAGTAGGCGGTATGCAACTGAGTAGAGCTGGAGTTTTTTTAACCGAGCAGCATATGGCATCTGTTTGAGACCCTTGATCATCTTGGTGAGATACTTTTGGGGTCTTTCTAATTGCTGCAGGTGTCGGGTAAGGTACATCCCAAAAGAGGCATTGTATTCTATGATGGGCCTGATGAGGGATGAATAAAGGGGCACGATTACCTCTCTTGATCTAGATGTGAAACCCTTTGTGATGAGGTGGGCTATGTAGAAGGTCTTTCTAACCACTTTGGCAATGTGGTTTTCAAAGGAGAGATTGCTATCAACTTGGGTCCCCAGGTCCCTAATAACTTTCTCCATACTTAATGGGTTACCGCCTATGTGGTAAATTGTGGGCACATTGTTTTTGCCAGTGGGTATGACTATATATTTTTTGGCATTTAGCTTTAAACCATGGCGCTGGCACCAGTTATTTGTCTCTGTGAGACCTTTTTGAAGGATGTTTGTGTCAGCTGGAGAGTTGATTATGGCGCCCAGTTTGCAGTCGTCTGCGAACTTGGTGAGCCATAGTCCTCCCACGTTTGCCTGTACCTGGGAAAAGTATATACCGAACAACAGTGGTCCCAGGACAGAACCCTGTGGGACGCCACTTGTGACCGGTTTCGAGTCTGACATGGCTCTAGCAACTCTCACTCTGTGGGTTCTGTCTTTGAGCCAGTTTGCGACCCATCTTGTGACATAGGGGTTTATATTTAAGCTGGATAGCTTATCTATGATGCCCGAGTGGGGTATTGTCAAATGCCTTTGCAAGGTCCAGATAGGCTGTGTGGACTACCTTCCCTTCATCTATGGCTTTGATGACTGTTTCGAAGAAGTCAACCAGGTTCAAAAGGCAGGATCTGCCCTTGACAAAGCCGAACTGGGTAGGATCTAGTGTCTGTAGGTGCCCAATGTCTTTGTTTGAGCTCCATGATGATCCTCTCCATAGCCTTGCAGACTAAGCTAGTCAGGCTTATGGGGCGATAGTTTCCAGGGTCCGTAGAGGCTCCACCTTTGTGGAGTGGGACCACTGTTGCTGTACGCCATTCTGTGGGCACATATCCTGTAGTGAGGCTGAGATTGTATAGCTGTTTTATTTGAGGGATTAGTTCCTCTTGGAGTTCATGTAGGATGCAACCTGGGACGCCATCTGGTCCCATGGAAGCAGTGTTTTTTGCTTTGGAGAGGGCAGCTTTCACCTGAGCATCAGAGATGTTTGGGAGGCAGCCCTCTGCCGGGATAAATACTTGCTCTTTTGGGGGGGAGGGGGTGGAGAAATTTGCACTGAACCTGTCTGCCAGGATATTGGCGATGTCTGTGGGTTCAGTGTATTTTTGTCATTTAGAATCAACTCAGAACAAGTCTGGGAGTTGCATCCCAGGTTTCTAACATAACTGAAAAAAGCCTTATGATTGTCTTTGGTGTCCTGTGCAATTTTTCTCTCGAAGCTGGCCTTGGAGGATTTTATGAGGGATCGTAATTTTTTGCTAGTACTGATCAGAGATGCCTTCCCTATTAGGGATTTTGCTCTATCATGTAGTAGCTTCCTCCTTCTGTTGTACAGTTTATTTATGGCAGGGGTACACCAGACTGGACGCCTGCCTTTGGATGATTGGGTCTTGGTTTTGTTTGGGATAGCATGATCCATGCATTCCTGGAGATGTCTGTAGAATGCGTTTATATAGGATTCTGCAGTTTGGGCCGTAGTTTCCACTGGCCCTGGGGCCTTGAAGGATTCCACTTCGGTTTTCAGAAGTGAGAAGTTCGCTTTTGAGAAGTTTTTCACTGTGGTTTTCTGGGCTGGGGGTGGGGTCGGGATGTGGACATCCAGTGAAATTAATTTATGGTCTGATCTTACCAATGAGGGATATACTTTTGGTGTGGAGCATAGAGTCCCCATGTTGGTAATGATCAGGTCTAGTATGTTGTCCCCTCTTGTGGGAGTGGTGACTAGTTGTTCCATAGCATTTGAGTTTATAATTTCCAGGAACCTTTGGGCTAAGGTGCTGGGGCTTGAGTAGTGCACCCAGTCAATGTTTGGGTAGTTGAAGTCGCCCAGTATAATGGTGTCCGGAGAGATCTTCATGTTCTCCAATGTTTTCAGGAAAGCCGAGTGGGATTCCTGACTTTGAGAGGGTGGTCTGTAGGATGCTATAAACTGAAAAGCAGTCTTGCCCACTGTTAGTTGCACATGAATGGTCTCCGATACTTCGTGCAATGCCACTAGAGGTGTGGATATCCTTGATAAATATGGAAACTCCCCCTCCTTTTGTGGTTCGGTCCGGGTTTTGGGGCCGAAAAGCCTCAGCCATTTCAGCTCATTACAGCACAGAACCACCCCTCTTCTCTCATCCACTGCTCAAGCAGTTTCTCAAAGGGGACCAAAAACGTAAGACCACCCAGGAGAGCCCCAACTCCAGCCTGGGACCTTAACTTTGTATTGGAAAAACTCACTCTTCCTCCTTTTGAGCCAGCTGCAAGTGCAGAGTTAAAAATTCCTTTCTTGTAAAACAGCCTTCTTTTTAACTATCATTTCAGCAAGAAGGGTATCTCAATTACAGGCCCTTGTGGCAGTGGAGCCTTTCATTATCTTTCATGCAGACCGGGTGTCCCTCATTACCACTCCCTCCTTCATGCCCAAGGTAGTATCCAGTGTGGCTCTTAAGCAGTCCATTCATTGCCAACCTTCTTTTCTAATCCACAGAAGCAACTCCTTAGATGTGCACAGACAACTTGGATTTTACTTGGACAGGACTAAACCTCAAAGGAAATCTGAACAACTGCTTGGTGGCATTTGCTGCAGGGACAGAGGGGAAGGCTATTTCAAAGCAAACCAATTCTAAATGAACCAATACCCACCTCCTTCATCTCCTCCTTACTTCAAAAACTTAAACCTTCCACCCCCTCAGCTGACAAATTACCAGAGGAATACCTACAACTAGGAGCCTCAGCCATTGCCTACCCAATCTCTATACTGATTAACAGAACTATTAAGGAATTCACTATTCCATCAATCTGGAAAATCTCACATATTATTCCCCTTCACAAAGGTGGCGACTCTACTGAATACTCAAACTACCGTCCCATAGCTCTTCTGTCTCCTCTTGCTAAAATAATGGAGAAATGGATCCACAAACAATTAATTACCCACCTACTCCACCACAAGCTCTTAGCATACTGTCAACATGGCTTTCGTCCATACCACAGTACTACCACAGCCCTACTTTCTTTTACCAACTGTATCAACACAAATCGAAACAATAATTTCCTGTCATCAGCACTCTTTGTAGATCTTTCTAAAGCCTTTGATATGGTCAACCATAAACTTCTACTCCACCTTCTAAAGTCCCTATCACTTGATAAATCCGCCTTGAACTGGTTCACATCCTACCTGGATAATCGTAAACAAGCAGTTCTCTGGCAAAATCATCTTTCTGAACTTCTACCTACTTCCCTAGGTGTCCCACAGGGCCTCTATCTTAGGCCCACTTTTATTCTGCATTTTGATCATTGACCTTCATCTCTCTATCCCTTCTCTACCTGCATTCAATACGACGACTCCACAATTATTTGCTCAGCAAAATCCCAAACTGACCTACAGTCTCACACAAAAATCCTTCACCACAATAGAAAAATGGTTCTCTAACCATTGTCTTCTCCTCAACCCTAAAAAAAACAAATTATTGCTGTTTACACACTCACACACATCTCCCCCTCTTCATTTTACACTTCAATCCAACAATGGTACCATAATTTCTCCTGATACCACCACCAAACTCCTAGGAATCACAATAGATAATCAACTTAAATGTAACACTCACATTAACACTATAATAAAATCTACCAACAAAAAACTCGGATCTCTATATAGAATTAAACAATTTCTATCACCACTAGCCAGATCTACAATAGCAAGAACTCACTTACTCTCTACCCTATTATATGCCTCCCCCATCTATACTAACTTGTCCCAATATAATCATAACAAACTAGCTAAATCTTATAATAACATTGCCAGATTCGCCACTAACTCACCATATAGGACTCATCACTGTCAAAACCTAAAACAACTAGGCTGGCTTGAATTACCTCACCTCCTACAATTTAACCAACTTATTATTGCCCATAAAGTCCTTTATCAACCTAACAATCCCCCAACTCTCTATACCCTCATAATGCCATACCATAACCTGAAAAAGTTACGCTCAACTAAAAAAATGCAGATGCAAACTTCTTTATCTAATAATTCTGCAGGCGACTCTCTTTTTTCTAACTTTGTTGGTAAAATATGGAACCTCCTACCAATTGACCTAACAGCTCTTACATCTCTTCCATTATTCAAAACTAACCTTAAACATTTCCTCTCCAACCACTGGTTATGCTCTTGCAATAACCCTGACTAATCTGCTTTTTCACTTCCTTGTCCTCTGCACTACCATGCCTCACTAAAATTTTTCTCTGTTAAAATTTATCCTTATATCATAATTACTCTCTGACCTTTCTACTCTGTCCAGCTCTACCTATCCCATCTAACCACCAATCCTGTTTTCCTAATCCTATCTTATCCTGTAGATGTCCTTAGTAACCTTATATCCCCATCTTTTCTTGATTTGCTTACTTATTGTTTTTTTTGTGGGAAAATAGTCTAATCATTTCTTTTACTATGTACAAATCTTGTTCTTGTAACATTTTGTTATACTTTATTGTATTGTTGTTTTTAAATTATTTGTAACATTAAATGTTTTGAAAACTTGGATCTTTTCTCCTCGGGCCTCCACTGAAAATGGACATGTATCCAGTTGGACTAGCCCGGTTAACAAATGTAAAATAAATAAAAATAGGCCATTGCATTCATTTCTGCTATAAGCACCTTGGAAAACCTATCCCACAGGGGGATTAGACCACATTCAACCAGGGCTGCATCTACCTCTACAGCCTTCCTCAGAGGTGTCTGTACCAGGAACATCCTAGAAGCTGCTACCTGGAGTACCAAGCATTACCATTTGCCAATTTTCTCTAAATCCAGAGCTGGCTTTGCCACTGCAGTCTTATAGGGCCTTATAGCTGGTCCTAATGCTATCTAAAGTCCTCCTCCCATCCTTAGCTTTGGGAATCTACCCAAATGTAATGATTGCAACAGTGAAACACGAAGAACATAGTACAGTATGCACACTTACCATAAATGTAGATGTCAGAGTGTATTCACTGTTGCAGTCCTGGTTACCCTCCCTCCAGCCCCCTGACTTTTTTTTGGCTATACCTCTTTTCTCATTTACCATGCTTAAAAGCTTTTTGGTGTTTTTGCTTTTGTTTTTTGGAGGTGTAACCTTTGTATATATATGTATGTGTGTATAATTTAATTCCCATTAGGGGGGCACCTGACATCTGGGGCAAGAAAAACTGTTGTAATGGTGTCGGCTGCATGCTTTATACCCCTGACTACCTGACGTCACGGAATATGAGACCGCAACCGACGCAGGACCCAAGACTTTGATAATCCGGTCGACTGAGGGCTACTGCAAGCAGATAAACCAAATGTGATGACTGCATGAGTGAATACACTCAACATCTACATTTACGGTAAGTGTACACAACTGTATTTTCCTCGTACTTTGAGGTACATCAGGGCTCAGAATCCTCATAATTGATAAAGGTAGATGTCTGATATAAAATGAAATGGAAGACTAAACACGCAATGTCTCTTCCATCTGTGAGGAATCTTTAGCAGGAGGGGGGTGATTTTGCCCAAGGTCTTAACTCATTCTCTCTGGAGCATCTCAGAAGAAGCTGCTTGCTTAATTCCACCATAGGGACAACAGTGCAGCCTGAACTCATTTTCAGAAAATCCATTTGTAATACCATACAGAAAACAAATGTTCATAACTCTTAACTATAAGAGCTAGACTAAAAATGTAAACGCGAAAGTTATTCAGCAGACACTGAACTTTCCAACAGTGTAAATGTTGATAGTGTATATCAGTTATTATTAAATATTTGGCAAGGAATGCTGATATCGTGCATATTTTTTATCTTTTTGGAAAAGCAAAGCACAATATCTTGGTCAATGTACCATGCAGACCCATACAATTTGAATTTAATTTGTTAGTATGAATGTCAGCTTTAAATTGATACCTTAACCATTACTGTATGATGCTCCTTTCTTGAGATGTTCACAGAAATATGATTAATATAGTATTTCTTATAATTCATAAAGAAAGCATTATGTATTATCCCCTGTAACAGACAGAGCCTACATATCCGTATAGAAGTTGTGCATCTGAATGTCTGCTTCAAAATGATGCATCATTTGTGTTATCACCATGCTCCCTTGCAAAGATATGGGCATAATAATTAGAAGTATTGTAAATGTATAATTGTCATAATCGTATAAAGACTAAAACTGTGATATCTGTACATGTGTACAGTGCACAGACAGTTTTTACCATGTTGTAAGGAGTAACACAGTCTTCAAAATGAGGTATTACTTGGCAAACTGACATGCTTCCTTGCAAAGTTATTTACCAAAAGATGAAAAAAATCATAATTTCCATAACCTAAGTCCAAAACAAACTTTGATATCTGCACATGTGTCCAACATACAGGCACAATTCTTGTACCATGTTGGAACCAGCAATACTGTCTTTAAAATGAGATATTACCTGGCAGATTCAGATGCTCCCTTGCAAAGTTATTTACCAAAATATGAAAAAGTCATAATTTCCTTAACCCAAGTGCAAAACAATCTTTGATATCTGCACGTGTACAACATACAGACACAATTCTTTTACCGTGTTGGAACTATCAATACTGACCTCAAAATGAGGTATTACTTGGCACATTGACATGCTTCCATGCAAATTTATTTACCAAAATATGAAAAAAAAATCATAATTTCCATAACCCAAGTATTAACAAAACTGATATATGTACATCTGTACAGCATTCAGAAGCAATTGTTTTACCATGTAGATACATATGATTGTAAATATACACATTCTTGGTGTAGCCAACATACTGCTGAATGGGTACATGTAAAGAGAAAAAACAAGTTAAGGACCGCCACTCCACTAATGAACACAGGACAGGCATGGGACAGCGGCAGGCAAAGCCAGCTCATCTGTCCGATAGCTGTGCTGGCTACCCACTCAGACAGCTGATAACACTGCAGTCTCACGACCTCCTTCAGTGTCAGCAGTCTGCCTTACCTATGCCTTTTCGCTTTACATGTGTCCATTCAGCAGTGGATCTAAGGGATCAATTTCTGTATTCGTAAGCCCTTCCCTGTCATCTAAACTCTGCACATGCCTGATAAAAGCAGACTAAAATAGAAGTATTGCAGGATGGTCACTGACATATTAGATTGTATGTGGTAGCACTCTCTCTTGAAACAGTTGATGTTCGTGTTTCACTGTTGCAGTCATTTCACTTGGGTTATCCTGCTGGCAAGTTACCCGCAGTTGGCCTGAATTCCAAAGTCCTGGTCCGGCGTCGATTGCTGTCGCCTCTTCCCTGACGTCAGTGCACCAGGGGTATATAAGATGCAACCAACGCCATTTTCTCCAGTCTTTCTTGCCGCACAGAGCCCGAAGCAAAAGCAGTTCGCAAGTGCCGGTCGGCCGACTCCTGAGATTTTTGAAATTGAATTTCAGAGCCGAAGTCTTCAATAAAGCTAAGTACCTCATTGGGGAAACTTTTTCTTGCTCCAGACCGATGTCAGTAAAAGTTAACAATTGTATTTCTTGTAGGAAGCAAATACCTCATAAGGATTTTCATTCTTACTGTATTCCTTGCCTAGGCCTGACCACGACGTTGCTAGTTGCCGGTTTTTTGCTAGATTTAACCAGCGCACTGTTAAGCGTCTGTACGATTTTGCTTTCCTTTGACCGAAGGTTTAAGTATATAATGCCGTCGGAACAGTCGACGACCAGAGTTCATAAAAAGCGCAAGGAAAAAGAAAAGGACAGGCATTTGAGGTCCAAAACAGACGAAGCCTCTTATAGGCCAGTCGCTGGTTCTCCGTGACGAGCTTTCGCAGCCCCTGACACCTGCTACCTCAGAGCCACAGGCCGCCTCAGACTCCCACGTGGAGGCAACTAGGCCTCTGGAAACATAAAGGTATTGGGCCTATGGAAACTACTCATCAGATTGGTCCGGAGCCGCTGAGCAGGCATCGGCTTCTGAGGTTGTTTTCAGACCTACACAGCTTTCTATCAAGACCACTTCAGCAACCAAGACAGTCTAAAACACCTTTAAAGACAATGAAACAAGTACAGCATTCTCCTGGGCAGTCATCCATGCCTAAGAAACAGATGCTTAAAATGGTCGAGGACCTAATTACTTTGATCAGGGGTTCCCATCCCCCTCCTGATAAAAGGCCTAGACACTGACTATGATTCCTCTGATCAGGTTTCTATTTCTTCTGATTCCTCTTCAGAACAGGGATATTCTATTCCTCCCTATGAGGACTCTGATGCTGAAGAATCTATCCCTTCAGTCTCTCCTCCTGAGGACTATTCTTTTGGGGAAACCCTGCACACCATGGGGGAGCATTTCCACTGGGAGAGCCAAGATTATTCAGAATCCAAGAAAAGGCTCAGATTTTCTTTTATTGTCTCAACACAGACCTCTTGCTATCCCTCCTGTGCTAGACATTGTAGATGTATTTTCTGAGTCCAGTCTGTCTCCTGATTCTTTACCCCCTGCACCAGTTAAGCCAGATAGGTATTACAGGGATGTTCATCATGTTTCACTGTTGCAATCATTGCTGTTGGGTTATCCTGCTGGCAGGCTACCCGCAGTCGGCCAGAATTCCAAAGTCTAGGTCCGGCGTCGGTTGCTGTCACCTCTTCACTGCCGTCAGTGCGCCAAGGGTATAAAAGATGCAGCCGATGCCATTTTCCCCAGTCTTTCTTGCCGCGCGGTGCCCAAAGCAAAAGCAGTTCGCAAGTGCCAGTCGGCTGACTCCTGAGATTTTCACAGATGAATTTCTGTAGATGTATTTTCAAAGTCCGGCCTTTCTCCAGACTCCTTACCTCCAGCTCCTGTTAAACCAGGCAGATACTACAGGGTACCAGATTCACATACATTTCTTTATAAAAACCCTGCTGCTGACCCAGGAACTATTTCTCAGGGTCCCAAGGGGGTTAAAGTCGCTACTGCAAAAAACCCTGTCCCTTCTGACAGGGATTCAAGGGCACTAGACAGATGGGGGAAAAAGGTTTACACTTCTGCTACTTTGGTTGTGAGGGCTTTAAATTGTCAATTTCATATGATTAAATATCAGCAATACTTAATGTCACGGTTAAAACAGAAAATGTTGACTAATTCTGATTGTACAGCAAATAAGGAAATACAGGATTTATTGCATGCAACTGAACAAGTGGGAAAAGCATACATTGCAATGTGGTTTTGATTCTCTGGAGGCCTCCTGCAGGGCCGCACTTATGGGTTCTGTCATTAGGAGGCATGCTTGGTTAAAGGAACAAAATCTGCCTGATCATGTTAAAGCAAAATTATTAGATGCTCCATTACAGCATGATACTTTTTGGTCTTAAAGCAGAGGAGGTTTTGAAGAAAATGGAGGACAAAGCGAAATGTATGCAAACAGTAAGGGATTTCTTACAGGTTCAGCCACCAAAATTTAGCAGGAACTGGCCTACAAAGAATTGGTAATTTCCAGTGTCGGACAGGCCACAAAGAGGCGGATACAGACGTCCCAGAGGCAGATCCCAGCCCCAGGGCTCATACAGGCCTAAACAGTGGGGCGCATCTACCTCCAAAAGTGGAGAAGACAAAGCACAGCCATACAGGAAACAGTCCCAATGACTTGCCTCTGCCAGCACCAAGCACTTATCTTCTTGCACCCCCTTAGGGGGAAAACTAGCACTTCTCTCTCAAAATTGGCACATAATCACCCAGGGCAAATGGGTATTGAATGCAGTGTCCCAGGGCTACAGGTTCCACTTTCACACCCTGCCAAAGGCAAAAGGTATGCCAAACCTGCCACACAATCAATGGGCAGAGGCACACACACAAGTTTAGTCCCTTATGCACATGAGGGCTATTCAGCAAGTACCACAGCAAGAGCAGGGACAAGGATTTTACTCAAGACTTTTCTTGGTTCCCAGAAAAGGACATAGCCTGGAGACCAATAATGGACCTGTCTTTTCTAAACACATTTCTGGATGTTCCAAAATTCAAAATGTTAAAACTGCAGCAGCTTCTACCCATGCTGGGCAAGAAGCCATGGCTTGTAACTTTGGACCTAAAAGAGGCATACCTGCGTATACCAATCAGACAATCTTGCAGAAGATACCTCAGATTCATAGCTGCCTCAATGCACTACCAATTCTCTGCACTGCCCTTTAGCTTATCTACTGCGCCCAGGGTCTTCACAAAATGCCTGGCACCAGTAATTGCATTTTGCAGACAAAGAGGAATTCAAATTTATCCTTACTTGGACGACTGCCTTATACAAGCAGAGAACAAGGACACTTTACTAAAGCATCTGGCGTTCGTAAAAAGATTATTAATTTGCCTAGGGTACACAGTAAACGAAAAGAAATCAAAACTAGTACCCTCTCAAGAGATAATATTCCTGGGTGCAAGCTTAAATACAACTGCCCAGATGGCTTATCTCACGCCAGACAAACAAAGGCAACTAACTACTTACTTCAAATTGTTGGCAACAAAGACCCAGTTATCTGCAAGAAAAATTCTGCAGGCTTTGGGCTTCTGGCATCCTGCATTCTGCTAATTCCATATGCCATAGTGCATATGAGGAAACGTCAATGGTACCTAAAACGTGTCTGGACTCAACATCGTCAAAGCCTGGAAGCTTTAATTACCCTCATTCCTTGCCTGCAACAGGAGTTTCGATGGTGGGCACATGCCTGTCACCTCAACAAGGGACAGCCATTCACTCTACCCTCAGCCAGGCAGTCAATAACAACAGATGCATCATATTATGCCTGGGGAGCACACATGGCAGGAAAATGTATTCAGGGCACTTGGTCCACAAGCCATATGCATCTACATATCAATCAAAAAGAGATGCTAGCTTTTCAGAATGCCCTGACAGCTTTCAAAGATCTACTCCATCCAGGACAACTACTAATAAGGACGGACAATATTACAGTCATGTGGTACATGAGCAGGGAGGCACACATTCCTACCCCCTCCGCAGACAAGCCATGACTTTGTGGAACACAGCATTGACTTATCCAAGTACACCTGCAAGCACAATTCGTGCCAGGAAAGAACAATACTCTGGCAGATGAACTAAGCAGAAACCTTACGGATCCCCACGAGTGGAAACTGGATCCACAAGTCTTCAGCGTGATGATAAAGGAATGGGGATGCCCAGACATAGATCTATTTGCCTCCCCTCACAACTGCCAACTACAGAAATTCTGCACAAGGACTTATCGCAAGCAAGCATGGAAAATGGATGCTCTGTCATTCAGCTGGAAAAGTCTAACAGTATATGCCTTTCCTCCTCTGCCTCTCCTCCGCAAGGTGTACTCCTCAATGTCAGACAAGAGAAGCCAAGAATGATTCTGATTGCCCCAGACTGGCCATGCCAGCACTGGTATTCAATCCTAAAAAGCTTGTCTCAAGACCCAGCCTGGATGTTGCCTCTAATTCCTCACTTACTGACCCAGCGAAACAATCCGATTCTGCACAGCCAACTCAGGACCCTAAATCTGGCAGCATGGCGGATAATGTAACCATTCAAAGCACACCTCTCTCTAAAGCAGTGATGGATGTTATTTTGGAGGCCAGGAGGCCCGGTACCAGAAAATCTTATGCAGAAGAACGGAAAAGATTCTGTGCTTGGAACCAGGCACAAGGAATTGACACATCGGTACCAAATATTCTTCAGATTTTACAATGCCTAACTGAGATGCTGGACAAAGGCCTGTCCTTTTCATCAATTAAAATTCATGCCTCTGCCATTTCAGCTCATTACAATACAGAACCTCCTATTTTTTCTCATCCATTGCTAAGGCAGTACCTCAGAGGGGCCAAAAACATAAGACCTCCAAGGAGAGCCCCAGTTCCTGCATGGGACCTCAATTATGTCTTGGAAAATCTCACACTGCTGGCTTTTGCGCCAACCAATACAGCTGACACAAAGTTTTTATCTTGGAAAACAGCTCTGCTCCTAGCAATAACCTCTGCAAGACGGGTTTCAGAGTTACAGGCACTCATGGCTGTGGAACCTTTCATCATTTTCCATCCAGACAGAGTTTCTTTAAGGACGAACCCAACATTTATGCCTAAGGTAGTGTCCAGTGTGGCCCTTAAACAAACCATTAATTTGCCTACCTTTTATCCAAACCCACAGAATAAGGGTGAGAGACTTCTGCATTCCTTGGACATACACAGACAACTATGCTTCTACTTGGACAGAACTAAAGCTTTCAGAAAAACTGAGCAAATTTTAGTGGCATATGCTGCAGGATCTCAAGGAAAGCCTATCTCAAACAGACTATTTCAAAATGGATAGGCCACTGCATTCGATGTTCATCGTGTTACCCTGCTGCAGTCATCATACTTGGGTTATCCTGTCGTCAGGCGGTCCCGCAGTCGGCCGGAATTCCAAGGTCTTGGTCCGGCGTCGGTTGCTGTCGCTTCATCCCTGGCGTCAGTGCGCCAGGGGTATATATAATGCAACCGACGCCATTTTTTCCAGTCTTTCTTGCCGCGCGGTGCCCGAAGCAGAAGCAGTTCGCAAGTGCCGGTCGGCCGACTTCTGAGATTTTCGAATTTCAGACCGAAGTCTTCTATAAAGCTAAGTACCCCGTTGGGGAAACTTTTCTTGCCTCAGACCGATGTCAGAAAAAGTTAACAATTGTATTTCTTGTGGGAAGCAGATACCTCATAAGGATTTTCATTCTTATTGCATACCTTGCCTAGGCCCAGACCATGACGTCACTAGTTGTCATTTTTATGCTAGGTTTAATAAGCGTACTATTAAAAGACGCTTTGATTTCGCACGACACTACTTCGGTAGGAAATTTAACTACACCATGCCGTCGGAGTAACCGACTACCGGCGTGCGCACAGCCCAGGCCTAAGCCAGATTCCGAGGCCTCTGCATAAGCGTACTATTAAAAGACGCTTTGATTTCGCACGACACTACTTCGGTAGGAAATTTAACTACACCATGCCGTCGGAGTAACCGACTACCAGCGTGCACACAGCCCAGGCCTAAGCCAGATTCCGAGGCCTCTGCTGGTCCGGTCTCCGGTTCTCCGGTCCTCAATGAGGCTCCGATGCAGCCCCTGACTACCGCAGATCTGGAACCCGAGACTGTTATGGAAATTTTGGCGGAATGCACCAGGCCAACGCAGCCATTTAGTTCAGTCATTTCCGACGACATTGCTGTAAAAGACGGTGCTACAGAAACACCATCGGTTTCTGAAGGCGTTTTCAGACCGACGCTCACCATTAAAACGTTTTCTAAGACGAAGACTCCTACTAAATCTAAAAGGACTGCATTTCAGTCTCCTTTTCAAGGCCCCATGCCTAAGAAACAGATGCTCAAAATGGCTGAAGATTTGGTCTCTTTAATCAGGGGTTCCCAGCCCCTTCCTGACAAAAGGCCTAGACAAGAGGAAGATTATGCATCCTCTGAACAAGTGTCCATTTCTTCAGACTCCTCTGAGGACCAAGATTACACCTTCTCCCCTTATGAAGATTCTGATGCTGAGGATTCTATTCCCTCAGCTTCTCCTCCTGAAGACTACTCCTTTGGGGAAACCTTACACACTATGAGGGAACATTTTCACTGGGAAGGTCAGGACTACTCTGACTCGAAGAAAAGGCTCAGAGAGTTTCTTTTACTCCCCCAACACAGACCACTTGCCATCCCACCAGTTTTGGACATTGTGGATGAGGTTTACTTAGAATCCAGTTTGAACCCAGGCTCTCTACCTCCTGCTCCGGCTAAGCCTGACAGATACTATAGAGTGCCTGATTCCCACAAATTTCTTTACAGAAGCCCTGTAGCTGACCCAGAGACTATCTCCCAGGGTCCCAAGGGGGCTGAGGCTTCTATGGCTAAAAACCCTGTACCTTCTGAGAGGGATTCCAGAGCACTAGACAGGTGGGGAAAAAAGGTTTACACCTCAGCCACACTAGCTTATGAGGGCACTAAATTGCCAATTTCACATGCTTAAGTATCAGCAATTCCTAATCTGTCAGTTAAAGCAAAGAATAACCACTCTCCCTCAACAATCTGAATTGAAAGAAATGCAGGATTTGTTGCACGCCACTGAACAGGTGGGCAAACATACCTTACAATGTGGGTTTGATTCTTTGGAGGCCTCCTGCAGAGCAGCTGTCACTGTGTCTGTTATACATTGGCATGCTTGGTTAAAGGAACAAACTCTGCCTGATCATGTTAAAGCAAAACTTCTAGATGCTCCCTTACAGCAGGATGTTCTTTTTGGAGTTAAAGCAGAAGTAGTCTTAAAGAAAATGGAGGATAAGGCAAAATCTGTGCAGACAGTCAAAGATATCTTACAGGTACACCTCTTCAGCAGAAACTGGCCAACAAAAAATTGGTCCTTTCCAGCTACTGACAGACCACAGAGGGGTAAATACAGATGTCCAAGGGGCAGAGGACAACCACAAGCCCAGTACAAACCTCGCCAATGGGGCACTACAACACAGAAGGGAGGAGAAGACAGGTCCCAATCCACCAGAAGGCAAACTCAATGACTTGCACCTCATCTGGCCAAGCAATACTCTCTTGGCCGCCCCCTTGGGAGGAAAACTCGCACTTTTTCCAGACAACTGGCACATTGTCACAAAGGACAAATGGGTCCTAGACATAATTTTATGAGGATACAGATTCCATTTTCACACCTTGCCAATGAAAAAAGGAATGCCAAACCTGCCACAATATCAATGGGCAGAGGCACAAAAGTAAATTACAGCTCTCATGGACATGAGAGCCATTCAACTGGTACCTACTCGAGAGCAAGGCCAAGTATTTTACTCAACTCTTTCTAGTGCCCAGAAAGGACAATGCCTGGAGACCAATTCTGGACCTTTCAATTCTAAACACTTACAAGTACTCAAATTCAAGTTGCTAACACTACAGCAGCTTCTTCCCATGTTGGGCAAGGAAGCATGGCTAGCAACGTTGGACCTCAAGGAGGCATACCTGCATGTCCCTATCAGACAAAGTTGCAGAAGATAACCTCCGTTTCATTGCAGGTTCAACCCAGTACCAATTCTCTGCACTGCCCTTTGGCTTATCTACTGTGCTCAGAGTCTTCACAAAATGCCTGGCGCCAGTAATTGCATGCTGCAGACAGAGGAATTCAAATATACCCATACATGGACGACTGCCTCATCCAAGCAGAAAGCAAGGACATTCTCTTACATCATCTGGCCTTTGTAAAACATCTACTAAACTGCCTGGGGTACACAGTAAACGAAAAGAAGTCAAAACTAGTACCCTCACAAAATGATATTCCTGGTTGCCAGCTTGAATACAATGGCCCAGAAGGCTTATCTTACGCTAGACAAGCAACTACAACTGACTCAATATTTCAAAACAATGGCAACAAAGACCCAATTAACTGCAAGAAAAATTCTGCAGGCCTTGGGCTTCATGGCATCTTGCATACTAATAATACCATTTGCATATGAGGAAATTACAGTGGTACCTCCAATACCCCCTACCCCCTCCACCCTCCAATACCTGCCTGGGGTAGTATTCACCTGGGTTACCTCCCTGGACAAAAGCCACAGTAATCTGCTCTGTATGTCTCAGTGTCTTTGATCTCTCCAAAAGCATTATTGTTTTGATAATACATTACTTTGTGTTGATGTATTACACCACTGCCTGACTCTGTCAGCAGCCATCAGCAGCCATAACCCCTCCATCTGCTCTCCTACCCCTTACTACAGTCCATCTCCGTGTTCCTGTTGCTCCTTCCCTTTCTTACATTAGCGTTATAACTGTTCTCTACTCCATTATCTGCCCTTCCCCTTTTCCTAACTCCTGTATTCTCCTCCCAAGGTTACCCTAAACCTAAACAAATAGGGGTCTGTCGTCTTCTTTCCCCTGTAGACAACCTAGTCTCTCTCCCTACCTCATTTCTCTATTGTTTCTGCCTGCAGGTCTGCCCTTCACTATATACCCCCTTCTACTATCCTGTAGAGTCCTGTCTATATTGTCTGCTCCACGGTCCTCTCCCTACTCCCCGTTAACCCCTTCTCCCTGACTAGTCCACCCTATCTTTTTCTCCCTGTACTGGTTTCACTTTTTTCTCTCCTCTCTTATACTACTCCCATAACCCCTGCATAATCTCAACCTTATCTACTGCTCCTCTGTCTCCTGCCCTGGTCCTCTACCTTACTGATTGTCTCTCTCCCTCTGATCTCACCTTACTTGTGTGTGCCCCGCTCAGCTCCCCTCCCTACCCCCAATTCCCACCCACCCCCAGGGGTCCTCAACTTATACATCACTAGACACTCCCCCTATCTCTCCCTACCAATCCTCTTCCACTCTAATAATTCTATTCCACTATTCTCCTTCCTCCCTCTTAGCCTCTCTCCATAGATTGACACTCTACTGGTACTTTGACTTTCAATATCACACTACCTACATCCACTCTTTATTCACTAATTACCATGCCTCCTACACTCAAAGCTTTGTTCATACATATCTTACTCTTCACCTCTACTATAACCTTCCTATCTATACCTTATTACTTCACCTTCCTTGAAAAGATTACTCTATATGAACAAAACCTTCACCTCCAACAAACTTTACCTACCTCTTCTCAGAAAACCCTCAATCATAGTAACATAACTTGTTCCTCTAACTTTCTACTACCCAGATACCACAGATCATCTCATACTTCATACTACTTAAACAAAAGGTACCTATATATCATCCCCAAGATCATTAAATCCCAACTTTGTTCACAGAGGAACCTCCTCCTACATGGTGACCTTCATCCCAATCCTGGTCCTATTACCAACATTAATGTAAGTCCAAGTAATATGTCTACTACAATACCTCCATCCTGTACTAATTCAGACAACTCCCTTCTAATAGCTCACCTTAACATTAGGAGCTTAAATAATAAAACTCACCACCTCCATTCCCTCCTAGACTTACACTCATTTGATATCCTATGTCTCACAGAAACTTGGCTAAAACCCTCTACTAAAAACAAAGAAATCAACCCTCCTGGCTTTAACATACTGAGATGTGACCGCACAAAGAAGAAAGGCGGAGGAATAGCCATTATCTATAAATCTAATCTTCAAGTTACTCTCTATAATGAACTTCCACCTCTAGACTCCAAAGCCGAAATTTTATCCATCAAACTGCTAATTAACAACAATAAATCTATATATATAATTTGTTTGTACCTTCCCCCTGGAAAGAATTCCCATATTCTTGAGGAATTACTTAGTTCACTTTCAAACCAACTACCCCAAGAAACCATAATACTTGGTGACGTCAACATTGACTGGCTAACCTGTTCATCCCAGCACCCTACTAGCCATATAAATCTCTATGGGTTCTCACAATTAATGACCACTCCAACTAGAATTCATAAACCTAATAAAAAAGAAACAACTCTAGACTGGATCCTTATTAATAACCATCCTAACTTCTACACTCCAGGAACACTCCCTGATAATATTAGCGATCACATGCTCACTTATATTATTAGACAAAAATTGCATGTCCCAACTACCCATAAACTCAAGACATCTCGCTCAAACAGATTCTTCAATCCTGAACAGTTCCTCACAGAACTAAAAGCATGTAACTGGTCTCCACTAACCCACCTTGAACTTAATGAAGCTGTTACCTACTTTAATACCAATTTTCTACAGATCCTTGACTTTCATGCTCCCATTCGCACTACTAGGATAAGATCCAAAACGGCACCTTGGCTAACAAACAAACTAAGAACAAAATGATCCTTAGAAATAAAATCTGGGCTAAATGGAGAGCTACTAAATGTCCTTTAGATCACCTTCTCTTTAAACAATTAAGAAATGCCACTAAGAAAGATACTCTCACAGATAAAAAGGAATTTTATCTTCACCTACAACAAACTAGTCAACAAACCCCGCAAAGATTCTGGTCAGGCATTAACAAACTTCTTAATCCAGGAAATACAACTACTCCCACACCTTCTGGCTTTAACCTTAGCAACTCCACTCTGATCCCAGATGCCTTCAACAACTATTTTACAGAAGTTATTCAAACCCTAGCTAATTCACTACCCACATCTACTCCTACCTTATCTAATACTTCTAATACCTCCTCTAACACCTTTCGTATTCAACCTGTTGCCACATCTCTTATCTATAAGCTTCTCAAGAAACTTAAACCTTGCACTCCATCTGCTGACCAACTCCCATCTGAATACCTACAAATTGCTGCAGAAGCTATAGCATACCCTATTTCCATACTTATTAGTAGAACTATCTCTGAAGGAAAAATCCCCACCATATGGAAAATATCTCACATCATCCCCCTACATAAAGGGGGCTCCTCAACTGAGCTCTCAAACTTTCGCCCTATTGCCTTACTCTCCCCTTTATCAAAGATCATGGAAAGATGCATACACAAACAATTTCTTTCCTACCTTCTACAAAACAGACTTCTAGCCAATTGTCAACATGGTTTTAGACCTTCCCACAGCACTACAACTGCCCTCCTTTCCTTCACTGACATTATTAATAATAATAACAATAATCTCCTCTCCTCTGCACTATTCCTAGACCTGTCAAAAGCCTTTGACATGGTTAACCATAACATACTTCTTGACAAACTAAATCTCTATTGTCTGAGCTCTCAAGCACTGCAATGGTTTAGGAGCTATCTCCAACACAGGCAACAAGCAGTTCTATGGGAGAATAACCTATCTTCCTTACTACCAGTAAACATAGGTGTTCCACAAGGCTCAATCTTAGGTCCCTTGCTTTTTTCCCTTTTTATTAATGACCTACATGTAAACATTCCCCAAGCCATCTGCATTCAATATGCCGATTACTCAACTTTAATCTGTTCGGCTAATAATGTTTCCTCACTCCAATCCCTAACTCAAACAGCTTTCCATAAAGTTGAAAATTGGTTTATGGAACATTCCCTCCTTCTAAATCCCAAAAAAACAAAACTTCTTCTCTTTTCTCCTACTCTCAAATCTTCCTCACCTTTCTTCTCCATCTCCTCTAATAATGCCACCTGTATAAGCCCAGACACGACCACCCGCCTATTAGGTATTACTATTGACAACCGTCTTAATTTTGATCACCATATTGATAACACCATCAAATCAGTTAACAAAAAAATAGGTACTCTCTACAGAATTAAACCCTTCCTTACCCCAGCAGCTAGAAAAACCATTGCCCAAACCCACCTGATCTCTACTCTTTTTCTATGCCTCTGCCATTTATACTAACTTATCAAAAAATAACATTACCAAACTCTCTACCTGCTACAACAGTATAACTAGATTCATTACGGCTACACCCTTCAGAACTCACCACTGTCTTAACCTCAGACAACTGGATTGGTTAGAACTTAATAGCCACTTACTCTATCAACAACTAACTATCATTCATAAGTCCCTTTACTACCCAGATGCTACCCCTAGCCTTACAAAACTAATTACCCCTTATAAAAACCTAGCCACACTCCGATCTGCTAACAAACTACTAGTAGCCTCGACTAAATCTTACAATAAAGCTGGTGACTCATTATTTTCAAATTCTGTCGGGAAAGTCTGGAACCAACTCCCTCAAGAAATAACTAACCTTGACTCCACATACCTTTTTAAAAAACATATCAAAGAGCACCTAAAAACCCACTGGCTATGTCCCTGTGCTAACCCTGACTGAAAACACTACCCCCTTACTCTTACTTCACTCACTCTCCCCTGTTTTTTGCCTCTAAATGCCACACTTACTGATACCAGCTACTTCCTTATTTTGAATCCTCTATACATTTTACCTATTCTCTCTTTCATCTTTACTCTAGGCAATTTAGGGCCTTCCTAATCAGCTCTTTTTATTACTCTTACTTTCTTTCCTGCTTACCTGAAATCTCTGTTTTTAACCAGCTGTTTCATTTATAGTTGTTAATTATGATTTTGGGTTGTCTAGTCTGTTTCTGTTTTTCTCTTTTACTCTTTTACTATTACTCATGCTTACCTTTGTATCATTATGTACTTTTGCTTGCTACTGTCTTTTTTATTGTAAATGTTTGCTTACTGCCTGTATTTTGGAGCTTTTCTCCCCGGGCCTCTACTGAAAATGGATATATGTCCAGCTAACTAGCCGGTCAACAAATGTAAAATAAAAATAAATAATACCTAAAAAGCGTATGGTCTCAACACAGCCACAGCTTGGACACAATGATATCTCTCATTCCCTGCCTACAACAGGAATTTCTATGGTGGTCACAGGCATGTCACCTCAACAAGGGTCAGCCTTTCACCTTGCCCCCAGCCAGCCAAACTATCTCAACAGATGCATCAGATTACACCTGGGGGGCACACATGGCAGGACAAGTGCATTCAAGGCGTATGGACTGCAGATCAAAGGAATCTGCACATAAATCAAAAAGAGATGCTAGCTGTACAAAAAGCTCTGACAGCCTTCAAGGATCTATTACATCCAGGACAACTTATAATAAAGACGGACAACACCACAGTAATGTGGTACATAAACAAACAAGGGGGTACACATTCCTACCCTCTATGCAGGCAAGCAATGATCTTATGGAACACAGCTCTGGCTTACCAAGTTCAATTACAAGCTCAATTCCTGCCAGGACAGAAGAACACATTGGCAGACGACCTCAGCAGAAACATCAAGGATCCCCAGGAGTGGAAACTAGATTCACAAATATTTGCAATGGTAACTCAAAAATGGGGCCTTCCAGACATAGACCTGTTTGCCAGTCCTCAAAACTGTCAACTAACAAAATTTTGTACAAGGAAACTTCACCATCAAGCTTGGAAAGTGGACGCACTCTCTTTCAGTTGGAAAAACCTGACAGTATATGCCTTCCCTCCATTGCCTCTCCTCACAAAGGTACTTCTGAAAGTCAAAAAGGAGAGACCACGACTGATTCTCATAGCCCCAGATTGGCCACGCCAGCACTGGTACCCGCTATTGAGGAATATGGCCCACGTCCCACAATGGATATTGCCACAAATTCCCCATTTGCTCACACAACAGAACAATCAGATTCTTCACAGCCAGCTCAAAACCTTAAATCTGGCTGCATGGCAAATCAACTAAGCATCTAGCCAGCTCCTCTTTCCCAAGCAGTTCTGGATGTTATTCTGGAAGCCAGGAGGCCAAGCACCAGGAAGGCTTATTCGGACAAATGGAAAAGGTTTTGTGCCTGGAACCAAGCTAAAGGCCAAGACACAATTCAACCTCACATGCCTCACATTCTGCAGTATTTAACTGAGATGTTGCACAAAGGACTTTCTTTCTCCTCCATTAAAATCCATGCTTCAGCTATTTTAGCCCACTACAACACGGATCCACCTTTATTTTCGCATTCACTTTTAAGGCAGTTCCTCAGAGGGGCAAAAAACATTAGACCCCCCAGGAGAGCTCCTACACCAACATGGGACCTCAATTTTGTTCTGGAAAAACTAACGCTACCTCCCTTTGAACCATCTTTCTCTGCAGATCTTCAGTTCCTATCATGGAAGACTGCCCTGCTGCTAGCAATAACTTCAGCTAGAAGAGTCTCAGAGCTACAGGCACTAATGGCAGTGGAACCTTTCCTCATTTTTCATCAAGACAGAGTTTCTCTACGAACTAATCCTTCCTTTATGCCTAAGGTGGTTTCCAGTGTGGCTTTAAATCAAACCATCCACTTTCCCACCTTCTTCCCAAATCCACAGAACAAAGGTGAGAGACTCCTGCATTCCTTGGACATTCACAGGCAACTTCGTTACTACTTGGACAAAACTAAGACTTTCAGCAAATCTGACCAGCTCTTTGTATCCTATGCTACAGCTTCTCAAGGGAAGGCTATATCAAAGCAAACCATTTCCAAATGGATAGGTCATTGCATACGTTTCTGCTATACCCATCATGGAAAACCAGATGTTCATCGTGCATACAGCTGCAGTAATCACAGATGGGTTCTCTGCCATCAGGCGGGTCCTCGGTCGGCCGAATTCCAAAGTCTAGGTCCGGCGTCGGTTGTTGTCGCTTTCTTTCCTGACGTCAGTGCGACAGGGGTATATAAGACACAGCCGACGCCATTTTCTTCAGTCTTTTTTGCCATGCGGTGCCCGAAGCAGAAGCAGTTCGCAAGTGCCGGTCGGCCAGCTCCTGAATTTACGAAAAATTGGAAACCGAAGTCTTCTTTAAAGCTAAGTACCCCGTTGGGGAAACTTTTCTTGCCTCAGACCGATGTCAGACAAAGTTAACAATTGTATTTCTTGTGGGAAGCAAATACCGCATAAGGATTTCCATTCCCTCTGCATACCTTGTTTAGGCCCAGACCACGACGTCTCGGGCTGTCGCTTTTGCGCTACTTTCAGTAAACATACTATTAAGCGTCAGGCGAAGTTCACCCAACACTTTTTTGGTAAAGCCTTTGATTATAAAATGTCGTCTGAGACTCCAACTACCGTTTTGTCCAAAAAACGCAAGGACAAGGAACGACACGCGAGGTCCGCGGTCTCCACCAACACCATGCCAAAACCGGCTGCACGTGGTCCGGTTCTCAGCGAGACACCTATGCAGCCCCTGACTACCGACGACACTTCTTTGGCGGTGTCTTCTGTAACCGAGACCGCAGGTACCTCGGCCCTTAATCAGACTACAACCACCGAAGCCACTGTGAGTGTTGAGCCTCCTAATGTGGACAGGTCCACTTCCACCCATGGTGTCTTTAGACCCTCATCTTCCTTTTCCATTAAGGCCTTTACGAAGTCCAAATCAGCCATGCATCCCAAAAGGCCTGTTGCACAGGGCCCATCTCCAGGCCCCATGCCTAAAAAGCAGATGCTTAAAATGGCTGAGGATTTAATTACTCTTATCAGGGGTTCCCAACCCCCTCCAGACAAGAGACCCAGAGTGGAGGAAGATTCTCCCTCTTCTGACCATGGCTCCATTTTCTCAGAACATTCTGATGTAGAGGAACACTCGTACTCCCCTTTTGAAGATTCTGATGCATAACAGTCCATTCCTTCTGTATCTCCCCCAGAGGATTTTTCTTTTGGGGAAACCTTGCACACCTTGAGGGAACACTTCCATTGGGAAGGCTAAGACTTTTCTGATTCCAAGAAAAGGCTTAGGGAATTTCTTTTGTTACATCAACACTGACTTCTGGCGATACCTCCTGTCTTGGACATACTTGATGATGTTTACTCTGAGGCTTGTCTTAATCCGGATTCCCTGCCTCCTGCCCCAGTCAAGCCTGATAGGTACTACAGAGTTCCTAACTCTCACCAGTTTCTTTACAAAAGCCATAATGCTGACCCTGAAACCATTTCTCAGGGCCCCAAGGGAATGAAGGCCTCTACTGCTAAGAATCCACTACCTTCCGAAAGAGCATCTAGATCCTTAGAAAGGTGGGGAAAAAAGGTATACACCTCGGCCACCCTAGCCATGAGGGCCTTAAATTGTCAGTTCCATATGCTTAAATATCAGCAGTTTCTGTTATCACAATTAAGAAATAAAATGTCTCAACCTGAACAACCAGATTTGAAGGAATTGCAGGATATGATGCATAGTGCAGAACAAGTGGGTAAACACACCTTACAATGTGGCTATGATGCCTTAGAGGCCTCAAGTAGAGCTGCTGTTACAGGATCAGTCATTCGTAGACATACCTGGCTTAGGGAACAAATCTTGCCTGATCATGTTAAAGCTAAACTACTAGATGCTCCTTTACAAAAGGATGTACTATTTGGTACTAATGCTGAGGCGATACTACGGAAAATGGAAGAAAAAGCTAAATCTATGCAAACTGTCAAAGCTTTTCTACAGGTACAACCACCTCGTTTTAGCAGAAATTGGCCTTCTAAAAACTGGTCCTTTCCAGCCACGGACAAGCCCCAAAGAGGTAGATACAGGCGCACAAGGGGCAGAGGACAATCTCAAGGATCATATAGAGGCAAACAATGGCAAACTCCAGCACCGAGAGGTGGCGAAGACAGTGCACAACAATACAGAAAACAAACCCAATGACTTCCTCCTTTTCATGCCAAGCAAGTCTCAGCTGGCAGCACCCTTGGGAGGAAAGCTGGCATTATTTACAAGAAATTGGCATATCACAACAGACAAATGGATCCTGGACATTATAAACAGAGGCTACAGATTTCATTTTCACACTCTTCCAAAAATGAGAGGCATGCCAAACCTGCCACACAAAGGGCAGAGGCACAAATACAAATTTCAAAACTCATGGACATGAAAGCTATTCAAGAGGTACCTACTCACGAACAAGGTCAAGGTTTTTATTCCAGACTATTTCTGGTACCAAGGAAAGGAACAGACTGGAGACCCATTTTGGACTTATCCATCCTAAATACATTTCTACTCGTACCAAAATTCAAGATGCTCACATTACAGCAGCTTCTTCCCATGCTGGGCAAGGAATTTTGGCTGGTAACATTGGACCTCAAGGAGGCATACTTGCATGTCCCAATCAGACAAAGCTGCAGAAGATACCTCAGATTTCTTGCAGGTTCAATCCACTATCAATTCTCTGCATTGCCCTTTGGCTTATCTACTGCGCCCAGAGTATTCACGAAATGCCTGGCATCAGTAATTGCCTACTGCAGACTTCAAAGGATACAAATTTACCCTTATTTGGACGACTGCCTGATCCAAGCGGACAGCACTGGAACATCTGGCTTATGTAACACGGTTATTAAATTTTCTGGGATACATAGTCAACAAAGAGAAATCCAGGCTAACACCATCTCAGAAAATAACTTTCCTGGGGCCAACTTGGACACAAACACCCAAATGGCCTACCTCACGCCAGAAAAATAGGGGCAACTAACTCAGTACTTCAAAATACTAGCAAATTGTACCAGGCTCACTGCAAGGAAAATCCTGCAGGCTCTGGGCTTCATGGCATCTTGCATTCTTTTAATCCCATATGCAAAGTTGCACATGAGGAAACTTCAGTGGTACCTAAAAAACCTATGGTCTCAACACAGCCACAGTTTGGAAACAATAATACCAATAATCCCATGTTTGCAAAAGGAATTTCTATGGTGGGCCCAAGCATGTCAAACAAACACAGGTCTTCCATTCTGCAAGCCTCAAGCAAATCAAGTCATCACAACAGACGCCTCAGACTACGCCTGGGGGGTGCACATGACAGACAGGTGCATTCAGGGCAAATGGTCCTAAAAGGAAAAGCACCTTCACATCAATCAAAAAGAAATGCTAGCAGTGATAAATGCAATTACAGTTTTCAAGGACCTCCTGCATCCAGGGCAATTATTGATAAGAACAGACAACACCACAGTAATGTGGTACATAAACAAACAAGGAGGAAGACATTCATACCCCTTGTGCAGACTAGCCATGTCACTTTGGAACTTGGCTCTGGAATGGCAAATCGAACTTCAAGCACAGTACTTGCCAGGTTTGGAAAACACACTGGCAGACAACCTAAGCAGAATTATGACAGACCCACACGAATGGAAGTTGCATCCTCAAGTGTTTACAAAGATAATCCAAGCGTGGGGAAGGCCAGACCTAGATCTCTTCGCCTCCCACAGGAATCATCAATTGGAAAAGTTCTGTTCAAGGACCTTTCATCCAAAGGCCTGGAGAGTGGACGTCCTTTCTTTCAGTTGGGCAGCATGGACAGTTTACGCTTTCCCACCTTTGCCTCTTCTGCCCAAGGTGCTCTTGAAAGCAAGAGCAGACAGACCAAAGATGATACTGATTGCTCCAGACTGGCCAAGACAACACTGGTACCCTCTCCTGAGGAGCCTAACGCATACTCCTCCCTGGTCCCTACCTCTAATGCCTCTTCTACTGACTCAGCACAGCTACAAAACTCTTCACAGCCAGCTGAAAACACTCAATCTCGCTGCATGGAAAATTCCTTAACACCACAACAGACCCTACTCTCCAAAGAGGTGCAGGATGTCATTTTGGAGGCCAGAAGGCCATCTACTAGAAAGGCTTACTCCGCAAAATGGAAACGGTTTTGCTCTTGGAATGAGAAAAAAGGCCAGGATCCAAGAAAACTGAATTTGCCTCAGATATTACAGTATCTAGCTGAGCTGTTGAACAGTGGACTTTCATTTTCCTCCATAAAAATTCATGCCTCAGCCATTTCTGCAGAATTCAACACTGATCCACCTTTATTCTTTCACCCACTCTTAAGACAGTTCCTCAGAGGGGCTAAGAATATAAGACCTCCTAGGAAACAACCAATACCAGCCTGGGATCTTAATTACATTCTAGAAAAATTAACATTACCTCCCTTTGAACCAGCTGCCTCAACAGAGTTGCAATATTTGTCCTGGAAAACAGCTTTCCTTCTGGCCATTACCTCAGCTCGTAGGGTTTTGGAACTACAAGCCCTCATGGCTGTGCAGCCCTTTCTCATCTTCCATCAGGACAGGGTTTCCCTTCGAACCAACCCGTCATTTATGCCTAAAGTGGTATCCAGGGTAGCTTTACATCAAGCCATACACTTAACTACCTTTTACCCCAATCCTCAAAATAAAGGGGAAAGGCTGCTACACTCCTTAGACATCCATAGACAGCTACGTTATTATTTGGACAGAACAAAGCCTTTCAGGAAATCAGAACAACTTTTTGTGTCCTATGCTGTAGGAGCTCAAGGGAAGCCAGTTACCAAACAGACAATTTCAAAATGGATAGGCCACTGCATATGGTTTTGTTACTCCTTTCATGGAAAATCTGTCCCTACAGGCATCAGATCCCACTCCACCAGGGCCACAGCTACCTCTACAGCCTTCCTCAGAGGAGTTCCTACCAAAGATATTTTGGAGGCAGCCACTTCGAGTTCTGTGCATACCTTCACCAAGCACTACCACCTACCTTTATACTCCCAAGACTAGAGCAGGCTTTGCCACTGCTGTGTTGCAGGGCATCCTGGCTCATCCCAGTTCCACCTAGTGCCTACCACCCTGTGCGTAGCTTTGGGATTCTACCCATCTGTGATTACTGCAGCTGTATGCACGATGAGCAAAGTACAGTTTTGTACCTACCATAAATGTAGATGTTCGAGTGCTAATACAGCTGCAGTACAGGTTTCCCTCCCTCCTTCCCCTCTTGGTAAAGGCCTAGGGGCTAACCCCTCCTCATACAACCTGATTGGGTTATCCTTCTATGGTATATTTGCTTGCAACTACTGATTTTTGATTATATTGCATTGCATGACTATATATATAATGTATGTATTGCCTTCCTTCTGGGGGCACCTAACATCTGGGGCAAGAAAGACTGAAGAAAATGGCGTCAGCTGTGTCTTGTATACCCCTGTCGCACTGACGTCAGGAAAGAAAGCGACAACAACCGACGCCGGACCTAGACTTTGGAATTCGGCCGACCGAGGACCCGCCTGACGGCAGAGAACCCATCTGTGATTACTGCAGCTGTATTGGCACTCGAACATCTACATTTATGGTAGGTACAAAACTGTACTTTCCTGCTACCATTAGGTCCCACTCTACCAGGACAACAGCTACTTCTACAGCCTTTCTCAGGGGGGTTCCAACCAAGGAGATTTTAGAAGCTGCATCTTGGAGTTCAGTACACACCTTTACCAAACACTATCACTTACCTCTTTAAGACTAGGGCGGGCTTTGCCACTGCAGTTCTGCAGGGCCTTATAGCCTCCACTAACACTCTGATACCTCCTCCCATCCTTAGCTTTGGGATTCAACCCAAGTGTGATGACTGCAGCAGGGTAACACGATGAACATAGTACAGTTTTGTACCTACCATAAATGCAAATTTAAGAGTGTTCACCCTGCTGCAGTCCAGGTTACCCTCCCTCCATCCCCTCTGATCTACTGGCTAAATCTCTTCCGTACCTTACTGATGTATTTGCTTATAGCTGAAGGGATTTTGTGTTTGTGCAGAGGTTACTCAATTTGGTACTAATTACTGAACCTTTTTGGGGGCATCTGACATCTGGGGCAAGAAAAACTGAAGAAAATGGCGTTGGATGCATTATATATACCCCTGGCGCACTGACGTCAGGGAAGAAGCGACAGCAACCGACGCCGGGCCAAGACTTTGGAATTCCGGCCGACTGTGGGACCGCCTGACGACAGGATAACCCAAGTGTGATGACTGCAGCAGGGTGAACACTCGAACATCTACATTTATGGTAGGTACAAAACTGTACTTTTCTGCTACTCACAACATGGCAAATCAGTGCCCAAGGGCATTAGGCCTCATTCTACCAGGGCATCAGCCTTTCTCCGAGGAGTACCAACGAAAGACATTTTAGAGGCTGCAACTTTCAGTGCACACTTTTACAAAGCACTACCATTTACCTCTCTACTCTAAATCCAGAGCAGGCTTTGCCACTGCACTTCTGCAAGGCCTTATAGCTTCTCCTAATCCTATTTAGACCCAGCCACCCAACCTTAGCTTTGGGATTCAACCCAAGAGTAATGACTGCAACAGTGAAACACGAGTTGTGTACCTACCATAAATGTAGATTTTCGAGTGTATTCACTGTTGCAGTCCAGGTTACTCCTCCACCATCCCCCTTTTCTTTGCTGAGACTTGCCTATACTTCTCTATCTTATACAACCTATGTGGTGTATTTGCTTGTAGATGAAGAAAATGTTTATTTTACTGCATGCATAATTATCGGCATAATTTTTTTTTAGCCTACCATTTTGGGGGCACCTGACATCTGGGCCAAGAAAAACTGAAGAAAATGGCGTCGGCTGCATCTTTTATACCCCTGGCACTGACGTCAGGGAAGAGGCGACAGCAACTGACGCTGGACCTAGACTTTGGAATTCTGGCCGAGCGCGGGGTAGCCTGCCAGCAGGATAACCCAAGAGTAATGATTGCAACAGTGAATAACACTCTAACATCTACATTTATGGTAGGTACACAACTGTACTTTCTGCCCATGCTGGGTAAGAAGGCTTGGCTCGTAAATTTGGACCTCAGTGGCATACCTGCATGTCCCAATCAGGCAGTCTTGCAGAAGATACCTCAGATTCATAGCTGGCTCAATGCATTACCAATTCTCTGCACTGCCCTTTGGCTTATGTACTGCACCCAGGGTCTTCACAAAATGCCTGGCATCAGTAATTGCATTTTGCAGACAAAAAGGAATTCAAATATATCCCTACTTTGGACGACTGCCTTATTCAAACAGAAAGCAAGGACATTCTATTAAAGCATCTGGGGTTTGTAAAAAGATTACTTATTTGCCTAGGGTACACAGTAAACGAAAAGAAATCAAAACTAGTGCCCTCTCAAGAGATAATATTCATGGGTACAAGCTTAAATACAACTGCCCAGATGGCTGGTCTCACGCCAGACAAACAAAGGCAACTGACTCATTACTTCCAAATGATGGCAACAAAGACCCAGTTAACCTGCAAGAAAAATTCTGCAGGCTTTCGACTTCATGGTATCCTGAATTCTGCTAATTCCATATGCAAGACTGCATATGAGGAAGCTACAGTGGTATCTAAAAAAGTGTTTGGACTCAACATTGCCGCAGCCTGGAAAAAATAATTACTCTCATTCCCTGCCTGCAACAGGAGTTTTGATGGTGGGCACTGGCCTGTCACCACAACAAGGGACAGACATTCACTTTACCCACAGCCAGGCAGACACTAACAACAGATGCATCAGATTTTGCCTGGGGAGCACACATGGCAGGAAAATGTATTCAGGGCTCGTGGCCTGCAAGCCAAATGCATCTTCATATCAATCAAAAAGAGATGCTAGCTGTACAGAATGCCCTGACAGTCTTCAAGGATCTACTCCATCCAGGACAACTATTGCTAAAGAAGGACAAAACTACAGTCGTGGTACATAAACAAGCAAGGGAGCACACATTCCTACCCCCTCTGCAGGCAAGCCTTGACCTTGTGGAACACAGCATTGACCTATCAAGTGCATCTGCAAGCACAATTCCTGCCAGAAAAGACAAATGCTCTGGCAGACGAACTAAGCAGAAACCTCATGGACCCTCACGAGTGGAAACTAGATCCACAAGTCTTCAGCATGATAAGGAAATCAGGATGCCCAGACATAGATCTATTTGCCTCCCCTCACAACTGTCAACTACAGAGATTCTGCACAAGGACTTAACACAGACAAGCATGGAAGGTGGATGCTCTGTCATTCAGCTGGAAAACCCTGACAGTTTATGCCTTTCTACCACTGCTTCTCCTCCCCAAGGTACTCCTAAAGGTCAAACAAGAGAAGCCAAAAATGATTTATTGCCACAGACTGGCCACGCCTGCCCTGGTACCCAATCCTAAAGAGCTTGTCTGAAGGCCCAGCCTGGACTTCACCACAAATTCCTCATCTTCTGACCCAACAAAAGAATCAGATCCTGCACAGCCAACTCAGAACCTTAAATCTGACTGCATGGTGAGTAATATAACCACTCAGAGCACACCTCTCTCTCTAAAGCAGTTATGGATGTCATTTTGGAAGCCAGGAGGCCCAGCACCAGAAAATCTTATGCAGAAAAATGGAAGAGATTCTGTGCTTGGAATTAGGGACAAGGAATTGAACCGCTTGTTCCAAATATCCCTCAGATTTTACAATACCTAACTGAGATGCTGGACAAGGGCCTATCCTTCTCATCAATTAAGATCCATGCCTCTGCCATTTCAGCTCATTACAATATGGAACCACCTATTTTTTTCACATCCACTGCTAAGGCAGTACCTCAGAGGGGCCAAAAACATAAGACCTCCAAGGAGAGCACCAATACCTGCATGGGATCTCAATTTTGTCTTGGAAAAGCTCACACTGCCTCCTTTTCAGCCAACCAATACAGCAGAGATAAAATTCTTATGAAAAACAGCTCTGCTTCTAGCAATAACTTCAAGAAGAGTGTCAGAGTTACAGGCATTAATGGCAGTGGAACCTTTTATTTTCCATCCGGACAGGGTTTCTCTAAGGTCAAATCCATCATTTATGCCAAAGGTAGTATCCAGTGTGGCTCTTACAAACCATTCATTTGCCTACTTTTTATCCAAATCCCCAGAATAAAAGGGGAGAGACTTCTGCATTCCTTGGACATACACAGGCAGCTATGCTTCTACTTGGACAAAACTAAGACTTTCAGAAAGACTGAGCAACTTTTAGTAGCACATGCTGCAGGATCACAAGGAAAGGCTATTTCAAAGCAGACTATTTCAAAATGTATAGGACACTGCATTCGTTTCTGCTATGCACAGCATGGCAAATCAGTGCCTATGGGCATTAGGCCACATTCGACAGGGCAGCAGACACATCAGCAGCCTTTCTCAGAGGAGTACCAACCAAGGAAATTTTGGAGGCTGCGACTTGGAGTTCAGTGCACACTTTTACCAAGCACTACCACTTAGCTCTTTACTCTAAATCCAGCGCAGGCTTTGCCCCTGCAGTTCTGCAGGGCCTCATAGCCACTCCTAATTCTATTTAGACCCAGCTGCCCAACCTCAGCTTTGGGATTCATCCCAAGTGTAATGACTGCAATAGTGAAACACGAACATAGTACAGGTGTGTACCTACCTTAAATGTAGATAGAGTGTATTCACTGTTGCAGTCCAGGTTACCCACCCACCATCCCCCTTTCTTTGCTGGGATTTATCTGTACTTCTCTGTTCTATACAACCTATGTGGTGTATTTGCTTGTAGATGAAGGTATTGTTTATTTTAGTGCATGCTCTTTATAAGCCATGTTTTTAGCCTACCCTTTTGGGGGCACCTGACTTCTGGGGCAAGAAAAACTGAAGAAAATGGCATCTGCTGCATCTTATATACCCCTGGCGCACTGACGTCAGGGAAGAGGCGACACCAACTGACGCCGGACCAGGACTTTGGAATTCAGGCCGACTGCGGGTAGCCTGCCAGCAGGATAACCCAAGTGTAATTACTGCAACAGTGAATACACTCGAACATCTACATTTATGGTAGGTACACAGTTATACTTTCTTTCCTCACCAGCTCCTTACTACAGTTATTTGCCAAACTCAGAGAAATATAGTTTATACAACTCATTTCATAGTGATGTTCTTCGTGTTTCACTGTTGCGGTCATTACATTTGGGTAATCTGCTGGCAGGTTGCCCTCAGTCAGCCTGAGTAACAAAGTCTTGGGTCCTGCATCGATTGCGGTCTCCTCTTCCTGACGTCAGGTCATCAGGGGTATAAAACTAGCAGCCAACGCCATTTTAATCCGTCTTTCTTGCCGCGCGGTGTCTGAAGCAGAAGCAGTTCGCAAGTGCCGGTCAGCTGACTCCTGAAATTTTCGTTTTCGAGTTTCAGAACTGAAGTCTTCAAACTAATGCTAAGTACCCCATTGGGGGAACTTTTTCTTTCTCCTTACCTATGTCAGTAAAAGTTAATAATTGCTTTACTTGTGGGAAGCAAGTACCTCATAAGGATTTTCATTTGTACTGTATTCCTTGCCTAGGCCCTGATCACAACGTGCCTTGCTGTCGGTTTTGGGCTAAATTTAGCCAATGCACTATTAAGCGTTGATATATTTTTGTTTCTAAATATTTTGGTTCAAAATTTAACCACCCTGAAATGTCATCGGTTAGCAGTCCGACTACCGGAGTTCACAAAAAACACAAGGAAAAAGACAGAGACAGACTGTCAGGGTCCAAAACTGACTAAGCTTCTCCTAAGCTAGTCACCGGTTCGATGTGGTGCTTTCGCAGCCCCTGATACCCGCTACTTTTGAGTCACAGACCTCTACCGAGACCCATTCGGAGTCCGGTATGCTGCGAGATTCGCAAAGTATTGAACCCGTGGATATGTCTCCCTTGGAAGGGTCCGGAGCCGCTGAGCAGGCACCGGCTTCTGAGGGTGTTTTCAGGCCTCAACATTTTTATATTAAACCGACGCCATCAACAAAAACAAGGTCAAAACCATCTTCTATGTCTGAAAAACCGACGCATGAGCCATGTGCTCAGGCCCCTATGCCTAAAAAACAAATTATCAAAATGGCTGAGGATTTATTTACCTTGAACAGGGGTTCCCAACCCCCCCCCCCCCAAGAGCACAGATTATGAATCTTCAGATCAGGTTTCCATTTCTTCTGATTCCTCTTCTGGTCAGGAATTTTCTGTTCCACCTTATGAGGATTCTGATGCAGAGGAATCCATCCCATCTGCACCTCCTCCTGAGGATTACTCTTTTGGAGAGACTTTGCATACTTTACGGGAACATTTTCACTGGGAGAGTCGGGACTTCTCTGAATCAAAAAAGAGGCTTAGGGATTTTCTTCTTCCTCAGCATAGGCCTTTGGCAATGCCTCCTGTATTGGATATTGTTGATGTGTTCTCGGAATCAAGCATGGCTCCTGATTCCCTGCCTCTGGCTCCTAGTAAGCCAGACATATATTACAGGGTTCCCGACTCCCACAAATTTCTTTTCAGAAATCCTGCTGCTGATCCTGAGACTATTTCTCAGGGTCCCAAGGGTGTTAAGGCTTCTACAGCCAAAAATCCTACCCCTTCTGATAGAGATTTCAGGGTGCTGGATAGATGGGGTAAGATGGTTTATACGTCTGCAACCTTGGCAGTCAGGGCTTTAAACTGCCAGTTTCATATGCTTAAATATCAACAGCGTGTTATGGGCTTACTGAAACAGAAAATGATGTTGATTTCTGATTGTGTGGAAAATAGTGAGTTACAGGATTTATTGCATTCAGCAGAACAGGTTGGAAAAGCATACTTTGCATTGTGGTTTTGATTCACTGGAGGCCTCTTGCAGGGCCGCCGTACCTGGATCTGTGATAAGAAGGCATGCCTGGCTGAAGGAGCAAAATCTGCCTGATCATGTTAAAGCTAAATTGCTGGATGCCCCTTTACAGCAGGATAGTCTGTTTGGTGATAAGGCAGAAGAGGGTTTAAAGGAAATGGAAGACAAAGCCAAATCTATGCAAACAGTAAAAGATTTCTTGCAAATGCAGCCACCCAGGTTCAGTAGGCACTGGCCTACTAAGAATTGGTCCTTTCCTGTGTCCAACAGAGCCACTCAGGGCAAACCCAGGCGCTCCAAAGGCTCCAGTATCAATCACAGGGATCTTACAGGTCAAAGCAATTGGGTGCCTCCACCTCCAAATCTGGAGGTGGTAAAGCACAACCCTACAGTAAGCAGTCTCAATGACTTTCCTTTACCATCTCCAAGCACTTATATTTTGGCAGCCCCCTTAGGGGGAAAACTAGCACTTCATGCACAAAATTGGCAGTTAATTACCCAGGACAAGTGGGTATTAAACATAGTATCCTCTGGGTACAGATTTCATTTCCACACTTTGCCAATTCCAAACGGATGGCCAGCTCTGCCACAAAATCAGTGGGCAGAGGCCCAGAAACAAGTCATGTTCCTCATGGATATGGGGGCTATTGAGCCGGTACTAGAAAATGAAAAAGTGCAAAGATTTTATTTAAGACTTTTCCTGGTTCCCAGAAAAGACATCATGGCGTCCAGTACTGGACTTATCAATTCTGAACACATTCCTTGACATTCCAAAATTCAAAATGCTGACTTTACAACAGCTACTGCCTATGCTAGGTAAGAATGCCTGGTTGGTAACTCTAGACTTAAGAGGCATACCTGCATATCCCAATAAGGGAATCTTGCAGAAGATACCTCCACTTCAAAGCAGGCTTTTTGCATTACCAATTCTCTGCACTGCCCTTTGGCTCATCTGCTGCGCCCATGGTCTTTACAAAGTGCCTGGCACCAGTAATTGCATTCTGCAGACAAAGAAACATTCAAATTTATCCTTATCTGGACTATTGTCTCATTCAGGCAAGAGGACAAGGACATGCTTCTTCAACATCTGGCGTTTGTAAAAAGGCTTCTAGCATGCTTAAGGTACACCATAAACGAAAATAAATCACAACTGGTACCCTCTCAAATGATTACACATTCATGGGTGCAAGCTTGAATACAACTGCCCAGATGGCTTACCTCACACCAGACAAACACATGCAATTGACAACATACTTCAAACAAATGGCAACAAAAACCCAGCTATCTGCAAGACAAATTCTGCAGGCTTTGGGGTTCTTGGCATCCTGCATTCTACTAATTCCATATGCGAGACTGCATATGAGGAAACTTCAATGGTGCCTAAAAAGCTTATGGAGTCAACATTGTCACAGCCTGGAAACAATAATTCTTTTCATTCCCTGCCAGCAACAGGAGTTTCTTTGGTGGGCAGACATGTCACCAAAGCAGGGAACTGTCATTTACTCTACACCCTTCTACCCAAACCCTAACTACAGACGCACCAGACTATGCTTGGAGGGCCCACCTGGCAGGGAGATGCATTCAGGGCAAATGGAGCCCAAACCAAATGCATCTACATATCAACCAGAAAGAAATGCTAGCTGTTCAGAATGCTCTGATAGCCTTCAAGGACTTACTTCATCCAGGACAACTACTGATAAAGACAGACAACACCACAGTTATGTGGTACATAAACAAGCAGGGGGGGTACCCATTCCTACTCCCTTTGCAGACTAGCCATGGCCTTGTGGAACACAGCCTTGACTTACCAAATACATCTTCAAGCTCAATTCCTGTCAGGAAAGCAAAATACTCTGGCAGACAACCTAAGCAGAACTCTTATGGACCCACACGAATGGAAACTGGATCCACAAATCTTCAGCATATTAACACAGAAATAGGGAAGCCCAGACATAGTTTTGGGGAGAGGCAAATAGACCCATCAGGTGGACAAATTCTGCATAAGAACTCATCACAAAAAAGCATGGAAATTGGATGCTCTATCCTTCAGCTGGAAATATCTATCAGTCTATGCCTTTCCCCCTCTGCCTCTACTCACCAAGGTCTTACTAAAAGTCAGACAGGAAAAAACAAAGATGATTCTAATTGCTCCGGACTGGCCTCTCCAACACTGGTACCCGCTTCTAAGGAATATGTCACACCTTCCTCCATGGTACTTGCCTCAAACACCTCACCTGTTGTCTCAGCAGAACTATCAAATCTGCACACTCTGCTCCAAACTCTGAATCTTGCAGCATGGCTAATCAACTAATTTTACCAACCATATCTTTCAGTAAACCTGTGATGGATGTCATTTTGGAAGCCAGAAGGCCTAGTACTAGAAAATCTTATGCTGATAAATGGTAGAGATTCTGTGCTTGGAACAAAGCACAAGGAATAGATACAGCAAAGCCCATTATTCCTCAGATTTTACAATACTTAACTGAGATGCTTGACAAGGGCCTGTCTTTTTCTTCAATAAAAATCCATGCCTCTGCCATCTCGGCTCATTACAATACAGAGCCTCCTGTCTTTTCTCATCCACTGCTAAAACAGTACCTCAGAGGGGCCAAAAATTTAAGGCCTCCCAGGAGAGCACCAACTCCTGCATGGGACCTCAGTTTTGTGCTGGAAAAACTCATCCTGCCTCCTTTTGAACCAGCAGCTACTGCAGATATAAAATTTCTTTCTTGGAAGACGGCTTTTCTTTTGGCAGTTACTTCAGCTAGAAGGGTTTCAGAACTACAGGCTCTCATGGCAGTGGAGTCTTTCATTATTTTTTACCTGGACAGGGTGGCCCTCAGGGCCAATCCTTCTTTTATGCCTAAGGTGGTATCCAGTCTGGCTCTTAACCAGAGCATTCACCTGCCAACTTTTTTCCCAAATCCGCAGAACAAGGCGGAGCAGATTCTGCATTCATTGGAGGTACATAGACCACTAAGATTCTACTTAGAGGACCAAATCTCTAAGAAAGTCTTACACTTGGGTTATCCTGCCGTCAGGCGGTCCCACAGTCTACCCGAATTCCAAAGTCTTGGTCCGGCGTCGGTTGCTGTCGCTTCTTCCCTGACATCAGTGCGCCAGGGGTATATAAGATGCATCCGACGCCATTTTCTTCAGTCTTTCTTGCCTCGCGGTGCCCAAAGCAGAAGCAGTTCGCAAGTGCCGGTCGGCCGACTCCTGAGATTTTTGAAGTCGAATTTCAGATCTGAAGTCTTCACTAAAGCTAAGTACCCCGTTGGGGAAACTTTTTTCTTGCCTCAGACCGATGTCAGAAAAAGTTAATAATTGTATTTCTTGTGGGAGGCAAATACCACATAAGGACTTCCACTCTTACTGTATTCCATGCCTAGGCCCTGATCACGACGTCACTAGTTGTGTATTTTGTGCTCGATTTAACAAACACACTATAAAAAGACGTTTTGATTTTGCTTTGCACTACTTTGGCCGAAGGTTCACTTATACTATGTCGTCGGATCAACCGACGACCTCAATACCGAAAAAACGCAAAGACAAGGATAAAGACAGGCATCCGAGGTCCAAAACCGACGACAAAACCTCTTCTAGGCCAGTCGCCGGTTCTCAGTGAGGCGCTTTTGCAGCCTATGACACCCGCTACCTCAGAGCCACAGGCCGCTTCCGACTCCCACGTGGAGACAACTAGGCCTCTGGAAACTCAAGGTATTGGGCCTACAGAAACTAATCCCTCAGATGGGTCCGGAGCCGCTGAGCAGGCATCGGCTTCTGAGGGTGTTTTCAGACCTTCACAACTTACCATTAAAACAACATCCAAGACAAAGGTACCATTAGACAAAGAAACAATTACAGCATTCTCCTGGACAGTCCTCCATGCCTAAGAAGCAGATGCTTAAAATGTCTGAAGACCTCATTACTCTAATCGGGGGTTCCCATCCCCCTCCTGAAAAAAGGCCTAGGCAGGATACAGACTATGATTCCTCTGATCAGGTTTCCATTTCCTCTGATTTCTCTTCACACCAGGGATACTCTCTACCCCCTATGAGGACTCTGATGCTGAAGAATCTGTCCCTTCAGCCTCTCCTCCTGAGGATTATTCTTTTGGGGAAACGTTGCATACCATGAGGGAGCATTTCCATTGGGAAGTCAGGATTACTCAGAATCCAAGAAAAGGCTCAGGGATTTCCTTTTATTGCCTCAGCACAAGGCCCCTGGCTATTCCGCCTGTGCTAGATATTGTGGATGATGTGTTCTCTGAATCCAGCTTATCTCCTGTTTCTTTGCCCCCTGCTCCAGCCAAGCCAGATAGGTATTATAGAGTCCCTGACTCTCAAGTTTTATACAGAAACACTTCTGCTGATCCAGAAACTATTTCCCGGGGTCCAAATGGGGTTAAGGCTTCCATTGCAAAAAATCCAGTACCCTCTGACAGAGATTCCAGAGCTTTGGATAGATGGGGGAAGAAAGTATACACTTCTGCAACTTTAGCAGTAAAAGCTTTAAATTGCCAGTTCCACATGCTTAAGTACCAACAATATTTAATGGCTCAGTTAAAACAGAAAATGCTTGCAAGCTCAGAAGCTCCTGATTGTAAAGAAATGCAGGATTTATTGCATGCAGTTGAGCAGGTGGGAAAACTTACTCTGCAGTGTGGTTTTGATTCTTTAGAGGCCTCTTGTAGAGCCGCAGTTACAGGTTCTGTGATTCAAAGACATGCTTGGTTAAAAGAACAGAGTTTACCTATTCATGTTAAGGCAAAGTTATTGGATGCTCCTTTACAGCATGATACCTTGTTTGGTGTTAAGGCAGAAGAGGTGTTAAAGGAAATGGAGGATAAAGCTAAACCTATGCAAACAGTTAAGGATTTTTTTACAGGCACAGCCACCTCGGTTTAGCAGAAATTGGCCAACAAAGAATTGGTCCTTTCCAGTGTCAGACAGGCCACAGAGAGGCAGATACAGACGCCCAAGAGGCAGATCTCAACCCCAAGGCTCAAACAGACGACAGCGGGGCACCTCAACCCCAAAAGGAGGTGAGAACAAGTCTCTACCGTACATGAAACAGTCACAATGACTTTCCTCTCCGTATGCCAAGCACGTCCCTTTTGGAAGCCCCCTTAGGGGGAAAACTAGCACTTTTTTCTCAAAACTGGCAAACAATCACCCAAGACAAATGGATACTAAATATTGTCTCTCAAGGTTACAGGTTCCACTTTCATACTTTACCAAGGCTAAAAGGAATGCCAGACCTGCCACAACATCAATGGGCAGAGGCACAAAAACAAATTTCAGCCCTCATGGACATGAGAGCTATTCAAAAAGTACCACAACATGAACAAGGACAAGGATTTTAATCGAGACTCTTCCTGGTCCCCAGAAAGGACAAGGCCTGGAGGCCCATACTAGACCTTTCAGTTCTGAATACTTACCTGGATATTCCGAAATTCAAAATGTTGACATTACAGCAGCTTCTACCCATGCTGGGCAAGAAGGCTTGGCTTGTTACTCTGGATCTCAGAGGCATACCTGCCTTTCCCTATCAGACAAAATTGCAGAAGATACCTCAGATTCAAAGCTGGTACAATGCACTACCAATTCTCTGCTCTGACCTTTGGCTTATCTACTGCGCCCAGGGTCTTCACAAAATGCCTGGCACCAGTAATTGCATTTTGCAGACAAAAAGGGATTAAAATATATCCATATCTGGACGACTGCCTCATTCAAGCAGAGACAAAGGACATTCTTCTACAGCATCTGGCATTTGTAAAAAGGTTGCTAATTTCTCTAGGGTACACAGTAAACGAAAAGAAGTCAAAACTAGTGCCCTCGCAACAGATTATATTCCTGGTTGCCAGCTTAAATACAACGGCCCAGATGGCTTACCTCACACCAGACAAACAAGTTCAACTAACTCAATATTTTCAATTGCTGGCAAGAAAGTCCCATCTCCCTGCAAGAAAATTTCTGCAGGCCCTGGATTCATGGCATCTTGCATACTACTAATACCATATGCCAGACTGCATATGAGGAAATTACAGTGGTACCTGAAGTGTTTGGACTCAACACTCTCACAGTTTAGAAACAGTAATACCAGTGATTCCCTGCCTACAACAGGAGTTTCGATGGTGGGCACAGGCATGTCACCTAAACAAGGGTCAGCCTTTTACCCAACCCACAGCCAGGCAAACTCTAACAGATGCTTCGGATTACGCCTGGGGAGCACACATAGCAGGAAAATGCATTCAGGGCAAGTTGACCACAGACCAGATGCATCTTCACATCAATCAAAAAGAGATGTTGGCTGTTCAAAATGCCCTAACAGCTTTCAAGGACCTTCTACATCCAGGACAATTACTACTAAAGACAGACAACACCACAGTAATGTGGTACATAAACAAGCAAGGGGGCAGTCATTCTTATCCCCTATGCAGGCAAGCCATGACCTTGTGGAACACAGCTCTAACGTCTCAAGTTCACCTGCAAGCACGATTCCTGCCAGGAAAGAAAAATACTCTGGCAGATGACCTAAGCAGAAATATCGTGGACCCTCACAAATGGAAATTGAATCCACAAATCTTCAGCATGGTAACGCAAAAATGGGGATGCCCAGACATAGATCTTTTTGCCTCCCCACTGAATTGCCAACTACAAAAATTCTGCACAAAGACTTATCACAAACAAGCATGGAAAGTGGATGCTCTTTTGTTCAGCTGGAGAAACTTAAAAATTTATGCCTTCCCGCCACTGCCTCTCCTTTCAAAGGTACTCCTAAAAGCCAGACAAGAAAAACCAGAGGTGATCCTGATTGCTCCAGAGTGGCCACACCAGCACTGGTACCCTATGTTAAGGAACCTGGCTCAAGGCCCACCATGGATTTTGTCTCAAATTCCACACCTTCTGACTCAACAAAACAATCAGATCCTGCATGGTCAGCTCAAAAGCCTAAACCAGGCTGCATGGCAGATACATTAGCCAAACAGACAACACTTCTCTCTAAAGCTGTTATGGATGTCATTTTGGAGGCCAGGAGACCTAGCACCAGGAAAGCTTACTCAGAAAAATGGAAGAGATTCTGCGCCTGGAACCAGGCTCAAAGCCTTGACCCTCTTGTTCCAAACATTCCTCAGATTTTGCAATACTTAACTGTGATGCTGAACAGAGGCCTATCTTTCTCATTAATTAAGATCCACGCCTCTGCCATTTCAGCACATTACAACACAGATCCCCCTTTATTCTCTCATCCCTTGCTAATGCAGTACCTCAGAGGGGCTAAAAACATAAGACCGCCCCGGAGAGCACCAACACCACCTTGGGACCTCAATTTTGTTTTGGAAAAACTGACCCTACCACCTTTTGAGCCAGCCAATACAGCCGATCTAAAATTTTTATCATGGAAAACAGCTCTACTCCTGGCAGTAACTTCAGCATGAAGGGTCTCAGAGCTACAGGCATTAATGGCAGTGGAACCTTTTATAATTTTTCATCAGGACAGGGTATCTTTAAGGACAAACCCTACCTTTATGCCAAAGGTGGTATCTAGTGTGTCTCTTAACCAATACCATCTATTTGCCAACTTTTTTATCCAAACCCCCAGAATAAAGGGGAGAAACTTCTGCATTATTTGGACATACACAGGCAGTTAACGCTTCTTCTTGGACAAAACAAAGGCTTTCAGGAAAACTGAGCAACTGTTTGTAGCATATGCTGCAGGATCACAGGGCAAGGCTATCTCAAAGTGGACTATATCCAAATGGATAGGACACTGTATTCGATACTCCTACACACAGCATGGAAATTCAGTCCCAAATAACATTAGGCCTCATTCCACCAGGGCAACAGCCACTTCAACAGCCTTTCTCAGAGGAGTACCTACCAAGGAAATTTTGGAGGCTGGAACTTGGAGTTCAGTGCACACCTTTACCAAGCATTACCACCTGCCTCTTTACTCTAAATCCAGAGCAGGATTTGCCTCTGCAGGGCCTCATAGCCAATCCTAACTCTTTATAGACTAGCCTCCCAACCTCAGCTTTGGGATTCTACCCAAGTGTAATGACTGCAGCAGTGTAACACGAACATAGTACAGATTTCTACCTACCATAAATGTAGATGTTAGTGTTCACACTGTTGCAGTCCAGGTTACCCGCCCTCCATCCCCTCTGAACTAGGTAGACTTATCTGTACCTTTCTATCCTATACATCCCTGGGGTGTATTTGATGGTAACTGAAGGTATTGTTTTTATTGTATATTTTTCATTAGCAATATGTATTGCCTACCTATTAGGGGGCACCTGACATCTGGGGCAAGAAAAACTGAAGAAAATGGCATTGGATGCATCTTATATACTCCTGGCGCACTGACGTCAGGGAAGAAGCGACAGCAACCGACGCCGGACCAAGACCTTGAAATTCGGGCCGATTGTGGGACCGCCTGATGGCAGGATAACCGAACTGTAATGACTGCAGCAGTGTGAACACTCAAACATCTACAGTTATGGTAGGTACAAATCTGTACTTTTTTCTATACCTTTTCTTTCCTTCACTATGCTCAAAATCCTTTGTGGTGTATTTGCTTTTAGTTGAAGGTAAATTTTATGTTTCTAAAGTGCATTTATATATTTACAGCTTGTATGTATATTTTTGCTCACCATTTGGGGGGCACCTGACATCTGTGGCAAGAAAACTGATTAAAATGGCGTCGGCTGCATGTTTTATACCCCTGACGACCTAGTGCCATGGAAGAGGAGACAGCAACCGATGAAGGACCCAAGACTTTGTTATTCAGGCCGACTGAGGGCAACCTGCCAGCAGATTACCCAAATTTAATGACTGCAACAGTGAATACACTCTAACATCTACATTTATGGTAAGTGTACACAACTGTACTTTTTACTTACTATACTGGTCCTTCTTGTTCATGGGTGTTTTCCATTCTTCTCACAAGCTGCATGTTAGCAATCCTGCATAGCTCTCCTCATGCCATTGTGGAGGTCGGTCAAGAACAACGCAATGCCCTCCTCATTTAGGTGAACGCCATCCCTTCTGAACAGGGGAACACCTTCCGCGGTGATGCTCTCAGGACAGATTGTAGATCCACTGACCCTGTACATCAAGCCATGCATGAACCCATTTTGTAAACGTCTGGCCTTGTGAGCTGCCCCGTTGACTGTTTTCTGTTTTCCATATCTGTCGAGGAATTGTATCGGACCATACAAAATGACAACGTGGCCACCAAGACTTCAGGTCTTTAAAAATTTCTGTGATTTGAAACCGTAGCCTTCTGAGTGATTCACTGATGTCCTCATTCCCTCCAATGTGCAGCATAAGAATGTCAGGGTAGATGGAACACTTCTCTTCCAACAACTGCAGTAGTCCGCTCCAGTGTATACCTCTTCTTGCAATCCAGTATACCTTCACACTGGATGTGGGGAAGCTCAAGTTGTACCGGTGTTCAGTTTTGGAGGCATGGCTGGCAGCCTAGTGTATGCAGGAATAGCCACATACCCACACTTTAACTTGTCGTTCTCCTGATCGTGAAGCCATGTCAGTAGGTGGACAAACCTGCAGAGGAAAGATTACTACTGATGTTTGACAGATGTATTGGAAGACTACATATCTGTGTGTGTGTGTGTGTGTGTGTGTGTATATATATATATATATATATCTATATCTATATATATATCTATATATATATATATATACATATATATATCTATATATATATCTATATATATATATATCTATACATATATATATATATACATATTCTGTGGATAGGAAAGAAGATTTGGATGGGCTAACCAGGTAATGCATATGAGATATATATATATATATATATATCTCATATGCATTACCTGGTTAGCCCATCCAAATCTTCTTTCCTATCCACAGGGGCAGTAGTCTTTGCTTTAGGTACATAAGTGGTGATGACGCTTCAGAGGTACATACCTACTACCTGTGAAAACAACAAATTACACACAATGACTGACAAGGGGGCACAGAAAGGGCATACTATTAGTGTGGATATTGTCATTGCCTTATAGGTAAAAGCAATTGTGATTTCACTAGCACTTCCATGCCCAAGGCCAGATGCAGTGCTGCTACCTGAGCATGACTGATGTCTGCAGGAACATGCGCCCTTCACTGAAATGCAAGAATGCAAAGGATCACAACCCCATGGCCTGCCATGTCTGGGTGTGGACTGTACACTCACCAATGGACAGCAGAAGAAGCAGTAGCCACACTTCCCTGCTCAATGTCCTTGCCCTCCACCTGTCGGCTCAGTAGACTGGGTAGGCATGGGCTTACTGGCTCTGTCCAGGGAAAAAGATGTGGGTGTCTGGATGTCAACATCTGTGTCAGATTCAACCTCTGCACCCCCAGACTGTGCCTCAGTTTCACCACCATCATCATCAGTGTCTGATTAATTGATCCATAACCATGAATTATATAATTAGATTTAACAGTCTGATTATGTGATCCAGTATCCCCAACCAAAATCTTTACTATATGTAAAATTGTTATTGAAGATTTTAACTTCCAATTGGAGCATTGATATTAAAAGTTCTTATAACTCTTTTCATGTGGAATCTACATAAATAGAATCAACAATGTATAAATGCACTAGAAAAAATATATATTTTTTTAAATAATTACTGTTGCTTTGTGCTACAGACTAAGACATGCATAATTAATTTTACAGTTGAGATATGCATGCTCAATTTGATACAACTATATTAAATAACAAGCAAGTGAAGAATGAGGGGAGTTGATTGCAATGACTCCAAGCAGAGAAAAAAAAACACAACCTGGCTTGTGCATTCATCAAAGTTACTTCTGCTTATATGAATAATAGTAACAGCAGCTGTGACTTTTCCCAGCAAAGTGATAATGACTCAGTGCTATATTGTAACAGCCCTTATTGCTAATGTGATAATGACCTGTCTTTCGTTACTGCAAAGTTATGCATGCTCAGACACAGGTGAGAATTGTTGCACATTACCTGTTGAGTAGGCATTCATTATATTACATTGTGCAGCTGTTATGTAACACAGACTCATTATCATCGTTAAGGAGAGGACCGGAGTAATTCAGTCAAACAGTATAACACTTAGATATTACTGAGCCCTTCCTCCCACCTAAATTCCACACATGACTGACAAAGGCAGGATTAATGCAGCAAAAATATGGTAGCTCCATGCTGTCAGTAGTCACCTAGTGATGACCTTTATCCCATTCAGCTAGTATAATGACAATAAAGAATAATACAAGCAGAAGTGATTTCTTGTCTTGTGTGCTGTACTATAAGTCATGGAAAGAATCATCATGGACATGATCAATAGTGATATAGTGACCCTACAGACACTGGACCCAACCCAGTTTGGTTTTGTCAAGGGCAGATCATGCGTAGTCAGCCTGGTGGACTTCTTTGAGAAGGTCACCAAAGCAATGGATGAGGGTAAAATGGTTCACACTGCCTACCTTGACCTGGCCAAGGCTTCTGACATAATACCAAGAAATGCGTAATAGTTTCCTTTGCAAAGTCATCCACCCTGGTAACTGTCATTTTAATAACACACCCCTTAGACTTGACCCAGTAGTCAGGGACTTAAGGATACACATAGATAGTAATTTAGCCTTTAAACATCATCTGTCCTGTAGTAGTGAGGAAATTGTTCCATGTTTCACAACTTATAAACAAAGGTATGGCATCTAAGTCCAAGGAAGTCATTGTTCCACTGTATTTAGCATTCATCAGACCTGTCATTGAGAGCATCCCCCCCCCCCCCCCTTTGGTATGTACCTAACCAGACATATCCAACAATTGAAACGTACATAGAGGTTACCACTAAAAGATTACAGGGCTTAAGTAGAATGTCCTTTGCAGAATGCCTCAAGGCTCTATCACTGTATTCTGTCTCCTACAGGGTTTGAAGGGAGATCTATACCAGGGCATTCCCAGACCCCACTCTGATGGACCTCATGCATATCTGCAAAACAAATAGTACCAGAATTACCCATTCTAACGATTTAAACCTTGCCTGTGATACAAATGGGACCTGCTGGAGAGACAGGTATGTATCCCACAGGTTACTCCCATCTGTGGAACAGGTTCTCTGTACATGTGAAGCAGAGTTCCTCCCTAACCCAATTCAGGTTAACCTGGACAGTTTGATGGGGAACAGTACATTTAGCCCTGGTTTGACAGCTATGTCTTTAATGGATACAAGCAACCTATAAATGGTTCATCTCCCAGTCCCCTAGCTTTGTAAATGTTTCATCTCCGAAGCCCCTACTTAAACTTATGAAGGATATCAGAACTTAAAAAAGGCCCTTGTGGTCATTAGCCTATAAACACCTGTGAACATTTGAGGTTTCTTGCTATGTGAAGACATGCACATCTCAGATGCATTGTAAATGAGATTTTCTTTCAGCACAAGTTGATCAGACTAAAGCACATAGCAGACTTTCAGACCTGTGGGTAGCTATGAAGGTATATCAATATTTGTCACAGACGTTATTGCCTCCAGATAGTGTCTGTAAATGTCAAACATAACATTTTAAAATTCATACCCCAGGAAACAAGGTAAGTTAGAACTTTACAATCTACTCAGTTTCACCTTTGTACTCCAATGACTGTGACATTTTTATAGATGTCCTAACTGAATTGAACATAAATGTCAGTCTTTTTTTATGGTACATATCAATTGTTAGTTCAGAGACCAGTTCCATCCTAACCTTTTTGTATTGTTTATTTGACCATTCAAGTTTTAATGAAATCTTATCAGAAAAAAATCTTGGCTCAACTATATAATTAAATTCCCCTTTCAGAAGTGTTTCTGAAATCAGAAAAAAATCAATCCTTGACCAAGATTTATAGCATTTCGAAAAATATGTGGATTTATTTTTTAGTGGAACGTTTACATCTAATAAGGAGCGATCTATATGATTAAAGTCAGACATTAGTTCAGCCAAAGCAATTGAAGCTTGATTGCTATGAGTTACATGCCAGATCTGTCTAGTGATGGGTCTATTACTGCATTCCAAGCACCAGCAAGGATATAATAGTGTTCAGGAAATATGTTTAGTAAGTTATGTATACCTAAAATAAAATCTTGCTGTTGTGAGCACGGACTATATAAATTTAAGAGCATGACATGTTTTTGGAAATGTGGGTTGTGGGATATAAAAAAGCACCACCTACCATCTTGTAGCATTTCCTCATAGCTTATCTTGCCAGTCTCCTAGCTTTTCTAATTTAAAGGTAAAATAACTACTGCTGGGAGCACTGCTATATTGTTTAACCTGTGTCTGCATGAGTGCACACACTTTGTGACAAAACAATTCTGCGGGTTAGAAGAGTCTGGTTTGGAACATACTCTTCCCCAATATATCATGCACAGGATATGAACCTTAAATCTTTTAGAGACAGACAGATGAGGGTTTAATACCACCGCTCTAACCAAGTAATATGAAGTGTACGGTGTACAGGGCCTATGTCTGAACCACTGGTGACTGACCATAATAGCTTATGGCAAATGTGCACTACTGCGTTTGCTTCTGACCAATACCTGTCACTTCCAAATAAGCTTTACACTGTTGTTTATAATCACTAGATCCCCACCATTTTACCCACCTCAGAATGGAACCAGCTTACCGAGAGTAAGTGAAACTTAACCAAACTGCTATTATAAAATATGCACTTATTTCATTGAATGGGTTATTTTTTTACCTCTCCAGTGATGGTGCCTCTTTCCTGTATTTGTCATACACCTTGACCCATCAACTTTAATAGTGTGATACTAGAACCTCAGTTGCTGACCAGTGTACAAATGAACAAAGCAACAATTGTGATAACTAATAGATAAACAGTCTATATAGATAACGTCACTCACAACAAATGCTGTGAGGTTATCCTGCATATGTAAAAGATAACATACACAAGATTGTATGAATGAACAAATGAAAATGTTTCACTTTAAAAATATCTGATTATATATACAAGACAGTACTGCAAAAACAAAATAAAATGTTTGATATGGATTCAGTGGTTATAGAAAACAATGTTGTTTGCATATGTTGTGATTTCCAATCATTTACTGTAGATGACAGAAACCTTAGAATGAAAATAATGTCCAGCAAGTCTATGGTGCAGTAACCCTCGTTTTAACAGTCTCTCTAAGTTGGAGATTCCAGTGTTCAAATAACAGTCCCAGACAAAAAGAGAGAAATGCACAGCAGCACCTCTGGTCCATTAATATTTGTGGAATTTTGATTTAAAACCCAAATGGTAGTCTCTTTCCTTTCAAAACAAACTGCTGGAATGCCCTCAGAGTTCCATTCCATGGTGAAGTAATTTAGTGTGTCAAGGAAATGGAGAACCTTATAATAGTAAATTCCTTTTTTGCCTGCTACTACTGCCTCTCTGCTGGAAATTGGTGTGTCTAAGCATTTGGCTAGTCCAGCTGTTTTAGAAGCCTTGCTGGATACCTTCTCAACAATTAAGTCCTGAGTCTTGGCCACTAGCTCCTAAAAAGCATGTCAGATTTTACAAGGTGGTGGACTCTGTAAAGTTTCTGTACAAGACTCCTTTTTCTGATCCTTCACTTATTACTCCCTCCAGTGAGTAACCTTCTAAGCTTCAGTTGTCCAGCGTTTACCTTTAGATGAGGATAGTATAGCCATTGCTAGATGTGTCAGTGTGTGTTTTAGCTGTGTTAGCTTTTAGAGCTATAAAGTTATCAAACCATTACTTGGGTACCTTCTCTCTGTTCTGGGTAATGGCTAGGCTTTCTTTTAAGCAGAGTTATGCTGCATGTGCTCCTACTAGGGCTGCAGCTACTGGTTTGGTCCTTTGTACTTTTTTTTCCCTGGCTTATCCTTCAAACTCTGCTTGAGAATGTCAAGGCTAAATTGCGATATTTTCCTCTGGATAGAGAGCATCTTTTTAGATATCCTTCTATTCACATGTTGTAGTATTCATAACAGTGGGGAGTTGCTGCCAGCAGCGCCGCCTTCCGGTCAGTATACCGAAGTCTTTGCTTCTGGAGGGTACGTGTGTCGTCCCTTGCCATGGCTATAAACTGACATAGGGAATAAAGATGACATCTGCATGCACCCTCCTCAGAAATTTCCTGCCGCAGTGAACTCCGGACTCCTGTTTGCTAGTTCCGAAAGCAGATCGTATTTTCAGACGACCATCAAGTCTCCAGACCAGACAACCGTTTATTCTAATGATAAAGTTAAGTGCCCTGTCGGGTTTTTTCTTTGCCTTTGATTATTGCTAAGTCTTGCATGTCAGCTAGAAGGGGGAAATGTGCTTGTGGGAGACAAATTCCTCACAAGAACTTGCATGAGAAAGGAGTTTTTTTGCTTAGGTGAGGCCCACGACCATAAGTCTACCCCATTTGCAAATCTTTTGTCCCGAAAACCCTTCACAGCCATCTTGCTGCACTAAAATTGTATTTGGAAAATCAGAGACTCTGACGTGTTGCACTTGGTATGGAAGGGAGGGAGCAGGCCCATCAGAAGAGCTGCCGGGGAAGAAGGCCAAGAAAATTAGGCCGGAATCCCATGCTGCACCTCAGGCGTCCGAGAAGATTCTTGAGGCTGAAAGACCGGCATCTTCGCAGACATCTGTTTCCAAGCCAGGCCCGGGGACCTCATTGGAAGCTAGTGTGGCAGAAACCTTTAGTTGGTCCGCTGATGCTATTCAGCCGTCGGATCCTGATGGCAAAGGGGAACCACGTCTGTCAGTTGGAGGGCCCTGCTCCTTCACTTCTACCCAGGCAGACATTTGCTCTGATTCAATCCCCACCAGCTGCTTCCTTAAAGAAAAAACTAACACCCAGAATCCCAAGCAGTTCCTGGATGGTAAGTTTTTTCTCAGTCTTTTAAGGCTTTTCAGGCCTTACAGACACAACAGGTTCCACCAACCCCCCTCACTTCAACCTACTTTACAGGTATCATAGGAAGGACTACTCTTCAGATTGTTTCTTACGAATCCCAGATTCCCTAAAGATTTCATCTCTCCAGAGGAGGACGACGACTCCATTACTTCTGAGTCTCCAGGGGAAGAAATCATCTTTGGAGAGAGAATCTCCCTCATGAGAGGGAGCATTTTAAATGGCAGGCATCTGAAGTATCTGACAGCAAGAAAAAAGATACTCCGACCTTTTACAAATAGATCAACCCTCTCACTCAACAGTCGTTATCTTGCTACCTGCCTTCCAGGATGCTTCCTTGGCTGCTTCTCAGTCTGCTGACTCTCTGCCACCAGCTTCTAAAATTCCGGACCGATTTTACAAGGTCCGTCAGGAAACCCAATTCCTCTTTAGGAACCCACCAGCAGACCCAGAACTTATTGCTTTCTCTGCTGAGAAGTCATCTAGGCGGCTACCTTCGACTGCTCTTTATCCCACAGACAAAGACAGCAAATTCATGGACAGAATAGGGAAGAAAGATCTACTCTGGCTGTAAGAGTTCTCAACTACCAAACACACATGGCTAGATAAGTCTTGGATACTTTTGCCAAGGCTTCCACACTACTCTCTGAGGCACCAGATTCTCCCATAGAAGCACAAATTAATACCATCCTTTTCACTGCATCCCAAGTGACAAGGCACTCAGAGTGCGGTTAGGATGCTGTGGAAGCCTCATCTAAGTCTGCTGCATCAGGATCAGTCTTGAGGCGATTTTCCTGGGTGAGACTACAACCCCTACCCATGGATGTGCAAACAAAATTGTTGGATGCACCCCTGGACATTAAAGCTCTTTTTGGGCACGCCTCAGCAGAACTCCTTAAGTCCTTTCAAGAAAAGGGTAAGGAACTTCAAAACCGTCATGTCTCCTATACCAAGATGCCACAGGAATTCTCCACAAAAACCTTTTGTCAGAAGACAGTCCTCTCACACTGATCCACAGTCTAAAGGATGCAGACAAACCAGGAAAAACTCTACTCCCAAGATTTCCAACCAGTTTGTCCACCACCACCTTTCAAGGCCAATCTGACAACACAAGACTGCCTCTTCTGTGACTACCCCCCCTTACACCCAAACACCCCACTTCCCCTCCATCTCACCCTCTCCCTTCCCTCTTGGCGGATAATCACTTCAGAGCAATGGGTTTTCTCCATCATTCAGTCAGGCTATTTCATGACTTTGTGGATGTTCTCACCCTTTCGTGGTATCCCTCAACCACCTGCAAGCCAAACACACCTTTTCCACCTATCATTCAACAACTTCTAGCTCAAGGTACCATAGAACAGGTACCATGCCATCAAAGAAACATGAGCTTCTATTCCAGAATGTTTCTGGTACCAAGGAAGGATGGCCCTTGGAGGCCAATCCTGGACTTATCTTTTCTAAACCTCTTTCTCAAGGTTCCCAGTTTCAATAATGATAACCTTACCCCTGCTCTTACCACTCATTCCAACTCGGGCCTTCATGGTAACCCTGGATTTGAAGGATGCCTACCTGCACAACCTTATCCACGCAGAATACAGAAAATACAGCACATCATATTTGTAGTAGGCTCTTGCCAGTTGTAATTCTGCCTTGACCTTTGGACCCTCCTCCTCCACGAGTATTCACAAAGTGCCTGGCTCCTGTCAATGCTCACTGCAGGACTCTGTATTCAGATATACCCATACCTGGACGACCTGCTCATTCTTCATCAAGACCACTTTGTCCTCCTACTACATGTACAACAGGTAATGTCCACCTTAACTCAGGCTTCACCATAAGCTACATATTGTACTTATTTTATGCCTGCACTTTAACAAAGTTGTTTTTGTGTTTAAATTACCTGTTTAACTGTTGTAGGCTACACACTCAAGTGTGATAGCCATTTCTGTGCATTTAAAGTGTTTTTTGATTGTATCTGCTTTATTTTCTGGAAAAAAAATACTTGTTTTCCTGCCTTTCTAAGCTAGTATAGTCCAGTTTTCAGGTTAGTGCTGAATTCTGAACTGTTACAAGTTTCTGTATTTGCCCATACCTTACTTGGATGGAAGAAAGTTTCTCTGTTCACTGTGATAGAGGGAGCTTTGAGTAGCCTATCTGTCCCTGGAGGAGTGGTTTCAGCCCAGAAATTAGTATGATGATCATAGTGTTACACTGCTGCAGTCATTGCACTTGGGTTATCCTGCCGTCAGGCAGTTCTGCAGTCGGCCAGAGTTCCAAAGTCTTGGTCCGGCGTCGGTTGCTGTCGCCTCCTCCCTGACGTCAGTGTGACAGAGTAAGATGCAGCCGATGCCATTTTCTTCAGTCTTTCTTGCCGTGTGGTGCCCGAAGCAAAAGCAGTTCGCAAGTGCTGGTCGGCCGTCTCCTGAGATTTTCATTACGAATCCAGAACCAAAGTCTTCTACAAAGCTAAGTACCCCGTTGGGGAAGCTTTTTCTGCCTCAGACCGATGTCCGTAAAAGTTAACTGTATTTCTTGTGGGAAGCAAATACCTCATAAGGATTTCCATTTCTATTGTATCCCATGCCTAGGCCCTGACCACGACGTTACTGGTTGTTGGTTTTGTGCTAGGTTTAACAAGCGCACTATTAAACGTCGGTTTGATTTTGCCTGACATTATTTTGGTAGAGAATTCAATTATACCATGCCATCAGAACTTCCGACGACCGGAATACACAAAAAGCGCAAAGACAAGGATAGGCATCCGAGGCCCAAAACTGACGACGAAGCCTTTTCTAGGCCAGTCACCGGTTCTCCGGTTTTCAGTGAGGCGCCTTCGCAGCCCCTGACTACTGCTTCTGTAGAACCACAAGCCGTCTCTAACTCCCACGTGGAGATGGCTGGGCCTTCGGACGCACAAGCTCTTCAGCCTACCGAGACTAACCTTTCAGAGGGATCCGGAGTAGCTGAGCAACCCACAGCTACAGAGGGTGTCTTCAGACCTACTCAGTTAAGCATTAAACCCTCAGCTAAGTTTAAGCCTCCTTTAAAGTCAAAGAAACAAATACAGCATTCTCCAGGACAGGCCTCCATGCCCAAGAAACAAATGCTCAAAATGGCCGAAGACCTAATTACTCTGATCAAGCGGTCCCATCCCCCTCCTGACAAAAGGCCTAGACAGGATGCAGACTATGACTCATCTGACCAGGTGTCCATCTCTTCTGATTCATCCTCAGACCTAGGATACTCTTTACCCCCTTATGAGGATTCTGATGCTGAGGAATCAATTCCATCAGCCTCACCGCCTGAGGACTACTCCTTTGGGGAAACCCTACATATTATGAGGGAGAACTTCCACTGGGAAGGCCAGGATTACTCAGAATCCAAGAAAAGGCTCAGAGATTTCCTTTTATTACCTCAACACAGACCCCCTGCTATTCTGCCACTGTTAGATATTGTGGATGATGTGTATACTGAATCCAGCTTAAATCCTGATTCCTTACCTCCAGCCCCTGTTAAACCTGACAGATACTACAGAATCCCTGACTCGCATAAATTTCTGTATAAAAGCCCTGTCGCTGACCCTGAAACTATTTCTCAGGGACCCAAAGGAGTTAAGGCCTCATCAGCCAAGAATCCAGTTCCCTCTGACAGAGATTCCAGAGCATTAGACAGATGGGGAAAGAAAGTATACACGTCCGCAACTTTAGCAATGAGAGCCTTAAATTGCCAGTTTCACATGCTAAAATATCAGTAATTTTTACTGTCTCAGTTAAAACAAAAAATGCTTCCAGAATCAGATCCTCCTAATTTTAAAGAAATGCAGGATTTATTGCATGCAGCTGAACAAGTGGGAAAGCATACTTTGCAATGTGGTTTTGATTCTCTAGAGGCCTCCTGCAGCACAGCAGTTACAGGCTCTGTCATTAGAAGACATGCTTGGTTAAAAGGACATACATTATCAGATCATGTTAAAGCAAAATTATTGGATGCACCTTTGCAGCAGGATGCGTTATTTGGAGTTAAGGCAGAAGAGGTATTAAAGAAAATAGAGGATAAGGCAAAATCTATGCAAACGGTGAAGGATGTCTTACAGGTTCAGCCTCCTAGATTTAGCAGAAACTGGCCAACTAAGAATTGGTCCTTTCCAATTACAGATTCACCTCAAAGGGGAAGATACATACGTCCAAGAGGTAGAGGCCAAACACAAGGTCCTTACAGGCCTCAACAATGGGTTGCATCAGGCCAGAAAGAAGGGGAAGACAGGCCACAACCATATAAAAAGCAGCTCCAATGACTTCCCACTACAGCTGCCAAACATATCCTTCTTGGCAGCCCCCTTGGGAGAAAAACTGGCACTCTTCTACCACAATTGGCAAATGATCACCAAAGACAAATGGGTTCTCAACATTGTATTTCAAGGTTACAGGTTCCACTTTCACACTCTGCCAAGATTAAAAGGAATGCCAAATCTGCCACTAAATCAATGGGCAGAGGCACAAAAACAAATTATGGCACTCATGAACATGGGAGCTATCCAAAAGGTACCACCTCAGGAACAAGGGCAAGGATTTTACTCAAGACTATTTCTGGTTCCCAGAAAAGACAAAGCCTGGAGGCCCATTCTGGATCTTTTAACACTAAACACTTACTTGGAGGTTCCGAAATTCAAAATGTTGACATTACAGCAGTTTCTTCCCATGCTGGGCAAGCTAGCTTGGCTCGTGACTTTGGACCTCAAGGAGGCATACCTGCATGTCCCTATCAGACAAAACTGCAGAAGATACCTCAGGTTCTTAGCTGGTCCAATGCACTGTCAATTCTCTGCACTGCCCTTTGGATTATCTACTGCGCCCAGGGTCTTCACAAAGTGCCTGGCACCAGTAATTGCATTTTGCAGACAGAAAGGAATTCAAATTTACCCGTACCTGGACGACTGCCTGATTCAAGCAGAGAGCAAGGACATTCTTCTACAGCATCTGGCATTTGTAAAAACATTAAGTTGCCTGGGGTACACAGTAAACGAAAAGAAATGAAAACTAGTGCCCTCACAAGAGATAATATTCCTGGGTGCCAGCTTGAACGCAACGGCCCAGATGGCTTTTCTCACGCCAGACAAGCAAGGACAACCGACACAATACTTTCAATTAATGGCAACAAAGACCCAAGTTCCTGCAAGAAAAGTTCTGCAGGCCTTGGGCTTCATGGCATCTTGCATGCTACTAATACCATATGCCAGACTGCATATGAGGAAACTACAATGGTATCTAAAGAATGTATGGTCTCAACACTGTCAAAGTTTGGAAATAGGTATACCACTAATACCTTGCCTTCAACAGGAGTTTCGATGGTGGGCTCAAGCTTGTCACCTCAAAAAGGGACAGCCTTTCACTCAACCCACAGCCAGGCAAACACTGACAACAGATGCATCTGATTACGCCTGGGGAGCACACATGGCGGGAAAATGTATTCAGGGCAAGTGGGCCGCAGAACAAAGGCATCTGCACATCAATCAAAAAGAGATGCTAGCTGTACAAAATGCCCTTATAGCTTTCAAGGACCTGTTGCATCCAGGACAACTACTACTAAAGACCGACAACACCACCGTTATGTGGTACATAAACAAGGAAGGGGGCACTCACTCCTACCCCCTCTGCAGACAAGCCATGACCTTGTGGAACACAGCTATAAACTATCAAGTTCATCTACAAGCACAATTCCTGCCAGGAGAGAAAAACACACTGGCAGACGATTTAAGCAGAAATATCATGGATCCCCACAAATGGGAATTGAATCCTCAAATATTTAGAATGATAAAAAAATGGTGGAGCCCGGACATAGATCGGTTTGCCTCCCCAATAAATTGCCAGCTAAAGAAATTTTGCACAAGGAGTTACCTTCCACAAGCATGGAAAGTGAATGCCCTCTCATTCAGCTACACAAAACTACAAGTATATGCTTTTCCACCACTGCCTCTTCTCCCAAAGGTACTCATAAAGGCCAGGCAAGAAGAGCCAAAAATGATCCTGATTGCACCAGACTTGGCCACACCAGCACTGGTACCCAATCTTAAAAAACTTAGCACAGGGACCACTCTGGATTTTGCCTCAAATACCACATCTGCTGTCTCAGCACAACAATCAGTTACTCCACAGCCAGCTAAAGGCACTAAACCTAGCTGCATGGAAGATTACCTAGCCACGCAAGCAATGCCTCTCTCCAAAGCAGTTATGGATGTCATTCTGGAGGCCAGAAGGCCTAGTACCAGGAAAGCCTACTCGGATAAATGGAAGAGATTCTGTGCCTGGAACCAGGCTCACAGCCGTGATCCTCTTGTGCCATACATTCCTCAGATACCACAATACTTGACTGAGATGCTGGACAAAGGCCTCTCCTTTTCATCCGTCAAGATCCACGCCTCTGCCATCTCTGCACATTACAGCACGGATCCACCAATTTTCTCTAATCCTTTGCTGAAACATCACCTCAGAAGGGCTAAAAACATAAGACCGCCCCGTAGAGCACCTACTCCTACTTGGGACCTCAACTTTGTTTTGGGAAAATTGATGTTGCCTCCTTTTGAACCAGCTAGCACGGCAGAATTAAAATACATTTCTTGGAAAACTGCTCTCCTCCTGGCAATAACTTCTGCAAGAAGCGTTTCAGAATTACAGGCACTAATGGCAGTGGAACCTTTCCTCATTTTCCACCAGGACAGGGTGTCCTTAAGAACTAACCCTACGTTTATGCCTAAGGTGGTTTCAAGTGTGTCTCTAAACGAAACCATTCACTTGCTTACTTTTTACCTAAAACCACAGAATAAAGGGGAAAGACTACTGCATTCATTGGACATTCACAGGCAGTTACGCTTCTACTTGGACAAAACCAAAGCTTTCAGAAAATCTGAGCAATTATTGGTAGCATATGCTGCAGCAGCACAGGGAATAGCTATTTCAAAACAGACTATTTCCAAATGGATAGGACAGTGCATACGTTTCTGCTATACGCACCATGGAAAACCTGTGCCTAACAGCATTAGACCTCACTCCACCAGGGCAACAGCCACTTCAACTGCCTACCTCAGAGGAGTACCTACCAAGGATATTTTGGAAGCAGCAACATGGAGTTCTGTGCATACCTTCGCCAAGCTTTACCATCTGCCTCTATATTCTAAATCCAGAGATGGCTTTGCCTCTGCAGTGCTGCAGGGCCTTATAGCCACCCCTAATGCCTTATAGAACCAACCACCCTACCTCAGCTTTGGGATTCTACCCAAGTGTAATAACTGCAGCAGTGTCACACGATGAACATAGTACAGTTTTGTACCTACCATAAATGTAGATGTTCGAGTGTGGACACTGCTGCAGTCCAGGTTACCCTCCCACCTTCCCCTCTTTCTGGCTAGTACGTACCTAGTTCCTCTCCTTTTTATTACCTATGGGGAGTATTTGCTGGTAGCTGAAAGTATGTTGTTTGCTTTTCTTATGTATGTTTTATTAGCAATTTGAATTGCCTACCTATTTGGGGGCACCTGACATCTGGGGCAAGAAAAACTGAAGAAAATGGCATCGGCTGCATCTTATATACCCCTGTCGCACTGACGTCAGGGAGGAGGCGACAGCAACTGACGCCGGACCAAGACTTTGGAACTCAGGCCTGCTGGGGAACCGCCTGACGGCAGGATAACCCAAGTGTAATGACTTCAGCAGTGTCAACACTCGAACATCTACATTTATGGTAGGTACAAAACTGTACTATTTATTGCATGCAGCTGAACAAGTGGGAAAGCAGACTTTGCAATGTGGTTTTGATTCTCTAGAGGCCTCCTGCAGAGCAGCAGTTACAGGCTTTGTCATTAGAAGACATGCTTGGTTAAAAGAACATTCGTTACCAAATCATGTTAAAGCAAAATTATTGGATGCACCTTTGCAGCAGGATGTGTTATTTGGAGTTAAGGCAGAAGAGGTATTAAAGAAAATGGAGGATAAGGCAAAATCTATGCAAACGGTGAAGGATTTCTTACATGTTCAGCCTCCTAGATTTAGCAGAAACTGGCCAACTAAGAATTGCTCCTTTCCAATTACAGACAGACCTCAAAGGTTAAGGTACAGACGTCCAAGAGGTAGAGGTCAAACACAAGGTCCTTACAGGCCTCGACAATGGGTTGCATTAGGCCAGAAAGAAGGGGAAGACAGGCCACAACCATACAAAAAGCAGCTCCAATGACTTCCCACTCCAGCTGCCAAACAAATCCTTCTTGGCAGCCCCCTTGGGAGGAAAACTGGCACTCTTCTACCACAATTGACAAATGATCACGAAAGACAAGTGGGTTCTCGACATTGTATTTCAAGGTTACAGGTTCCACTTTCACACTCTGCCAAGGTTAAAAGGAATGCCAAATCTGCCACCAAATCGATGGGCAGAGGCTCAAAAACAAATTACAGCACTCATGGATATGAGAGCTATTCAAAAGGTACCATCACAGGAGCAAGGACAAGGATTTTACTCAAGACTCTTTCTGGTACCCAGAAAGGACAAAGCCTGGAGGCCCATTCTGGATCTTTCATCTCTAAACACTTACTTGGATGTTCCGAAATTCAAAATGTTGACATTACAGCAGCTTCTTCCCATGCTGGGCAAGAAAGCTTGGCTCATGACTTTGGACCTCAGAGGCATACCTGCATGTCCCTATCAAACAAAACTGCAGAAGATACCCCAGATTCATAACTGGTTCAATGCACTACCAATTCTCTGCACTGCCCTTTGGCTTATCTACTGCGCCCAGGGTCTTCACAAAGTGCCTGGCACTAGTAATTGCATTTTGCAGACATGAATTCAAATTTATCCGTACCTGGACGACTGCCTGATTCAAGCAGAGAGCAAGGAAATTCTTCTAAAGCATCTAGCGTTTGTAAAAATGTTAAGTTGCCTGGGGTACACAGTAAACGAAAAAAAATCAAAGCTACTGCCCTCACAAGAGATTATATTCCTGGGTGCCAGCTTGAACACAACGGCCCAGATGGCTTATCTCACCCCAGACAAACAAGGACAATTGACTCAATACTTTCAATTGATGGCAACAAAGACCCAGCTCCCTGCAAGAAAAATTCTGCAGGCCTTGGTTACATGGCATCCTGCATACTACTAATTCCATATGCCAGACTGCATATGAGGAAACTACAATGGTACCTAAAGAATGTATGGTCTCAACACTGTCAAAGTTTGGAAACAGTTATACCACTAATATCTTGCCTTCAACAGGAGTTTCTGTGGTGGGCTCAAGCATGGCACCTCAACAAGGGACAGCCTTTTACACAACCCACAGCCAGGCAAACGCTGACAACAGATGCGTCTGATTACGCCTGGGGAGCACACATGGCAGGCAAATGTATTCAGGGCACGTGGACCGCAGAACAAAGGCATCTTCACATCAATCAAAAAGAGATACTAGCTGCACAAAATGCGATTATCGTTTTCAAGGACCTGCTGCATCCAGGACAACTACTACTAAAGACAGACAACACCACAGTTATGTGGTACATAAACAAGCAAGGGGGCACTCACTCCTACCTCCTATGCAGACAAGCTATGACCTTATGGAACACAGCTATAAACCTTCAAGTTCATCTGCAAGCACAATTCCTGCCAGGAGAGAAAAACACACTGGCAGACGACTTAAGCAGAAACATCTTGGATCCCCACGAATGGGAGTTGCATCCACAAATATTCAGAATGATAACACAGAAATGATGGAGCCCGGACATAGATCTGTTTGCATCCCCAATAGGCTGCCAGCTACAAAAATTCTGCACAAGGAGTTACCATCCACACACATGGAAAGTGGATGCCCTCTCATTCAGCTGGAAGAACCTACAAGTATACGCGTTCCCACCACTACCTCTCCTGCCAAAGGTACTCATAAAAGCCAGGCAGGAAGAGCCAAAGATCCTGATTGCACCAGACTGGCCACGCCAGCACTGGTACCCAATCTTAAGGAGCTTAGCACAAGAACCACCCTGGATTTTGCCTCAAATCCCACATCTGCTGACTCAGCACAACAAACAAATACTACACAGCCAGCTAAAGACCTTAAACCTAGCTGCATGGAAGATTCCTTAGTCAAGCAAGCGATGCCTCTCTCCAAAGCTGTTATGGATGTCATTCTGGAGGCCAGAAGGCCTAGTACCAGGAAAGCCTATTCGGATAAATGGAAGAGATTCTGTGCCTGGAACCAAGCTCACAGCCTTGACCATTTTGTCCCAAACATTCCTCAGATACTACAATACTTAACTGAGATGCTGGACAAGTCTCTCCTTCTCATCCATCAAGATCCCCACCTCTGCCATCTCTGCTCATTACAACACAGATCCACCAATTTTCTCTAATTCTCTGTTAAAACAGTACCTCAGAGGGGCTAAAAACGACTGCCCCGTAGAGCACCTGCTCCAACTTGGGACCTCAACTTTGTTTTGGAGACGCTAACTTTACCTCCTTTTGAGCCAACCAACACAGCAGAATTAAAATATATCTCTTGGAAAACTGCTCTGCTCCTGGCAATAACATCAGCACGAAGAGTTTCAGAATTACAGGCACTAATGGCAGTGGAACCTTTCCTCATTTTCCACCAGGACATGGTGTCTTTACGAACTAACCCTACTTTTTATTCCAAAGGTGGTATCCAGTGTGGCTCTAAACCAAACTATTCACCTGCCAACTTTTCATCCTAAACCACAGAATAAAAGAGAGAGACTACTGCACCATTTGGACATTCACAGGCAGTTACGCTTCTACTTGGATAAAACCAAAGCTTCCAGAAAATCTGAGCAATTGTTGGTAGCATATGCTGCAGGAGCACAGGGAAAAGCCATTTCAAAACAGACTATTTCAAAATGGATAGGACATTGTATACATTTCTGCTACACATACCATGGAAAACCTGTACCTAGCACCATTAGATCTCACTCCACAAGGGCAACAGCCACTTCAGCTGCCTACCTCAGGGGGGAGTACCTACGAAGGATATTTTGGAAGCAGCAACTTGGAGTTCTGTACACACCTTCACCAAGCATTACCATCTGCCTGTATACTCTAAATCCAGAGCTGGCTTCACCACTGCAGTGCTGCAGGGCCTTATAGCCACCCCAAATGCCTTGTAGGACCAGCCACCCTTCCTCAACTTTGGGATTCTACCCAAGTGTAATGACTGCAGCAGTGTAACACGAACATAGTACAGTTTTGTACCTACCATAAATGTAGATGTTGGAGTGTAGACACTGCTGCAGACCACGTTACCCTCCCTCCTTCCCCTCTTACTGGCTGGTATGTACCTATGTCTTCTACCCTTACTACCTATGGGGAGTATTTGCTGGTAGCTGTAAGTTTTTTGCTTTTCTTATGTATGTTTTATTAGCAATTGTAATTGCCTACATCTTTAGAGGCACCTGACATCTGGGGCAAGAAAAACTGAAGAAAATGGCGTTGGCTGCATCTTATATACCCCTGTCGCACTGACGTCAGGGAGGAGGCGACAGCAACAGACACCGGACCAAGACTTTGGAATTCTGGCCGACTGCAGGACCACCTGAAGGCAGGATAACCCAACTGTAATGACTGCAGCAGTGTCTACACTCGAACATCTACATTTATGGTAGGTACAAAACTGTACTTTATGAAGTACATAAGCAGAAGGGTACACACTCCTTCCCCCTTTGCAGACCAGCCATGGCATTGTGGAACATGGTCCTGACCTACCAAATACAACTACAAGCTCAATTCCTGCCAGGAAAGCTGAATACTCTGGCAGACGAACTAAGCAGAAGTCTCATGGACCCACACGAATGGAAACTGGAACCACGGATTTTCAACATGTTGACACGCAAATGGGGGGGGGGGGGGGGAGTCCAGACATAGATCTTTTTGCCTTACCCCAGAACTATCCGTTGGACAAATTCTGCACAAGAACTCATCACAACAAAGCCTGGAAAGTGGATGCTCTATCATTCAGCTGGAAAAACCTATCAGTCTATGCTTTTCCCCCTCTGCCTTTGCTCTCCAAAGTTCTACTAAAAGTCAAACAGGCCAAACCAAAAATGATTCTGATTCCTCCAGACTGGCCTCGCCAACACTGGTACCCAATCCTGCAGAATGTGTCACCTCCCACCGTGGCACCTGCCTCAGACTCCTTACTTTCTGTCTCAGCAGAACTACCAAATTCTGCACACTCTCCTCCTAACTTTGAATCTTGCAGCGTGGCTAATCACCTAAATTCACCCATAGCATCCCTCAGCAAACCTGTGATGGGTGTCATTTTGGAGGCAAGAAGGCCTAGTACTAGAAAATCTTATGCTAACAAATGGAAAAGATTCTGTGCTTGGAATCAATCACAAGGAATAAGCACAACAGTGCCCAATATTCCTCAGATTTTACATTACTTAACTGAGATGCTTCACAAGGGCTTGTCATTTTCTTCCATAAAATTCCATGCCTCAGCCATTTCAGCACATTAAAACACAGAACCTCCCCTCTTCTTTCATCCTCTGCTAAAGCAGCATCTCAGAGGGGCCAAAAACTTAAGACCACCCAGGAGAGCTCCAACCCCTGCCTGGGACCTCAATTTTATATTGGAAAAACTCACTCTTCTTCCCTTTGAGCCAGCTACTACTGCAGACTTAAAATTTCTCTCCTGGAAAACAGCTTTCCTTTTAGCAGTCACTTTAGCTAGAAGGATTTCTGAATTACAGGCTCTTATGGCAGTGGAGCCTTTCATTATTTTTCATGCGGACAGGGTGTCTCTCAGGACCAATCCATCCTTCATGCCTAAGATGGTATCGGCTCTTAATCAGACCATTCATTTGCCAACTTTCTTTCCCAATCCACAGAGCAAGGGTGAGTGGATTCTGCATTCATTGGATGTACACAGATAACTTAGATTTTGTCCTGTTTTAGTAAAATCTAAGAAAATCTGAACTACTGGTGGCATTTGCTGCAGGGGAAGAGAGAAAGGCGATTTCATAGCAGACTATTTCCAAATAGATAAGCCATTGTATTTGTTTCTGCTATATGCACCATGGTAAAACTTTCCCCCAGGGGATCAGATCTCATTCCACCAAGGGTGCATCTACTTCTACAGCCTTTCTCAGCGTATTCCTACCAGAGACATTCTAGAAGCTGCTACCTGGAGCTCAGTTCATACGTTCACCAAACATTGACATTTACCTTTCTTCTCTAAATCCAGAGCTGGCTTTGCCACGGCTGTCCTGCAGGGCCTTATAGCTGGTCCTGATGCTGTATAAGTCCATCCTCCCAACCATAGCTTTGGGAATCTACCCAAATGTAATGACTGCAACAGTGAAACACGAAGAACATAGTACAGTTGTGTACACTTACCGTAAGTGTAGATGTTAGAGTGTATTCACTGTTGCAGTCCTGGTTACCCTCCCTCCAGCCCCCTGTTTTTCTCTTACAATGCCTGTACTTTCTTTTTCTATGCTTAAAAGCCTTTTTGGTGTATTTCCTTTTGTTTGGAGGTATATTTTTTGTGTTTTTAATTTTATTTATTTATATATATATATATATATATATATGTATATATATATGCATATATATATATATATATATGCATATACACACGTGTGTGTATATATATATATATATATATATATCTATATATATATATGCATATATATATATATATATATATATGGGTGGCCACGGTGGTGCAGTGGTTAGCATTGCCGCCTCACAGCAAGAGGTTCTCCGGTTCGATCCTCGGCTGGGGTGCCTTCTGTGCGGAGTCTGCATGTCCTCCCTGTGGTCGCGTGGGTTTCCTCCGGGTGCTCCGGTTTCCTCCCACATCCCAAAGACATGCTGCAGGTGGATTGGGCACTCTAAATTGGCCCTAGGTGTGCGTGTGAGTGTGCCTTCTGTGGAAGGTTGGGCGCCGGGCTGGCAACTCGACACCGTAAAACTCCACTGCCATTCAATATATATATATATATATATATATATATATATATATATATATATATATATATATATAGCACTCCCCATTTGGGGGGCACCTGACATCTGGGGCAAGAAAAACTGATGTAATGGCATCGACTGCATGTTTTATACCCATGACGACGACTTTGATAATCAGGCCGATTGAGGGCAACCTGCCAGCAGATTACCCAAATGTAATGACTGCAACAGTGAATACTCTTGAACTTCTACATTTATGGTAAGTGTACACAACTGTACTTTGTGTACACTTAACATAAATGTAGATGGTCGAGTGTATTCACTGTTGCAGTCCTGGTTTCCCTCCCTCCTTCCCCCTCTTCTTTCTCACTCTCCTTACAAGGAACATTTTGGTATTTTCTTTCTACTGGAGGGGTTCTTCCTTCATAACCTTGCTCCCACTGGGGGGCTCCTTACAGGGGAAGAAAACCTGATGTAATGACGTTGGCTGTCTTACTTAATACTACTGACGACCTGACGTCAGTCCTGAAGCAACAGCAACCGACACAGAAATACTAAGCTTCTGGTATTCGGGCCGGCCAAGGTCTACCCTAGCAGGAATAACCCAAATGTGTTGACTGCTACAGTGAATACTAACATCTACATTTATGGTAAGTGTACACAACTGTACTATCTGTGATGTCCATTTTCATTCTTCCTCAACTTCCCCCCACCTTCCCCCATCCATGATTTTGGCAGTGACCTAATGAAGATTTTTGTTAGAAACCACAGTTCCTGTTTGAGCCCCTGTTCTGTTACTGCTCCACTTTTTCTACACTGTTATGATTGCTCCTACTGTACTGTCTTTGAAATATAAAACAAACTCGATCTGAGGTAATAGTGTTCAGGGGCATTATGGGTGAAGGGAAGAGCTTAAGAGTTGGATCCTATAGTCTAGATAAAAGTGGCGGAGTCAGATCCGAGGGTAGGATCAGAGAACCATTGGTTGCTGAGTACATAACTTTTGTGTAATACAAAAAGTGAGATTGGAAGCTCTGTTATATGGATAGTAAGATACAAGCATTTAAAATGTTTAGTCCCTTTATTTTTATACACAGGTCAGGCATACTTTTATCAGTCAGAGGAGAAGTTGTGGATAGCAATTAATAAAGAACTGACTGAGTTCATCTGGGAGGGGAAGATGGCAAGAGTTAAGTGGCATAAAGCTGATTCTTCCAATTGAACAAGACAGTTTGGGATTACCCGATTTTTAAGGGTTGTTTCGTAGCTACACAGTTAAGGCTCCTGTACATAGTACTAGCAGAAACTATAATTCAAAGTGGACTACGATTTTGGATGTATATCGTTAAGGTGTCTAGCAATAACCGTGCAGAATATCGTATTTGTAAAGTAGCAGAAAGATTCTGTGAACTAAGCCAACATGTGAATGGAGAATGGATATTCTGATGATAGGGATGACTGTAATTAGAGAAGCAAACAATGGACAAGAGGGGGCTGGAACTGGAGAAACTAAGCAAATAGAGAGGGAAAGGTAATAGAAGGGGAAGATACCAAGAATATATTTGGACTGCAGGATAGAGATAGCCTTCCCTGTCAAGGATTGATGTCAGAGTATAGGCAAAGAGAAATAAATAGTGGGATCCTAAGTGAAAGGCCAGCACTGATAGAGTTTTAGTAGAATCTAGACTAGAAGCTGCTGTTAAAAGGAATAATTGGCAAATACAAAATACTGCATGTTTTACTGTAAGAAGCAGAGGTTATTAGAAAAGATTGGGAAGAGTGGGTAAGCAGTTCACAAAGAAACAAAGTAGGATATATGTATGTCTCGCAAATATGTAACAAAGTCTAGAAGATTGATGATTTTTGCTTGGAAGAGTTTACATAGTTATTTTGCTACCCCAAGTAGACTCCAAAGAATTTTTCCTCAGGTAGACAGCAACTGTTGGAGGTTTGATGGGGGTGAAAGAGGAAGCTGGGGACATATTTTCTTGGGAGTGTAATGAGTTGGCAGACGTGAAAGATTCCCTGCCGACTGCTCTAGGAGAGATGCATGATTTTTTGAGCCATAAGGCCTTGCTGAGTCTAATTATGTTTGCTGCCAGAAAAGCAATTCCTAGAAAATGGAAATCAGTCTAAACCAGCTTTAATAGAAGTAGTGAATATAGTAACAGATGTAAAACAACTGGAATTGGGGCACTTAGAAAAGTGTAGGAGCAAATTACATAGGAAAAAAATTGATTTGTGTGCAAAATACATGCAGATGAGAATCAAGGTTTAAAAGAAGGCAGAATTTCAGCTATGTAATGTTTGACAATGACTGCATAGGTTATAGGTGATGTATAATGTTTGCAACTACAATTATGTCAATGTGGTTTGTTTTAATTTATACAAATGTATGATGGTCTACGTCCTACATGATTTAAGAAAGATGTTTTTTGTGTTTAAAACAATTGACATGTGGGGACTCTTAAAAAAAAATATATATATATATATATATTCCTTGAGGAAGAATGAAAAGGACATCAGATTTAAGTTGTGTACTCACCTTAACTAGGAATCTGTTCATTTTCATTATTTTTCATCTCTCCCTCCATCCATTTCTCTTAAAATCTTCTGGAGGAACCTGTTGGAATTTATAGTTCTGAGTTTGAGCCCTATGCTTTGAGCTGTCCTTTTCTTTAATTTATGTTCTTATAGCAACAAACTCTATCTGAGGAATTGAGGATGGACTAGGGCTCTGTGGGTAGAGGGAGAAGCTCAAGAGTTGGATCCAAAGTCTAAAATATGCGGCAGAGTCTGATCCAATGATTGTATTAGTAATAGTATAGTTTTGTATAGGATTTTTTTGTACTTATTAATCACTTGAATAGTGGGTTAATGTTTAGGATTAGTAGTTTGGTGTGATTTTCTGATTGTAGTTCATTTTTAGGCAGCATGAGTGTGTGTTTAAAGTTATTTTTAGCATGTTAGACATTGTGATAATACTTAGAGAAATGGCTGTGCCCCAAATATTCAAGTGTTGTTGAGTATGGGCTGCAAGTTGCCTAAGCAAGATTCACACGTAAAGTGTGTTTAAGTCCTGTCCATTTAGACCTACAGCCAGTAGGGAGAAATTAATAGTAAAAGGTTTATTCCCCCACAGACAGGAGCATCATCTTGACCTGGGCCATCCGCTTCTCTTGTCATTAAAGCAGACAAAGTTAAAACGAAAGATCAGGGAAAAGATAAAGATACCTCTGAGTCTGACAGACAAAAAGAAATCATTTGGGGGAAAAGGTTATCTCCTGGAAAAGGTTCCCGGAAACGGCCATTTTGGTCAGTTCCAAGCCTAAAGCAGCACACAGATTGGAGGTGACAGCCTCTCAGTGCCGATCCTTCTCTCCTAGTCCAAGTTCTCTCTGTAACTGGTAAGCCCAAGACTGCATTCCTCGACACTGCTGCAAAAGTGCTATTCCTGCCCAACTTCTGAGGTTTCATTCTCTAGGTTAAATCAGGGCATAACAGAACAATGTCAATAGAATGATATGGAAATTCCTCGAGATGCAGAATCAGCTTGTGGATGTTCTTCGTGTTTCACTGTTGCAGTCATCACGCTTGGGTTATCTGCCTGCAGGTAACCCTCATTCAGTCCAAATACCAGAGACTTAGTATTTCTGCATCGTTTGCTGTCACTTCAGGACTGACATCAGGTCGTCAGGGGCATGAAAACAGGCAGCCGACGCCATTACATCAGTCTTTTTTGCAGAGGAGCCCGAAGCAGAAGCAGTTCGCACGAGTGTCGGTCAGCCACTACCTGAGTTTTCATTTCTGAATGGAATCATCCTGAAGTCTTCTAAAGCTAAGTACACCATTTGGGATCCTTTTTTCTTGCTCTAACCAGTGTCAGAAAGAGTTAACAATTGTCTCGCCTGTCGAAAGCCAATACCACACCGAGATTTCCATTCTTACTGCGTCATCTGTTTAGGCCCAGACCACGACGTACGTAGCTGTCGGTTTTGTGCTTTGTTCAACGCCCAAACTATTCATTGTTGGGCCCTTATTATCGTTAAATACTTTCGCTCTCGATCTCTGTATTCCAAAATGGCTTTGGTAAGCCATCGGTCTACCGATCTTCCCAAAAAACATAAGGATAAAGACAGACCTCACAGGTCCAAAATTGCAGACTATGCTTCCATTAATCTAATCGCCAGTTCGCCGATACTCGGTGAGGTGCTTTCACAGCTCTTGATACCAGCTTCCATGGATTCGCAGGCCTTTACCGAAACCCGTTCTGAATCCGGTATGCAGAGACTCTTCTTTGATTACGGAGCCTGCGGATGTCTCTACCTTGGATGGGTCCGGAGCCGCTGTGTAAGCATCGGCTTTCACGGACGTTCTTTGCATTACCGATATTCGACACAAAACAGAAGACTACTTTCGCGTCTTCAGTTCTGTCTAAAACTACTGCGTTTCTAAGGGCAAGAGTACGAGCTGCGCCTAAAAAACCGACCCAAACTCAAGGACCTGCTTTCTTGCCGCAGTCTCAAATGCTTAAAATGGCAGAAGACCTGATCATTACTGATTAGGGGAAGCCAGCCTTCCCCTGCTAAGAGAAAGAGACCTGTCCCCAGCAGCTTAAACTGGCCAAGAGTCCGACAACTCTGCGGTTTCTGAATATGAAGACTTGCCTTTATCTGCTTATTGAGGGTTCAGATGCAGAGGAATCCATTTCCTTTGCTTCCCCTCCAGAGGATTTTTCTTTTGGTGAAACCCTGCGTACTTTGAGAGCATTTCCACTGGGAATGCCAGGATTACCCTCGGTCCAAAAAGCGACTCGGAGAATTTTTAGATTTGCCACAACATAGACCTTTAGCTATCCCTGCTGTCCTGGATGTTGTGGATGATGTCTGTATGGAATCCAGTCTAACTCGTGATAATTTATCCCCTGCTCCAAGGAAACCAGACGGGGGTACTACAGAGTCCCTGACTCTCTCAAATTTCTTTTCAAAAATCTCATTGCTGACCCAGAGGTCATTTCCCAAGGGCCTAAAGGAATAAAAGCAACTACAGCCATGAATCCACCACCCCCTTAGGACAGGGATTCCGGAGCTTTAGTCCCATGTGGTAAAAAAGTATACACCTCTGCCACTCCCACTATTAGGGCATTGAATTGCCAGTTTCACATGCTGAAATACCAGCAGCATATTGCGGAACTTAAGCAAACATTATCTACCTTTCCTGACTGTGCAGAAAGTAAAGACTTACAGGAGCTTATGCATTCTGCAAGCCAAGTCAGCAAATATACCTTGCAATGTGGGTTTGACGCCCTAGAAGCATCTTGCAGGGCAGCCCTCTCTGGTTCTGTACTTAGAAGGCATGCTTGGCTTAAGGAGCAGACCTTGCCAGCCCATGTTAAATCAAAATAAGTGGACACTCCTTTGAACAAGGACAGTCTGTTTGGCACCAAAGCAGAAGAGGTTCTAAAAAAGATGGAAGAAAAAGCTAAGTCTATGCAGACAGTCAAAGATTTTTTGAAAGTGCAACTTCCAGGATTCAGTAGGCATTGCCCCTCAAAACATTGGTCCTTTCCAGCCCCATCAAGGCCATCTCAAACTACACACAGGGGAAACAACCCCCCCCCCCAGATTACAGTCTCAGGATATGCAGAGATCTAAGCAATGAGTACCTCCACTTCTAAACCAGGGAGTGCTAAGCCACTCCCTTACGGAAATAATTCATAATGACTTAACTCCACTCCTCACCTCTGCCCAATTGCTCGTGCCCCTAGGAGGAAAACTTGCCTACCATGTCAAAAACTGGACCTCCATCACCAAAGACCAATGGGTCCTCAACATTGCATCCCAGTGGTGCAAATTTTACTTACACACACTGCCAACCCCAAAAGGGTTCCCAGACTTTCCTCCAAACCAGTGGGCAGAAGCACAAAACCAAGTTCAATCCCTGCTGTCCATAAGGGCAATTCAACCTGTTCCTGCAGAACAGATAGGTCAAGAATTTTATTCCAGACTTTTCCTGGTACCCAGAAAAGAGGGCACTTGGCACCCAATCCTTGATCTCTCCATTCTAAACATCTTCCTGGTGGTACCAAAATTCAAAATGCACACCCTTCAGCAGCTTCTTCCTATGTTGCCCAAGGATGCCTGGTTAGACACCCTAGACCTAAAAGAAGCCTATTTTGTGCATCCCTATCTAGGACTCGTGCAGGAAATATCTACGTTTCAGGGCAGGATCTATGCATTAGCAGATGTTCTTCGTGTTTCACTGTTGCAGTCGTCGCATTTGGGTTATCTGCTTGCAGTAGCCCTCAGTCGGCCTGATTAACAAAGTCTTTGGTCCTACATTGGTTGCCGTCTCCTCTTCTGTGACGTCAGGTCATCAAGAGTATAAAACATGCAGCTGACATCATTACATCAGTCTTTCTTGCCGTGCGGTGCCCGAAGCAGAAGCGGTTCGGAAGTGCCGGTCGGCAGACTCCTGAAATTTTTGTTTTCGAGTTTCAGAACCAGTCTTCAACTAAAAGTACCCCGTTGGGGAAACTTTTTCTTGCTCTAATCCGATATCAGTAAAAGTAAATAATTGCATATCTTGTGGAAAGCAAATACCTCATAAAGATTTTCATTTGTACTGTATTCCTTGCCTAGGCCCTGACCACGATGTACCTCACTGTCAGTTTTGTGCCTTATTTTAAACCACGAACTATCCGTTGTCTGTATATTTTCGCTTCTAAATATTTTGATGCTCTGTTTACATATCCCGATACGTCTTCGGCAAGCCATCCGACTGCTGACATTCCGAAATAACGCAAAGATAAAGACAGATAGGCTGCCGAGGCTTGTACTCAGTGAGGTGCTTTGTCAGCCCCTGATACCTGCTACTTCAGATTCGCAGGCCTCTACTGAGACCCATTCGGAGTCCGGTATGCCGCGAGATGCTTAAACTGTGGAACCTGCGGATGTCTCTACCTTGAATGGGTCCGGAGCCGCTGTGCAGGCACTTGCTTCTGAGGGTGTATTCAGGCCTACTGACTTGCATATTAAACCGACGCCATCTTCTTCAAGGCCTAAAACTCAAACCATGCCTAGAAAATTGATGCCCAGATCGCATGGTCACACCTCTGTGCCTAAAAAAACAAATGTGAATGGCTGAAGACCTTATTACTTTAATTGGGGGAAGCCAACCTCCCCCTCCAAGAGGCCTAGGACTGAGTTTACTTATGATACTTCTGACCAGGATTCTGAATTTTCTGTTTCCTCTGATGACTAGGATTTACCCATGTCTACCTATGAGTTTTCTGATGCTGAGGACTCTATTCCCTTTGCTTTCCCCCAGAGGATTTCTCTTTTGGTGAAACCTTGCATACTCTCAGGGAACTTTTTCGTTGGGAAAGTCAGCATTTCTCTGATTCTAAAAAGAGGCTTGGGGATTTCTTACTCTTGCCCCAGCACAGGCCTTTAGCTATACCTCCTGTACTGAACATTGTTGATGTTTTTTCAGAATCTAGCATGGCCCCTGACTCTCTACCTCTTGCTCCCAGAAAACCTGATAGATATTGCAGGGTTCCTGACTCTCACAAGTTCCTTTTCAAAAATCCTACTGTGGATCCTGAAACCATTTCACAGGGACCCAAGGGCTTTAAAGCTACTACTGCCAAAAATACCCCATTTGATAGAGACTCCAGGGCGCTGGATAGATGGGGTCAGAAGGCATACACTTCTGCAACTTTGGCCATTAAGGCCTTGAATTGCCAGTTTCATATGTTAAAGTATCAGCAGCATATTATTGGATTGCTTAAAACAGAAAATTATGTTTATTCCTGATTGTGCTGAAAAATAAGGATTTACAGGATTTAATGCATTCTGTTGAACAAGTTGGTAAACATACGTTGCAATGTTGTTTTGATTCACTAGAGGCATCTTGCAGGACTGCTGTAACTGGGTCTGTACTTGGAAGGCATGCTTGGCTTAAGGAGCAATCCTTGCCATATTATGTTAGTGAAATTACTGGATGCTTCCTTAAGTCAGGACCTCCTGTTTGGGAACAAGGCAGAAGAAGTTCTTAAATAGATTGAGGAAAAAGCTAAATCTATGCAAACCGTTAAAGATGTTTTTACAAGTACAACCTTCGAGATGTAGTAGGCATTGGCCATCTAAGAGTTGGTCCTTTCATGCCTCTTCCAGACCAAACCCAGATCCAGCAGAGCTTCCAGGCTTCAGTCCCAGGGAACGCACAGGACTAAGCAGTGGGAGGCCTGCACTTCCAAATCTGGGAGTAATAAAACTCCCCCCTATGGTACACTGTCTCAGACTTCTTTTTAAAACTTGCAAACACTTCTCAACTGACTGCCCCTTTGGGGGGAAAGATGGCATTACATGCAAAGAACTGGGGACTCATTACCCAGGCAAAATGTGTTTTTAATATAGTGTCCCAAGGATACAGATTTCACTTCCACACGTTACCAACTCCAAGCGGTTGACCGAATCTATCTCCATATTAGTGGGCAGAGACCCAAAAGCAAGTGTTCTCTCCCTTAAGCATAGGGGCTATTCATTTGGTACCAGAAGAGGAAAAGGGACAAGATTTCTACTTCAAGACTTTTCCTGGTACCCAGAAAAGACAATTCATGGCGTCCTATCCTGGACCTGTCCACTCTAAACACCTTTTGGGTGATTCCAAAATTCAAGATACTGACTCTTCAATTGCTTCCTATGCTAGGCAAAGTTACCTGGTTGGCAACACTAGATTTAAAGGAGGCATACCTGCACTTCCCAATCAAGGAATCTTGCAGAAGATATACCTATGCTTCAAAGCAGGCTACACTCAGTATCAGTTCTTTGCACTGCCCTTTGGCTTATCTACTGCACCCAGGATATTCACAAAGTGACTAGCTCCAGTCATTCCATTTTGCAGGCAAAGAAATATTCAAATATACCCATACCTGGACGATTGTCTAATTCAGGCAGAAAACCAGGACATGCTTTTGTGCAAAGGGTGCTAACTTCTCTGGGGTGTACCATAAACGAAAAGGAATCACACCTGGTACTCTGCCAACAAGTTATATTCTTGGGAGCAAGCTTGAGTGCAACTGCCCAGATGGTTTTCCTCACGCCAGAGAAACATATTCACTTGACAGCCTACTTCAAACAAGTGGCCACAAAAACCCTGCTATCTGCAAGGCAAATAATACAAGCCTTGGGGTTCATGGCCTCCTGCATTCTTCTAATTCCATATGCAAGACTACATATGATGAAACTACAAATGGTATCTAAAAAGCCTATGGTGTCAACACTCTCAGTATTTAGAAAAATTATTTCCATCATACCTTGCCCATGCCTAAAGTTCCTTGGTGGGCAGAGGCCTGCCACCAAAACAAGGGGCTACTATTCACACTACCCCCTGCTGCCCAAACCCTAACAGACGTATCAAACTATGCACCTGGCAGGGAAGTGCCTTCAGGGCAAATGGAACCCAAGTCAAATGCAACTGCACATCAATCTAAAAGAAATGTTAGCTGTACAGAATGCTCCGACAGCCTTCAGGGACCTCATTCTTTCAGGACAGTTAATGGTAAAGACTGACCACACCACTGTTATGTGGTACATAAACCAGCAGGGGTGTACACATCCTTACTTCTTCTGCAGACTAGCCATAGCATTGTGGAACACAGCCTTGAGCTAACAAGTACATCTACAAGCTCAGTTCCTGCTAGGAAAACTAAATACACTGGCAGACTGACTAAGCAGAAGTCTCATGGACCCACACGAGTGGAAACTGGAACCAAGGATTTTCAGCATGTTGACAGGCAAATGGTGGAGCCCAGATATAGACCTGTATGCCTCCCACAGAGCCATCAATTGGAAAAATTTTGCACAAGGACTCCCCACAGACAAGCTTCGTAAGTGGATGCTCTGTCCTTCAGCTGGAAAGAACATAACAGTTTATGGCGTTTCTCCTTTGCCTCTGCTCTCCAAAGCACTACTCATAGGTTCATAGTTTAGTACTAAGCTAACTGCCCTTGTGAGCCATTTTAAGCCTAGCCAATTATCCCTTGTGAGATTCAAATCCTGCACCTTGTGTTTGTAAGGCAAACACCTTGGCTATTAAGCCGCCCTCCCTTAAAACTATATTTACAGTAAATGTGCAATAATTCTATATCCAGTATTTTTTTACTTTATTGAATAACTTACTCATAGGTTCATAGATTAGTATTAGGCTAAGTGCCCTTGTGGGCCATTTTAGGCCTAGCCAATTACCCCATGTGAGAATCAAACCTTGCACCTTGTGTCTGTAGGGTAAACACTTTAACCATTATGCCATCCCCCCCAAAGATCAAACAAAGGACGATTTTGATTGCAACAGACTGGCCACGCCAACACTGGTACCCCATCCTGTGCAGTGTGTCATGGTTGGACCCATGGCACCTGTCTCAGACTCCTACACTGTCTCAGCAGGAGAAGCAGTTTCTGCACCCTCAGCTTCAAACACTGAATCTAGCAGCCTGGCTAATTACCTAATCTCTCCTTTACCATCCCTCAGTAAACCAGTGATGGATATCATTTTGGAGGCAAGAAGGCCTAGTACTAAAAAATCTTATGCTGAAAAATGGAAAAGATTCTGTGCCTGGAACCAGTCTCAAGGGATGAGCACAGCAGTGCCCAATTTACCTCAGATTTTACAATACTTAACTGAGATGCTTCACAAGGGCCTATCTTTTTCCTCAATAAAAATTCACGCCTCAGCCGTTTCAGCTCATTATAACACAGAACCTTCCCTCTTCTCTCATCCACTGCTCAAGCAGTTCCTCAGAGGGGCCAAAAAATTAAGACCAACCCTGTAGAGCTCCAACTCCGGCCTGGGACCTTGGCGACTTTGTATTGGAAAAACTCATCCTTCTTCCTTTTGAGGTAGCTGCTACTGCAGATTTAAAATACCTTTCTTGGAAAACAGCCTTCCTATTAGCAGTCACTTCTGCAAGAAGGGTATCTGAATTACAGGCCTTTGTGGCAGTGGAGCCATTCATCATCTTTCATGCGGACAGGGTGTCCCTCAGGACCAATCACTCTTTCATGCCAAAGGTGGTATCCAGTGTGGCCCTTAATCAGTCCATTCATTTGCCAACCGTCTTTCCTATTCCACAGAACAAAAGGTAACGGATACTGCACTCCTTAGATGTGCACAGACAACATAGATTCTACTTGGACAGGACTAAACCTCAAAGGAAATCTGAACTGCTGGTGACATATTCTGCAGGGACAGAGGGGAAGGCCCATTTCAAAGCAAACTATCTCCAAATGGATAGGCCGTTGCATTCATTTCTGCAATAAGCACCATGGAAAACCTATCCCACAGGAAATCAGACCCCACTCAACCAGGGCTGCATCTACCTCTACAGCCTTACTCAGAGGCGTACCTACCAAGAACACCCTAGTAGCTGCTACCTAGAGTTCTGTACATACTTTCACTAAGCATTACCATTTGCCAGTTTTCTCTAAATCCAAAGCTGGCTTTGCCACTGCAGTCTTGCAGGGCCTTATAGTTGGTCCTTATGCTATCTGAATTCCTCCTCTCAGCCTTAGCTTTGGGAATCTACCCAAATGTGATGACTGCAGCAGTGAAACACGAAGAACATAACCGTTGTGTACACTTACCATAATTGTAGATGTTCGAGGGTATTCACTGTTGCAGTCCTGGTTACCCTCCCTCCAGCCCCCTGACTTCTTTTGGCTATACCTCTTCTCTCCTTTACAACGGTTAAAAACTTTTTGGTGTATTTGCTTTTTTGTTGGAGGTATAACCTTGTATATTTATAGATGTTCATCGTGTTTCACTGTTGCAGTCATTACACTTGGGTTTTCCGGCTGGCAGGCTACACGCAGTCGGCCTGAATTCCAAAGTCTTGGTCTGGCGTCTGTTGCTGTTGCCTCTTCCCTGACGTCCGTGCGCCAGGGGTATAAAAGATGCAGCCGACGCCATTTTCTTCATTCTTTCTTGCCGCGCGGTGCCCGAAGCAAAAGCAGTTTGCAAGTGCCGGTCTGCCGACTCCTGAGATTTTCGAATTCGAATTTCAGATCCGAAGTCTTCATTAAAGCTAAGTACCCTGTTGGGGAAACTTTGTTCTTGCTCCAGACCGATGTCAGAAAAAGTTAACAATTGTATTTCTTGTGGGAAGCAAATACCTCATAAGGATTTTCACTCTTACTGTATTCCTTGCCTGAGCCCTGACCATGACGTTGCTTGTTGTCGGTTTTGTGCTAGATTTAACCAACGCATTATTAAGCTTCGGAACGATTTTGCCTTTCATTACTTCGGCTGAGGATTCAATTATACAATGCCGGTGGAACAGCCGACGACCGGAGTTTATAAAAAACGCAAGGATAAAGACAAGGACAGGCATCTGAGGTCCAAAACTGACGATGAGGCTTCTGCTAAGCTAGTCGTCGGTTCGCCGGTTCTCAGTGAGGTCTTTCGCAGCCCCTGACACCCGCTACCTCAGAGCCACAGGCTGCTTCCGACTCCCTCATGGAGCCGACTGTGCCTCTGGAAACTCAAGGTATTGGATCCTCGGAAACTATTCCCTCAGATGGGTCCGGAGCCGCTGTGCAGGCATCGGCTTCTGAGGGTGTTTACAGTTATATGTAAAGCCATCTTCAGCTTCAAACCAAAGACTAAAGCAGCTCTAAAGACAAAGAAACAAGTACAGCATTCTCCAGGACAGACTTCCATGCCTAAAAAACAGATGCTCAAAATGGCCGAAGACCTTATTACTTTGATCAGGGGTTCCCATCCCCCCTCCTGTTAAGAGGCCTAGGCAAGAGGCAGAATATGAATCTTCAGATCAGGTTTCCATTTCCTTTGATTCCTCCTCTGAACAAGAATACTCTCTTCCTCCCTATGAGGATTCTGATGCTGAAGAATCTATTCCTTCAGCTTCTCCTCCTGAAGGTTACTCCTTTGGGGAAACCCTGCATGCAATGAGGGAGCACTTTCATTGGGAGAGCCAGGATTATTCAGAATCTAAGAAAAGGCTCAGAGATTTTCTTTTACTTCCTCAGCACAGGCCCCTTGCTATTCCCCCTGTTCTGGACATTGTAGATGATGCTTTTTCAGAGTCCTGCCTGTCTCCAGACTCTACAACCCCTGCACCTGTTAAGCCAGGCAGATACTACAGGGTCCCAGACTCCCATAAATTTCTATACAAAAACCCTGCTGCTGACCCAGAAACCATATCTCAGGGTCCTAAGGGAGTCGAGGCTTTATGATGTTCATCGTGCATACAGCTGCAGTAATCACAGATGGGTTTTCAGCCGTCAGGCAGTCCCTCGGTCGGCCGAATTCCAAAGTCTTGGTCCGGCGTCGGTTGTCGTCGCTTACTCTTCTGACGTCAGGAAGGCCAGAGTATATAAGACACAGCCGACGCCATGTTCTTCAGTCTTTTTTGCCACGCGGTGCCCGAAGCCGAAGCAGTTCGCAAGTGCCGGTCGGCCAGCTCCTGATTTACGAAAATATTTGGAACCGAAGTCTTCATTAAAGCTAAGTACCCGTTAGAAACTTTTCTTGCCTCAGACCGATGTCAGAGAAAGTTAATAATTGTATTTCTTGTGGGAAGCAAATACCGCATAAGGATTTCCATTCCCTTTGCATACCTTGTTTGGGCCCAGACCACGACGTCTCGGGCTGTCGCTTTTGCGCTACCTTCAATAAACGCACTATCAAGTGCCGGGCGGAGTTCGCCCAACACTTTTTTGGTAGAGCTTTTGACTATAAAATGTCGTCGGACTCTCCGACTACCGTTTTATCCAAAAAACGTAAGGAAAAAGACCGACGCGCAAGGCCCGCGGTCTCCACTGACCACGCCGAAACAGGCTACACGTGGTCCGGTTCTCAGCGAGACGCCTTTGCAGTCCCTGACTACCGACGACACTCCTTTGGCGGTGTCTTCTGTACCCGAGACCGCTGGGTCATCGGCCCTTTCCCAGACTGCAACCGAAGCCCCGGCTTATGTCGAGCCTACTAATGTGGACAGATCCACCTCCACCCATGGTGTATTTAGGCCTTCATCTTCTTTTTCTATTAAGGCCTTTACTAAATCCAAAGCAGCCAGGCATCACACTAGGCCTGCTGCTCAACGCCCATCTCCTGGACCCATGCCTAAGAAACAGATGCTTAAAATGGCTGAGGATCTAATAACTCTCATCAGAGGTTCTCAGCCCCCTCCTGACAAGAGACCCAGAGTGGAGGAAGAATCCCCCTCTTCTGATCAGGGATCCATTTTATCAGAGCATTCTGATGCAGAGGAACACTCTTACTCCCCTTTTGAGGATTCGGATGCAGAACAGTCCATTCCTTCTGTATCCCCCCCGAGGATTTTCCTTTTGGGGAAACCTTGCACACCTTGAGGGAACACTTCCATTGGGAAGGCCAAGACTTTTCAGATTCCAAGAAAAGACTTAGGGAATTTCTTTGGTTACCTCAGCACAGACCTCTGGCTATACCCCCTGTTTTGGAGGTACTGGATGATGTCTATTCGGAGGCTTGTCTTAATCCTGATTCTCTGCCTCCTGCACCAGTAAAGCCTGATAGATATTAGAGTACCCAGTTCTCACCAATTTCTTTACAAAGGCCATAATGCTGACCCTGAAACCATTTCACAAGGCCCTAAGGGATTAAAGGCCTCCACTGCCAAGAATCCACTTCCTGCAGAAAGGGAATCTAGATCTCTAGAAAGGTGGGGTAAGAAGGTATATACCTCGGCCACCCTAGCCATGAGGGCCTTAAACTGCCAGTTTCATATGATTAAATATCAACAGTTCCTGTTATCACAATTAAAAAACAAAATGTCTCAACCTGAACAACCAGATTTAAGAGTTACAGGATATGATGCATAGTGCAGAACAAGTGGGTAAACACACCTTACAATGTGGTTATTATGCCCTAGAGTCCTCCAGTAGAGCGGCTGCTACAGGATCAGTCATTCGCAGACATGCCTGGCTTAGGGAACAAAATTTGCCTGATCATGTGAAAGCTAAACTTCTTGATGCTCCTTTACAAAAGGATGTACTTTTTGGTACTAATGCTGAGGATATACTACGAAAAATGGAAGAAAAAGCCAAATCTATGCAAACTGTCAAAGCTTTCTTACAGGTCCAGCCACCACGATTTGGCAGGAATTGGCCTTCAAAAAAATGGTCTTTTCCAGCCACTGACAAGCCCCAAAGAGGTAGATACAGACGCACAAGGGGCAGAGGGCAGTCACAAGGATCATATAGAGGCAGACAATGGCAATCTCCAGCACCAAGAGGTGGTGAAGACAGTGCACAACAATACAGGAAGCAAACCCAATGACTCCCTCATTTCCATGCCAAGCAAGTCTCAGCTGGCAGCACCTTTGGGAGGGAAACTAGCATTATTTGCAAACAATTGGCATATTGTCACAACAGACAAATGGATTCTGGACATTATAAACAGAGGCTACAAATTTCAATTTCACACTCTTCCAAAATGAGAGGCATGCCAAACCTACCACAAAATCAAAGGGTAGAGGCACAACTGCAAATTTCAAAGCTCCTAAACATGAGAGCTATACAAAGGTACCTACGCACCAACAAGGTCAAGGTTTTTATTCAAGACTCTTCCTGGTACCAAGAAAAGGAACCGACTGGAGACCCATTCTGGACTTATCCATCCTAAACACATTTCTACTCGTACCAAAATTCAAAATGCTCACATTACAGCAACTTCTTCCCATGCTGGGCAAGGAGTTTTGGCTGGTAACATTGGACCTCAAGGAGGCATACCTGCATGTCCCAATCAGACAAAGCTGCAGAAGATACCTCAGATTTCTTGCAGGTTCAATCCACTATCAATTCTCTGCATTGCCCTTTGGCTTATCTACTGCGCCCAGAGTATTCACAAAGTGCCTGGCATCAGTGATTGCCTATTGCAGACTTCAAGGGATACAAATTTACCCTTATCTGGACGACTGCGTGATCCAAGCGGACAGCAAACAAATACTACTGGAACATCTGGCATATGTGACACGGTTACTGCTTTCTCTGGGATACACCATCAACAAGGAGAAATCAAGGCTAACACCATCTCAGAAAATAACCTTCCTGGGTGCCAGCTTGGACACAAACACCCAGATGGCATACCTTACGTCAGAAAAACAAGGGCAATTATCTCAGTACTACAAAACACTAGCAAAAAGTACCAGGCTTACTGCAAGGAAAATCCTGCAGGCTCTGGGATTAATGGCATCTTGCATTCTTCTAATCCCATGTGCAAAGCTGCATATGAGGAAACTTCAATGGTACCTAAAAAATCTATGGTCTCAACAGTCACAGCTTGGAAGCAATTATACCAATAATTCCATGTCTGCAAAAGGAATTTCTATGGTGGGCCCAAGCATGTCAAGTAAACACAGGCCTTCCATTCTGCAAGCCACAAGCAAAACAAGTCATAACCACAGACGCCTCAGATTACGCTTGGGGGGCGCACATGAAGGACAGGTGCATTCAGGGCAGATGGTCCCAAAAGGAAAAGCACCTTCACATCAATCAAAAAGAAATGCTAGCAGTAATAAATGCAATTACAGCTTTCAAGGACTTCCTACATCCAGGACAATTACTGATAAGAACAGACAACACCACAGTAATGTGGTACATAAACAAACAAGGAGGAACACACTCATACCGCTTGTGCAGACTAGCCATGACTCTTTGGAACTTGGCTCTGGAAAGACAAATCGAACTTCACAGTACTTGCCAGGACTGGAAAACACACTGGCAGACACTCTGAGCAGGAATATGACAGATCCACACGAATGGAAGCTGCATCCACAGGTGTTTACGGAGATAATCCAAGCGTGGGGGAGGCCGGACATAGATCTCTTTGCCTCCCACAGGAACCATCAATTGAAAAAGTTTTGTTCAAGGACCTTCCATCCAAAGGCCTGGAAAGTGGACGCCCTTTCATTCAGTTGGGCAACATGGACAGTTTATGCATTCCCACCTCTGCCTCTTCTGCCCAAGGTGCTTTTGAAAGCAAGAACAGACAAGCCGAGGATGATACTGATTGCTCCAGACTGGCCAAGGCAACACTGGTATCCACTCCTGAGGAGCCTAACACATACTCCTCCCTGGTCCCTGCCTCTAATACCTCTTCTGCTGACGCAGAACAGCTACAAAACCCTTCACAGTCAGCTGAAAACACTCAACCTCGCTGCGTGGAAAATTCCTTAACACCACATCAGACTCTACTCTCCAAGGAGGTGCAGGATGTCATTTTGGAGGCCAGAAGACCATCTACAAGAAAAGCTTACTCCGCAAAATGGAAGCGGTTTTGCTGCTGGAATGAGAAAAGAAGACAAGACCCTAGAAAATTGAACTTGCCTCAGGTTTTACAGTACCTAGCTGAACTGCTGAACAGTGGACTTTCATTTTCTTCCATTAAAATACACGCCTCAGCCATTTCTGCAGAATTCAACACGGTTCCTCCTTTATTCTCTCACCCTCTCTTACGGCAGTTCCTCAGAGGGGCTAAGAATATAAGACCTCCAAGGAAGCAACCAATACCAGCCTGGGACCTTAATTACATACTAGAAAAATTAACATCGCCTCCCTTTGAACCTGCTGCCTCAACAGATCTGCAATATTTGTCCTGGAAAACAGCTTTCCTTCTGGCCATTACTTCAGCTCGTAGGGTTTCTGAACTACAGGCCCTCATGGCGGTGCAGCCCTTCCTCATCTTCCATCAGGATAGGCTTTCCCTGCGTACTAATCCATCTTTTATGCCAAAAGTGGTATCCAGGGTAGCCTTAAACCAAGCCATACACCTTACCTACCTTTTATCCTAACCCTCAAAACAAAGGGGAAAGGCTGCTTCACTCTTTAGACATCCATAGGCAGCTACGTTACTATTTGGACAGAACAAAGTCCTTCAGGAAATCCGAACAACTTTTTGTGTCCTATGCCGTAGGGGCTCAAGGGAAACCAGTTACCAAACAGATCATTTCCAAGTGGATTGGCCACTCCATACGATTTTGTTACTCCTATCATGGGAAATCTGTCCCTACTGGTATCAGATCTCACTCCACCAGGGCCACAGCCACCTCTACAGCCTTCCTCAGAGGTGTGCCTACTAAGGATATTTTGGAGGCAGCCACTTGGAGTTCTGTACATACCTTCACAAAACACTACCACCTGCCCTTATACTCCAGAACAAGAGCAGGCTTCGCCACTGCTGTTTTGCAGGGCATTCTGGCTCAACCCAGTTCCTCATAGTACCTACCACCCTATGCATAGCTTTGGGACTCTACCCATCTGTGATTACTGCAGCTGTATGCACGATGAACATAGTACAGTTTTGTACCTACCATAAATGTAGATGTTCGAGTGCTAATACAGCTGCAGTACAGGTTTCCTCCTCCTTCCCCTCTTGGTTAGGGCATGGGGCCTAACAACCTCTTCATACCTCCTGACTGGGTTATCCTGTTATGTTTTATTTGCTTGCTTATACTGATTTTGCATTACATTGCATTGCTTGCATATGTGGATAAGCTTTACTTATGTATTGCCTTCCTTTTGGGGGCACCTGACATCTGGGGCAAGAAAGACTGAAGAACATGGCGTCGGCTGTGTCTTATATACTCTGGCTTTCCTGACGTCAGAAGAGTAAGCGACGACAACCGACGCCGGACCAAGACTTTGGAATTCGGCCGACCGAGGGACCGCCTGACGGCTGAATACCCATCTGTGATTACTGCAGCTGTATTAGCACTCGAACATCTACATTTATGGTAGGTACAAAACTGTACTTTCCCTCTGATAGAGATTCAAGGGCACTGGATAGATGGGCGAAAAAAGTTTACACTTCTGCTACTTTGGCTGTAAGGGCTTTAAATTGTCAATTTCATATGCTTAAATATCAGCAATACTTAATGTCACTGTTAAGACAGAAAATGTTGACTAACTGAATGTTGACTAACTCTGAATGTCCAGAAAACAAGGAAATGCAGGATTTATTGCATGCAGCTGAACAAGTGGGAAAGCATACTTTGCAATGTGGTTTTGATTCTTTGGAGGCCTCTTGTAGGGCCACTGTAACGGGTTCTGTGATTAGGAGGCATGCTTGGTTAAAGGAACATAGTCTGCCTGATCATGCTAAAGCAAAATTATTAGATGCTCCATTACAGCATGATACTTTGTTTGGTGTTAAGGCAGAAGAGGTGTTGAAGAAAATGGAGGATAAAGCGAAATCTATGCAGACAGTTAAGGATTTCTTACAGGTACAGCCACCCAGATTTAGCAAGAACTGGCCTTCAAAAAAATTGGTCCTTTCCAGTGTCAGGCCACAAAGAGGCAGATACAGACGCCCTAGAGACAGATCCCAGCCCCAAGGCTCATACAGGCCTAAACAATGGGGTGCTTCTACCTCCAAAAGCGGAGAAGACAAATCTCAATTTTATATGAAACAGTCCCAATGACTTTCCTCTACCAGTACCAAGCACTTATCTTTTGGAGGCCCCCTTTAGGGGGAAAACTAGCACTTTTTTCACAAAACTGGCACAACATCACCCAGGACAAATGGGTCTTGAATATAGTGCTTCAGGCAAAAGGCATGCCAGATCTGCCACACAATCAATGGGCAGAGGCACAAAAGCAAGTTTCATCCCTCATGGACGTGGGGGTCCTTCAGAGAGTACCAGTACAGGAGCAGGGACAAGGATTTTACTCAACTTTTTTTGGTACCCAGAAAGGACAAAGCCTGGAGACCAATACTGGACCTGTCTATTCTAAACACTTTTCTGGACGTTCCAAAATTCAAAATGTTGACTCTGCAGCAGCTTCTGCCCATGTTGGGCAAGAAGGCTTGGCTTGTAACTTTGGGCCTAAAAGAGGCATACCTGCATGTCCTAATCAGACAAACTTGCAGAAGATACCTCAGATTCATAGCTAGCTCAATGCACTACCAATTCTCTGCACTGCCCTTTGCCTTATCTACTGCGCCCAGGGTCTTCACAAAATGCCTGGCACCAGTAATTGCTTTTTGCATACAAAGAGGAATTCAAATATATCCCTACTTGGACTGCCTTATTCAAGCAGAGAACAAGGACATTCTATTAAAACATCTGGTGTTTGTAAAAAGATTGTTAATTTGCCTAGGGTACAGAGTAAACGAAAAGAAATCAAAACTAGTACCCTGTCAAGAGATAATATTCCTGGTTGCAAGCTTAAATACAACTGCCCAGATGGCTTATCTCACGTCAGACAAACAAAGGCAACTGACTTCTTACTTCAAAATGTTGGCAACCAAAACCCAGTTATCTGGAAGAAAAATTCTGCAGGCTTTGGGCTTCATGGCATCCTGCATTCTGTTAATTCCATATGCAAGACTGCATATGAGGAAACTACAATGGTATCTAAAAAGTGTTTGGACTCAACATTGCCACAGCCTGGACAAATTAATTACCCACATTCCCTGCCTGCAACAGGAGTTTTGATGGGCACAGGCCTGTCACCACAACAAGGGACAGCCTTTCACTCTACCCACTGCCAGGCAGACAATAACAACAGATGCATCATATTATGCCTGGTGGAGGCCCACATGGCAGGAAGATGTATTCAGGCCACATGGCCCACAAGCCAAATGCATCTTCATATCAATCTAAAAGAAATGCTGGCTGTCCAGAATGCCCTGACAGCTTTCAAGGATCTGCTTCATCCAGGACAATTGCTGATAAAGACAGACAATACTACAGTTGTGTGGTACATAAACAAGCAGGGAGGCACGCATTCCTACCCCTTCTGCAGACAAGCCATGATTTTGTGGAACACAGCATTGACTTATCAAGTGCACCTGCAAGCACAATTCCTGCCAGGAAAGACAAATACTCTGGCAGACGAACCAAGCAGAAACCTCATGGATCCTCACGAGTGGAAACTAGATCCACAAATCTTCAGAATAATAATAAGGAAATGGGGATGCCCAGACATAGATCCATTTGCCTCCCCTCACAACTGCCAACTACAGAGATTTTGTACAAGGACTTACCACAAGCTAGCATGGAAAGTGGATGCTCTATCATTCAGCTGGAAAAACCTTACAGTATATGCCTTTCCTCCACTACCTCTCCTCCCCAAGGTACACCTAAAGTCAGACAAGAGAAGTAAAAAATGATCCTGATTGCCCCAGACTGGCCACGACAGCACTGGTATCCAATCCTAAAGAGCTTGTCTCAAGGCCCAGTCGGGACATTACCTCAGATTCCTCATTTACTGACCCAACAAAACAATCCGATATTGCACAGCCAACTCAGAACCCTAAATCTTGCTGCATGGCGGATAATGTAACCATTCAGAACACATCTCTCTCCAAAGCAGTTATGGATGTTATTCTGGAGGCCAGAAGGCCCAATACCAGAAAATCATAAGCAGAAAAGTGGAAGAGGTTCTTTGCTTGGAACCAGGCACAAGGAATTGACATGCTTGTACGAAATATTCCTCAGATTTTACAATATCTAACTGAGATGCTGGACAAAGGCCTATCCTTTTCATCTATTAAGATCTATGTCTCTGCCATTTCAGCTCATTACAATATGGACCCATCTATTTTTTCACATCCAGTACTAAGGCAGTACCTCAGAGGGGCCAAAAACATAAGACCCACAAGAAGAGCACCAATACCTGCATGGGACCTCAACTTTTTCTTGGAAAAACTCACGCGGCCTCCTTTTGAGCCAGCCAATACAGCTGAAATAAAATTCTTATCATGGAAAACAACTCTGCTCTTAGCAATAACTTCAGCAAGAAGAGTCTCAGAGTTACAGGCACTAATGGCGGTTGAACCTTTCATAATTTTCCATCTGGATAGGGTTTCTTCGAGGACAAACCCAGCATTTATGCCTAAGGTAGTGTCCAATGTGGCTCTTAATCAAACAATTCACTTGCCTACCTTTTATCCAAACCCACAGAATAAAGGGGGAGAGACTTCTGCATTCTTTGGACATACACAGACAGCTACGCTTCTATTTGGACAAAACTAAGGCTTTCAGAAAGTCTGAGCAACTCTTAGTGGCATATGCTGCAGGATCTCAAGGAAAAGCTATCTCAAAGCAGACTATTTCCAAATGGATTGCCCACTGCATTCGTTTCTGCTATTCTCAACATGGCAAATCAGTGCCTAAGGGCATCAGGCCACATTCAACCAGAGCAACAGCTACTTCAGCAGCCTTCCTCATAGGAGTACCAACCAAGGACATTTTTGAGGCTGCAACTTGGACTTCAGTGCACACTTTTACAAAGCACTACCACTTACCGGTTTACTCTAACTCCAGAGCAGGCTTCGCCACTGCAGTTCTGCAGGGCCTCATAGCCTCTCCTAATTCTATTTGGGCCCAGCCACCCAACCTCAGCTTTGGGATTCAACAAATGTGTAATGACTGCAACAGTGAAACACGATGAACATAGTACAGTTGTGTACCTACCATAAATGTAGATGTTCAAGTGTATTCACTGTTGCAGTCCAGGTTACCCTCCCACCATCCCACTTTCTTTGCTGGGACTTATCTGTACTTCTCTATTCTTTACAACCTATGTGGTGTATTTGCTTGTAGATGAAGATTGTTTTATTTTAGTGCATGCTCTTTTATTGGCATAAATTCTTAGCCTACCTTTCGGGGGGCACCTGACATTTGGGGCATGAAAAACTGAAGAAAATGGCGTTGGATGTATCTTTTATACCCCTGGCGCACTGACGTCAGGGAAGAGGCGACAGCAGCCAACCCTGGACCTAGACTTTGGAATTCAGGCCGACTGCGGGTAGCCTGCCAGCAGGATAACCCAAGTGTAATGATTGCAACGGTGAATACACTCGAACATCTACATTTATGGTAAGTGTACACAGCTGTACTTTCTCTGGTACATAAACAAGGAGGGGCCAGGTCTTTCCCTCCATGCAGACTGGCCATTCAAATTTGGAACCTAGCAGACTCTCTTAGAGTACACCTGTTGGCCATGTGTATCCTTTCTCAACAGAATGTGATGGCAGACAATCAGCAGAGCCTTATCCCCACCCTCATGGATGGATGCTACAGAGGGAGGTTTTCCTAGACCTGATGCACAGGTGGGGTATTCCACAAGCAGACCTCTTTGCCTCCCCAGACAACAGGCAGATGCCAAACTTCTGCACAAGGAACCCACACCCACAAGAGTGGAAGGTGGATGCCTTCTCCTTTTCATTGGGGGGGGGGGGTGTTCCTGTACACCTTCCCCCTTTTCACTCTGATCCAGAAAGTCGTCCTGAAAATTCAGAGGGACAAACCAAAAATTCTACTGGTTCCCTCCTTTTGGCCAAGACCGCATTGGTTTCCCCTCCTTTTTTCTCTAGCCAAGGGCCTTCACCACAGGTTACCCAACCAGATAGACCTGCTCACACAGAACAAGGGGTTTCTGCTACACCCGCAGGTGAACAATGTAAAACTAATCTTATGGGTGATAAAATCCTGATCCCTTACAGACACTTTTACTCAGAGGGCGTGCTTAATTTTCTGCAGGAGGCCAGAAAACCCAGCACTAGGAGAAACTGCATGACTAAATGGTTCAGATTCTCCAATTGGTGTCATAGGAACAAACAGGACCCCCTCACTACCTCCATCCCTAGGGTCCTGTCCTACTTGTGTGAGCTACTCCAAACAGGACTGACATATTCCTCGATCAAAGTACACTTGTCTGCCATCTTTGCTTGTCTGCCTATTTCACCTCCCCTGGCATCCAGACTGGAAGTCAAACTCTTTGTGGAGTCCTCTACATCAAACCCCCATGGAAACCCATCCCTCCTCCGTGGGATCTAAACTTTGTATTAGAAAAGCTAACACTTTCTCCTTTTGAACTTGTACATTCTGCTTCTCTGAATTTTTGTACATTCAAAACAGTTCTGCTTGTTACCCTCACATCCACCAGGAGGGTTTCGGAGATCCAAGGCCTGATGGCTGCATCCCCCTACCTAGTCTTTTACAGTGACTGAGTGGTGCTCAGGACCAACCCCGTCTTCATGCCCAAGGTAGTTAATGAACTCTCGTGGAATCAAACCATTAACTTACCCGTCTTCTACCCCCATCCTCAAAATGCTCCAGAGGGCCCTTCACTCTCTGGACGTGCACATACAACTAAGATATTACCTAGACAAAACCAAAGACATCAGGAAATTGGAACAGTTATTTGTTAATTTCCATCCCAGAGCATTAGGAAAAGCTGTTTCTAAGCAAACCATTGCCTCATGGATCTCCAAGTCCGTCTCATTCTGCTACTCCTACCATGGGAAAACCTTACAGGGCAGTATTAAACCACATTCTACCAGAGCAGCTGCCTCTTGTGCCTTTTTCAAAAGCATTGACTCCCCTTCTATTTTAGAGGCAGCCACTTGGGCCTCAGTGCACACCTTCACCAAACACTACAAACTGGACATGGCATCCCATGCTAGAGCTGTTTTTGCCAGAACTATCCTACAGGTTCTCCTGGACCATGAAAACCCTTCTTCCTCCCAAGTTCATACTTAAAGTTCTGGTACTCTCCCTGCTGTTAATGAATACTGCAACATCAGAATATAACGACATAGAGGGGCACTAGTATATCCAGCAGAAACTATTTTGAAGAGGGTACATGCAGACGCACAGTTATACCCAACGCCGGTTTATGGCTCTTTTAGGTGACTTGTCACATACCCTCCAGGACAAAGACTTTGGTATACTGGCCGGACGTGGCACTGCAGGCAGTTACTCCCTACTATAATGAATACTGCAACAAAGAAAAGGACATCTGTGGTTATGGGTAAGGTCTCTCGCAACTATTCTTTTTTTATTGTATATATTAACAGTAGTGCCAACTTTCTGGTGTTTTGTACAACAAACCAAGAAGCCATCTGTACTGTACTTGGATATGTTGTTGGAGGAAGATACTAATGATCATACATATACGTCAAAAATGTATAGGAAACCCACTTATTCAAATATATTATTACATTTTAGGAGTGGACATCCACAAAAACGAAGGCTGTCATAAAGGGGAAATTTGTTAGAGCAGCAAGAATGGTGACCAAACACCAAGACCTCTTGGTGGAATATGATCTTATGTTAAATATGTTCCTGCAAAGGGGTTATCCAGAAACCATGGTAGTTGAGATTATGGAAGAGGTGGTAAATAAAAGGGAAATTGGCCACTTTAAACCTATTTTTTCTTTAAATGGTATAGACGATAATAGGGAATCCGAAAAAATGAAAATGTTCCTTTTCCATACAGTAGTAGTATAGTAACTAGCTTTAACACTGTGAAAGTGGCTTGATCAAATGGGTGCTTGAGAGAAACTGGAATATACTTAAAGATTATGATGAAACTTATGAAAAACTGTGGTGGTGGGTGGGGGAGTCTCATAGTATACAAAAATGGACCTAGCGTGAAAAACATTTTTGAGAGACCCTTTAAAACACATACTGTGACTTTATAGTAGTAAAAGGCATGAAAAAAAATGTTTTTTGCAGCTAGTGTAGATATGCCCAAGAAGATGAAGAATTTGTAATAAATGGACAAAAATTTCAAATGAAAGATAATTTAATTGTATATCAAAAGAAGTGATATATGTGGGCCTTTGCCCGGTATGTTATTCATTTTGTGTAAGTAAGACTGAAAGCACCTTAAAATAGCAGATGTATGAATATATTTATGGTTTTAAAAGGAACAAAAATACCAATGCTCTAGCCAAACACATTAGTGACTGCCCAGGCCATAATTTTAAATTTAGTATTTCGGAACAGGTTAAACACAGTGGGAGGGGGCAGACCACGGACCCTGAGACTTATTCTGGCAAATGTGTTGTAATGCCTTGTATAGACCTGGTTTAAATGAACATGGCTCTATTTCATGTTTATGGAAGTTAAACACTTTAAAACACTAGTATGTTTGATTTTTTTTTAGAGGCTACATACTTGCAATTTTGAAATTTCATGAATGGTTCTTTTAAACATTTTTATACAAGTTTAATTTAATTTATGGACCAGGGTGGGTTTAAAAATAAACTTTTACAACATTTTAAAATATTTTAACATACATTTATATAATGTGTTATGAACTGCGGTAGCGTTGTCGCCTCACAGTAAGACGTTGTCCCGTTCGATTCTCAGCTAGAGCGTCTTCTGTCTGGAGACATGCGTGAATGGGCATACCTTCATTGAAGGTTGTGTCAGGGCTGGCAACTCGGCACGTAAACATTTACTGCCAATCATTAGCAGACCAGAGTTGCGCTGTGGCGACCCCTAACCGGGAAAAGCCGAAAGAGACAACAATACAGTGCACTTTGGTAGTAATGCACAGATATTGGTTGCTTGTCACTTCAAATGTTGGAAGAATAAGTTTCTTAATGACTGTGACCCATCATTTTGGAGGGTTATTTAAACTGTCTGTTAGGAAGATTTATTCTGAAGAAGTCCTGTGGGTGGGTATACAGGACAAAAGTTCTTAATCTGATGTAAATCTTTATTCATTCCTTACTGATAGCACTTCGGTTCTGTCCTCGGAACCTACACACCCATTTCCAAGCTCGGGCCAGCCAAAAATTCTCAGCTAAGACCTACCCATAATGCCCCTCTCATAGTCTCTCCAGATCTTGTTTGCCGCGTTCTTTGTCAGACGTGCCTAGCCTCTCTCTCTCTCAAAGCTAAGTGGAATTTTGTGTAGTTTCTCTTAAAACTTTGTCGTTTTTAGTCAGTTTTGCCTTTTCTTCCTATCGCCTATAACCTGCTTCTATTTCCTACCCTTTACCTTTGGTAGTTAAATGTTTACCATTGTTGGTACTGTCCCTCTCTCTCGTGCCTTTGGTAGGCCTTCCTTTACCACTTGTATTTTTAAATACCATCTTTGGTATTCTCTCCTTTTCTTCCCATTGTTGTTTCCTTTAGGATAGCCCTTTGTTGCCTGTACTATGCCAGACAAAGTTAAGTTGGGGTTTAAACAGTGTGACAAGTATGGGTATAAGATGCCCAGAGTTTTCCCTGTGTGCACCGACCTCCCTTGCTCCATCGGCTCCGTTGGAGCTATTGCACTCTCGGAGCAGTGTTTGGACTGTCGGCACCTTGGTACCTAGCCCTGTGCCTATTTTTCCGCTGGCACCATCTATGTCCATGGCTCCGACAGCTTCCAGTCCCCGGCAGCTTCCAGTCCTCTGAGCGCCTCACCCTGGAGGTGGGCTCCTCAGAGCGGGGTGTGACCCCAGTTCTGAGGTTGTCCTTATCTGTTCCATGCTCCCATCCCTCCTCTGGTGGGCCTTATTTCCAGGTGATGGAGTAGGTCCTTGCCTCCACAGGCTTGCAGTCAGCATCAATGACATCGGCACCAGAACCGCCCTGTAGCATGCAGCTGTCCCAACCCCCTACTTTGGGATCCCGGGCTCGGGAGCCGTAAGACCTCCCTTTGAAGGGAACTTTTTCTCCGGAGTCCTCCTCAGAAGATCCCACTGGGGAGCCAACCCAGAAGAAACGGTGCAAGAGGAAGCACCTTGATTCCCCTGAGAAATCTATCACTTAGGACACCGGTTGCGATGAGAGAGAAGGGTCCCCATGGTGTTCCACAGATGACGTCTCATTTGGAGACGTTCTTGAAATCCTTATAAACACAAAACGAAGTAGCTGTAATCTTTTCAAGACTTTTATGTTAGTGCTTTTGTCTAAAATAATGCTTAGACTTCTTCAGACATCCCTCTCCCAGAATGCTATAGTTTCAATACATTCATTAATTAGTTGATCACTGATTTAATTAAACAAAGAATAAAACAAACACTAAAGTTGTCATACACACAAAACCTTGCTTAAAAGCCTTTTCCTTCATGCTTCAGTTAAATGTATTTTGAAATTGAAAGCATTAGGTGAAAGTTATATGTTTATTGAATATTGCTTTGTATTTTTTATAAGCTTTAGATTTTAAATGCATATAGTCTGTTAATGTCTTAACATTTTAATGTTCATGTAATCGAGGTATAACGTGTTCCAGTTTTTAAAAAGGAAAAAGCTTTTAAGCAAGGTTTTATGTGTAAGACAACTTTAGTGTTTGTTTTAGGAGTCCCTGCTTGGTTGGACTTGTCTAGTTTAAAACATTTACGTACTTCATTGTTTAATTAAATCAGTGATTAATCAATGAATGTATAAAAACTGTAGCATTCTGGGAGAGGGATGTCAGAAGTCTAAGCATTATTTTAGACGAAAGTGCGCTAACATTAAAGTCTTGAAGATTACAGCTACTTCGTTTTTGTGTTTATAAGTGCTTGTTTTTTCGTATTTTCTGATTCTTGAAGTCATGTAGCAGCAGGGAGACTGGAAGTCCTCTAACCCTTCTTCTGAAGGTGTTCTTGCAGGTCTTCAGTGCCCGGCTGTCTACTTCCTGGGTGACCCCACCTGCAGACGAGCTTAAGCTGATTGTGCAGTGTGCCTGGATGGGCCCCGGAGGCCGGACAAAACTCTGTCCACCCCCCTGAATAGCAGCTCAACTTGTCCAAGCAGTTGACGGTTGATTCCATGGTCGTGGCGGCGGCCACCAAAAGGGAACTAGCAGAAGATAGTTCCACTGTCCATCCTCTGAACAGGGAGTCTCGGGCCATGGACAGACTAGCGAAGCAGACCTATGCTTCAGCGACCTTTGCCATTCGGTCGCTGAACTATCTGGCACACTTCACTTGTCTCCAAAGAGACCTAATCTCTGAAATGTTTTCCTGTTTGGCAGGGGGTACTGCCTGATGAGGTGCGTGATGCTGTCGCCTCGCAGCTAGCTACCCTTGAATCTGTCTTGAACTCCTTAATGTGTTTGATATCCTAAACCACCAAGGGGGCAGCTCGAACTGCTGCATCAGGCATTGTCATGAGACGTCATGCTTGGATGCGTTTGTGTGATTTCGCAGACCCCTTTAAATCTTCCTTTGTCAACACGCCTGTTGACGAATCTGCACATTTTCGTCCCAAAGTATGAGGCACACTAGCACAAAGTGAGAAAGATGGAAATACCTTGTCTGCTGTGGACATGGGTTTTTCCACCCCCTCCCCCAGAGGTCCTACTCCAGGAACCAGAGGGGAATAAAGTGTGGTTCAAGAAATCCCAAGGATCCTTTCTTGACACTCATGATGAGCAATCCCCCCAGGGCAGAGGGGGCAACACATCTCAAAGATGCCCCTTTCGGGATTGAGGGGGTCCGTGTAACCAGGGCAATGGAGATTCCTTCTCCGGACGACCCTACCAGTGCTCCTGAGTAGCGGCATGATTGCTTTCCTCTGGAAGCGGTCAGGGGTCGTTTTTCTCTGCACCTACCAGCCTGGCAACTTACTACTACTGATGTTTAGGTGCAGAGAATAATATCCAGAGGCTACCAGATACCTTTCGATTTAACTCCCTGACCCTTCAAATGAATCCCCGTCAAATGAATCCCCGATGTACCACCCAATCAGAGGGAGGTAGCAGCCTTAGCAATAGAAAAGCTGCTAAGAAAGAGTGTCATCCAACCAGCCCCACCAGACCAGAGAGGATCCGGATTTTACTTTAGGTTATTTTTAGCGCCAAAAAAGACAGGGGACTGGAGACCAATCCTGGATCTCGGCCTTTGAACAAATTTATCAAATCTCAAAATTTCCAGATGGCCACAGTACAGTCTGTTCTCCCCTTTCTAGTGAGGGTCAACTGGATGTGCTCTATAGACCTCCAGGTTGCGTATTACCACATAAAGATGGATAACCGCTCCCGGAGATTTCTCCGCTTCCGGTTTAGAACCAATCACTACCAGTTCAGGGCACTGTCATTCGGTCTCTCGACAGCCCCCTGAGTGTTCATCAAATGTGTGGCAGTTGTAGTAGGTCATCTTCGACTACAAGGATTCCAGGTGTTTCCATATCTTGACGATTGGATCCGTACCACCTCGACCAGGAATCTTCTAATCCACAGCCTCACTTACACTCAAGGCCTTGCTCTCTGCTTGAGGATTACAATCAACAAGGAAAAATCTCAAATGTCCCCATCAAAAACACTGGAATTTATTGGAGCAGTTTTCGACGCAAAATCCTGTCAAGCTTCCCTCCCTCCTCACAGGCTTTTGAAAATAAGACACCAAATCCAAGCCCTTCTTCCACAGACCTTTGCACCAGCACGCCTTGTACTGCAACTCTTAGGCTCCATAGCAGCTGCCATTACACTAGTACCACTGGCGAGGTTTTACATGAGAATACTACAGTGGCTCCTTTCTACACAATGGTCAATCTTAACTCACCCACTCGACCACATGATACGCCTTACAAACCTTTGCAAGAAAGAAGTGCTATGGTGGATGAAGCCAGAATCAAATCTTTAGTGTCGACCGTTGTCTGCCACGGTTAACACGGACCCTTCCCTGTTTGGGTGGGGGGGCATTTCCAGAGAAAGGCGGTCCAAGGCACCTGGTCCCCCATGGAGGCCAATTTGTACATAAATGTCCCGGAACTGAGTGCAGTTCTCTTAGTGTTGCAATCGTTCCATACATCCCTCCCTTCTTGCACTATTGCAATTCATTCGGTCATTTCAGTCTGGTATATCAACAAGCAAGGAGGAACCAGGTCTTACCCCCTGTGTCCCGAAGCCATGAGGATTTGGCACTGGGTGATGGCTTCCAACCACTTTCTTATAGCAACGCACATTCCTGGGAGTTCCAACCTTATTGCGGACAATCTGAGCAGGAAAATCTTGATGCCTCACAAGAGGTCCTTCAATCCTGTAATAGCAGATCGGATATTCCGCCGCTAGAGCAAGCCTTGCTGCGACCTGTTTGCTTCCCTCTTAAACAGCAAATGCAGAAGCTACTTTGCCCTGGTCCCTCCTCAGGGGGAACCACCGAGGGACACTCTACCGCACGACTGGGCCCTGCGTCTACTGTATGCCTTTCCCCCGATGTTCTTTGTGTTTCACTGTTAGTCATCACATTTGGGTTATCTGCTTGCAGTAGCCCTCAGCCTGATTATCAAAGTCTTGGGTCCTGCGTCGTTTGCTGTCTCATCTTCTGTGACGTCAGGGGTATAAAGCATGCAGCCGACGTCATTACATCAGTCTTTCTTGCCGTGTGGTGCCCGAAGCTGTAGCAGTTCGCAAGTGCCAGTCGGCCGACTCCTAAAATTTTCGTTTGAGTTTCAGAACTGAAGTCTTCAACTAAAGTTAAGTACCCATTGGGGAAACTTTTTCTTACTCTCTACCGATGTCAGTAAAAGTCAGTAATTGTATTTCTTGCAGAAAGCAAATACCTCATAAAGATTTTCATTCGTACTGTATTCCTTGCCTAGGCCCTGACCACGACGTATCTCGCTGTCAGTTTTGTGCCTTATTTATTCCACAAACTATTCATCGTCTGTATATTTTCGCATCTAAATATTTTGGTACTTGGTTCATTTATCCAGATATGTCTTCGGTAAGCCACCCGACTACCGACATTCCGAAAAAAATGCAAGGATAAAGACAGAGACAGGCCACCTAGGTCCAAAGTTGCCGACGACGCTTCTCCTAAGCTAGTCGCCATTTCGCCGGTACTCAGTGAGGCGCTTTCGCAGCCCTTGATACCCGCTACTTCAAATTCGCAGGCCTCTACTGAGACCCATTTGGAGTCCGGTATGCCACGAGATGCTTCAACTGTGGAACCTGCAGATGTCTCTACCTTGGTTGGGTCCGGAGCTGCTGTGCAGGCATCGGCTTCTGAGGGTGTATTCAGGCCTACTGACTTGCGTATTAAACTGACGCTATCTTCTTCTTCAAGACCTAAAACTCGAACCATGCTTAGGAAACCGACGCCCAGACCGCATGGTCAGGCCAGTATGTCTAAAAAACAAATAAGAATGGCTGAAGACCTTATTACTTTAATCAGGGGAAGCCAACCTTTCCCCTCTAAGAGACCTAGGACTGAATTTGCTTTTGATACTTCTGACCAGGATTCTGAAGTTTCTGTCTCCTCTGATGACCAGGATTTACCCTTATCCACCTATGAGGATTCTGATGCAGAGGACTATATCCCCTGTGCGTCTCCCAGAGAGGATTTTCTTTTGGTGAAACCTTGCTTACTCTTACATTTTCACTGGGAAAGTCAGGATTACTCTGATTCTAAAAAGAGGCTTAGAGATTTCTTACTCCTGCCCCAACACAGGCCTTTAGCTATCCCTCCTGTGCTGGACATTGTTGACTATGCCTTTTCGGAATTTAGCTTGGCCCCTGACTCTTTACTGCCTACTCTCAGAAAACCTGATAGATATTGCAGGGTTCCTAATTCTCCCAAGTTCCTTTTTAAAAATCTTACTGCGGATCATGAGACCATTTCACAGGGACCCAAGGGCCTTAAGGCTACTACTGCAAAAAATCCTACCCCCTCTGATAGAGATTCCAGGGCCCTGGATAGATGATGTAAGAAGGGGTATACACCTCTGCTACCTTGGCCGTCAGGGCCTTAAATTGCCAGTTTCATATGTTAAAGTATCAGCATATTATTGGATTGTTAAACAGAAAATGATGTTGATTTCGGATTGTGCTGAAAATAAGGACTTACAGGATTTAATGCGTTCTGCTGAACAGATTGGCAAACATACTTTGCAATGTGGTTTTGATTCACTAGAGGCATCTTGCAGGGCTGCTATCACCGGGTCTGTACTTAGAAGGCATGCTTGGCTTAAGGAGCAATCTTTGCCAGATCATGTTAAAACTAAACTGCTGGATGCTCCCTTAAACCAGGACCACCTGTTTGACAGCAAAGCAGAAGTTCTTAAAAAGATGTAGGAAAAAGCTAAATCTATGCAAAATGTTAAAGATTTCTTACAAGTGCAGCCTCCAAGATTTAGTATGCATTGGCCCTCAAACAATTGGTCCTTTCCTGCCTCTTCCAGGCATTCTCAGTTCAAACCTAGAACCAGCAGATAACCAGGCTTCAGTCCCAGGGTACGCACAGGACTAAGCAGTGGGGGGCTCCCACTTCCAAATCAAGGAGTAGTAAGACTCCCCCCCCCCCCCCCCCCCCATGGTTAAGCGGTCTCAATGACTTAACTTTAAAACTTCCAAGCACATCTCAACTGACTGCTCCTTTAGGGGGAAAGATTGCCCTTCAAGCAAAAAACTGGGAATTCATTTAAACATGGTTTCCCAAGGATACAGATTTCACTTCCACACGTTACCAACCTCAAACGGTTGGCCAGATCTACCCCCAAATCAGTGGGCAGAGGCTCAAAAGCAAGTACTCTCTCTCTCAAGATTAAAGGCTGTTCAGACTGTACCAGAAGAGGAAAAGGGACAAGGTTTCTACTCGAGACTTTTCCTGGTACCCAGAAAAGACAACACATGGCATCCTATCCTTGACCTTTCTACTCAAGACTTTTCCTGGTACCCAGAAAAGACAACACATGGCGTCCTTTCCTTGACCTTTCTATCCTAAACTCCTTTTTGGTGATTCCAAAATTCAAGATGCTAACTCTCTTCACCAGTTGCTTCCCATGATAGGCAAAGATGCCTGGTTGGCAACACTGGATTTAAAGGAAGCCTAGCTGCACATCCCAGTCAGGGAATCTTGCAGAAGATACCTGCGCTTCAAAGCAGGCTGCTTTCACTGTCAGTTCTCTGCACTACCTTTTGGCTTGTCTACTGCGCCCAGGGTATTCACAAAGTGCCTAGCTCCAGTCATTGCATTTTGCAGGCGAAGAAATATTCAAATACACCCATACCTGCACCATTGTCTAACTCAAGCAGAAAGCCAGGACATACTTTTGAATCATTTGGCATTTGTACAAAAGGTGCTAACTTGCCTGGGGTACACCATAAACCAAAAGAAATCACAGCTGGTACTCTGTCAACAAATTATATTCCTGGGAGTAAGCTTGAACACAACTTCCCAGATGGCTTTCCTCAAGCCAGAGAAACAAATTCATTTGACAACTTACTTCAAACTAGTGGCCACAAAAGCCCTGCTATCTGCAAGGCAAATACTGCAAGTCTTGGGGTTCATGGCCTCGTGCATTCTACAATTCCGTATGCAAGACTGCATATGAGGAAACTACAATGGTATCTAAAAAGCCTATGGTGTCAACATTCTCATGATCTAGAAGCAGAGATTCCTGTCATAACTTGCCTACAGTTAGAATTCCTTTGGTGGGTAGAGGCCTGCCAGCAAAACAAGGGACTACCATTCACTCTACCCACTGCCGCCCAAACCCTAACAAACGCATCAGATTATGCGCGGGGGGCTCACCTGGCAGGGAAGTGCATTCAGGGCAAATGAAATCCAAGTCAAATGCATCTGCATATCAATCAAAAAGAAATGTTAGCTGTACAGAATGCTATGACAACCTTCAAGGACCACATTCTTCCAGGACAATTCATGGTAAAGACGGACAACACCACTGTTATGTTGTACATAAACAAGCAGGGGGGTACCCATTCCTACCCCCTCTGCAGACTAGCCATGGCTCTGTGGAACACAGCCTTGGGCTACCAAGTGCATCTACAGGCTCAATTCCTGTCAGGAAAACTAAATTCACTGGCAGACGAACTAAGCAGAAATCTCATGGACCCACAAGAGTGGAAACTGGAACCAAAGCCTTTCAATATGTTGATAAACAAATGGGAGAGCCCAGATATAGACCTGTTTGCCTCTCCCAAGAACTACCAATTGGACAGGTTCTGCACAAGGAACCCCCACAAACAAGCTTGGAAAGTGGATGCTGTGTCTTTCAACTGGAAAAATCTATCAGTTTATGCCTTTCCTCCTGTGCCTCTCCTCTCCAAAGTACTACTAAAGATCAAACAGGACAAACCAAGGATAATACTGATTGCACCAGACTGGCCACACCAACACTGGTACCCCCTCTTGCGCAATGTCACAGCTAAGCCCCATGGCACCTGCCTCAGACCCCTACCCTGCTGTCTCAGCAGGAGAGACATTCTGCATCCCCAGCTTCAAACCCCGAACCTGGCAGCCTAGCTAATTACCTAATGTCTTAGTTACCATCCATCAGTAAACAAGTGTTGGATTAGTACTAAAAAAATCTTATGCTGAAAAATGGAAAAGATTCTGTGCCTGGAACGAAACTCAAGGGATGGCCCCAGCAGCACCCAATTTACCTCAGATTCTTCAATACTTAACTGTGATGCTTTACAAGGGCCTTTCCTTTTCCTCCATCAAAATTTACGCCTCGGCCATTTCAACTCATTACAACACAGAACCACCGCTCTTTTCTCACCCGCTGCTCAAGCAGTTTCTCAGAGGGGCCAAAAACTTAACACCACCCAGAAGAGCCCCAACTCCAGCCTGGGACCTTAACTTTATAATGGAAAAACTCACTCTGCCTCCTTTTGAGACAGCTGCAAGTGCAGAGTTGAAATTCCTTTCTTGGAAAACCGCTTTCCTTTTAGCAATCACTTCAGCAAGAAGGGTATCTGAATTACAGGCCCTTATGGCAGTGGAGCCTTTCATCTATCTTTCATACGGACAAGGTGTCCCTCAGGACCAATCCCTCCTTCATGCCCAAGGTGTGGTATCCAGTGTGGCTCGTAATCAGCCCATTCAGTTGCCAACTTTCTTTTCTAATCCACAGAACAAAGGGGAACTGATACTGCACTCCTTACATGTGCACAGACAACTTAGATTTTACTTGGACAGGACTAAACCTCAAAGGAAATCTGAACAACTGCTGGTGGCATTTGCTGCAGGGGCAGAGGGGAAGGTTTATTTCAAAGCAAACCAATTCTAAATGGATAGGCCGTTGCATTAATTTCTGCTATAAGCACCATGGAAAATCTGTCCCACATGGTATTAGACACAATTCAACCAGGGCTGCATCTACCTCTACAGCCTTTCTCAGGGTTGTCCCTACCAGAGACATCCTAGAAGGTGCTGCATGGAGTTCTGTACATACCTTCACCAAGCATTACCATTTGCCAATTTTCTCTAAATCCAGAGCTGGCTTTGCCACTGCAGTCTTGCAGGGCCTTATAGGTGGTCCTAATACTGTCTAAATTGAACTTTACCCTCCCTCCAACCCCCTGACTTCTATTGATTATACCTCTGCACTCCTTTACTATGCTTAAAAGCTTTTTGGTGTATTTGCTTTTTTGCTTGATTATATATATATATATATACATATATATATATATATATATATATATATATATATATATATATATATATATATATATATATATATATATATATATATATATATATATATATATATATATATATATATATATATATATATATATATATATATATGTGTGTGTGTGTATATATGTCTGTCTGTGTGTGTGTATTTAATTGCTTCCCCTGACATCTGGGGCAAGAAAAACTGATGTAATTGTGTTGGCTTCATGCTTTATACCCCAGGCAAAGAAATATTCACCCATACACACTGTGCAAGAGAGGTTAACAGTGTCGGCGTGGCCAGTCTGGTGCAATCAGTATCATCCTTGGTTTGTCCTGTTTGATCTTTAGTAGTACTTTGGAGAGGCAGAGGAGGAAAGGCATAAAATGATGGTTACCCTCCCTCCAGCCCCCAGATGCATTTGACTTGGGTTTCAACTCTGCACTTGCAGCTGTCTCAACTTTAGATTTAATCTGGGGACCCCCCCCCCCCCCCCCCTCCAGTCCCATCTCTTTACCTCATTCGACCTAATAGACTCCTCCTGCACTTGTTTTTAGCAATTTTTAATTTAATTGCATTTTTTAAACTGTTTGGTCTAAAATTGCTACATTCTCAAGTGTGCTAGCTTGCACTGCATTTGAATTGTTTTGACTGCTGTTTTAGCTACTTTTCTGTATGTGTGTATGTGTGTATATATATATATATATATATATATATATATATATATATATATATATATATATATATAAAACTTTCCTGTAACTAGTGTAGTCCAGATTCAGATTTGCTGTATCCAGGACTGTGTATGTAAGCTTCTGAGCCCCCTCCCCCCAAGCTTTCTGTGTTTGAGGGAAGCCTTCTAGCTTGTCAGTGGGAGTGCTAAGCACTAGGTAACCTATCTACCACATAAGGAGTGGTTCTGGCCCAGAAATTGTAGTTATTGGCCGTTTGGGCAGGTTTTCCATCTCTCTCAACTTTCTGATTTAAAAGCCCACATTTGCACTTGTTTCCCCCCTTCCTGTAACTAGTTTAGTCCAGATACAAATTCTTAGTTTTTGCACTTGAATTTGCTTATTCGTGATCAGCACTTGTTCAGAACTTGTAAGCACTGAATAACCTACTAATTACTACAGCACTCAACCTTCCTCATTACCTAGAGGAAAACAGTTTTGGTACTTACTTTCCTCACTTGCTTAGAGAAAAACAGCTCTTGTACTCACTTTCCTCACTTATCTAGAGGAAAATATTTTTTCATTCAGGCATGTCCAAGGGTCAGCTCCCAGTGTTCTCTCCTGTCTATCTGATGAAACTGGGCATCTTGGGGAAATGTAGAAATTGCCTCATGTACACAGACAGCCCTCTCCTCCCACCCAACAGTACAACCTGTGAGAGATGCACTTATCTAGCCAAACTGGTGGTAAAGCTCTCTCCAATCAAGACTGAACTGGACAGTCAAGAGGAGAAGGCAAACAATTGCACCACACCACACTCATCACATAGTCTCACTAAATCTACACCACCAAAATCCACACATAGAAACACAAAAACATTTGCGGAGGCTCTCAATAATAATCTGCTCAAGCAACAGAGAACTCCAAAGCAGAAATGCAAGCTCCACCTCCAACACAACCCAAATGACACATAGCCTGCAGACTCAGTGTGCCACTCAACCACAGCCAATAAGGCAAAACAACGTACCCAACACACTAGTCATAGGTGACTCTATAGTTAGGCACACTGATGTCCCACTCACCAGGCTAAACAAGGAGAAGGTTACTGTTAGCTGCCTGTCGGGTGCCAGGATCCGCCACATAACCCACACACTCAGGTCACTCCACGACAAGTACAAATATGACTGTCATTGTCCATGTTGGTGTGAATGACCTGAGATGTACCTCCCTGGACTACATGGAAAGAGACATGGAAGTGCTCTCTGATCTTGTAGCCCAGGCAGGTTTGACCCTAGCCCTGAGTAGCATTCTGTCATCACCCAGAATGATGCAGTACAAGGACAAAATGATTGACTTCAACAATTGGCTAAGCTTCTGGTGCCATTCTAAAGGGATCCAGTATCTGTCTGCCTGGGATGACTTGGTCGACAGACCACGATGCTTTGCCAGAGATGGCCTGCAGCTGTCACCCCTGGGATTCCGGATACTGGCTAAGGTTCTTGCCGCCCCTTTAGTGCCTTTTTTAGGCTAGGTTCAAATGACAAATTCACCACCGTAACAGGAACAGGCAAGCAAAAACTGAGGGTGATGCAACTCAGTGCTAGAAGTCTAAATCTCGAAATGCACTCACACGAGGCACTCCTTAAAATGGAGAACATCGACATCTGTGCAGTGACTGAGACCTGGTTCAAGGCTGCAGAGAGACCCCTGCACTACCAGGCTGTAACTCATACCACACTTTTCGGCCATGTAACCTGCACTGGAACATCAAAGGCGGAGGTGTGTCCATATCCATTAAGGATATCCATACCTTCAGGCTAGTTGCTCAGCATAATGCAGCCTAGGTTATCCAAGTGCAACTAACTCTGGGCAAAACTGCAATCCAAATTGTAGCTTGCTACAGATCACCCACTATGCCCAGGATTCCCACTCCTGTTTTCTTGATGTACTGGAAAATATTAGGGTTCACCCAAACACCCTAATAATGGGCGATTTCAACTACCCCACCATTAACTGAGAAAACTACTTATGTACCAATTCCTTCGCTCAGCGCTTTCTGGAATTCATAAACTCCAATGCCCTGGATCAAATTATCCACACCCCCATCAGGGGCAACAATATCCTAGATCTAGTCATTACTAACATAAGTGACCGCTGTTCCACACCTGAAGTCAACGCCTCATTGGTCCGATCTGACCATAAGCTAATTACCCTAGATATCCACATCCTGCCCTCACCCCCCATTAAGGAAACCATGGTAAAAAATGTCTCCAAAGCCAACTTCATGCTTCTTAAGACAGAAGTGGTGAACTTCATGACACCCATGCAGATGGACAATGCAGTTATGACTACTGAATCCTACATAATTGCACTTTATAAGCACTTACATGTGTGCATGGATCGTGCTATCCGAAACAGAACCAAGACGCTATCCTCCAAAAAAAGGAAGCCAGTCTGGTGGTCCCCTGCCATAAACAAACTGTACAACAGAGGGAAGAAACTGTTGCAAAAGAGAGTAAAATCCCACGAGTGGAGGAGCTCCCTGGTCAGCCTCAGTAAGAAGCTGCGATCCCTGATAAAATCCTCCAAAGCTAGTTACGAAAACAAAATCTCTACTCATTCCAGACAGCCACAAAGCATTCTATAGCGATGTCAAGAATCTCAATGGCAACACTCGGATCTGCTCGGAGTTACAGCACAATGGTACTAAATATACAGACCCAACTGATATTGCCAACATCCTGGCAGATAGGTTCATTACTAACTTTACCCCCTCTCATCCCCTAAATAGCCCATCTCTATACCGGAAGAATGCAAAGTTCCTGTAATCATGGCTGCACAGGTAAAAACCACACTCTACAAAGCCAAGAACACAGCATCCATGGGACCAGACAACATCCTAGGCTGCGTTCTACACTAACTACAGAACGAACTGGTACCCCCACCTAAGTACCATGTTCAATCATAGCCTCACCTCAGGCTTTGTGCCTGCTGAATGGTGCACAGCAACGGTTATCCCACTCCAGAAGGGGGAAGCCACCACTGACCCCGGGAACTACCGCCCCATTAGCCTGACAAGCCTGGTCTGCAAGGCCATGGAAGTATCATCATGGAACTTATAAACAAAGACATTGGTAATCTCCAAACTCTGGACCCCACACAGTTTGGGTTTGTAAAAGGCAGATTTTTTTTTTATTTATTTTTATTTTACCGGGCTAGTCTAGCTGGATATATGTCCATTTTCAGTAGAGGCCCGGGGAGAAAAGCTCCACAGCAGATAGATACAGCTTAATATGCATGTGTAAATATAGACATAAAGGGTTATTAAAAAAATACATTGTTATACATGGTATGAAAAATACGAGTCTAGCTTATTTACATTTACATAAAAGAGAGCCATGAGAGAATGATTTACAAATTAGGTATATAGACTAGAAGGAAGAAGAGAAAAGGACATTTTTGACAACGGTGTTTAAATGTAGAAAAAATGTTACTTATGATATAAGTAGATTCAGCCAGCGTTAGTACATGGACACAGCCATTGCGAGTTAAGGAAGATTTTTAGATGCTTTTTTAAAAGAGGGGTAGGTGAAAGGGATGTGAGATTACTAGGAAGTTTATTCCAATGGATTCCAATAGTGTTAGTAAATAGAGAATCACCTGATTTGATATTGGATTTTAGGGTAGCGGCTAGTAATTTATTGGCTGAGCGAAGGGTGCTTAAATTTTTATAGGGGTTGATTAAGTTAGAGTATGGGAGTATTTGTAGGGTGATGCAAGATTTTGTGGGTGATGGTTAGTTGTTGGAACAGAAGCTGGTTTTGAAGTTCCAACCATCCTAGTTTATGTAGATTTTGGCAGTGGTGAGTACGGAATGTGGACCCAGTGGCAAACCTGGCAATGTTATTGTAAGCGGTAGCCAGCTTGTTTTGATTATTTTTAGATAGATTTGTAAAAATTGGGGAGGCATAGAGAAGTGTGGAGAGTAGGTGAGTTTGGGCCATAGTAGTCCTGGCTACAGGTGTAAGGAATGGTTTTAGCCTATAGAGAGATCCTAGTTTTCTATTTACTGATTTGATGGTTGAATTTCTGCGAGTCAAAGTTGAGGTTATGGTCAATAGTTATGCCTAAGAGTTTGGTAGTTGGGTCTGGTACATTTACAGTGCCATTTTTTGATGCAAGTGTGAAGTCAATAGGAGGAGACTTCTGGGTAGGGGTAAACAGTAGAAGTTTTGTTTTTTAGGGTTAAGGAGAAGACAGTGTTTAGAGAACCAGTTTTCCACTAAGGTAAATACTTTCTGGGTGTTGGACTGAAGTTCAGTAGAAGTTGCTGCAGAACAGATTAGGGTTGAGTCATCGGCGTATTGAATACAGGTGGTTTGTGGTATAGATGTTTGCAGGTTATTGATAAAAATAGAAAATAGGAGACAGGATCATGTCTCCTAAACCTGATAGACTTCTTTGAAGCAGTCACCAAAGCCGTAGACAAGGTTAAGGTGGTTCACACAGCCTATCTAGATCTTGCCAAGGCTTTCGACACCATCTCCCACTCTGGAATTATAGATAAACTGACTAAACTAGGTATAAATCTCTGTCACAAGATGGGTTACCAACTGGCTCACTGACAGAACCCACACTGTGAAAGTAGCAGACTCCAAGTATGACTTCAGACTGTGACAAGTGGAGTACGACAGGGTTCAGTTCTGGGTCCTCTCCTGTTTGGTATCCACTTCTCTGAAGTACAGGCTAACACAGAAGGTCTTTGGCTAATGAAGTTCGCAGATGACTGCAAACTAGGAGCCATAATCGAACTCCTAACGATGTGGACATCCTACAAAAGGGCCTGACTGAGACAGATGCCTGGTGTCAAAGCCATGGCTTCAAGCTCAATGCCAAAGAGTGCATTGTTATCCCCTTTGATAAAAACTCTGTACCCATGAACTACAGCATAAGCGGAAGTATACTTAACACCGAAAGTGTGATAAGAGACCTTGGGACACAGGTGGACAGTAGTCTCTCCTTTGATAATCACATCGCCACAGTATTCAGGAAATCCTTCTGTGTGGCACACCATCACAAAACATTTCTCATCCAGAAAAAGAGGTCATTGTTCCCCTCTACTCATCACTCATTAGACCCATTATAGAGTGTAACGCCCCTTTTGAAATGTACCTCACAAGACATCTACAACAACTGGAAAGGCCGCAGAAATACCTCACAAAGAGGATTACCGGCCTCAAACAGATGCCCTACGCAAACAGTCTCAAAAAAACTCTGCATATCGCCTACTCAGAGGTGATTTCTGCCTAACATACAAAGCAATGTCAAACCCAGAGCTGTTGGACATGCTCCACTTAAAGAAATCCCAATCCCTCCGAGCTACATGCTGCAGGGACCTAAACCTTGTCACCACAATAAACAGAACATGCTGGAGGGATAGATTCCTGTCCCAGAGACTTCCCATACTCTGGAATAATCTACCTATGTCAAACAAAGCTCCTCATTAGCACTCAAGAAAAATCTTCATGATTGGATGGGAAATAGGAAATTCACCCCGGGGATCACCTCTATGGCTCTTCTCGACGGTGGCACAGGAAAATAATTTTCTTGGGTGGGAAAAGCCAGGGTACCTTTTTGGCTGGGCTTGAAAAGGCCCCACGGCCGATAGCCTAGTACCTACGACTACCTGATGTCACGGAAGATGAGACAGCAACCGACGCAGGACCCAAGACTTTGATAATCAGGCCGACTGAGGGCTACAGCAAGCAGAAAACCCAACTGTGATGACTGCAACAGTGAGTACACTTGAACATCTACATTTATGGTGCGTGTACACAACTGTACTTTTCCCGTCATCCCGAAATTCCTCCAGAAAGCTCAAAGGTTGAGAAGCAAAGTGATCCTCATTGCCCCTTATTGGCCCCGTCAGGTCTGGTTCCCTTTTTTATGGCCTTATCTGATTCACAGCCCATGGATTCTGGATCATTCCCAGTGTCTGCTATCTCATCCTCAGGGACTGATTCACCCCTACCTCCACAGCCTCAAGCTCACAGCTTGGATGTTCATCGTGCATACAGCTACAGTCATAACAGATGGGTTCTCCTGCCGTCAGGCGGGTCCTCGGTTGGCCAAATTCCAAAGTCTAGGTCCGGCGTCGGTTGTCGTCGCTTCTTCCCTGACGTCAGTGCGACAGGGGTATAAAAGAACCAGCCAACGCCATTTTCCCCAGTCTTTCTTGCTGCGCGGTGCCCGAAGCAGAAGCAGTTCGCAAGTGCCGGTCGGCCAGCTCCTGAAATTACGAAAATTTTGAAACCGAAGTCTTCTTGAAAGCTAAGTACCCCGATGTCGGACAAAGTTAATAATTGTATTTCATGTGGGAAGCAAATACCGCATAAGGATTTCCATTCCCTCTGTATTCCTTGTTTAGGCCCAGACCACAACGTCTCGGTCTGTCGCTTTTGTGCTACATTCAACAAACGCACCATTAAGCATCGGGCGGAGTTCACCCAGCATTATTTTGGCAAAACATTTAACTATATTATGTCGTCGGATACTCCGACTCCAGTTTTGTCTAAAAAGCGCAAAGATAAGGACCGACACACGAGGTCCGCGGCCTCTACCGACACCACGCCAAAGCCGACTACACGTGGTCCGGTTCTCAGCGAGGCGCCTATGCAGCCCCTGACTACCGACGACACTTCATTGGCAGTGTCTCCTGTGCCCGAGGTCGCAGGCTCCTCGGCCCACACCCCGACTACAGATACCGAAGCCACTCTTGGCGGTGAATCTCAAAATGTGGACAGGTCTACCTCCTCTCAAGGTGTCTTCAGACCTTCCTCTTCTTTTTCTATCAAGGCTTTCACTAAGTCTAAAGCAGCCATGCATTCTAAGAGGCAAGCTACACAGGGCCCATCTCCAGGCCCCATGCCTAAAAAACAGATGCTTAAAATGGCTGAGGATTTAATTACTCTTATCAGGGATTCTCAACCCCCCCCCGGACAAAAGGCCCAGAGTGGAGGAAGAATCCCCCTCCTCTGATCAGGGCTCCATTATTTCAGAGCACTCTGATCAGGAACATTCTTACTCCCCTTTTGAAGACTCTGATGCAGAGGAGTCCATTCCCTCTGTATCCCCCCCCCCCCAGAGGATTACACATTTGGGGAAACTTTGCATACCTTAAGGGGGAACACTTCCACTGGGAAGGCCAAGATCATTCAGATTCCAAGAAAAGGCTTAGGGAATTTCTCTTGCTACCTCAGCACAGGCCTCTGGCTATACCTCCTGTCTTGGACATACTAGATGATGTGTACTCGGAGGCCTGCCTTAACCCGGATTCTCTACCTCCAGCCCCAGTCAAGCCTGACAGGTACTACAGGGTTCCTGACTCTCACCAATTTCTATACAAAAGCCATGCTGCTGACCCAGAAACCATCTCACAGGGCCCCAAGGGAATTAAGGCCTCCACTGCTAAAAATCCATTACCTTCCGAGAGAGATTCCAGATCCTTAGAAATGTGGGGAAAAAAGGTATATACCTCAGCTACCTTAACCATGAGGACATTAAACTGTCAGTTCCATATGCTAAAATACCAACAGTTTTTGTTATCACAATTGAAAAGTAAAATGTCACAACCTGAACAACCAGACTTAAAGGCGTTGCAGGATTTGATGCATAGTGCATAACAAGTGGGTAAACCTACCTTACAATGTGGTTTTGATGCTCTAGAGGCCTCATGCAGAGCTGCTGTTACAGGATCAGTCATACGTAGACATGCCTGGCTCAAGGAACAAACCTTGCCAGATCATGTCAAAGCTAAATTACTAGATGCCCCTCTACAAAAGGATGTATTATTTGGTGCTAATGCTGAGGAGGTATTAAGGAAAATGGAGGAAAAGGCTAAATCAATGCAAACTGTGAAAGATTTTCTACAGGTACAACCCCCACGTTTCAGTAGAAATTGGCCTTCCAAAAATTGGTCCTTTCCAGCCATGGACAGACCCCAAAGAGGGAGATACAGGCGCCTGAGGGGCAGAGGACAATCCCAAGGATCGTTTAGAGGCAGACAATGGCAAGCTCCTACACAGAGGTGGTGAGGATAACTCGCAACCATTCAGAAAGCAAGCCCAATGACTTTCCCCTTTGCATGCCAAGCAAGACTCAAATGGCAGCACCCTTAGGCGGAAAACTGGCATTATTTTCAAAAAATTGGCATATTGTCACAAAAGACAAATGGATCCTGGACATTATAAACAGAGGCTACAGATTCCATTTTCACACCCTTCCAAAAATGAGAGGCATGCCAAACCTGCCTCACAATCAAAGGGCAGAGGCACAAAGGCAAATTACAGATCTCATAGACCTGAAAGCTATTCAAGAGGTACCTACGCACGAACAAGGTCAAGGTTTTTATTCCAGACTATTCCTGGTACCAAGAAAGGGAAAAGATTGGAGACTTATTTTGGACCTATCCATCCTAAACACATTTCTTCTCGTACCAAAATTCAAGATGCTCACTCTACAGCAGCTTCTTCCCATGCTGGGCAAGGAGTCTTGGCTGGTAACATTGGACCTCAAGGAGGCATACCTGCATGTCCCAATCAGACAAAATTGCAGAAGATACCTCAGATTTCTTGCAGGTTCAACCCATTATCAATTGTCTGCATTGCCCTTTGGCTTATCTACTGCGCCCAGAGTATTCACGAAATGCCTGGCATCAGTAAGTAATTGCCTACTGCAGACTTCAAGGGATACAAATATACACCTATTTGGATGACTGCCTGATCCAAGCGGACAGCAAGCACATTCTTCTGAAACATCTGGCTTATGTAATAATGTTGTTGAACTCTCCGGGATTCACAGTCAACAAAAAGAAATCAAAGCTAATACCCTCTCGGAAAATAATTTTCCTGGGTGCCAACTTGGACACAAACACCCAGATGGCCTACCTCACGCCAGAGAAGCAGGGGCAACTAACTCAATACTTCAGAGCACTAGCAAATTGCACCAGGCTGACTGCAAGGAAAATCCTGCAGGCTCTGGGATTCATGGCATCTTGCATCTTACTAATCCCATGTGCAAAGCTGCATATGAGGAAACTTCAATGGTACCTGAAAAACCTATGGTCTCAACACAGCCACAGTTTGGAAACAATAATACCACTAATTCCATGTCTTCAAAAGGAATTTCTGTGGTGGGCTCAAGCATGCCAAACAAACACAGGTCTCCCATTCAGCAAGCCTCAAGCAAATCAAGTCATCACAACAGACGCCTGCAGCCTGGGGGCACACATGACAGATCGGTGCATTCAGGGCAAATGGTCCCAAAAAGAAAAGCACCTTCACATCAATCAAAAGGAAATGCTAGCAGTAATAAATGCTATTATAGCTTTCAAAGACCTTCTGCAACCAGGTCAACTATTGATAAGAACGGACAACACCACAGTTATGTGGTACATAAACAAACAGGGAGGAACACATTCATACCCCCTATGCAGACTGGCCATGTCATTTTGGAACATGGCCATGGACTTACAAATCGAACTACAAGCACAGTACTCGCCAGGCAAGGAAAACACGCTGGCAGACAACCTAAGCAGAAATATGACAGATCCACACGAATGGAAGTTGCATCCTCATGTTTTTACAGAGATAATCCAAGCATGGGGAAGGCCAGACATAGATCTCCTTGCCTCCCACGAAAATCATCAATTGACAAAATTCTGCTCAAGGATTTTCCATCCAAAGGCCTGGAGAGTGGACGCTCTCTTTCAGTTGGACATCAATGACAGTTTATGCCTTCCCTCCTCTTCCTCTGCTGCCCAAAGTTTCATTGAAAACCAGAGCAGACAGACCAAAGATGATTCTCATTGCTCCAGACTGGCCAAGACAACACTGGTACCCACTCCTGAGGAGCCTGATGCATTCCCCACCATGGACCCTGCCTCTAATGCCTCTTCTCCTGCCTCAGCACAGCTTCAAAACTCTTCACAGTCCGCTAAAAACACTCAATCTAGCCGCATGGAAGATTCCTTAGCATCACAACAGACCCTACTCTCCAAGGAGGTGCAGGATGTCATTTTGTAGGCCAGAAGGCCGTCTACTAGAAAAGCTTACTCCGCAAAATGGAAACGGTTTTGTGTCTGGAATGAGAAAAAGGGCCAGGATCCTGGGAAACTGAATTTACCTCAAATATTACAGTATCTAGCTGAGCTGCTAAGCAGTGGACTTTTCATTCTCCTCCTTCAAAATCCACGCCTCAGCCATTTCTGCAGAATACAACACTGATCCACCCTTATTCTCTCACCCCCTCTCAAGACAGTTCCTCAGAGGGGCTAAGAATATAAAACCCCCAAGGAAACAACCAATACCTGCTTGGGATCTCAATTTCATTCCGGAAAAACTGACCTTGCCTCCTTTTGAGCCAGCTGCCTCATCAGATTTGCAATATTTGTCCTGGAAAACAGCTTTCCTTCTGGCTATTACCTAAACTCGTAGAGTTTCAGAACTACAAGCTCTTATGGCTGTGCAGCCTTTTATCATCTTCCATCAGGACAGAGTTTCCTTACGAACCAACCCGTCCTTTATGCCAAAAGTGGTATCTAGGGTAGCTTTGAATCAGGCCATAGACTTACCTACCTTTTATCCTAATCCTCAAAACAAAGGGGAGAGATTACTACATTCCTTGGACATCCACAGACAACTGCGTTATTATTTGGACAGAACAAAGCCTTTCAGAAAATCAGAACAGCTCTTTGTGTCCTGTGCTATAGGAGCTCAAGGAAAGCCAATTTCCAAACAGACAATCTCAAAATGGATAGCCCACTGCATACGCTTTTGCTATTCTTTTCATGGCAAAACTGTACCTACAGGCATCAGATCTCACTCCACAAGGGCCATGGCTACCTCTGCAGCCTTTCTCAGAGGAGTTCCTACCAAAGATATTTTAGAAGCAGCCACTTGGAGTTCTGTGCATACCTTCTCCAAGCACTGCCACCTTCCTCTAAACTCCAAATCTAGAGCGGGCTTTGCCACTGCAGTCTTGCAGGGCATTCTGGCTCCTCCTAGTTCCACCTAGTGCCTACCACCCCTTTCTTAGCTTTGGGATTCTACCCATCTGTTATGACTGCAGCTGTATGCATGATGAACATAGTACAGTTTTGTACCTACCATAAATGTAGATGTTCGAGTGCTAATACAGCTGCAGTCCAGGTTTCCCTCCCTCCTTCCTCTCTTGGGACAGGCCTATTGGCTGACATATCCTCATGCAACCAGATTGGGGTATTCATTCATGATGTATTTGCTTGCACTTCTGTATTTTGATTATATGGCATTGCTTTATTACACTGATTTATGTATTGCCTTCCTTCTGGGGGCACCTGACATCTGGGGCAAGAAAAACTGAAGAAAATGGCGTCGGCTAGTTCTTTTATATCCCTGTCGCACTGACGTCAGGGAAAAAGTGACGACAACCGACGCCGGACCTAGACTTTGGAATTCGGCCGACCGAGGACCCGCCTGACGGCAGGAGAACCCATCTGTTATGACTGCAGCTGTATTAGCACTCTAACATCTACATTTATGGTAGGTACAAAACTGTACTTTCCTCCACTTCCATTGTTTGCCAGGCTTCCTGATATCTCATTTCCCATTCGTGAAATTGTTCTGGCTTCACACAAACCTTCCACCAGGAGAATTTATTGTAGTAAATGGACTAGGTTCTCTACTTTGGCCAAAGATCAGAACATAGACCCTTTCTCTGTGCCTATTTTAAAGATCCTACAGTACCTGACGACTCTTCTACATGGAGGAGCATCAGCATCGACAATCACTGTACATTTGGCAGCTATTGCAAATTTTCGTAATGGACTTGATAATTCTTCTGTTATGTCACACCGCCTGTGCAAAACCTTTTGTAAAATAGTATTACACATTAAACCTCCTGTCAAGCCCCCCCATAGTACTCTGGGACTTGACCTTGGTACTTAAACAGGCCCTCCCTTCCAGCCTTTTGATTCTTGTGATATAAAATTTTTATTATGGAAGACTACTTCTTGTAGCACTTAGAGTATCTGAGTTGCAGGCCTTTAGTGTCAAGATACCTTACTTGGACTTCCACATGTATAGAGTATCCCTTCGTACTGACCCTTCTTTCTTGCTCAAGGTCATTTCTGGATTTTCCATTAACCAATTTATTGACTTGCTGGTTTTCTTCCCTAAGCATTCAAACAGAGAGGGTATTTACCTGTTGCACACCCTTGATGTTCATAGGCAGCTTTCTTATTTGGCCAGGACTAAATCTTTCAGGAAAATGGATAAATTGTTTGTGGCCTTTGCAGGACCCAGATTGGGTAACCTGTCTCCAAAGTGATTTGATGCTTCTGGCTTACATGTATCTACCATCAGAATAAGCTATGAAGGCTCATTCTACTAGATCGATGGCTACTTTTGTGGCTTTTCATTCTAGGGCCTCTATGGATGATATCTGCGCTGCAGCCACTTGAAGACTTCATACCTTTATCACTCATTACAAATTGGATTTGGCCTCCATGGTTCCGTGGTGGTACGGCGGTAACATTACCTCACAGCAAGAGGTTCTCCCGTTCGATTCTCGGCTTGGCTTGGGACTGCCTACTGTGTGGAGTCTGCATGTCCTCCCAGCGGTTGGGTAGCGTTCGAAAGACATGCGTGCGTAAATGGGCGTGCCTTCGTTGAAGGTTGGCCGTCAAGCTGGCACCTCGGCATTTTGTAAAAACTACTGCCAGTCATTAGCGGACTGGAGTTCCGCTCTGGCGACCCCTTACCTGGAAAAGCGGAAAGACAAACAACAACAAATTGGATTTGACCTCCAGTGGATGAGCATATTTTGGTTCTATGGTGCTCAGGAATATCTTTCCTTAGAGTCACCCAGGGTTAAGTAGCTGGGGACTCAGTCCGATCAGTAAGGAATGAATAAAGATTTACAACATCAGCTAAAGGAAGTTATGTCTTAACATAACGTTCTATCTGTGTTGTAGATCTTTATTCATTCATTACTTCCCGCTCTCCTTCCCCCTACCTGAACTCCTTGTGGACTTGAGGAATTCCTGGTTAGGGTGTTTGCTCAGACAGAGCCTCCTACTGTTTTATCTTACTATCTCTATAATATAGGGGCAGGCAAACTCGATCTGGAAAGACTATGAGAGGGGCATTATGGGTAGGTCTTAGCTGAGAGTTGTTAACTGGCGCGAGCTTGGAAACGGCTGTGTCGGTTCCGAGGGTGGAACTGAAGTCCTAGCAGTAATGAATAAAGATCTACAATACAGATGGAATGTTATGGTAAAACATGACTTCTTTTTTTGATAATGTTGGATGTAAAGTTTTAAATACAGTTTGGATTTATTTTGTGGAGCACTGAAACATTGTGGTTGGCCATCAAGCTGCTGACTAATCTTTTATTCTTTTTGTTTGCTTGTCCTTGTTGGAATTATTACCTGGTTTTTAAGTGCTAAAGATAATATTCAGGGGTTATTCATTCCATTTTCTCTTTCACCACAGAACAAGAGAAGGATCCCTGATATTCTTACCCAGTCATTGGGAGACAACAGCATTAGACATGTACAGGCTGCTAGAGAAAAGGCTTCTAGCCAGTGTCTTGAGACCAGTTAGATTCTGGAGTCTATTCAAGATGCCTTTTTTAGTGCCAAAAAAGATGGGACCCAAGACCAAATTTTGGATCTAGGTAGTCTCTGTTTCTGATGGTCACTGTTCTTTCCATTCTACTTCTATTGGGGAAAGATGATTTGATGTGCTGTATAGATCTCAAGGATGCTTACTGTATCATGTGATAGTGAAGAAGCAATCCAGGAGGTTTCTCAGTTTTCGGCTGTGAGCAAGTCATTATCAATTCAGAGCCATGAATTTTGTTCTCCCCAGCCATAGCCCCCAGGGTATGATCACCAAGATAAAGGCAGTGGTAGCAGTGCACCTGCATCTGTTTCTGATTCATATTTTTCCTTGTCTGGATGATTGGCTCCCAAGTGTCGTCTCAGAGCTTCTTCAAAAATACCACCTTGATTTAGTGCTAATTGTTAGTGGATTAGGGGATTACAGTAAACCTCAAAAAAAAAAATAAAAACCCAACTAAAAACTGCACAGCAAATACAGTAATAGTGCCATCTTAACACATCTTTAAATGTAGTAAACCTCTCACAACACAGACTGTGTTGACTACATCTAGTGGCAATGGAAGTTCATCACCTGTATCACTCAGCAAGGCTCATACTCCCTCTCTTGCGACTTATGGCTTCAATCCTAATGGTACCAATGGCCCATTATTACATGAGTGCTTCAGTGGACCATAGCAGTTCCGTTGTCCCAAAATATTCATAGTCCGCGTGCCAAGATGTGGATCACATGAACGTGCAAACAACGGATGCATGATGGATAACATCTTTTTCAGTTATTGAAGGACACCGTTTCACCCAGATTAACGGTAACAGTAGTAACCATGGATGCCTGACTTCTAGGATGCGGTGGGGGCATTGCAAAGGAAAGCTGGTCCAAGGTATCCAGTCACAAATGAAGGCCAACCTCAGATTAGTGTTAGGGATGAGGTTGGTCTTCCTAGCATTGCAGACTTTTCAGGATGCTCTCCTTAAGGGTGTGATCTCCATACAGACTTGACTGTATGGCCATAGTATGGTACAGCAATCAACAAGGAGGAATCTGGTCTTATCCCGTATGTCAAGAGTCCTTGAGAGTTTGGTAGTGGGCAGTGTCTTCTCAGCACTTATAGCAGTGCATATACCAGGGTCAACCAAAGTGCTAGGAAACAAGTTGAGCAAGGTCATTCTGGATCCACACGAGTGGTCTCTCAATTCAGAATTGGCAACAGTAATTTTCAGGCACTGGGGCCAACCAAGCAGCAGTCTTTTCGCCTCCTATCTCTACAAGTACAGCAGTTATTTGCTCTTATCCCTCTACAAGGTGAGTACATGATTGGCCCTCTGTATTTCCTAATTGCATTCTTGCCTCTACTCTTAATGAACAATTTTTTTCAGAAAGCAAGACATTGCAAGGCCAAGGTGGTCCTCATTGCTGATTTCTGGCCCCATCATATACTTGCTTCCCCATTCTATGGCTTGTACTTCAGCATCCCCCATGGATGTTGCATCATTGTCCAGATCTTCTGTCTCATGTTTACACTGCCTCTTCTGGACCAGAAGTCCGTGAAACTATCCACATTCTTTCTCTGTTTCTAGCCATAGCCAGAGACACCAAGCTTTCCTGTAACAGTCAAAAGAATTTATTACTGCCTTTCAGAAGCAGTCTGCAAAGAAAACACGCCGTAACAAATGGAGAAGATTTTATTCTTGGGCTTCTTCTACAGGAATATAGACTCTCTCACGGTTCTCATTCCATCAGTTTTAGAATTTCTAATGCATCTCTCTGGTAAAGGTTCTAGTTATTTTACTGTCAAAATATAGATGGCAGCAATGATAACATTTCCATACTGGTTACAATGGTTTCATCATTGGCATCCTTAAAAGTTGTTGAAGCGTTTTTAAGGGCGAACTTTCTTTTGCAGCCACCAATGAGAGATGATCTGGGACATTACTATCATGTTGCAAGCTTTAACTCAACTTCCATTGGAGCCTGCAGTATATACAAATCTTAAATTTAGTTTTTCTAAGGCTGTTGCCTTGGCCAGAAGACTTTCTGAATTACAGGCGTTTTTTTCTAAGCCTCTGTTTTTGATATTCCACAGAGAGTTTCACTGAGAACTAATCCATCCTTTCTCCTTAAAGGTATCATCTGAAACAAATTTGAGTCCGTCTTTAGAGCATCTTTAGAGCTACCAGTATTTTTCTGCGGTACTCAAAGGAAAATGTACTTAATGTGCTAGATGTTCATCAGCTCAGGTTTTACTTCGTTGAACAAATCATTTCTTAGTCTCTGAACAATTATTTGTTGCCTTCTCAGAACAGAGGTTGGGGAGGGCTGTTACTAAAGTAACACTTTCACAATGATTGTCAGATTGCATTACATTTGTGTATAATAAAAATTTGACATTGCTGTCTAAACCAATAGTTCACTCAATGAGAGACGTAGCTACCTTAATGGGCTTTGCAAAGAGGATGTCTATAGAGGATATATTTGCAGCAGCAACTTGGTCAGCAGTTCAGAGCCTTGTTTCTCCAGTTGGATGTGCAATTTAGATCCCTTTCTTCATTAAGTTCCTCTATAGTAAATAATGTCCTTCCTTGGTACCATCCAGAAAGACAGCTTGAGAATCTGTCCCATACATTGAATTGAAAAGAATAGACAGCACTGGTTTTTGAAAGTTGTGTACTTAAGATAGATTCATGATGTCCTTCAAGGATGCATCTGCAGTCCTTACAAATGGGTTGTCCTGTCGTCAGGCAGCCCTTCGGTCGGCCGGATTCCAAAGTCTGGGTCCGGCTTCGGCTGATGTCGCACTTCACCCGACGTCATCTCTGCTGGTCTTCGGGTATAAAGGCATCAGCCGACGCCATTTTCCTCAGTCTTTCTTGCCGCGTGGCGCCCGAAGCAGAAGCTGTTCGCAAGTGCCGGTCGGTCAGATCCAGAGATTACTACTACCGAATACTACTTTGAAGACTTCTAAAAAGCTAAGTACCCCGTTGGGGACTCTTTCTTGCCTCAGCCGATGTCAGAAAAAGTGAACAACTGTTTAACTTGTGGGAAACAAATACCTCATAAAGATTTCCACTCTTACTGCTTACCTTGTTTAGGCCCAGACCACGACGTAGCAGCCTGTTTAGCCTGTGCTTCCTTCAACCGATGAACGCTTAGGCGTCGGTCGGAGTTTGCTGAACAGTTTTTCGGCTCAGATTTTGCGTACATTATGCTGTCGGATCCTCCAACTACTCAAATTGTTAAGAAACGCAAAGAAAAGGACCGACACTCGCGGTCCGCGGTTTCGGCCGAAACCACGGTTAAGCAAACCGCGAGTGTCTCGGTTTCGGCCGAAACCGAGCAAACGGGTCAATCTTCAGCCGAATCCATGACTACTACCGAGGCCCCTGCTACCCTAGTTGAATCGGCCTCTGAAATTTTACCTACTAATGTGGTTTCTCTAGAATTATCGGACACCATCCCTTTGGATGTCTCTACCCCAGCACGTGGTGCTGCTAGGCCTCCTGCAGCCATGTCTATTAAGGCCTTTGCCAGGGCTAAAGCAGCCAAAACTGCTAAGTCTGTATCTGTTAAGCCCCCCTCTCACAGGCCCAGTTCCAGTTCCCAAATGCTTACTTTGGCAGAGGATCTCATCTCTTTAATAAGAGGATCCCAATCTCACCCAGACAGGGCCTCTCAACCTCCATAAAAGAGACCTAGAGCAGAGCCCCCTGAGCCAGTGTCCTCAGATGACTCTTCGGATGATTCAGACAATACAGACCATCCAGAGGCTCCTTTTTCTACTTATGAAGACTCCAATGCTGAAGAATCTATCCCTTCTGCCTCTCCACCAGTGGAATTTTCCTTTGGGGAAACCTTACATGCCATGAGAGAACAATTCCAATGGCAGGGACAAGATTTCTCAGATTCAAGAAAAAGGCTTAGGACCTTTCTACACTTACCGCAACATAGGCCCTTAGCTATACCTCCAGTTCTTCCTGTTGTGGATGATGCATTTAATGATGCTTGCACTGCTCCTGATACTTTACCTCCGGCCCCTGCCAAGCCAGATAGGTTTTACAGGGTACCGGACACTCATCACCACTTATACAAGGCTCCTCTTGCAGATCCCGAGACTATCTCCCAGGGGCCTAAGGCAGTAGCTTCGACCTCAGCGAAAAACCCTCTCCCTTCTGAAAGGGAATCCAGGTCCTTAGAGAGATGGGGTAAAAAAGTATACACCTCTGCTACTCTCTCAGCTAGAGCTTTAAACTGTCAGTTTCATATGATCCAATACCAAGAGTTTATGCTTGATCAGTTAACTAAGAAACTGTCCTCTGATGATTCTTTAGATAAGAAATATGTTTTAGAAATGGTGAATAACATACAGCAGGTTAGTAACCATTCTTTAAAATGTGGCTATGATGCACTGGAGGCTTCATTTAGATCAGCCATGACTGGCACAGTTATAAGAAGGCATGCATGGTTGAAAGAACAGGTCTTGCCGGATCATGTTAAAGCAAAGATTTTAGATGCTCCTATGGATAAGGTCAGTCTATTTGGTTCTCCTGCCCAACAAGTAATGAAGAAAATGGAAGAGAAGGCAAAATCTGTACAAACAGTTAAAGATTTCTTACAGGTTCAGCCCCAAGGTTTAGCAGGAACTGGCCTTCCAAAAATTGGTCCTTTCCAGACTCCTCTAAATCTCAGAGAGGCAGGAATAGACGTTCCAGAGGCAGAAATCAATCCAGAGGAGGTGCCTACAGGGGACGCCAGTGGCAAGGCAATAACCAACGAGGCACAGATACAACCACTACCACTGCAACAGGACAATCACAGTGACTTGGCTCTGACACCGCCTACCAGGGAACAAATAGCAGCACCCTTAGGCGGAAAGTTAGCCTTATTCTCAAAAAATTGGCACTACATCACAAGAGACAAGTGGATTTTGCAAACTATAGACCAAGGCTACAGGTTTCATTTCCACACCTTACCAGTAAAAAGAGGAATGCCAAACCTACCACCAAATCAAAAGACAGAAGCTCTAAAACAAATAGCTCAATTAACAAAGATGAGAGCTGTGGAAAGGGTACCACCTACAGAACAGGGCAAGGGATTTTACTCCAGACTCTTCCTAGTACCAAGAAAAGAGAAAAGTTGGAGACCTATTCTAGACCTGTCCGCTTTAAACACATTCATTATTGTTCCAAAATTCAAAATGCTGACCCTACAGCAACTTCTTCCCATGCTGGGCAAGGAGTGTTGGCTGGTAACTCTAGATCTCAAGGAGGCATACCTGCACGTCCCCATACGACCAAATTGCAGAAGATACCTCCGATTTCTTGCAGGATCAGAGCATTATCAATTCTCAGCATTGCCCTTTGGCTTATCTACTGCGCCCAGAGTGTTCACGAAATGCCTGGCATCAGTAATCGCTCATTGCAGGCTACAGGGAATCCAAATTTATCCATACCTAGACGACTGCCTGATACAAGCGGACAACAAAAGCAAGCTGACACAAGACTTACAGAGAGTCATTTGCTTACTACAAGCTCTGGGATACACAGTCAATTTAAAAAAGTCAAGACTGATACCATCCCAAACAAGAACATTCTTGGGTGCAGAATTGGACACAGTAAAACAGATGGCATTCCTAACTGCAGAAAAGCAAGAACAACTTCCTCTTTACATCTTGGCATTAACAAAGCAGAACAAACTAACAGCAAGGAAAGTACTGCAGGCCTTGGGCTTCATGGCATCCTGCATTATCCTGGTCCCCCATGCCAGACTGCATATGAGAAAGCTTCAGTGGTACCTAAAAAATTTATGGTCTCGACACAGGCACAGCTTGGAAACCGAAATACCACTAATCCCATGCCTGAAACAAGAGTTCCTATGGTGGGCTCAGGTATGCCAGTCAAACCCAGGTTTGTCCTTCCACAACATTCAAGCAAGCCAAACCATCACAACGGATGCCTCAGACCTAGGTTGGGGGGCCCACATGCTGGACAAGTGCATTCAAGGCTTATGGACTCCGGACCAGCTGCATCTGCACATAAATCAAAAAGAAATGCTGGCAGTAAAACTAGCAATCCAGAATTTCAGACCATTCCTCAAAGAAGGCCAATTGATGATAAGGACAGACAACACCACAGTCATGTGGTACATCAACAAACAAGGAGGCACTCATTCATACCCACTATGCCGAATGGCTTTGGACCTATGGAATATGGCTCTGAACTACAACATTCAGTTACAGGCAATATTTGTACCGAGAAAAGAAAACATCCTAGCAGACATGTTAAGCAGAACTACCTCGGATGCTCACGAATGGATGCTACACCCGGACATCTTCAAGGCCATCACAAAGAAATGGGGAATGCCACAAATAGACCTATTCGCATCCCCACTCAATCACCAGCTCAAGAAATTCTGCACAAGGATATACCACCCACTTGCTTGGAAGGTGGACTCTCTATCCTTCAGTTGGAAAGGCCTGACAGCATATGCATTTCCACCTCTTCCTTTGATTCACAAGGTACTACTGAAAATCAAAGAGGAACGTCCAAGGATAATTCTGATAGCTCCAAATTGGCCAAGACAACATTGGTATCCATTGCTGAGGAGCATGTCTCGGGGGGAAACGTGGGCTCTGCCCCTGATTCCTTTGATGTTAACTCAGAGCGACTACAACATCCTGCATCCAAACCTGAAAACTCTGCAACTGACTGCCTGGAACATTACATAAGAACAACTAACCCAGACTTATCCCAAAGGGTTAAAGACATTATCCTTGAGGCCCGCAGACCTTCAACAAGAAGGAACTATGCAGGAAAATGGAAAAGGTTTGTCATGTGGAGTACTGAAAGAGGGAAAGATGTGTCAAAGATAGATATTGCCAACATCCTGGAGTATTTGGCAGAGCTTCTCCATTCAGGCCTGTCCTATTCCTCCATCAAGATACATGCATCAGCTATTTCTGCAGAATACAGCTTCGATCCCCCTGTCTTCTCACATCCTCTACTCAGGCAGTTCCTCAGAGGAATTAAGAATGTAAAACCTCCTAGGAAACCACCCTTACCAGCATGGGACTTGAACTTTGTGCTAGAAAAATTGACACTCCCTCCATTCGAACCAGCAGCAACAGCAGATCTTCAACATCTATCCTGGAAAACTGCTTTCTTACTGGCAATTACTTCAGCAAGAAGGGTTTCGGAACTACAGGCTTTAATGGCAGTACAACCCTTCCTAATCTTCCATCAAGATAGTGTCCATGAGAACTAATCCTACATTTATGCCTAAGGTGGTATCCAGAGTGTCTCTAAACCAGGCAATCCACCTACCTACCTTCTTTCCCAATCCACAGAACAGGGGGGAAAGACTGCTGCACACCTTGGATGTACATAGACAGTTGCGCTACTACCTGGACAGAACCAAGAGCAACAGAAAAACTGACCAGCTTCTAGTAGCTTATGCAACAGGAAGGGAAGGAAAAGCAATTTCCAAACAGACAATCTCCAAATGGATAGGAAATTGCATAAGATTCTGTTACTCCTACCATGGAAAGCAAATTCCACAGAACATAAGGCCTCATTCTACAAGGGCTACAGCCACTACCACAGCTTTCTTACGAGGAGTGGCTACCAAGGACATTATTGAGGCGGCTACTTGGACCTCCGTGCATACATTTGCCAAGCATTATAACTTACCTCTATACTCTAGATCCCGAGCAGGGTTTGCCACTGCTGTTTTGCAAGGGATCCTGACTACACCATAATTCTTCTTCCTCCTCCCCTAGTTTGGCTATGGTATTCTACCCATTTGTAAGGACTGCAGATGCATCCTTGAAGGACATAGTACAGTTTTGTACCTACCATAAATGTAGATGTCCGAACAGGATAGCATCTGCAGTCAGGATTACCCACCCTCCTTCCCCTCTGTGGTACTCCTAGGGTATTTACCCACCTAATAGCTAGCTGGGGGGGGATCTCTTATGGTGTATTTGTTTGTATATATGTACATACACGCTTATTTTTTGTGGTTGCCTTCTACTTTTTTGGAAACATTGGCATTTACCCAAAATTTTAGCTTTCCAAGAGGGCATCTGGGGCAAGAAACAGAGGAAAATGGCGTCGGCTGATGCCTTTATACCCGAAGACCAGCAGAGATGACGTCGGGTGAAGTGCGACATCAGCCGAAGCCAGACCCAGACTTTGGAATCTGGCCGACCGAAGGGCTGCCTGACGACAGGACAACCCATTTGTAAGGACTGCAGATATTATCCTGTTCGGACATCTACATTTATGGTAGGTACAAAACTGTACTTTGTCTGATTTTCTTCCGGTTCAACCAACTTCTCTCCCTCCTTCCCCCTTCCAGATTGAAACCTACAGCTTTCAGATGACTGAGTGGAATGCACTTTTCATCCTGTCTAAGTACAGTCCTTTTGGCTGTTAACCTTTTCTGTGGGTTCTGTGGAATGTTTTCTGTATTAGTGTTGTACTTTCAGGGCAAGCTCGATCTGAAGGAAGGGACTGGAGTGCAGGAAAGTATGGGTAGGGAAGGAGTCAGAGCTGTAGTACTGTAAAAGCTTTTGAAGTCAGTGCCAAGGTCTGATTTCTTCACCTCAGACAAACCCATATGTTGAGCCATGCAGAAATCAGACAACCTGGATCTATTGATGTTAAGTTGTCTATCTCGCCTTCGTTCTTGCTGGTGGGATCAGAGCTGATCCTCTGCTCCGACTCAGCCATCTTCTATAGTTTGAGAGCTGTTTACTGGCTCGAGGCTACCCCTTATCCCATGACACCTAGCGCTAGCTACCTAGATCTCGTTTCCTGCTTCAGCTGCGAGATGTCGTTTTTCTGGCTCAGGCTCGTATAAATTTTCTTTATAGAACTTTTTTTACTAGAAATAGTCTTTTCCTAGGGGCTGCCGTTAACTTTTAGTCTTGTATTTGTTGTGTTAGCTAAGCGTGTAGTCATAGTTTCCTTCCCTCCCCTTTAGAACCCGTTTAATTTAGAGAGTTCTCCCCCCCCCCCCCCTTATACTTTTCTTGTCAGGTTAGCCGTTTAGGTTAGAGGCTTTCCTTCCACCTTCCTTATAGGCTAACCGTTTGAGTTAAAGGCTTTCCTATCAAAAAAAAAAAACTTTAGCTTTAGTCTGTAGTATACTGTGTTTTTTTCTGTAGACTGTATTTTGATTGGTTAGCTATTGTATTTTTTTTGTTACAGGATGTCAAAAGAATCCAAGGTGTCTGGGTTCACGAAGTGTGACTCATGCTGTCAGAAAATGTCTCTTGACAGTTGGGCACACTTCTTGCGTTTATTGTTTAGGCGCTGTGCACCTGCAGGACTCTTGTTCTATCTGCCATGCATTTAGTCCAAGAGTTCTGCAGGAGCGTAAGAATAAGCTTATTCTTAGGGGTCTTTTAAAGCCCCAGGATTCACCGGCCAAAACTCAGCCTGTGAAGTCCCCTAAATCTACCAAATCATCGGCTCCAAGTTCGGAGCCGTCTTTGGTTCAGACTCTATCTGCTACTTCGTTTCTGGCTGGAACCGATAAGACTATCGCCCCGTCTGCTCCATCAGAAACTTCGGAGCCTTCGCGGAGCCACAAGAGGCTGAGGTCCCATTCTCTCTAATCGATACATTCGGCTCCTAGGTCTCCCCTGCTTCAGAGTGAGCGCAATCATAGATCGTCTCACTCCTCTTGATCCTCTAGGCTCTCGGATCATGATGTGGAGAGAGTGGTCAGTAGGTTGCTAAAGTCGCAGGCACTTGCCAAGATGTTGTCCAGCCCTCCTCAACAGGTGTCTGCTCCGTCCACTTCTATCGATGATGTTCATCGTGTTTCTTTGTTGTAGTCATTACACTTGGGTTATCCTGCTGGCAGGCTACCCGCAGTCGGCCTGAATTCCAAAGTCCTGGTCCGGCGTCTGTTGCTGTCGCCTCTTCCATGACGTCAGTGCGCCAGGGGTATATAAGATGCAGCCGGCGCCATTTTCTCCAGTCTTGCCGTGCGGTGCCCGAAGCAAAAGCAGATCGCAAGTGCCGGTCAGCCTACTCCTGAGATTTTCGAATTTCAGATCCGAAGTCGTCTTTAAAGCTAAGTACCCCATTGGGGAAAGTTTTTTCTTGCTCCAGACCGATGTCAGAAAAAGTTAACAACTGTATTTCTTGTGGGAAGCAAATACCTCATAAGGATTTTCACTCTTACTGTATTCCTTGCCTAGGCCCAGACCACGATGTTGCTTGTTGTCGGTTTTGTGCTAGATTTAACCAACGCACTATTAAGTGGTACGATTTTGCCTTTCATTACTTTGGCCGCAGATTCAATTATACAATGCCGGCAGAACAGCCAACGACCGGAGTCTATAAAAAAACGCAAGGATAAAGAACAAGGACAGGCATCCGAGGTCCAAAACCGACGATGAGGCTTCCTCTAAGCTAGTCGTCTGTTTGCCGGTTCTCCAATGAGGTGCTTTCGCAGTCCCTGACACCCGCTACCTCAGAGCCACAGGCCGCTTCCGACTCCTACGTGGAGCCGACTGGGCCTCTGGAAATTCAAGGTATTGAATCCTCGGAAACTATTCCCTCAGATGGGTCCGGAGCCGCTGTGCAGGCATCGGCTTCTGAGGGTGTTTTCAGACCGACACAGTTATATGTAAAGCCATCTTCAGCTTCAAAGCCAAAGACTAAAGCAGCTCTAAAGACAAACAAGTACAGCATTCTCCAGGACAGACTTCCATGCCTAAAAAACAGATGCTCAAAATGGCCGAAGACCTTATTACTTTGATCAGGAGTTCCTATCCCCACCTCCTGATAGGAGGCATATAGATATATATATATATATATATATATATATATATATATCAGGTTTCCATTTCCTCTGATTCCTCCTGTGATCAAGGAATACTCTCTTCCTCCCTATGAGGATTCTGATGCTGAGGAATATATTCCTTCAGCTTCTTCTCCTGAGGGTTACTCTTTTGGGGAAACCCTGCATACTATGAGGGAGCACTTCCATTGGGATAGCCAGGATTATTCAGAATCCAAGAAAAGGCCTCGAGATTTTCTTTTACTTTCCCAGTACAGACCCCTCCTGTTCTGGACATTGTAGAGGATGTTTTTTCAGAGTCCGGCCTGTCTCCAGACTCTCTACCCCCTGCACCCGTTAAGCCAGACAGGTACTACAAGGTTCCAGACTCATAAATTTCTATATAAAAACCTTGCTGCTGACCCCGAAACTATATCTCAGGGTCCCAAAGGGGTCAAGGCTTCCACTGCAAAAAACCCTGTTGCCTCAGACCTCGGTTGGGGGGCACACATGCTGGGCAAGTGCATACAAGGCTTATGGACTCAAGACCAGCTGCACCTGCACATAAATCTAAAGGAAATGCTGGCAGTAAAATTGGCAATCCAGTCATTCAGACCATTTCTCAAAGAAGGTCAGTTGATGATAAGGACAGACAACACCACAGTTATGTGGTACATCAACAAACAGGGAGGCACACATTCATATCCTCTATGCCGGCTGGCACTGGACCTATGGGATGTGGCTCTGAGCTACAACATTCAGTTACAAGCAATTTTTGTACCGGGAAAAGAAAACATTCTAGCAGACATATTAAGCAGAACTACCACAGATGCCCACGAATGGATGCTGCATCTGGACATCTTCAAAGCAATCACAAGAGAATGGGGATTACCACAAATAGACTTATTTGCATCCCCACTCAATCACCAGCTAAAGAAATTCTGCACAAGGACGTACCACCCACTTGCTTGGAAGGTAGACTCCCTATCTTTCAGTTGGAAAAACCTGACAGCATACGCATTCCCACCACTTCCTTTGATGCACAAGGTGCTTTTGAAGATCAAAGAGGAACGTCCAAGGATCATTCTTATAGCTCCAGACTGGCCAAGACAACATTGGTACCCATTGCTGAGGAGCATGTCTCGGGAACAAATATGGGCACTACCCCTGATTCCATTACTGTTAACACAGGAAAACTACAACATCCTGCATCCAAACCTGAAAACTCTGCAGCTAACTGCCTGGAACATTACATAAGAGCAATTAACCCAAATTTATCCCAAAGGGTTAAAGACATCATCCTTGAGGCTCGTAGACCTTCAACAAGAAAGAACTATGCAGCAAAATGGAAAAGATATGTCATTTGGAGTACTGCAAAGGGAGAAGATGTGGCACTGGTAAACATAGCCAACATCCTGGAGTACTTGGCAGAGCTCTTCCATACAGGCCTGTCCTATTCTTCCATCAAGATACATGCATCAGCTATTTCAGCAGAATACAGCTTGGATCCTCCTGTCTTCTCTCATCCTCTGCTCAGACAGTTTCTGAGAGGAATTAAAATGTAAAACCTCCCAGGAAACCACCATTGCCAGCATGGGACTTGAACTTTGTGCTAGAAAAATTGACACTTCCCCTTTCGAACCAGCAGCAACAGCAGAATTACAATACTTATCCTGGAAGACTGCTTTCCTGCTGGCAATCACCTCAGCAAGAAGGGTCTCTGAACTACAGGCATTAATGGCAGTGCAACCCTTCCTGATCTTCCATCAAGATAGAGTGTCCATGAGAACAAATCCTACATTTATGCCTAAGGTGGTATCCAGAGTGTCTTTAAATCAGGCTGTCCACCTACCTACATTCTTCCCCAACCCACAGGACAGGGAGAAAGACTGTTGCATACCTTGGATGTACATAGACAATTACGCTACTACCTGGACAGGACCAAGTCCAATAGAAAAACTGACCAGCTTCTGGTAGCATATGCAACAGGAAAGGAAGGAAAACCAATTTCAAAACAGACAATCTCCAAATGGATAGGAAATTGCATTAGATTTTGTTACTCCTACCATGGAAAGAAAACTCCAGAGAACATCAGGCCTCACTCCACAAGGGCTACAGCCACTACCACAGCTTTCTAACGAGGAGTGGCTACCAAGGGCATTATAGAGGCTGCTACTTGGACCTCCGTGCATACATTTGCCAAGCATTACAATTTACCTTTATACTCTAGATCCCGAGCAGGTTTTGCCACTGCTGTTTTGCAAGGGATCCTAATTACACCATAATCTCTCCTTTTTTCCTCCTCCCCTAGTTTAGCTATGGTATTCTACCCATTTGTAAGGACTGCAGATGCATCCTTGAAGGACATAGTACAGTTTTGTACCTACCATAAATGTAGATGTCCGATAAGAATGCATCTGCAGTCAGGATTACCCACCCACCTTCCCCTCTGTGGTACTTCTAGGGTATTTGCCATCCTTCAGCTAGCTTGGGGGGGATCTATTATGGTGTATTTGTTTGTATATATGTACATAGGTTCATAGGTTCATACTAGGCTATCTGCCCGAGGGCATTTACAAGCCTAGCCCATAGTTTTGTGGCTTACGCCACCCCTTTAGTATGGGGAACTATACCCATTATTTTGCTGTGCCTCTCTTGAGCAGTGACACTGAGGTAATCCCTGGGGTATATCTGCGATCTCCCATCCATTGGTCAAGATTTCTCTTGAACAAGGCCAGCGAGGTGCTCTGCCTCACATATACCGGGATTTTATTCCACAGCATAGGGAGTCTTTGGGTGATGAATCTATCCCTCCAGCACGTCCTATTAATAGCCGTGTTGAGGTTTAAGTCTTCCGCCCCGCCCTTGTGGCTCTGTCGGATCTAGATTTTTGAGGTGAAGCATATTCATCAAATCTGGGTTTGACATGGCCTTGTATGTTAGGCAAAGGTCACCTCTGAGCAAGCGGTAAGCGACTGAATAGAGCTGGAGTTCTTTCAGTCGGGCAGCATAGGACAGATGTTTGAGACCCTTTATCCTTTTGGTGAGGAACTTTTGTGGCCTCTCCAGCTGCTGCAAGTGTCGGGTCAGATACATTCCGAATGGGGCATTGTACTCAATCATTGGTCTGATGAGTATAGGGAGACTGACCTCCCTTGATCTAGATGAGAATCCCTTCATGATAAGGTGGGCAATGTAGAAGGTCTTCCTAACTACTTTAGCTACATGGGTGTCGAATGACAGACTACTATCAACCTGGGTCCCCAGGTCCCTGATAACTTCTTCTGTACTCAGTGGATTGCCACCTATTTGGTAGCTAGGGGTAACCTTGTTTTTCCCGAAGGGTATGACTATGCATTTTTTGGCATTTAACTTTAGGCCATGGCTCTGGCACCAGTTATCCGTTTCTGTGAGACCCTTCTGAAGGATATCTGTGTCAGATGTGTTTTCTACTATGGCCAGTTTGCAGTCATCTGCAAACTTTGTCAGCCATAACCCTCCTGTGTTTGCTTGTACTTGGAAAAGTAGATGCCAAACAAGAGTGGGCCCAGGACTGAGCCCTGTGGTACACCACTTGTGACAGGCTTTGAGTCTGACATGGCGCCAGCAACTCTGACCCTGTGGGTTCTGTCACTCAGCCAGTTTGCAACCCATCTTGTGATGTATGGGTTAACATTTAAGCTGATGAGTTTTTCAATGATACCAGAGTGGGGTATTGTATCAAAGGCCTTCGCCAGATCGAGGTAGGCTGTATGGACTGCCTTTCCCTCATCAATGGCTTTGGTGACTGTTTCGAAAAAGTCAACCAAGTTTAGAAGGCATGATCTGCCTTTGACAAAGCCAAACTGGGATGGATCCAAAGTCTGCAAATTCCCTATGTCTTTATTTATGAGGTCCATTATGATCCTCTCCATGGCTTTGCAGATAAGGCTTGTCAAGCTAATGGGCCGGTAATTTCCAGGGTCGGTGGAGGCACCGCCTTTGTGAAGTGGGACCACAGTTGCAGTGCGCCACTCCCTGGGTACGTATCCAGAGGTAAGACAAATTAGATGTGGCATCTAGAGGATGAGCTTCATTTGGTTCCACAGTGCTCCGGAGTGTTTTCCAATGAGTCACCCGGGATTTAGGTGCTAGGGACGCTGTCCCATCAGTCAGAATGTAGGCGAGGTAGGATCACATAACGTCTTTTAGTTATGTACTCACCATAACTTCAGATGTTTGGGATCCATCTCGCCTACATTCCTAATAACCCACCCTCCTTCCCCCTTCCTTGGAGTTCAGAGGATATCAGAAGGTCCGAATCCTGTTGTTTCATCTTGAAACATCTAACAATGTTATATAATCAAGTTGTGCATGTGTGCATGAATGCGGACAAACAAGATCTGGGGGATTAGTGGTGGTGCATCCTGGGATAAAGATAGCTCAGCCAATTAGAGGCCTCGCTCTATAGCATAAGCGTGCAGAGTCGGAGCCGAGGGATCGGCTCCGAGCCCATCAGTCAGAATGTAGGCGAGATGGATCCCAAACATCTGAAGTTACGGTGAGTACATAACTAAAAGATAAAGCGTAATCTATGCAGACAGTTAAGGATTTCTTGCAGGTACAGCCACCCAGATTTAGCAGGAACTGGCCTTCAAAAAACTGGTCCCTTCCAGTGTCAGGCCACAAAGAGGCAGATACAGGCGTCCTTGAGGCAGATCCCAGCCTCAAGGCTCATACAGACCTAAACAATGAGGTGCTTCTACCTCCAAAAGCGGACAAGACAAATCTCAACCTTATAGGAAACAGTCCCAATGACTTTTCCTCTACCAGTACCAAGCTCTTACCTTTTGGACGCTCCCTTAGGGGGAAAACTAGCACTTTTTTCACAAAATTGGCACATGATCACCCAGGACAGATGGGTCTTGAATATAGTATCTCACGGTTACAGGTTCCACTTTCACACCCTGCCAAAGGAAAAAGGCATGCCAGACCTGCCACACAATCAATGGGCAGAGGCACAAAAGCAAGTTTCATCCCTCATGAGGGCCATTCAGCGAGTACCACTACAGGAGCAAGGACAAGGATTTTACTCACGTCTTTTCTTGGTACCCAGAAAGGACAAAGCCTGGAGATCAATACTGGACCTGTCTATTCTAAACACTTTTCCGGATGTTCCAAAGTTCAAAATGTTGACTCTGCAGCAGCTTCTGCCCATGCTGGGCAAGAAGTCTTGGCTTATAACCTTGGACTTAAAAGAAGCATTACTGCACGTACCCATCAGCCAATCGTGCAGAAGATCCCTCAGATTCACAGCTGGCTCAGCGCACTACCAATTCTCTGTATTGCCCTTTGGCTTATCTATTGCGCCCAGGGTCTTCACAAAATGCCTGGCACCAGTAATTGCTTTTTGCAGACAAAGAGGAATTCAAATATATCCCTACTTGGACGACTGCCTTATTCAAGCAGAGAACAAGGACATTCTACTAAAGCATCTGGTGTTTGTAAAAAGACTGCTAATTTGCCGGGGGTACACAGTAAATGAAAAGAAATCGAAAATAGTACCCTCTCAGTAGATAATATTCCTGGGTGCAAGCTTAAATACAACTTCCCAGATGGCCTATCTCACGACAGACAGACAAAGGCAACTGACTTCTTACTTTGAAATGTTAGCAACAAAGACCCAGTTATCTTCAAGAAAAGTTCTGCAGGCTTTGGGCTTCATGGCATCCTGCATTCTGTTAATTCCATATGCAAGACTGCATATGAGGAAACTTCAGTGGTATCTAAAAAGTGTTTGGACTCAACATTGCCACAGCCTGGAAAAACGTATTACCCTCATTCCCTGCCTGCAGCAGGAGTTTCGATGGTGGGCACAGGCCTGTCACCACAACAAGGGACAGCCTATCACTTTACCCACTGCCAGGCAGACAATAACAACAGATGCATCAGATTATGCCTGGGGGGCACACACGGCAGAAAAATGTATTCAGGGCACATGGCCCTCAAGCCAAAGGCATCTTCATATCAATCGAAAAGAAATGCTGGCTGTCCAGAATGCCCTGACAGCTTTCAAGGATCTACTTCATCCAGGACAACTGCTGATAAAGATGGACAATGCTACAGTGATGTGGTACATAAACAAGCAGGGAGGCACGCATTCCTACCCCCTCTGCAGACAAGCCATGATTTTGTGGAACACAGCATTGACTTATCAAGTACACCTGCAAGCACAATTCCTGCCAGAAAAGACAAATACTCTGGCAGATGAACTAAGCAGAAACCTCATGGATCCTCACGAGTGGGAACTAGATCCACAAATCTTCAGCATAATAAGGAAATGGGGATTCCCAGACATAGATCTATTTGCCTCCCCTCACAACTGCCAACTACAGAGATTTTTGTACAAGGACTTATCACAAGCTAGCATGGAAAGTGGATGCTCTATCATTCAGCTGGAAAAACCTTACAGTATATGCCTTTCCTCCACTGCCTCTCCTCCCCAAGGTACTCCTCAAGGTCAAACAAGAGAAGCCAAAAATGATCCTGATTGCCCCAGACTGGCCACGCCAGCACTAATACCCAATCCTAAAAAGCTTGTCTCAAGGCCCAGCCTGGACATTACTTCAGATACCACATTTGCTGACCCAACAAAGCAATCAGGTACTGCACAGCCATCTCAGAACCCTAAATCTGGCTGCATGGCGGATCCAAAGCAGTTATGGATGTTATTCTGGAGGCCAGGAGGCCCAGCACCAGAAAATCATATGCTGAAAAATGGAAGATATTCTGTGCTTGGAACCAGGCACAAGGAATCAACATGCTTGTACCAAATATTCCTCAGATTTTACAATACCTAACTGAGATGTTGGACAAAGGCCTATCCTTTTCATCGATTAAGATCCATGCCTCTGTCATTTCAGCTCATTACAATACGGACCCACCTATTTTTTCACATCCATTACTAAGGCAGTACCTCAGAGGGGCCAAAAACATAAGACCCCCAGAAGAGCACCAATACCTGCATGGGACCTCAACTTTGTCTGGGAAAAGCTCACACTGCCTCCTTTTGAGCCAGCCAATACAGCCAAGATAAAATTCTTATCATGGAAAACAACTCTGCTCCTAGCAATTACTTCAGCAAGAAGAGTCTCAGAGTTACAGGCATTAATGGCTGTGGAACCTTTTTATCATTTTCCATCCGGACAGGGTTTCTCTAAGGACAAACCCAACATTTATGCCTAAGGTGGTATCCAGTGTGGCTCTCACTCAAACCATTCATTTGCCTACATTTTATCCAAATACCCAAAATAAAGGGCAGAGACTTTTGCATTCTTTGGACATACACAGGCAGCTACGCTTCTACTTGGGCAAAACTAAAGCTTTCAGAAAACCTGAGCAACTTTTAGTGGTATATGCTGTAGGATCACAAGGAACGGCTATTTCAAAGCAGACTATTTCAAAATAGATGGGACACTGCATTCGTTTCTGTTTTTCACAACATGGCAAGTCCGTGCCTAAGGGCATTAGGTCATATTCGACCAGGGCAGCAGCCACCTCAGCAGCCTTCCTCAAAGGAGTACCAACCAAGGATATTTTGGAGGCTGCTAGTTGGAGTTCAATGCACACTTTTACAAAGCACTACCACTTACCTCTTTACTCTAAATCCAGAGCAGGCTTTGCCACTGCAGTTCTGCAGGGCCTCATAGTCGCTCCTAATTCTATTTAGACCCAGCCACCCAACCTCAGCTTTGGGATTCAACCCAAGTGTAATGACTGCAGCAGTGAAACACTATGAACATAGTATAGTTGTGTACCTACTATAAATGTAGATGTTCGAGTGGATTCACTGTTGCAGTCCAGGTTACCCACCCACCAACCCCCTTTCTTTGCTGGGACTCATCTGTACTTCTCTATTCTATACAACCTATGTGGTGTATTTGCTTGTAGATGAAGGTAATGTTTATTTTAGTGCATGCTTTTTTATAAGCAGTGTTTTTAGCCTACCCTTTTGGGGGCACCAGACATCTGGGGCAAGAAAAACTGAGAAAATGGCATCTGCTGCATCTTGTATACCCCTGGCGCACTGACGTTGGGGAAGAGGCGACAGCAACTGACGCCGGACCAGGACTTTGGAATTCAGGCCAACTGCGGGTAGCCTGCTAGCAGGATAACCCAGGTGTAATGACTGCAACAGTGAATACACTCAAACATCTACATTTATGGTAGGTACACAACTGTACTTTCCTCCTCCGACTCCATTGAGCTCGAAGCCGGAGTTGTTGAGGTTCGAGTAGTGGAACCGTCGGCTCCGATAACTCTTATCTCCTTCAGTTCCGATTCCCTTGATGGTGCCGTCTGTCGAGGGATCTGGGCACTGGGGCTCCCTCTTAGGCTCTGAGGGGGCGAGTGGCATCGGACCCTTGTCTGACCCCGTTCTCCCTCGGGGCTTCGGCGCAGGTGAGCTCGGCTCCTACATCTGCCTCAGATCTGTCTCACTCGGTGCGGATAAGGATTCCGATTTCCTCTGAACCAGAGCCTTCTCTGCATCGTGGCAGGGACGCCTTCGATGTCATGAGGAGTGTGCTGGCCACTGAGTCAGCTCCACTGTCGGCCCCATCCCCTGTAGTGCCTGTGCCAACCTCTGCTCCTCCCCCAGACCCCAAGCGTGGGGAACTGGAGCTCCAGAGCACCCCATTGTGTTTCCTCCTCTTCTGAGGCCTCCCCTGATCATTCAGAGGAGACCCCTCTTAAGAAGTGCAAGAGCAATCACATTGACTCCCCTGAGTCTGTCACTTCTGATACAGACTTAGATGATTTGGAAGGGTCCCCGAGATCCCACTCTGAAGATGTTTCCTTTTTGGCCATCCTAGAAATGCTTAAGCAGAGGGGGAACTGGAATCCCCTAGCACCTACCGAGGATGAGTCTGTATTCTTGGATGAGTTTGGTTCCCAAGATTCCACCTCCTGGGTTTCTCCGCCTTTCGATCCACTTATGTCAGTGGTGGCTCAAAAGGCTTGGTCAGCCCCGGATACAGTGGAACCAAGTCCGAGGATACCTGGCAAGTTCATCACCGCACCCCATGATAAGCAGTTCCTTACCAAAGGTGTTCCTATTGATGCCATGGTGGTAGCAGCAGCCACCAAAAAAAGAGCGGAAACCTCTTCGTCTGTCCATCCTCCTGACAAGGAGTCTAGGACCATGGACAGATACGGGAAGCGAATGTTTGCTTCAGCGACCTTTTCTATGAGGTCACTGAACTACTTATGCCATTTTACCCGGCTTCAGAGGGATCTCCTTAAAGAACTCTGAGATACCCTTCAAGATCCATCAGCTGAGGTGGCGCAAGCTAAAGTGGCTTCCCAGCTGGCAACCCTTATTTTTGTAGTCAACTCCACCATGAGGCTCATTTCCTATGCAGCAGATGGTGTGAGTAGAGCCGCAGGTACGTGCGTAGCCCTTAGGAGACATGCATTGATGCGGCTGTGTAGTTTTGCGGAACCCTTTAGAGCGTTATTCACCAACACCCCCTTTGATGGTTCCTTTCTTTTTGGACCACAGGTGAAAGACACTTTGACTAGGTGTGAGCAAGAAGGCAAGAGACTTCCTGCCGTCGGAGTCCGTTTTTCCTCTCCTTCCAGACCATACCCCAAGGGTCAGAAGAGTGATAAAACGTGGTTCCGAAAATCCCAGGGAGCCTCGCCTGACGCACCTAGCGATTTTTCCTCCAGGGGCAGAGGGGGAAACAACAACAGACGCAGCCCTCATGGCAGAGGGGGTCCGCAGAACCAGGGCAACAGAGAATCCTTCTCTGAGAAGCCCTTTCAGCATCCCTGAAGGGTTTCCCGGCTGCCCGCCTCTGGAGGCAGTCGGGGGAATGCTTTCACTGTACCCAAAAGCATGGCAAAATTTAACGCAAAACAAATGGGTACGGTCAATTATATCCAGAGGTTACAAAATTCCCTTCTCTCAACCCCCCTTACCGTCAAGCAAATCCCTTCCAGATGTTCCACTCAATCTGAGGGACCAAGCAGTCATAGAAGTTTCAAAACTGCTAGAAGAGAGAGTCATTCAGCAAGTCCCGGCAGACCAACACGGATCTGGAAACTTAGTCAAGGTTCTTTTTGGTACCAAAAAAGACAGGGGACTGGAGACCGATTCTGGATCTCAGCAGACTAAACAAGTCTGTTCAAAGAACAAAGTTTTGGATGGTCACGCTACCCTTTCTGGGTCAGGACATTTGGATGTGCTCCATAGATCTTCAGAATGCGTACTACCACATCAAAATGGACAGGCGCTCCAGGAGATTTCTTCGCTTCCGACTAGGAGCCAGTCATTACCAGTTCAGAGCTCTGCCATTTGGTCTCACCACAGCCCCCCAGGGTGTTCACCAAATGTATGGCAGTGGTCACGGCTCACCTGAGACGTCGAGGATTCCAGGTGTTTCCATATCTAGACGACTGGCTCTTCACTGCTTCTACCAGGCATCAACTTCTGCAAGCCAGGGACTACACAATCTGCTCCCAGCTAGGCATTACAATAAACTTAGAAAAATCTGCCTTGTTGCCCTGTCAATCTATCACCTATATAGGAGCGGACTTAGACACAAGGAACATGTCCGCAAGGCCACCGCCAGAACATGTCTACAATTCGCCAGCAAGTACAAATTCTAATGCAGAGCAAAAGGATCCAAGTCAGGTTCATCCTTCAAACTCTGGGTTCCATGGCAGCGGCAATTCTTGTAATCCCACTGGCCTGCTTTCATATGAGGATCCTTCAGTGGCTTCTGTTCACACAGTGGTCTTTCAAACAGCTGCCCATGTCTCGCATGATCATGATTTACAGAAGCATGCAAAAGGCACCTTTCCTGGTGGATGGTCTCCCCACTAGTGACTCAGGGCAGACCCTTCATCATTCAGCCCCCACTGGTTGCCACAGTGACCACAGACGCCTCCCTGATAGGGTGGGGGGGGGGATTATCAGGGCAGGACAGTCCAAGGCACTTGGCAGCCTCACTAGTACCATCTGCATATAAACGTCCTAGGAATGAGAGTCATGCTCCTAGTGTTGCAAGCTCTTCAGGACTCTCTCCCTTCTGGGACCATTGCAATTCAAACAGACAACATGTCAGTGGTGTGGTACATTACAGGGCGGGACCAGGTCCTACCCCCTATGTCGAGAAGCACTCAGACTCTGGCAGTGGGCGATTTCCTCCCAACGATTTCTGATTGCGACACACATCCCTGGGAGGTCCAACGTCATAGCGGACAGGCTCAGCAGAGCCATTCTCATGCCTCACGAGTGGTTTCTGAATCAGGTAGTTGCGGATCTGATCTTCCACAAATGGGGATAGCCTTGCTGCTTTTTGCCACCCCCTTCAACAGCAAATGCAGCAACTACTACTCCCTTCTTCCGCTTCCAGGTCACACACCCAGAGACGCTCTAGTCCACGATTGGCCTCAGGGACTTCTTTATGCCTTCCCTCCGTTTCCCCTGATACCAAAACTCATAAAGAAAGCAATATCGTTGGGTTGCAAAATGATCCTCATTGCCCCCTACTGGCCTCGACAGATATGGTTTCCGTTCTTGCACCATTACCTTCTCGATCAGCCCTGGACTCTGGATCAGATTCCAGACCTACTGATTCATCAGTCAGGCGGGCTGCATCAATCCCTCCAAACACTGCAGCTCACAGCTTGATTGCTCCACTTCCAACCTTAGCCAGGCTTCCCAGCATTTCCCTGGCCATGCGTGAGATTGTCTCCTCTCAAGTCCACAACTAGAAAAACTTATGCTAACAAATGGAAACGTTTTTCTTGTTGGGCAGAGGCTAGGAAAGTAGATCCCTTTTCAGCCCCAGTCCACGAAATTTTGGAGTTCCTAGCACAACTTTTTCATTCTGGGTCCGCTTCTGCTACAATCAGGGTTCAATTATCGGCCATTTCTAACTTTCATGTTGGGTTGTCTAGTTTAGTTCAAACATTGTCTCTCAAGCTCTGTAAAGCCTTTTTAAGAGGGACTACTCTCCTTAGACCTCAAGTGAGAGATCCCCCTCCTCCTTGGGACCTTAATTTGGTACTAACCTCCTTAATTATGCCCCCTTTTGAACCTGCAGCGTCCTGCTCCATTAAGTTTCTGTCTTGGAAAACACTCTTTCTGGTAGCTATTACTTCAGCCAGACGCGTCTCAACTTCAGGCACTATGTGTTCGTCCTCCATATTTGGCTTTTCATAAGGACAGGGTTACTCTGAGGACTAATCCCTCGTTCCCTCCGAAAGTCTGCTCGGAAAATAATTTAAACCAATCTATAGACCTTCCTGTGTTTTTTCCCTAACCACACCAAGGCAGAATACAAATTACACCAATTGGACGTTCGTAGACAATTGCGTTTTTACTTGCATAGGACTAAGGATATATGGAAGTCAGACCAACTATTCCTTTCCTCTGCTGTAGGCAAACAAGGTCTCCCAGTGACCTTATCCAGCTGGTTGTCTCACATTATTACTTTCATTTATCAATTGAGAAATAGTTGCCTATCAAACCGAAAGGTCATTCTACTAGGGCTTTGGCCACCACTGTAGCCTTCCAATCTAGGTTGCCCATGGATTCTATCTGTGCAGCTGCTACGTGGGCAAATCCTCATGCCTTTATTTCTCATTACAAGCTAGATATGGTCTCCAGGAGCAGAGCTGTCTTTGGTTACACTGTTCTGAAGAGTCTCTTCCAATGAGCCGCCCAGGATTGTAGGTGCTAGGGACGCTGTCCCAACCAGCAAGAACAAAGTCGAGATAGACAACTTAACATAAAGAAGTTATGTACCTACCATAACGTTCCATGTTAGTTGTCTTCATCTCGCCTTCTTTCTTGCGTCCCACCCTCCATCCCCCTGTCCTATTGGATCGAGAGGAGTTTTGGTTTCACTGGCTGAGTGTTCTCTGGTTTGTTTCCTCTACTGACTTAAAGTATGACAGGTATGCTCAACCTGTTGCTTGGACAGGTTGATTCTCAGGCTATGTCTGGGGTTAGCTATTTCAAACGAGATCTGGGTAGGTAGTGCTAGGCATCATGGGATAAGGGGTAGCCTCGAGCCAGTAAACAGCTCTCGAGCTATAGAAGATGGCCGTGTCAGAGTTGAGGATTGGCTCCGATCCCAACCAGCAAGAAAGAAGGCGAGATGAAGACAACTAACATGGAATGTTATGGTAGGTACATAACTTTTTTATGATGCGTACGTAACTTTCATTTTTCATACATTAGTTTCATCTTGTTTTGCTTCTTGGTTTATATTTTTATTTAACTTTTGTTTACCTGGAAAGTCTGACTTGGAACGAGCCAATTTTCATCGGAGGCCCAGGGAGAAACGCTCCGATCGCACATCTTTGTAACGTGGGAGGAAACCGGCGCGCCTGGCAAAAACCCACACGAATGCAGGGAGGACATGCAGCCCTGCTCAGAAGACAGCCCAGCCGAGATTTGAACCAGAGAACCTCTTGCTGTGAGGCGATATCCAACCACTTCACCACTGAGCCATCCGTATTGTATATGTAATTGTTCTTTACATTAAAATATTTTTTCTGCTTAGTTCTCATTGATTTTTTTTAATTACTAGCATAAAAAGGGGGAAGTAAGTGTAGAGTTATTTGTATTAGTCATTGTTATTAATTGTAATGTAATTTGCACACCACTAATGGTAGTATTGGATAAAGGTTCAGAAAATGAAATGGAAGCCCATTCAAAATTTGTAATTTTTTGCCATTTAAATGTTTGACTGGATTTTATTGTTTTTTCCAGTTAAAATTTTGTGCAGAAATGTTAATTGGTGTATCAGGGTGTATCATCATTTATTATTTTCTTTTTAAAGACCATTTTCATGTATTTGTTGGAGACTTGAGTCCAGAAATTACAACTGAAGACATAAAAGCAGCTTTTGCACCATTTGGAAGAATTTCGTAAGTACTCCATGAAATGATACCACAAAAACTAATTTTTTTTTTCTCTCTCTCTCTCTCTCTCTCTCTCTCTCTCCAAATAATGCAGATATAGTTAATGTAGAGTCCATTATTTTTAAATTGCTTCTTTTGACCTTGACTATTTCCTGTTGTCCCTTCCTGGACTGTGTGTATCTTATGTATTTATTTTTAAAAGGCACAGGGCATTTTGCTGTTGGGAGGAGTAGTAGCTTGAGTCATGTGGCTGTTCATCTGTATGTATATACATAGATGTGAAAGTTACGCATGGTATACCATGTGTAGTATGTGCATATGTGCTTGTGTGTGCACGCATCCGTTTGTCTTCTTGTATGTAAAATGTGTATGGAATTTTTAATCTCTGCATATTTATGCATGTTTGTATATAGTTTATAACCTCAGTGGGTATGTATTTTTAGATGCACGCGATGTATTTTTAATTATTCTTTGAACACCAGGGTTTTTAGTAACTGACACCTCTGTCTGGTTCTAGATAGAAGTACTTTAGTAGAAGATTAGCATTGTATCCTTGTAGGGCACTGCTAATGAATATTGGGAGTAGACTGAGACCACTCCTGCTTTTGACTACATTGGCATGTTGGAGTCCCTAGGAATACTTGTGATTTTGATTTCTAAGTGAGTTTGTGGGCCCTTTGCAGCCATGTCCTGCGCTTAAAGCAAAAAAGGTGCACATAATAAGGAAAAATGTGAAGAAAATACTGTAACATCCCATAGGTAATCTCGACATGTTTTGCTAATGCTTAAGCAAAGTAGATGAGAACGTCTTTTTTTTTTTTTTCCTCTTCTTTGACCTGAATCATGTTCAGTAATAAAGCAGTCATTTGGTTGCACTTAACATTTAATATTTTGATTCTAATACCTTTCCACTCTGTCATGTCCAGAGACTACCATGACCTTGGAGACAGAATATTAAATAGAGCCCTGAAAGAACCTGTCCGATATTTGTGTGTGTGCTCTTAGGATAGGTAGAATGCATGGATATTTTGTTGACTGCTGATCGTTTTTCAAGGCCAGGGTACTAGCTCACAGTTTCCTTTTATATAAAGGCACAGTGCAGGTCTTTTGGAATAAGTATTGATGCTTTTGTTCAGGGATGTCGGTGTCAATGTAAATATTTTGCCTGGTACTAAAATTAAGAAATATCTTGCTAAAGTCTACATCTGAAGCTTTTAGAAAAGTTTTGCTGCAGTTGTTCTTCGTGTTTCACTGTTGCAGTCATCACACTTGGGTTATCCTGCCAGGGGTAGCCCTCAGTCGGCCTGAATGCCAGAGGCTTAGTATTTCTGCGTTGGTTGCTGTCGCTCCAGGACTGATGTCATGTCGTCAGTGGTATAAAGTCAGGCAGCCGACGCCATTACATCAGTCTTTCTTGCCGAGGAGCCCAAAGCAGAAGCAGTTCGCACGAGTGCCAGTTGGCCGCTACCTGAGTTTTTCATTTCCAAATTGAAGCTAAGTACTCCGTTGGGGGTCCTTTTTTCTTGCTCTAACCAATGTCAGAAAAAGTTAACAATTGCCTCGCCTGTGGACAACAAATACCACACCGAGACTTCCATTCTTACTGCATCATCTGTTTAGGCCTAGACCACGACGTCCCTCGCTGTCGCTTTTGTGCTTTGCTCAACGCCAGAACTATACGTCGTCAAGCCCTTATTGTAGCTAAATCTTTTCGCTCTCAATCCTTGCATTCCAATATGGCTTCTGTAAGCCATCCGACTATCGATCTTCCGAAAAAAAGAACGTAAGGATAAAGACAGGCCGCACAGGTCCAAAACTGCTGCCGCTTCCATTAAGCTAGTCGTCAATTCTCCAGTCCTCACTGAGGCGCTTTCGCAGCCCCTGATGCCCACTTCACTGGATTCGCAGGCTGCTACCGTGACCCGTTCGGAGTCAAGTATGCCGCGAGACACTTCTTCGACTAAGTATCCTGTGAATGTCTCTACCTTGGATGGGTCCGGAGCCGCTTAGCAGGCACCGGCTTCTGAGGAAGTTCTTCGCACTACCGATACTCTACACAAACTGACGACTTCCTTCGCGTCTTCAGTTCTTTCTAAAACTACAGAGTTTCTAAGGCCCATGGTACGAACTACACCTAAAATCGACGACCCAAGCTCATGCACATGCTTTCATGCCTCAATCTCAAATGCTTAAATTGGCGGAAGACCTTATTAGGGGAAGCCAGGCTACCCCTTCCACAAGCAAGAGACTTGTCCCCAGTAGTTTTATCTGAACAGGAGTCCGATGACTCTGAGGTTTCTGAATATGAAGACATGCAACCCCTCTCTGCTTATGAGGATTCTGTTGCAGAGGAATCTATTCGTTCTGACTCTCCTCCCAAGGATTTTTCATTTGGTAAAATCCTACATACTTTAGGGGAGCATTTCCAATGGGAATGTCAGGACTATCCTCAGTCAAAAAAGAGACTCTGAATTCTTAGATTTACCACAGCGCAGACCTTTAGCCATTCCTCCTGTCCTGGATGTTGTGGATGATGATTTTATGGAATCCAGTTTGACTCCTGAAACCCTTCCTCCTGCTCCCAGGAAACCTGACAAAGTACTACAGAGTCCTAACTCACAAATTCTTTTTCAAAAATTCTACTGCTGACCCAAAGGTAATCTCCCAAGGACCAAAAGGAATTAAATCAACCTCAGCTAAGACTCCCACTCTCTGACAGGGATTCCTGAACTTTAGACAAATATACACCGCTGCAGCTCTTGCCAGTAGAGCACTCAATTGTCAGTTCCACATGCTGAAATATCAGCAGCATGCCATGGAACTCCTCAAACAAAAAATATCTTCCTTTCCTGCTTGTGCAGAAAATAAAGACTTACAAGAGCTTATGCATTCTGCAAACCAGGTTACTAAGCACACCTTGCAATGTGGCTTTGACGCCCTAGAAGCATCTTGTAGGGCAGCAGTCACTGTTTCTGTCCTTAGAAGGCATGCTTGGCTTACGGAACAGACCTTGCCAGACCATGTCAAATCAAAATTATTGGATGCACTATTGAACAAAGACAATTTTTTGGCACCAAGGCAGATGAGGTCTTAAAAAAGATGGAAGAAAAAGCTAAATCTATGCAGACAGTTGGACTTTTTAAAGGTCCAGCCTCCGAGGTTCAGTAGGCATGCCCCTCCAAGCACTGGTCCTTTCCCACCACCTCCAGGCCAGCTCAGCCCTGACCCAGGGAAAGCAGACCCCCCCCCCCCCCAAGACAGCAGTCCCAGGGAATGCAGAGATCTAAGCAGTGGAGTTCCTCCACTTAAAAAACAGGGCGTGCTAAGCCACCCCTCTTATAAGAGCTCACAATGACTTTACACCTCCACCCCTTACCTCTGCCCACCTGCTTGTGCCCCTAGGAGGAAAACTCTCCTTCCATGCAAACAGCTGGGCCTCTTATTACCAATGATTGATGGGTCCTCAACATAGTGTCCCAGGGATACAAATTTTATTTCCACACTCTGACAACCTCAGAAGGGTTCCCAGGTCTTCCTCCAAGCCAGTGGGTAGAGGCCAAAAAGCAAGTCCTTTCCTTGCTCTCCATTAAGGCAATGCCGCATGTTCCTGCAGAGCAGATAGGCCAGGGTTTCTCTTCCAGACTCTTCCTGGTACCCAGAAATGAGGGCACCTAGCGCCTAATCCTCTATCCATTCTAAACACCTTTCTGGTGATACCAAAATTCAAAATGCTCTCCCTCCAGCAGCTTCTTCCTGTGCTTTCCAAGTTTGCTTGGTTAGCCACCCTAGACCTAAAAGAGGCCTAACCTACACATCTGTCAGGGAATCTTGCAGGAAATATATACGTTTCAGGGCAGGATCTATGCAATTTCAGTTTTCTGCACTTTCCTTTGGCTTATCCACTGCTCCCAGGGTTTTCCCAAAATGCCTGGCTCCAGCCATTGCTTTTTGCAGGCAAAGAAATATTCAAATTTACCCCTACTTTGACGATTGCCTGATTCAGGGCAGACAGTCAAGAAAAGCTGTTACAGCACCTGACCTTTGTAAAGTAACTACTGACCTCCCTGGGGTATACTAACAACGAAAAAAAATCAAAACTAGTCCCCACACAAAAAATTGTATTCCTTGGAGCAAGCCTGGACACAGCATCCCAAATGGCATTCCTTACTCCAGAAAAACAAACCTGACAGGCTACTTCTCTCAACTAGCCACCAGACCCTAGTTATCTTCAAGGAAAATCCTGTAAGCTCTAGGGTTCATGGCCTCCTGCATTCTACTTATTCCATATGCCAGACTGCAAATGAGGAAACTACAATGGTACCTAAAAAGCCTTTGGTGCCAACACTCTCAAGACCTGGAAACTATCATACCTATGATATCCTGTCTAAGGAAACTTTTTCTTTGGTGGATAGCAGCATGCAACCACAACAAGGGACTTCCCTTCTCATAACTCCACGCCACCCAGACCCTCACCACAGATGCATAAGACTATGCCTGGGGTGCACACCTGGATGCCAGGTGCATTCAGGGCCATTGGAGCCCAAATCAAATACAGCTGCACATCAACTAAAAAGAGATGTTAGCTGTTCAGCATGCCCTGACAGCTTTCAGACCCCTACTCTCCCCGGGGCCTCTAATGATCAGAACAGACAACACCACAGTGATGTGGTATATCAACAAGCAGGGAGGGACTCACTCTTATCTCTGAAGGCCCGCCATGTCCCTTTCGCACACTGCTTCAGCCATGCAAATACACCTGCTAGCACATTTCCTGCCAGGCTCCCTAAACTATCTGGCAGACCCACAGGAGTGGCAGCTAGACGACAGAAACTTCAACCTTGTAACCCAGAAATGGGGCACCCCGAAGGTGGACCTCTTTGCCTCCCACTCCAATCATCAGCTCAGCAAATTCTGCACCAGGGAACCTCGCAGCAAGACCTGGAAAGTGGGTATTGTATCTACCAATGTGTAAACCTCTCGATCTATGCATTCCCCCTCTACCACTCTTTTCAAGGGTACTGCTTAAAATAAGGGAGGAAGAACCAAGGGCAATCTTGCCCCAGGCTAGCCACACCAGCACTGGTACCCACTGCCGCACAGCCTGTCACCCCTGCCACCTACCTCAGATCCTAACACTCCTCACCCAGAAGAATGGAGAATTCATGCATCCAGAATTGCAGATCCTGAACCTGGTAGCATGGGCTTATTCCCTGACCCTCAAGCTGCCAGCCTAAGCAAACAAGTCCTGGATATGTTGTACATGAGGCCAGATGCCCCAGCACTAGAAAATCCTATGCTGACAAGTGGAAAAGGTTTTGCACCTGGATCCAGGCTAAAGGAGCCGAAACAGCACAGCCCTCCCTTCTTCTCATCCTGCATTACCTAGCAGACCTACTACCCAGGGGTCTATCCTTCTCCTCTATTAAAATTCATGCCTCTGCTATCTCTGCTCATTACAGCACAGAGCCACCTCTCTTCTCACACCCTCTCATCAAACAGTTCATGAGAAGTGCATACAACTTAAGGCCACCCAGAAGAGCTCCTACCCCAGGTTGGGACCTTAACTTTGTGTTGGAAATGCTCACCCTACCCCCTTTTGAGCCTGCAGCTTCAGCAGAGTTAAAAATCCTCTCTTGGAAAACAGCCTCACTTCTGGACATCACTTCAGCTAGAAGAGTTTCAGAACTACGAACACTCATGGCTGTAGAGCCCTTCATTTTCCATGCTGACAGGGTCTTCCTCAAGTCTAACCCATCCTTCATGCCTAAAATGGTGTCCAGTGTGGCGCTCAACCAATCCATTCATTTGCCCACCTTTTTCTCTAATCCACAAATCAAGGGGGAAAGGATTCTGCACACTCTAGATGTGCACAGACCGCTCAGATTATATCTGGATAGGACTAAATTTTTAGGAAAAACTATCCAGTTGCTCGTCATCTTTGCGGCAGAGGATAAAGCCATATCCAAACAAACAGTCTCCAAATGGATAGCACACTGCATCCATTTCTGCTACAAACAGCATGAGAAACTGCCCCCAAAGGGGATCAGGACACATTCCACCAGGGCAACCTCCAGCTCTTCAGCTTTTCTCAGAGGGGTCCCCATCAGAGACATTCTGGAGGCTGCAGCATGGACTTCTGTTCTTACCTTCACCAAGCATTTACCACATGCTTATCTTCTCCAAATCCAGGGCAGGCTTTGCCACCGCAGTCTTGCAGGGCATCCTAGCCAGCCCCCAATCTTCTTGACTTCTTCCACCCTTTTCTTCAGCTTTGGAAATCAACCCAAGTGTGATGACTACAACAGTAAAACACAAAGAACATAGTACAGTTGCGTACACTTACCATAAATGTAGATGTTCAAGTGCATTCACTGTTGCAGTCCTGGTTTCCCAACCTCCACCCCCCTTGTTTGTCTGTCTCTCTTCCTCTTTCCTTACAGGGAATTTTTGGTATTTACTTTCTACTGGTGGTCTTCCACCATAATCTAGCTTCCTATTTGGGGGCTCTTGACAGTTGGGGCAAGAAAAACTGATGTAATGGCGTCTGCTGCCTGATTTTATGCCACTGATGACCTGATGTCAGTCCTGGAGTGACAGCAACTGACGCAGAAATACTAAGCCTCTGTTCGGGCCGACTGAGGGTTGCCCCTGGCAGGATAACCCAAGTGTGATGACTGCAGCAGTGAATTCACTCGAACATCTACATTTATGGTAAGTGTACACAACTGTCCTTTTTAATTAGTGTCCCTGGTTAGTGCAACCAGGTCAAGTGGCTCTAAAAGAAGAATGCAATACTCTACTGTAGTTTTTGATGAAGCTGGGAGTTCATGTATGAATCTCTGATAGAAACATTTAACTGTATCGTGATGCACAGGTGTTCTTTTTATTACTGTTGCAAAGTGATTCATCACATATAGAATTTTTCTGCCAGGTGAACATTTGACCATCCTTCTGGTCTTTCACAGATTCAAAATATCCACATGATGCCTAGCCCTTCCAGCACTGCAGACATCTTAAAAAGGGGTGACCCATTCCAACCATTTATGTCTTCCACGGAATTTGCATGTCTGTCCATTGGTGCTATCCTAGATGATTCTAGATCCGATTACGAGCAGTACTATTCAAGAAATTCTTCTTTGTCTTTTTCAGCATTGCACTGTGACCATTCTGATTTTTGTTTTGTAAACTCTTCTGAGGCCACTGGCCCAGAAAGCATCTCCAAGAAGTGTGCTTGCAGCTGACCGATTCCACTAAAGGATCATCAGTCTGTCTTTTGCTTTACAGGCCATAGCTTCCCATTTGAGGAAACTGTGACCCATTTGAAAGATATTTTCAAATGGGAAGGCAGACCGGTCTCGACACAAGAAATTTTGAGCTTTTACAAATGGAAGCTCTCACGCCTGTGACAATCCTGCCTTTCTTGGAAGCCCTGGTAAATGTGTTTTGTAGCAGCATTCCTAGCCATAGACTCCCTAGCCCCCACAAAGTCAGATTTTTATAGGATGCAAGACCCAAGTTTATTTCTGTATAATACCCTAGTGACTATACGGTGGTTTCTCTAGACCCAGTAAGGTCTCAAAGATGGCCCTTCCTGAAAATTTTTACCTAGGCCTTCAGGGCAATTAATTGACAAACCTACATGGAACAAATTACTGTTGGCTGTTCTGAATCATGGGTTAAAAAAAAAAGAGCCATTTCAGACCCTGACTTTAGGGCCAGTTTTACAGGAGCACACTTGTGTTGCTGCATGTCTGGCCAAAGCACAGTGGGTATGATGCTGTGGATGCACCATCCACTTGTTAAATTTTTAGAAAGCATGCCTGGCCAAGGCTTCATCTGCTTTTTTACAGTGTTGAGTAATGTTAATGCTTGGGAGATCACTGCAGAAATGCTTAAGAAATTTAATGGGGGGGGGGGTTCTGCAAGGGGGTGACAGCTTTTTCATTTCTCTACACCCAGGTTTGGTAGGAATTAGACCCCTCTAAACTTGGTCCCTTGTACATGAAAGTGCTTAAAGGCAGATAGCAAAAAAGGAAAGCCTCTGATCTGATGTCTTTCTGTCCAGTCCTTTAAATTTAGGTCTCTGATTTGACATCAGATCCTTTGACCGCTTCAAAGCTTAGGTTGTGGTGCTTAGGCTCCTTTCCTACCAATAATTTCCTGTATCACAGGAGCTACCACCGATCTTGTTTGCTGCTCTTTAACAGCTGACAGGTTCTGTGGTGCTCCAGATGTTTCACTAGTATCAGTATTTTTCTTGGATAAGGAAATATTTTATGGTATATGGGTAGTTTATTTCTCTAATACTTCATTCTTTGTTGTTGGTCAAGATACTTATTACTATTAATAGCAAGCTCTGACATTTTTGACAGTGTTATTCTGTTACTGTTGTACGTTCCCTTTTCGGACTTTGCCTTTTCTCTTTCAGTGAGTAAAAATTTACAGTGTTAGAGAAACTTTCATGTTTCAAAAAAATGTCGCAAGCTGCCCAACTGGACAATGTATTGTGTGGATCAAGCATACGTAGAATGTCTTGTGCATTTATCCCACCCACATTATGTGCTAAGATGGTTTATGCTTCTTCCTCCTCTTCTGTGGAAACCTGAGTTTTTTTTCTCCTTCTTCTGCTTCTCCAGTGCTCAAGTCTAAAGAAAAACAAAAGCAAGAAAAGCAAATGACCTAGAGAAAATGCTCTCCGGATCTGACACCGGCTGCTAAAGTGGTGGAACCATTGGATCTAATGCCCCATTGTATCCGATTTAAGTATAGCCCAGTGACGGACTTCCCCTGGTTCTCTCTCATGCCACTGTGTCCTAAGCTTATGACCCATCCTCCAGGAATAGTTTCATCACTCTAGGCCTTCTCCTTCCAGATCACCAAAGCCAGTCCGGTTCCCTAGAAGTCTCACCAAAGCGGACATGGACAGAATGGTGTGCTGCTTGGTGTGCTGCTTCTTGCGAAACCAGATCCAGTTTTGGGGGGGGGGGGGTTGTACTACAGACTCCAGCCACTGCTGGATCTGGTAGGGCATTGTCCACTCAACACCCAGTTGCTGCTGCTCCTCTGATCTAACTGCCTGGATCAGAGCCCTTGGATCCTACTTTAGTTATAGGCAGATCTTTATCAGAGCGGAGACCATGTGTCGCCGACTCGGATCAGTTCTCTGTCGACATCTTGTCCAGTTCCCAGAACCATGATATCTGCGTTGACTCTTGAGAATTTAAGTTTGGATTCTTCCTCTGGGAGCTTCAGCATTTGACAGGTCTCTTCTGGCAACTGGCTTGGATCCGAGATGAATGACTTCTAGGGTTTCGAACCAAAATTAGAAATTTCCTGGATCTATTGCAGACCTGACTTGAGGCATTTGAGAGGGTGCTTTTCATGCCAAGGGCCAGATCCTCCTCTTCTCAGTTGGATAAAATCCTCTCTGGGTAGGATCTTTGTGTCTGCAGCCTGACCATCTTGTGTCTTCAGGGAAGCCAGTATCTGAGAACCTTGACCCTGCTGTTACATGTTGAGACTACGTATGTTTGAGTTCTCTCCTTAACAGTCCATAGAAGAGGCACACAGGAAACAAGTGTAAGAGGAGGCACTTAGACTCCCCAGGTGCGTCACTAGCCACTGATACTGCTTTTGATGAAAGAGAAGGTTCCCCCAGATCCTCTGAGGACGTCTAATTCAGAGAGATTTTTGGAACTACTTAAAAGTGGGAGTTTTTCTTCCCAGACATTTTCTTCATAGGAATTGGTTTTCCTTGAAGGCCTTTGATTTTGGCCTCTCAACATCTTGGGTTTGATGCCTCTGTACTGCCCACATTTGTGGATGTCCCCTTTGTTCTTGTACACTGGCATGAGTATGCTTATTTTCCAGTCATGTGGGATATGCCTTTCAACATACTTCTGTTAGTAACCCTCAGGAGCCATTTCTCCCCTATCTCACCCAGCATCTTTATCATATCTGCTGTGACCTCATCTGACCCTGCTGCTTTCACTGACTTCATCTTCCTTAGTGCTGTTCTTCTAGGGTGGACTTCTCTTCTTCTCTCATAGTAGGCTGTTTCTGCGGCAGTGCAGCTTCTGTGGGGTTTTCTTCATTCAGAGGCTGCTGGGAATGCTCCTTCCATCTTTCTTTGATGTCCTCCTGGCTGGTGAGCAGGTTGTTGCTGGCATTCCTTATGAATGGTGTCTGACTGTCTTCTTTTTCTGTTTTTGCTTTGAAACTTGATAAAGTTTTTGTGCCCCATACCTGAGTCGCTTTCCAGTGCCTCCAATGCCCCATTCTTTGCTATTGCAATTTCTTTCTTAGCTTCTTTGTTAGCCAACCATTAGTCCTTCCTAACCTGGTCAGTCTTTTCTGTCTCCCACTTCTTCCTCCACTCTTTTTTTTTTTGATGACTTCCTGGACGTCTGAATTCCATCCCCAGCTTTCCTTATGTACCTTATTTCCATACCTGGCTCAGCCACATATATTTTTTGTAGTCCTAACACATGCCAGTTTTAGGTGCTACCATTCCTCAATTCCACCTATTTCCTTCTCTTCTTGGGGTGCTAGAGCCCTGAGTAATTCCTTGAACTGTTTTACTTTCTCTCCAGTCAACTTCCAGGTCTTCAGCCTGGTCTCTGTTGACCTTAGAACCTTCTGTTACCACTGCTTGCAGGTGATTGTGGCAGCTAGTGGTTTATGCTGTGGGCCGACTGTTTCACTGGGAATGACTTTGCAATCATGGATTCTGCCCCAGTGCCTTTTCCTTACTAGGTGGAGGTCTACCTGAGTTGCATGTTGACTATTCTTGTATGTGATCTCTCTTTCTGAACCATGTGTTGGCTACTATCAAGCCATTTGCCAGACAGAAGTCGAGTGGCTTCTCCTTTATTCCTGTTGCCCCACCCATGTGGATCCAGGCAGTCCTCATATCCTGATGTTCATTGTGTTACACTGCTGCAGTCATTACACTTGGGGTATCCTGCCATCATGCGGTTCCCCATTCGGCCTGAGTTCCAAAGTCTTGGTCCGGTGTCGGTTGCTGTCACCCCCTCCCTGACGTCAGTGTGACAGGGGTATATAAGATGCAGTCGACGCCATTTTCTTCAGTCTTTCTTGCCGCGCGGTGCCCGAAGCAAAAGCAATTCGCAAGTGCTGGTCGGCCGACTCCTCTGATTTTCATTCCGAATCCAGAACCGAAGTTTTCTACAAAGCTAAGTACCCCGTTGTGGAAACTTTTTCTTGCCTCAGACCGATGTCAGTAAAAGATAATAATTGTATTTCTTGTGGGAAGCAAATACCTCATAAGGATTTCCATTCCTATTTTATTCCATGCCTAGGCCCAGACCACGACGTCACTGGTTGTCTGTTTTGTGCTAGGTTTAACAAGCGCACTATTAAACGTCTGTTTGATTTTGCCCAAGTTTATTTTGGCAGAAAATTCAATTACACCATGCCATCGGAACTTCCGACGACCGGATTACATAAAAAGCGCAAGGACAGGCATCCGAGGCCCAAAACTGAAGAGGCCTCTTCTAGGCCGGTCGGCGGTTCTCCGGTTTTCAGCGAGGCGCCTACGCAGCCCCTGACGACCGCTTCTACAGAACCACAGACCGCCTCCAACTCCCATGTGGAGCTGGCTGGGCCTTCGGACGCTCTAGGTTTTCAGCTCACCGAAACTAACCCTTCAGAGGGAAACGAAGTAGCTGAGCAATCCACTGCTTCAGAGGGTGTTTTCAGACCTACTCAGTTGACCATTAAACCCTCTGCTAAGTCTAAGCCCCCCTTAAAAGCAAACAGACACAGCTTTCTCCAGGACAGGCTTCAATGCCTAAGAAACAAATGCTAAAAATGGCCGAAGACCTTATTACCCTGATCAGGGGGTCCCATCCTCCTCCTGATAAAAGGCCCAGACAGGATGCAGACTATGAATCTTCCGACCAGGTGTCTGTTTCCTCATATTCCTCCTCAGACCTGGGATATTCTTTACCCCCTTATGAGGATTCTGATGCTGAGGAATCAATTCCATCAGCCTCCCCGCCAGAGGACTACTCCTTTGGGGAGACCTTACATACCATGAGGGAGCATTTCCATTGGGAAGGCCAGGATTACTCGGAATCCAAGAAAAGGTTCAGACTTCCTTTTACTGCCTCAACACAGACCCCTTGCTATTCTGCCTGTGTTGGATATTGTGGATGATGTATACACTGAATCCAGCTTAAACCCTGACTCCTTACCCCCAGCCCCTGTTAAACCTGATAGATATTACAGAGTCCCTGACTCTCACAAATGTCTGTGCAAAAGCCCTGTTGCTGACCCTGAAACTATTTCTCAGGGACCCAAAGGGATTAAGGCCTCATCAGCAAAAAACCCAGTTCCCTCTGACAGATTCCAGAGCATTAATCAGATGGGGAAAGAAAGTATATACATCTGCAACTCTAGCAATGAGAGCCTTGAATTGCCAGATGTTCATCGTGCTATACTGCTGCAGTCATCACACTTGGGTTATCCTGTCGTCAGGCGGTCCCGCAGTCAGCCGAATCCCAAAGTCTTGGTCCGGCGTCTGTTGTCGTCGCATCTTCCCTGACGTCAGTGCGACAGGGGTATAAAAGAGACAGCCGACGCCATTTTCTTCAGTCTTTCTTGCCGCGGTGCCCGAAGCAGAAGCAGTTTGCAAGTTCCGTTCGGCCAGCTCCTGAAATTTTCGAATCGAGTTTCAGCCTGAAGTCTTCTCTAAAGCTAAGTACCCCGTTGGGGAAACTTTTCTTGCCTCAGACCGATGTCAGACAAAGTTAATAATTGTATTACTTGTGGGAAGAAAATACCTCATAAGGATTTTCATTCTTATTGTATACCTTGCCTAGGCCCAGACCACGACATCTCTGGTTGTCGGTTCTGTGCTAGGTTCAACAAACCTAAAATAAAGCGTTGGGCAGAATTCGCCCAGCATTATTTTGGCAGATAATTTAATTATAGCATGCCGTTGGAGCAACCGACATCAGCAATGATTAAAAAATGCAAAGATAAGGGCTGGCAGCCAAGGCCAAGACCAGATACTGAGGCCTCAGCAAGGCCTGACGCCGGTTCTCCGGTTTTCAGCGAGGCGCCTTCGCAGCCCCTGACTACCGCTGATTCAGAATTTCTCACGGCATCCCAAACCGAAACCGTTGGGCCTCAGGATCCGGTTCCACCTCACTCCTCGGACGCCAGCCCTAACGGGGATCCGGAAACTTTGAATAGACCTTCGGTCTCAGAGGGTGTTTTCAAACCGACAACTGCCTCTGCCAAGCCTTTATGCTAAGCTCAAAGCCCCCTTGAAAGTTAGAAAACCGGGGCCACCCCCCCCCCCCCCCCCCGACAGGCCACATATGCCTAAAAAACAGATGCTTAAGATGGCCGAGGATTTAATTACCCTTATCAGGGGATCCCAACCCCCACCTGACAAAAGGCCTAGACTGGAGGAAGATTATCCTTCCTCTGACCAAGCATCCATTTCCTCAGGCAACTCTGACGACCAGGATTACTCCTTCCCTCCTTATGAAGACTCAGATGCTGAAGAGTCCATTCCCTCGGTCCCCCCCCCCTGAAGACTACTCTTTTGGGGAAACTTTACACACCATGAGGGAACACTTCCACTGGGAAGGCCAAGATTACTCTGACTCCAGGAAAAGACTCCGTGAGTTTCTTCATCTTCCACAGCATAGACCCCTGGCAATTCTTCCAGTTTTAGACATTTTGGATGATGTTTTCTCTGAATCCAGTTTAAACCCAGATTTCTTACCTCCAGCTAAACCAGACAGATACTACAGAATTCCTGATACTCATAAGTTTCTATACAAAAGCCCTAATGGAGACCCTGAGACCATTTCCCAGGGTCCCAAAGGGGTTAAGGCCTCTACTGCTAAGAATCCACTCCCTTCTGAAAGAGATTCCAGAGCCATTAGAAAGATGGGGAAAGAAAGTGTATACTTCTGCCACTTTGGCCATGAGGGCATTAAACTGCCAATTCCACATGCTAAAATACCAACAGTATTTGATTACACAGTTAAAGCAGAAGCTGATCCCTCAGATCAACTAGATTTGAAAGAGATACAGGATTTACTGCATGCAGCAGAACAAGTGGGAAAACATACCTTACAGTGTGGTTTTGATTCATTGGAAGCCTCATGTAGAGCAGCTGTCACAGGGTCTGTCATACATAGGCATGCTTGGCTTAAAGAACAAGCCTTACCAGAACATGTCAAAGCAAAGTTATTGGATGCCCCATTGCAGAAAGATGTGTTGTTTGGTGTCAAAGCAGAGGAAGTTTTGAAGAAAATGGAAGAAAAGGCAAAATCTATGCAAACAGTTACAGATTTTTTACAGGTACAACCTCCTCGTTTCAGCAGAAACTGGCTATCAAAAAACTGGTCCTTTCCTGCATCAGACAGACCCCAAAGAGGTAGGTACAGGTGCCCAAGGGGCAGAGGCCAGCCACAAGGTTCTTTCAGGCCTAGACAATGGCATAGGGCAACTCAGAGGTGGAGACGAAAGATCTCAACCTTTCAGGAAACAAACACAATAACTTCCCTCTTCGCCTGCCAAGCAAAATTGCCCTGGCAGCACCTTTGGGAGGGAAACTGGCTCTATTTCCACAAAATTGGCGCATCATAACAAAGGACAAATGGATTCTGGACATTATTACCCAAGGCTACAGATTTCATTTCCACACTTTACCTCGGATGAGAGGCATGCCAAATCTGCCTCCAAACCAATGGGCAGAGGCTCAAATGCAAATTTCAGCTCTCATGGATATGAAAGCAATTCAAAAGGTACCTACAAAAGAGCAAGGTCAAGGTTTTTACTCAAGACTGTTTCTAGTCCCAAGAAAGGACAAAGCCTGGAGGCCCATCTTAGACCTCTCAATTCTGAACACATACCTGGAGATACCCAAATTCAAAATGCTCACTCTTCAGCAGCTCCTTCCCATGCTGGGCAAGGAGTCTTGGCTGGTAATGTTGGATCTCAAAGAGGCATACCTGCATGTCCCTATCAGACAAGATTGCAGAAGATACCTCAGATTTTTGGCAGGTACAACGCATTATCAATTCTCTGCACTGCCCTTTGGCTTATCTACTGCACCCAGAGTATTTACGAAATGCCTGGCATCAGTAATTGCATATTGCAGACAACGAGGAATACAAATTTACCCATATCTGGACGACTGCCTGATCCAAGTGGACAGCAAGGACATTCTATTACAGCATCTGTTTTTTGTAACACAGCTGCTCAGTTGCCTAGGGTACACAATAAACAAAAAGCAGTCAAAATTAATACCCTCGCAACAAATAATATTCCTGGGTGCCAGCTTAAATACAACGGCCCAGATGGCTTACCTCACACCAGACAAACAAAAGCAATTGACTCAATACTTCAAAAAGATAGCAACTTTTACCCAGCTCACTGCAAGAAAAATCCTGCAGGCATTGGGGTTCATGGCATCATGCATTCAACTAATCCCATATGCAAAGCTGCATATGAGAAAATTACAATGGTACCTGAAAAGTGTATGGTCTCAACACAGGCACAGCCTCGAAACAAATATACCTATCATTCCCTGCCTTTAAAAAGAGTTCCTATGGTGGGCTCAAGCATGTCAAACAAGCAAGGGGGCTTCCTTTCGTCTTACCTCCAGCAAACCAAACCATGACAACAGATTCTTCAGACTATGCCTGGAGAGCGCACATGGCAGGACAATGCATAACAGGGCAAATGGTCTGCAAAACAAATGCATTTTCACATCAACCAAAAGGAGATGCTAGCTGTGCAAAATGCCCTGACAGCCTTCAAGGACCTCTTGCATCCAGGACGACTTCTAATAAGGACAGACAACACCACAGTTATGTGGTACATAAACAAACAGGGAGGAACACACTCCTACCCTCTATGCAGACAGGCTATGACCTTATGGAACACAGCTTTGACCTACCAAGTACAGCTACAAGCACAATTCCTGCCAGGAAAGGAAAACATATTGGCAGACGAATTAAGCAGAAACATGGCAGACCCCCCACGAGTGGAGAATACACCCACAAGTATTTTCAATGATAACTCAAAGATGGGGATGACCAGACATAGATCTATTTGCTTCCCCCAACAATTGCCAATTACAAAAATTCTGCACAAGGACTTATCACTCCCTAGCCTGGAAAGTGGACGGTCTATCATTCAGTTGGACAACACTGACAGTCTATGCCTTCCCTCCACTACCTCTATTGACCAAGGTATTACTGAAGGTCAGATCAGAGAGACCACAAATGATCCTCATTGCTCCGGACTGGCCACGCCAGCACTGGTACCCATTATTAAGGAACTTGACTCACAGCCCTCCATGGATCTTGCCTCAGTTCCCACTACTGTTGACTCAGCAAAACTATCAAACCCGTCACAGCCAGCTCAGAACTTTAAATTTAGCTGCATGGAGAATTCCTTAAATTATCAATCAACACTTCTCTCAAAGGACGTCCTGAATGTAATTATGGAGGCCAGGAGACCCAGCACCAGGAAGACTTACTCAGACAAATGGAAAAGATTTTGTGCATGGCACCAGACTAAAGGTCAAAATCCTTGGATTCCAAACATCCCTCACATACTGCAATACCTAACTGAGATGTTACACAAAGGCCTTTCCTTCTCCTCCATTAAGATCCATGCTTCAGCCATTTCAGCTCAATATAATACGGATTCCCCAATTTTCTCACACCCTTTACTTAGACAGTTTCTCAGAGGGGCTAAGAATATAAGACCCCCCAGAAAACCACCAGCACCAACTTGGGACCTGAACTTCGTGTTAGAAAAGTTAACACTACCTCCTTTCGAACCAGCATTCTCAGCAGAACTACAATACTTGTCTTGGAAAACAGCCTTGCTACTGGCTATTACCTCAGCACGCAGGGTCTCAGAACTACAAGCACTTATGGCAGTGGAACCTTTTATCATTTTCCATCAGGACAGAGTCTCTTTGCGAACTATAACCCTACCTTCATGCCCAAGGTAGTATCCAGTGTGGCTTTGAATCAGACCATTCATTTACCCACCTTTTATCCTAACCCACATAATAAAGGAGAAAGGCTCCATCACTCTTTGGACATTTACAGACAGCTACGTTACTATTTAGATAAGACAAAGATCTTCAGAAAAACTGACCAACTCTTTGTATCATATGCTGCAGGTTCACAAGGAAAGGCTATTTCAAAACAGACCATCTCCAAATGGATAGCACATTGTATCCGCTTTTGCTGCTCGCACCATGGGAAGGCAGTGCCTGTCAATATTAGATAACATTCTACCAGGGCTACTGCAACCTCAGCAGCCTTTCTCAGAGGAGTTCCAACCAAAGACATTCTGGAGGCAGCTACTTGGAGTTCAGTGCACACCTTTACCAAGCACTACAACCTTCCATTATACTCAAAAACCAGGGCTGGTTTTGCCACTACAGTTCTGCAGGGCATCCTAGCATCTCCTAACCCAGTTTAGTACCAGCCACCCTTCCATAGCTTTGGGATTCTACCCAAGTGTGATGACTGCAGCAGTATAGCACGATGAACATAGTACAGTTTTGTACCTACCATAAATGTAGATGTTCGAGTGGTTATACTACTGCAGTCCAGGTTACCCTCCCTCCATCCCCTCTACATACCAGGGTGTTACAACTCCATGTACTTCAATCTCTTGGATGCATGTTTATATGGTGTATTTGCTAACAGCTAGTTCTATTGCTTATCTACTAAGGTATTGTTGCATAGCTATTGTATTGCCTTCCTACTTAGGGGCACCTGACAGCTGGGGCAAGAAAAACTGAAGAAAATTGCATCGGCTGTCTCTTTTATACCCCTGTCGCACTGATGTCAGGGAAGAGGCGACGACAACCGACGCCAGACCAAGGCTTTGGGATTCGGCCGACTGCGGGACCTCCTGACGACAGGATAACCCAAGTGTGATGACTGCAGCAGTATAACCGCTCGAACATCTACATTTATGGTAGGTACAAAACTCTACTTTTCACATGCTAAAATATCAATTTTTGATGTCTCAGTTGAAACAAAAGATGCTTCCAGATTCAGATCCTCCTAATTTTAAAGAAATGCAGGATTTATTGCATGCAGCTGAACAAGTGGGAAAACATACCTTGCAAGGTGGGTTTGATTCCTTAGCGGCCTCCTGTAGAGCAGCAGTTACAGGCTCTGTTATTAGAAGGCATGCTTGGTTAAAAGAACATACGTTACCAGATCATGATAAGGCCAAACTGTTGGATGCGCCTTTGCAGCGGGATGCGTTTGGAGTTGAGGCAGAGGAGGTATTAAAGAAAATGGAGGATAAGGCAAAATCTATGCAAACAGTGAAAGATTTCTTACAGGTTCAGCCTCCTCGTTTTAGCAAAAATTGGCCAACAAAGAATTAGTCCTTTCCAGTCACAGACGGACCTCAAAGGGGCAGATATAGACGTCCAAGAGGTAGAGGTCAGGCACAAGGCCCTTACAGACCTCGACAGTGGGGTACACCAGGCCAGAAAGAAGGGGAAGACAGGCCTCAACCTTATAAAAAGCAGCCTCAATGACTTTCCACTACAGCTGAAAAACAGCTCTCTCTTGGCAGCACCCTTAGGAGGAAAACTGGCACTTTTCTGTCACAATTGGCATTGCATCACCAAAGACAAATGGGTTCTCAACATTGTATCTCAAGGTTACAGGTTCCACTTTCACACTCTGCCAAGGCTAAAAGGAATGCCAAATCTGCCACCAAATCAATGGGCAGAGGCTCAAAAGCAAATTACAGCACTCATGGACATGAGCTATTCGAAAGGTACCACCACAGGGGCAAGGACAAGGATTTTACTCAAGACTCTTTCGGGTTCCCAGAAAAGACAAAGCCTGGAAGACCCATTCTGGACCTTTCTTCTCTAAACACTTACCTAGATGTGCCGAAATTCAAAATGTTAACACTACAGCAGCTTCTTCCCATGCTGGACAAGACAGCTTGGCTCGTGACTTTGGACCTCAAGGAGGCATACCTGCATGTCCCTATCAGACAAAACTGCAGAAGATACCTCAGATTTCTAGCTGGTTCAAAGCACTATCAATTCTCTGCACTGCCCTTTGGCTTATCTACTGTGCCCAGGGTCTTCACAAAGTGCCTGGCACCAGTAATTGCATTTTGCAGGCAAAAAGGAATTCAAATTTATCCATACCTGGGCGACTGCCTGATTCAAGCAGAGAGCAAGGACATTCTTCTAAAGCATCTGGCGTACGTAAAAAAGTTAAGTTGCCTGGGGTACACAGTAAACGAAAAGAAATCAAAACTAGTGCCCTCACAACAGATAATATTCCTGGGTGCCAGCGTGAACACAACAGCCCAGATGGCTTATCTCACGCCAGACAAACGAGGACAACTGACTCGATGCTTACTTTTGATGGCAACAAAAACCCAACTCCCTGCAAGAAAAATTCTGCAGGCCTTGGGCTACATGGCATCTTGCATACTACTAAATCCATATGCCAGACTGCATATGAGGAAACTACAGTGGTATCTAAAGAGTGTATGTTCTCAACACTGTCAAAATTTGGAAACAGTTATACCACTAATTCCTTGCCTTCAACAGGAGTTTCGATGGTGGGCTCAAGTTTGTCACCTCAACAAGGGACAGCCTTTTACTCAACCCACAGCCAGGCAAACACTGACAACAGATGCATCGGATTACACCTGGGGAGCACACATGGCAGGAAAATGTATTCAGGGTGAGTGGCCCACAGAGCAAAGCCATCCCCACATCAATCAAAAAGAGATGCTAGCTGTACAAAATGCAATTATAGCTTTCAAGGACCTCCTACATCCAGGACAACTACTACTAAAGACATAACACCACAGTTGTGGTACATAAGCAAGGGGGCACACACTCCTACCCCCTCTGCAGACAACCCATGACCTTGTGGAACACAGCTCTAGACTACCAAGTTCATCTGCAAGCACAGTTCTTGCCAGGAGAGAAAAACACACTGGCAGACGACCTAAGCAGAAACATCGTAGACCCCCATGAGTGGGAGTTGAACCCACAAATATTCAGAATGATAACACATAAATGGTGGAGCCCGGACATAGATCTGTTTGCATCCCCAATGAACTGCCAGTTACAGAAATTCTGCACAAGGCGCTACCATCCACAAGCATGGAAAGTGGATGCCCTCTCATTCAGCTGGAAAAACCTGCAAATATACGCTTTCCCTCCTTTACCTCTTCTTCCAAAGGTACTCATAAAAGCCAGGCAAGAAGAGCCAAAGATGATCCTGATTGCATCAGACTGGCCATGCCAGCACTGGTATCCTGTCTTAAAGAACTTAGCACAAGAACCACCCTGGATTTTGCCTCAAATCCCACAGCTGCTGACACAGCACAACAATCAGATACTTCACAGCCCGCTAAAGACCTCAAATCTAGCTTCCTTAGTCAAGCAAGCAGTGCCTCTTTCCAAAGCTGTTATGGATGTCATTCTGGAGGCCAGAAGGCCTAGCACCAGGAAAGCCTACTCGGATAAATGGAAGAGATTCTGTGCCTGGAATCAAGCGCACAGCTTTGACCTTCTTGCCCCAAACATCCCTCAGATACTTCAGTACTTAACTGAGAATGCTGGACAAGGGCCTCTTATTCTCATCCATCAAGATCCATGCTTCAGCCATTTCTGCTCATTACAACACGGATCCACCAAATTTTTCTAATCTTTTGCTCAAGCAGTACCTCAGAAGGGCTAAAAACATAAGACCGCCCCGTAGAGCACCTAACCAACTTGGGATCTCAACTTTGTTTTGGAAAAATTAACTTTACCTCCTTTTGAGCCAGCTAACGCAGCAGAATTAAAATACATCTCTTGGAACACTACTTTGCTACTGGCAATAACATCAGCACAAAGAGTTTCAGAATTACAGGCACTAATGGCAGTGGAACCTTTCCTCATCTTCCACCAGGACAGGGTGTCTTTAAGAACTAACCCTACATTTATGCCAAAGGTGGTATCAAGTGTGGCTCTAAACCAAACTGTTCACTTGCCAACTTTTTATCCTAAGCCACAGAACAAAGGGGAGAGACTGCTACATTCGTTGGACATTCACAGACAGTTACGCTTCTACTTGGACAAAACCAAAGCTTTTAGAAAATCTGAGCAATTATTGGTAGCATATGCTGCAGGAACACAGGGAAAAGCCATTTCAAAACAGTCTATTTCAAAATGGATAGGGCATTGTATACGTTTCTGCTACACTCACCATGGGAAACCTGTACCTAGCAGCATTAGATCTCACTCCACCAGGGCAACAGTCACTTCAACTGTCTACCTCAGAGGAGTACCTACCAAGGATATTTTGGAAGCAGCAACATGGAGTTCAGTGCATACCTTCACCAAACATTACCATTTGCCTTTGTACTCCAAATCCAGAGCTGGCTTTGCCACTGCTGTGCTGCAGGGCCTTATAGCCACCCCTAATGCCATATAGAGCCAGCCTCCCTACCTCAGCTTTGGGATTTCACCCAAGTGTAATGACTGCAGCAGTGTAACACGATGAACATAGTACAGTTTTGTACGTACCATAAATGTAGATGTTCGAGTGTAAACACTGCTGCAGTCCAGGTTACCCTCCCTCCTTCCCTTCTTACTTTCTGGTACGTACCTAGGTCATCTACCCTTACTACCTATGGGGAGTATTTGCTGGTAACTAAAAATGGTTGTTTGCTTTTCTTTTGTATTTACTAGCAATTTGATTTGCCTACCTATTTGGGGGCACCTGACATCTGGGGCAAGAAAAACTGAAGAAAATGGCATCTGCTGCATCTTATATACCCCTGTTACTGACGTCAGGGAGGAGTCGACGGCAACCGACGCCGGACCACGACTTTGGAACTCAGGCCGACTGGGGAACCGCCTGACGGCGGGATAACCCAAGTGTTATGACTGCAGCAGTGTTTACACACTAACATCTATATTTATGGTAGGTACAAAACTGTACTTTACCAGATCATGTTAAAGCAAAATTATTGGATGCACCTTTGCAGCAGGATGTGTTGTTTGGAGTTAAGGCAGAAGAGAAAAAATGGAGGATAAGGCAAAATATATGCAAACGGTGAAGGATTTCTTACAGGTTCAGCCTCCTGGATTTAGCAGAAATTGGCCAACAAAGAATTGGTCCTTTCCAGTTACAGATGGACCTCAAAGGGGCAGATACAGACGTCTAAGAGGTAGAGGTCAACCACAAGGTCCTTACAGGCCTCGACAATGGGGTGCGTCGGGCCAGAGAGTAGGGGAAGACAGGCCCCAACCATGTAAAAAGCAGCCCTAATGACTTCCCACTCCAGCTGCCAAACAGCTCTCTCTTGGCGGCCCCCTTGGGAGGAAAACTGGCACTTTTCTATCACAATTGGCATATGATCACCAAAGACAAATGGGTTCTCAACATTGTATTTCAAGGTTACAGGTTCCACTTTCACACTCTGCCAAGGTTAAAAGGAATGCCAAATCTGCCACCAAATCAATGGGCAGAGGCTCAAAAACAAATTACAGCACTCATGAACATGAGAGCTATTCAAAAGGTACCACCACAGGAGCAAGGACAAGGATTTTATTCAAGACTCTTTCTGGTTCCCAGAAAGGACAAAGCCTGGAGGCCCATTCTGGATCTTTCTTCTCTAAACACTTAACTGGATGTTTCAAAATTCAAAATGTTGACACTACAGCAGCTTCTTCCTATGCTGGGCAAGAAAGCTTGGCTCGTGACCTTGGACCTCAAGGAGGCATACCTGCATGTCCCTATCAGACAAAACTGCAGAAGATACCTCTGATTCATAGCTAGTTCAATGCACTGTCAATTCTCTGCACTGCCCTTTTGCTTATCTACTGCGCCCAGGGTCTTCACAAAGTGCCTGGCACCAGTAATTGCGTTTTGTAGACAGAAAGGAATTCATATTTATCCGTACCTGGATGACTGCCTGATTCAAGCAGACAGCAAGGACATTCTTCTAAAGCATCTGGCATTTGTAAAAAAGTTATTAAGTTGCCTGGGTTACACAGTAAAAGAAAACCAATCAAAACTGTTGCCCTCACAAGAGATCATATTCCTGGGTGCCAGCTTGAACACAACGGCCCAGATGGCTTATCTCACGCCAGACAAGCAAGAACAACTGATTCAATACTTTCAGTTGATGGCAACAAAGACCCAACTCCCTGCAAGAAAAATTGTGCAAGCCTTGGGTTACATGGCATCTTGCATACTACTAATTCCATATGCCAGACTGCATATGAGGAAACTACAATGGTACCTAAAGAGTATATGGTCTCAACACTGTCAAAGTTTGGAAACAGTTATACCACTAATTCCTTGCCTTCAACAGGAGTTTTGATGGTGGGCTCTAGCTTGTCACCTCAACAAGGGACAGCCTTTTACTCAACCCACAGCCAGGCAAACACTGACAACAGATGCATCGGATTACGCCTGGGGAGCACACATGGCAGGAAAATGCATTCAGGGCAAGTGGCCCGCAGAACAAAGGCATCTTCACATCAATCAAAAAGAGATGCTAGCTGTACAAAATGCCCTTATAGCTTTCAAGGACCTGATGCATCCAGGACAACTACTACTAAAGACGGACAACACAGTTATGTGGTACATAAGCAAGGGGGCACTCACTCCTACCTCCTCTGGAGACGAGCCATGACCTTGTGGGAACACAGCTCTAAACTACCAAGTTCATCTGCAAGCACAATTCCTGCCAGGAGAGAAAAACACACTGGCAGACTACTTCAGCAGAAACATCATGGATCCCCATGAATGGGAATTGAATCCACAAATATTCAGAATGATAACACAAAAATGGTGGAGCCCGGACATAGATCTGTTTGCATCCCCAATGAACTGCCAGCTACAGAAATTCAGCACAAGGAGTTACCATCCACAAGCATGGAAAGTGGATGCCCTCTCATTCACCTGGAGAAACCTACAAGTATACGCTTTCCCACCACTACCTCTCCTTCCAAAGGTACTCATAAAAGCCAGGTAAGAAGAGCCAAAGATGATCCTGATTGCACTAGACTGGCCACGCCAGCACTGGTACCCAATCTTAAAGAACTTAGCACAAGGACCACCCTGGATTTTGCCTCATCCCACATCTGCTGACTCAGCACAACAATCAGATACTTCACAGCCAGCTAAAGACCTTAAACCTAGCTGCATGGAAGATTCCTTAGTCAAGCAAGCAAATGCCTCTCTCCAAAGCTGTTATGGATGTCATTCTGGAGGCCAGAAGGCCTAGTACCAGGAAAGCGTATTCGGATAAATGGAAGAGGTTCTGTGACTGGAACCAGGCTTACAGCCTTGACCCTCTTGTCCCAAACATTCCTCAGATACTACAATATTTAACTGAGATGCTGTACAAAGGTCTCTCCTTTTCATCCATCAAAATCCACACACCTGCTATCCCTGCTCATTACAACACGGATTCACCAATTTTTTCTAATCCTTTGCTAAAACAGTACCTCAGAGGGGCTAAAAACATAAGACCGCCCCGTAGAGCACCTACTCCAACTTGGGATCTCAACTTTGTTTTGGAAAAATTAACTTTACCTCCTTTTGAGCCAGCTAACACAGCAGATTTAAAATATATATTTTGGAAAACTGCTCTGCTCCTGGCAATAACATCAGCACGAAGAGTTTCAGAACTACAGGCATTAATGGCAGTGGAACCTTTCCTCATTTTCCACCAGGACAGGGTGTCTTTAAGAACTAACCCTATGTTTATGCCAAAGGTGGCATCAAGTGTGGCTCTAAACCAAACTATTCACTTGCCAACTTTTTATCCAAATCCTCAGAATAAAGGGGAGAGACTACTGCATTCTTTGGACATTCACAGGCAGTTACGCTTTTACTTGGACAAAACCAAAGCTTTCATAAAATCTGAGCAATTATTGGTAGCATATGCTGCAGGAGCACAGGGAAAAGCCATTTCAAAACAGACTATTTCAAAATGGATAGGACATTGTATACATTTCTACTATACACACCATGGGAAACCTGTACCTAGCAGCATTAGATCTCACTCTACCAGGGCAACAGCCACTTCAGCTGCCTACCTCAGAGGAGTACCTACCAAGGATATTTTGGAAGCAGCAACATGGAGTTCTGTGCATACCTTCACCAAGCATTACCATCTGCCTCTATACTCTAAATCCAGAGCTGGCTTCGCCACTGCAGTGCTGCAGGGCCTTATAGCCACCCCTAATGCCTTATAGAACCAGCCACTCTACCTCAGCTTTGGGATTCTACCCAAGTGTAATGACTGCAGCAGTGTAACACGAACATAGTGCAGTTTTGTACCTACCATAAATGTAGATGTTCGAGTGTATACACTGCTGCAGTCCAGGTTACCCTCCATCCTTCCCCTCTTACTTGCTGGTAAGTACCTATGTCTTCTACCTATTACTACTTATGGGGAGTAGTTGCTGGTAACTGAAAGTTGTTTGCTTTTCTTATGTATGTTTTATTAGCAATTTGAATTGCCTACCTATTTGGGGGTACCTGACATCTGGGGTAAGAAAAACTGAAGAAAATGGCGTCGGCTGCATCTTTTATACCCCTGTCGCACTGACGTCAGGGAGGAGGCGACAGCAACCGATGCCGGACCAAGACTTTGGAACTCTGCAGTTATTTTTGGAACGCTGCTCTTCCGGTGGAGTTCACTTGCTGTTTTTGCAACTGCAGAACCGCCTGACGGCAGGATAACCCAAGTGTAATGACTGCAGCAGTGTATACACTCGAGCGTCTACATTTATGGTAGGTACAAAACTGTACTTTCTGTCTGTCCTGATATGTGCATTCAGGTCACCCATTATTAACACCAGTTCATGTTGTCCTGCTTTATCTAGCTAGGTCCTGCAACTGCTGTCTAAATGCACTTTCTTCATCACTGTCATAATCCTGTTTTGCGGCATAGGCTAATTTTATGAATACTGCCCTATCATTACACTGCAGTCTGACTGCCATGAGTCTGTCATTAATTCTGATATCTTTTACTGCCTTCTGAAGCTTCTCTCACCATGATTCTTACACTGTTTCTAGCCTGCCCTACACCTGTGTAGTAGATGACTTTACTGCACTGCCCTTTCATCTCGTCTCTTGGATACATAGGATGTCCAGCCTCCTCCATATCATCATGTCATCCACTTCCAAGCTGCTTCCGGTCAGTGAACCTACATTAAGCATAGCAATTCTCAATTCAAGTTTAGCAGGTTGGTTGGTTTAGTCCAGCTTTCACTCAACAGAGCTATCCCAGGTAACCCAGGCTGGGCAACTAGACACCGGCCAGCTAGTAGCTTATTGACCAAGGGCTGCTGGGCTTTTATGGTGGGCACACACTGGCCAATAGGGACACGTACCCCTCTCACTGTTAGCACGGGTCCCTGGCGTGGGTCAGAGTAGGCCGGGTCCTCAACACACTTATCACCGGTAATTACCCATGCCCATTTTTGGCGACATTAGTCAACACGAGCGAATCACCTAGAGCCATATTTTGCACCGTCGAGTGGCTAGCTCTGCCACAGTGTGCAGTCTGTGATCCGTGTTCTCTTGTCTTGAGGTTACTACGCACCACAGTAGGTGTCCAAAGTGATTGGTCTATACAGCCTTTCCTCCTGTAGGGCAACATGTAGAGTCTGTGATGCTGCCCACAGCTCTGTTCATTGGTGAGTTTGAGATGGAAACACTCATCATGTTTTTCAGACATGGGAGAAAACCCCAAGGAGACCCAGCGAGAACATGCAAACTCCAAACAGGCATTGTCTGAGGTCAGGATCGAACCTTGTGCATGGGAGGCGAAGACTTTGACCACTAAGCCCATCTGATCTCTTCTCCTATCACATTGCATGAAAGTTCTGGAGAGGGTAATGGATGAACGGCTACGCAGATTAGTAGATTGTAAGATGGAAGATGAGCATTTTGGATTCAGATCAGAATGCAGCACAATTGACCCGATGTTTGCACTGAGACAGATACTTGAGAAGAAGCTAGATATGAGGAGAGAGACCAACTATGGGCATTCCTATACTTGGAGAAGGCATATGACAAGGTCCCAAGAAAGCTGATCTGGGCAGTACTTCGGAGGTTTGAAGTGCCAGAAACATGGGTAGAATTAGTGCAGGTTATGTACAAGGACCCAATGACTCAAGTATGAACAGTGTTTGGCCTCACAGAGGGGTTCCCAGTGGGAGTGGGTATACATCAGGGTTCATCTCTGAGCCCAGTGCTGTTTATACTGGTGATGGACCACATTAGCAAACAGGTTGGAGGGGATGGATTAACAAAGCTGCTGTATGCAGACGATGTGGCGCAGTACAGGCAGACTCTGAGCTAGAACTTCAGTAAAGGATAGGAGAATGGAATGCAAATCTAAAGGCACATGTGATGAAACTAAGCACCGATAAGACGGTGGTAATGGCAGCAAATTGGGCAAATCAGAAAAAGCTTGAGAGTAGAGATAGAAGGGAAGATAGTTGAACAGGTAAACAGCTTTAAGTACAGTGCATTGAAAGTATTTTCCCCCTTCCGGATTTCTTATTTTTTTGCATGTTTGTCACACTTTAATGTTTCACATTATCAAATGAATTTAAATATTAGACAAAGATAACCCAAGTAAATACAAAGTGCAGTTTTTAAGTGATGATTTTTATTTATTAAGGGAAAAAATATCCAAACCTACATGGCCCTATGTGAAAAAATAATTGCCCCCTTATTTTTGGGAAAGCTGAATTAAATTTCACTAGCCACACCCAGGCCTGATTACTGCCAGTCCTGTTGAATCAAGAGATGACTTAAATAGAACCTGTCAGACAAAGTGAAGTAGGCCAAAAGACCCCAAAAAGGAAGACATCGTGCAGTGATCTAAAGAAATTCCGAAACAGATGACAAAGTAATTCACATTTATCAGTCTGGAAAAGGTTACAAAGCCATTTCTAAAGTTTTGGTCCGCAAATGGAGAAAACATGGAACAGTGGTGAACCTTCCCAGGAGTGGTTTACCTACAAAAATTGCTCCAAGAGTGTAGCGACAACTCATCCAAGAGGTCACAAACGAACCCAGAACAACATCTAAAGAACTGCAGGCCTCACTTGCCTCAGTTAAGGTCAGTGTTCATGACTCGACCATAAGAAAGAGACTGGGCAAAAATGGCATACATGGCAATGTTCCAAGGCAAAAACCATTGCTGACCAAAATGAACATAAAGGCTGATCGCACTTTTGCCAAAAAACATATTGATGATCCCCAAGACTTTTGGGAAAATATTATGTAGGCTGACGAAACAAAGTTGAAATTTTTGGGAGGTGTATGTCCCGTTACATCTGGCGTAAAAGTAACACAGCATTTCAGAAAAAGATCATGCCAGCAGTCAAACATGGTGGTAGTGTGATGTTCTGGGGCTGCTTTGCTACTTCTGGACCTGTGCGACTTGCTTGTCTTGATGGAGCCATGAATTCGGCTGTCTGCCAAAAAATCCCGAAGGAGAATGTCCGGCCATCAGTTCGTGACCTCAAGCTGAAGTGCACTTTGGTTCTGCAGCAGGAGAATGATCCAAAACTCACCAGCAAGTCCATTTCTGAATGGCTTAAAACAACAAAATGAAGGTTTGGATTGGCCTAGTCAAAATCCAGACTTTAATCCAATTGAGATGCTCTGGCATGACCTTAAAAAGGTGGTTCTCACTCTGAAACCCTCCAGTATTGCTGAATTAAAACAATTCTGCAAAGAAGTGTGAGCCAAAACTTCTCAACAGCGATGTGAAATAGTCATTGCCAGTTATTGCAAACGCTTAATTGCAGTTTTGCTGCTAAGGGTGGCACAACCAGATGTTCATAGTGTTACCCTGCTGCAGTCATCACACTTGGGTGGGGGTACACATGGCAGGACTGTGCGTTCAAGGCATATAGACTGCAGATCAAAGGAACCTGCACATCAATCAAAAAGAAATGCTAGCTGTACAGAATGCTCTGACAGCCTTCAAGAACCTCTTACATCTAGGACAGCTTACAATAAGGACGGACAACACCACAGTAATGTGGTACATAAACAAACAAGGGGGTACACACTCCTACCCTCTAAGCAGGCAAGCAATGACCTTGTGGAACACAGCACTGGCTTACCAAGTTCAGCTACAAGCTCAATTCCTGCCAGGAAAAAAGAACACATTGGCAGACGACCTCAGCAGAAACATCATGGATCCCCACGAGTGGAAACTGGATCCACAAGTATTTGCAATGATAACTCAAAAATGGGGCCACCCGGACATAGTTTTGGGGGCTGGCAAACAGGTCTATCAGCTAACAAAATTTTATACAAGGACACATCACCATCAAGCTTGGAAAGTGGACGCACTCTCATTCAGTCAGAAAAACCTGACAGTATATGCCTTCCCTCCATTGCCCCTTCTCTCAAAGGTGTTTCTGAAAGTCAGAAAGGAGAGACCACGAATGATTCTCATAGCCCCAGACCGGCCACGCCAGCACTGGTACCCACTATTAAGGGATATGGCCCAGGGCCCACCTTGGATTTTACCACAAATTGCCCATTTGCTCACACAGGAAGACAATCAGATTCTCCACAGCCAGCTCAAAACCTTAAATTTGGCTGCATGGCAAATCACCTAAGCATCCAGCCAGCTCCTCTTCCTCCAGCAGTTATGGATGTTATTCTGGAAGCTAGGAGGCCCAGCACCAGGAAGGCCTACTCGGATAAATGGAAAAGGTTTTGCACCTGGAATCAAGCTAAAGGCCAAAATAACCCACAGCCTCACATGCCTCAGATTCTACAGTATTTAACTGAGATGTTGTACAAAGGACTTTCTTTTTCGTCTATTAAAATCCACGCCTCAGCTATTTCAGCCCACTACAACACGGATCCACCCTTATTTTCACATCCACTTCTAAGGCAGTTCCAACATTAGGCCTCCCCAGGAGAGCACCTACACCAACCTGGGACCTCAACTTTGTTCTGGAAAAACTTACGCTACCTCCCTTTGAACCAGCTTTCTCTGCTGATCTAAAGTTTACATCATGGAAGACTGCCCTGCTGCTAGCAATAACTTCAGCCAGAAGAGTCTCAGAGCTTCAGGCACTAATGGCAGTGGAACCTTTCCTCATTTTCCATCAAGGCAGAGTTTCTGTACGAACTAATCCTTCCTTCATGCCTAAGGTGGTATCCAGTGTGGCTTTAAATCAAACCATCCACTTACCCACCTTCTTTCCAAATCCACAGAACAAAGGAGAAAGACTCCTGCATTCCTAGGACATTCACAGGCAACTTCGTTACTACTTCGATAAAACTAAGGAAGTTAAGTTGTCAATTTCGCCTTCATTCTTGCTGGATGGGTTTGGAGCCGACCTTCTGCTCCGACTCTGCCTATACTAAAGCTCGAGAGCTATTTATACCGGCTCGAGGCTACCCTATATCCCATAATGCTAGGCACTAACTACCCAGATCTTGTTTACCGTTTACAGGTGTGAGGTGCGTTTATTACCGGCTCTTCAGGTTAGAAGTTTTCATTCAAAAAATTGCTATCTTTTAGTCTGGGTTTTTCTTGGTTTTAGTTGGCGACCATCCCATTAGCTTCCCTTTCATAGCTAATCCCCTTTCTGGTCCCTTTTTAATCCCTTTTAAGACCTTTTTTAATTCCCTTAGTTATAAGGTTAGGCCTTTGGGCCTATTCTGCCTTGTCAGTTTATTTTTTTGTGTGACTGACTTTACTGTTAATAGGGTGTCTGTGTGTGTGTTTATTTTTTTGTTCTTAAGATGTCAAAAGACACCAGGGTCTCAGGCTTCAAGAAGTGTGACTCGTGCTGTCAGAAAATGTTGATGATAGACGGTCACACTTCTTGTATTTATTACCTGGGCCCTCTGCACCTTCAGAACTCTTGTTCGGTCTGTCATGCGTTCAGCCCAAGAGTCCTGCAGGAACACAGAAATAAGTTGATTTTGAGGGGCTTGTTAAAGCTTGAAGGTTCCCCGACCAAGTCTTCGTCGGGGAAGCCTTCGAAGCCATCTAAGCCGTTGGCTCCGAGCTCAGAGCCTTCGACTGGTGGTTCTCGAACTGCTGTCTCATCGGCTCCGGCTGGAGTCGATGTTTCCAAGACACAGTCTTCATCATCGGCTCCGGCTGGAGTCTATGTTCTTCAGATTCAAGCTTCTACATCGGCTCGAACCAGAGCCGATGATTCCGGGACTGTCGGCGCCGATAGTGGTGTCTGCGCCGTCTGCCAGCCGTGAAAGGTCCAGATCTCCATCCTTGGAGTCTGTTCACTCTGCTCCGAGGTCTCCCTTACTCTCGGAGCGGAGTCATCGAACCCATTCCTCCAGATCTTCCAGGCTGTCGGACCACGACCTCGAGAGGGTGGTTAGTAGACTTCTGAAGTCTCAGGCACTAGCCCAAATGCTTCATAGCCCTTCTCAACAGACAATGGCTATCCCAACCCCCTCTTCGATTCCTATTCCGACTCTTGCTCTGAGTTCGGAGCCAGAGCTTGTGGGAGCCATGGCTGTCGACACGGAGCCGATACCTCACATTTTGGCTTCGTCGTCGGCTCCGGTCTCTTCCATGGTCCCATCCTTGGAGGGATCCGGGCGCATGGACTTCCACGTCGGCTCCGAGGGGGCGAGTGGCATCGGACCCTTGTCCGACCCCGTTCTCCCTCTCGGAGCTTCGGCGCTGGTAAGTTCGGCCCCGACATCGGCTTTGGAGCCGTCCCTCTCGGTGCTGGGAGGGGCTCTTATCTCTTCGGAGCGGGGGACCTTCTACCCTGCCTGATAGGGGTGCCTTCGAAGTCATGAGGAGCGTGCTGGCCCCTGTGCCTGCTCCACGGTCAGCTCCCTCAGCTCCTCCCTCTGTAGTGCCTGCTGCAGTCTCTACCCACCCTCTCTTTCCTGACCGTAGATATCCAACGCCTCAGGTTTTCTCATTGGGAATATCCTCCTCTTCCGAGGTTTCCCCTGATCCGTCAGGGGAACCCCCTTGGAAGAGGAAATGTCAGTGGAAGCATGTGGACTCCCCTGAGTCCATCACATCGGATACCGACTTGGATGAGTCGGAAGGGTCCCCACGGTCCCCCTCTGAGGATGTCTCCTTTTCAGACATCCTTGAAATCCTGAAGCAGAGGGGGAACTGGTCTACCCTTAACCCTTCCGAGGATGAGTCGGTTTACCTAGAGGCTTTTGGCTCTCGCCCTTCCACCTCCTGGGTGTCTCCGCCTTTCGACCCCCTCATAGAAGTGGTGGCGCGGAAGGCGTGGACGGCCCCTGACACGATGGAACCTACCCCACGGAGGCCTTCCAAATTTATAGCAGCCCCTTCGGACAAGCAGTTTTTAGCCAAGGGTGTCCCGGTTGATGCCATGGTGGTGGCTGCAGCCACTAAGAAGGAACTGGCTGATCCTTCAGTATCTGTCCATCCTCCTAACAAGGAGTCTAGGACTATGGATAGGTAAGGCAAGCGGATGTTTTCTTCAGCGACCTTTGTCATGCGTTCACTGAATTATTTGTGCCACTTCACCCGCCTTCAGAGACATGCTCAAAGAAGTGGGTGAGGTCTTACAGGATCCAACAGCTGCGGGGTCTCAAGACAAAATAAATTCCCAGCTGGCAACCCTGAATTCCATTGTCAACTCCTCCATGCGGCTTATTTCCTATGCGGCCGATGGGGCGAGTAGGGCTGCAGGCACAGGCGTGGTCTTAAGGCGTCACGCCTGGATGCGGCTTTGTAACTTTGCAGACCCCTTTAAGGTGTCCTTCACTAACTCCCCCTTTGATGGTTCAGCTTTGTTTGGACCTCAGGTGAAGGATACTTTGACCCGATGCGAGCAAGGAGGCAAGACTCTCTCTGCCGTGGGAGTCCGTTTTTCCACCCCGTCTAGACCATACCCTAAGGGTCAGAAGGGTGGGAAGATGTGGTTCCGTTAACCACAGCAGGTCGCGCCTGACGCAAGAGGTCAGTTCCCCTCTAGAGGCGGGGGGCAATAATACACGCCGCCCTAGTGGCAGAGGAGGTCCGCAAAATCAGGCTAGCCGAGAGTCTCTTTCTGACAAACCCTTCCAGCATCCCTGAGAAGCTGTCCGACTGTCCGCCTTCTGAGGCAGTCAGGGGGAAGGTTATCACTGTACCCAGAAGCCTGGCTTTCACTCACTCAAGACAAATGGGTACAGTCGATCATATCCGACGGTTACATAATTTCATTTATCCACACCCCAACTTAGCCAAAAGGACCCCTTCCAGACGTTCCACCCAGTCTAAGGGAACAAGCAGTACTAGAAATATCAAAACTGCTAGCAAAAAGAGCCATCCAGCCAGTCCCAGCAGACCAACAAGGATCCGGAATCTACTCAAAGTTCTTTTTGGTACCAAAAAAGACAGGGGACTGGAGACCCATTTTAGATCTCAGCAGACTAAACAGGTCTGTAAGAAGAATGAAGTTCCGGATGGTCACAATACAGTCCATTCTACCCTTTCTGGGTCAGGATGATTGGATGTGCTCAGTAGACCTTCAGGATGCGTACTACCACATCAAGATGCACAGGCGCTCCAGGAGGTTTCTCCGCTTCCGGGTGGGAACCAGTCATTATCAGTTCAGAGCCCTTCCCTTTGGTCTCACTACAGCCCCCCGAGTGTTCACCAAATGCATGGCAGCGGTTACGGCTCATCTGAGACGTCAAGGATTCCAGGTGTTTCCATATCTAGACGACTGGCTCCTCACTGCCACCACCAGGCGTCAACTTCTCCGCTCCAGAGATTGCATCATTCATACTTGCAAAGGGCTAGGTGTCTCCATAAATTTCGAAAAGTCTGCCTTGTCGCCTTGTCAGTCTATTACCTTCATAAGCGCCACCTTGGACACAGTCCGGCTTTCCGCAAAACTGACCGAACAAAGCGTTCTAGATATTCACAGGCATGTTCACACCCTTCTTCAGAACAACAAAATACAAGCCAGGTTTGTCCTGAAGGTATTAGGTCTCATGGCGGCAACCATTACTCTACTTCCCCTAGCTCGCTTTCATATGCGGATCCTTCAATGGATGCTTTTTTTCCCAGTGGTCCTTTCAACAACTTCCAATGTCGCACATTTTAATAACCCTGTCATGCAAGAAACACCTTTCTTGGTGGATGGTCTCCCCTCAAGTACTTCAGGGCAGACCATTTGTTCCTTCTCCCCCGGTCGCCACGGTGACAACGGATGCCTCCCTGATCGGGTGTGGGGGGGGGGGGCATTTTCACGGCAGGACAGTCCAGGGCACATGGCAACCTTTCGAGTGCCACCTGCACATAAATGTCTTGGAGATGAGAGCAGTACTTTTAGCGTTGCAAGCCCTTCAGGACTCTCTTCCCATCGGGACTATTGCAATTCAGATGGACAATATGTCCGTAGTGTGGTACATCAACAAGCAGGGCAGAACCAAGTCCTATCCCTTGTGTTGAGAGGCTCTCAGACTTTGGCAGTGGGCGATCTCCTCTCAGCGGTTTCTGATAGCAACGCACATCCCCGGGAAGTCCAACATCATAGCGGACAGGTTGAGCAGAGCCATTCTCATGCCTCACGAGTGGTCTCTCAAGCAAACAATAGTGGAAGAAATTTTTCAGAAATGGGGTCGACCTTTTTGCAGCAACTCAAAACAGCAAGTGCCACGACTTCTTCACTCTTCCCTCTTCCCGGCCACCCCCCCAGAGACACACTAGTCCACGATTGGCCCCGGGGACTTCTGTATGCCTTTCCCCCCTTTCCATTAATCACTCAATTGATTCAGAACGCTACCGCCGTGAGAGCCACCATGATCCTCATTGCTCCTTACTGGCCTCGTCAGATATGGTTCCCGTTCCTGCATAGTTACCTCTTGGGGAAGCCCTGGCATCTGGACCCAGTGCCAGATCTTTTGACCCATTAGTCGGGACAGCTGCACCACTCCCTTCAATCTCTCAACCTCACAGCTTGGTTGCTCCAATTCCAACCCTAGCCAGGCTTCCCCTTATTTCCCATTCTGTGCGTGACGTACTTATAGCTTCCTTAAAGTCATCCACCAGGAGGATTTACGCCAGCAAGTGGAAGCGTTTTTCCTTCTGGGCAGGAGCTAGAAATATAGATCCTTTTACTGCCCCTATCCAATCAGTCCTAGACTTCCTAGCCGAATTGTTTCACTCAGGGTCTTCTTCCTCCACCATCAGAGTACAGTTAGCAGCTATTTCGAACTTTCATGCAGGCTTTTCGGACTCCAGTATCATGTCCCATAAGCTTTGTAAAACCTTTCTTAAAGGTATCTTTTTGCTTAAGCCCCCAATCAGGGACCCCCCACCTCAGTGGGACTTAAATTTGGTTCTAACCTCCTTGATTCTTCCCCCCTTTGAACCTGCGGCTTCCTGAAATTGCTATCTTGGAAAACTCTCTTTCTGGTCGCCATAACATCTGCGAGAAGAGTGTCAGAACTTCAGGCCCTTTGCATTCGTCCACCTTATCTAGTTTTCCATAAAGACAGAGTGTCCCTCAGGACTAATCCGTCCTTTTTACCTAAGGTTTCTTCTGAAGCGAACCTAAACCAGACTATTGATCTTCCAGTTTTCTTCCCCAACTACTCCAACAGAGCGGAACAAAAACTGCACTTTCTGGATGTTCGTCAACTCCGTTACTATTTGGATAGAACCAAGCAAACTAGGAAATCTGAGCAGCTCTTCCTTTCTTATGCAGCAGGTAAGAAAGGCCTTCCAGTTTCCAAAGTAACCCTTTCTAGATGGCTGGCATCTGTGATCACTTTCATCTATCAGCTCAGACGCCAAAAGCTACCGTCAAGGCCCAGGGCTCACTCAACCAGAGCATTAGCCACCTCAATAGCTTTTCAGGCTAGATTACCAATAGATTCCATTTGTGCGGCAGCCACTTGGGCCTCTCCTCATACCTTTATCTCTCATTACAAATTAGACATGGCCTCCAGAAGCCGGGCTAATTTTGGTTCCACCGTTCTCAAGAGTCTGTTCCGATGAGCCACCCAGGGTGAAGGTGCTAGGGACGCGGTCCCATCCAGCAAGAATGAAGGCGAGATTGACAACTTAACATTGAGAAGTTTATGTACCTACCATAACGTTCCATGTTAGTTGTCTTCTTCTCGCCTTCTTTCTTGCGTCCCACCCCCCATCCCCCTAGCCCGGACAGACCTAAAGGATCCTTGGGGATCTTCTTTCCTCTGCTTGACCCCTAGGCTATCCCTTCTGGTAGCTATAGGTCTAGGTGACTTTCTAGTGAGGTTCCTCTCCTCCTTTTGTTGGAGAGCTAAACTGCTATGGTTTTCAGCTATCAAACGAGATCTGGGTAGTTAGCGGCTAGCATTATGGGATATAGGGTAGCCTCGAGCCGGTATAAATAGCTCTCAAGCTTTAGTATAGGCAGAGTCGGAGCCGAAGGTCGACTCCGAACCCATCCAGCAAGAAAGAAGGCGAGAAGAAGACAACTAACATGGAACGTTATGGTAGGTACATAACTTCTCATTTTCAGAAAATCTGACTAGCTCTTTGTATCCTACGCTGCAGCTTCACAAGGGAAGGCTATATCAAAACAGACCATTTCCAAATGGATAGGGCATTGCATTCGTTTTTGCTATACCCATCATGGAAAACCAGTCCCTGCTACCATAAGGCCCCACTCTACCAGGGCTGCAGCTACATCTGCAGCCTTCCTCAGGGGGGTGCCAACCAAGGATATTTTGGAAGCTGCAACTTGGAGTTCAGTACACACCTTCACCAAACACTACCACTTTACTCTTAGACTTGAGCTGGCTTCGCCACTGCAGTTCTGCAGGGCCTTATAGCCTCCTCTAACCCTCTTTGACTCCTCTTCCCCCCATCCTTAGCTTTGGGATTCTACCCAAGTGTGATGACTGCAGCAGGGTAACATGATGAACATAGTACAGTTTTGTACTTACCATAAATGTAGATTTTAGAGTGTACACCCTGCTGCAGTCCAGGTTACCCTCCCTCCATCCCCTCTTACTAACTAAATCTTTTTAATACCTTTCTGATGTATTTGCTTATAGCTGGGGGGATGTTGTGTTTGTGCTAAGTTTACTAGATTGGTACTAATTACTGACCACCTTTTTGGGGGTCCTGACATCTGGGGCAAGAAAAACTGAAGAAAATGGCGTCGGATGCATCATATACACCCCTGGCGCACTGACGTCAGGGAAGAAGCGACATCAACAGACGCCAGACCAAGACTTTGGAATTCAGGCTGACTGTGGGACTGCCTGACGACAAGATAACCCAAGTGTGATGACTGCAGCAGGGTGTACACTCGAACATCTACATTTAAGGTAGGTACAAAACTGTACTTTATTAGGTTTAGGGGGCAATTACTTTTTCACATAGGGCCATGTAGGTTTGGATAGTTTTTTTCCCTTAAATAAAATCACTTAAAAACTGCATTTTGTGTTTACTTGGGTTATCCTTGTCTAATATGTACATTTGTTTAATGATCTGAAACATTTAAGTGTGACAACATGCAAAAAAAATAAGAAATCAGGAAGGGGTCAAATACCTTTTTGTTGCACTGTATCTAGGAGTAGTAGTTTAGGAGAAGGGTAGTCTGAATGAAGAGGTCAAAGCTAGAATCAGAGGGGCTGCAGCCATCTGGCATAAAGTATCAGGTGTAGTCTGACAGAAGAATGCCAAAGAAGCTGAAAAGTAAGGTGTACAAGACAGTGGACAGAAACCTGGGCAGTAAAGGCAGAACAGTGGAAGCTAGAGGTGATGGAAATGAACTGCCTGAGAAAGGTGGCTGGATGCACAATGTGGGACAGACAAAGAAATAAGGATGTAAGAGCAGAAGCCAAAGTAGCTCCAATTGCAGAAAAGGTCAAAGAGAACAGGTTACTGTGGTTTGGGTATGTGTATAAAAGCAGAAGACCATTTGGTGAGGAAGATTTGGGACAGACTGGAAGAAGGTAAGAGGAAGCGAGGGCATCCAGAAAAGGGGTGGATGGATTGTGTAAAAGAAGATCTGCGACAATCAGGCACGTGTGTTGAAGGCAGGAGTGTGGCACTGAGTTGAGAGCAGTTAACATGATACCCCGGCCCCTGTAGAAAAATGGGAAAAAGGGTGCTGATGATGTCTTGCGTGGTGTTGTCTGCAGATGAGATTTGTAGGTCTTATCCCATCCTGGGCGAGGAATGAGCCTGATACAGTTGTGCCTTATCCCCAAGAAGTCAGACAAGATTTTGGTGGCCTTTAAAGATGGTCTACTTTGGAGCAGAGGTCTGGCAGTAGATTCCATGGTGGTGGCGGCAGCTACCAAGACGGAGCTTGTGGCGGGGAGAGCTCCTCTTCCATCTGCCTAATAGGGATTTTCGAGCCTTGGACAGGTTTGGGAAGTGTGTATATGCCTCATTTACTTTCCTGATTAGAGTGATTGATTACTTGGCACATTTAGCACATCTTCCGAGCGATTTGGTCAGATAAATCTCCTCCTCTCCCAGGAACCTTATCTGCTGATCAAGAGTTGACTGTTTCCAAGTGACTTCCCTCCTGTCCCTGTCTAGTGCTTATATGCCCCTCATATCTAATGCCACAGAGGGGGCATCTAGAGTAGCCAGTACAGGTCAGTAGGCATTCCTGGATGTGGCTTTGTGACTTCCCTGAGCACTTCAAAACGTTGTTTAATGCCCCTTTTGATGGATCAACCTTGTTTGATCCAAAAATGAAAGAAACCATGTCCAGGAGTGAACAGGATGGTAAATCCCTATTTGCCATAGGGCTCAAATTCTCAACTCCCCAGTGGACTTTCTCCAGGATTCGGAAGGTAGGTAAGCGAATGTGGTTCAGAAAGTCTGTGGAGTTTTTGTCCGACTCTACTGGGGACAGAGCTCCCCATGGTGGGGGGTGGGACTCCACCGACATCACCCAAGAGGCAGAGGTGGTCCTCAGGATCATGCTTTCAGAGGTCCAGTCTCAGACGAGCACTTTCACTGCTCATGAAAGTTTGCCTTGTTATCCTACTGTGGCTACAGTTAGGCATGTCTGTGCACCACATGGCCTGAAATTCCATCACAAAAGATAGGTGGGTGCAAATAGTAATTACCAAAGGCCATTTCCCACCATTCCACTCTTCTCCCCAAATTCCTGGTTTCCCAGCCTTGCAAAGGAAATATGTGCTTCAGAAATAGAGAAGCTTATAAAGCAAACAAAAAAAAAAAAAAAAGTAATCCAAGAAGTCCCACCAGACCAGACAGGATCCAGAACTTACTCAAGATTTTTTAGTGCCAAAGATTTGTGGGGACCCAAGACCAATTTTGGATGCAAGTAGACTGAACAAATACATTGTTTGAAACATGTTTTGGATGGTCACTGTTCATTCAAGCCTTCATCTGTTGAAGAATGACAACTGGATGTGCTTGACGGATTTCAGGATGTGTACTACCACATTGAAATGGACAGGTTGTCCGGAAGTATCTTCTCTTCCAGCTGGAAGCCAGCCTTTGGTCTCACCACAGTCCCTCTGGGTGTTCAGGAAGTGTGTGGCAGTGGTGGCACCTTATCTATGACTGCAGGGATCCAGAGTGTTTCATTGTCTGGACAACTAGCTAATAACCGCCTCCATCCAGGGATTTACTCGTGCTGGCCAGGGTTTCCTTGCTCTGTATGTGGAATTAAAGTAAATATTCAGAATTCTCAGCTTCAGCCAACTCCGTCTTTAAAGTTTATCGGAACTCATCTAGAGACAACAGCACTCGCTCCGAAGCTTCCCCAGTCATAGTCCTCTGTCTGTATTCATAAGCTCAACAAATTCTGTCATGAGAGAAACCAACAGCCAGTTTGGTTCTCCACCTTCTAAGTTCTATGGCTGTCTTCATTATTCTAGTCCCTCTAACCAGGTTTTACACGAGTCAGAAACGCTGATGAACTGCCAAAGGTAATTGAATGAAACAAGATTAATATGAATAGCAATCTGTAGTACACCTCCACGGCTTTAGTTTCGCTCTTCTGAAGAACTTTTTTTTAAAAACTTTTAAAACCAACTTTTAATAGAAACAGTGATAATAAAAATAACCACAGTCAAACTTGAGCATGGAGCGCTATAACAATAGATAAGCGCTTTCGGCAATGAGCCTTCTTCAGATCATCCATGGAGTACCTCATCCGGACAGATGGACACTAAAACTGACCACATGGTTTCTCCAAATTTCAAAGGTGGTCCTTGACAAAACCCTCTTTTGAATTTGCTGCTAGGGGCCAAGTGTGTGTTAGAACTTCTCTGGCTGACTGCCTCTCATGGGCTTTCCCTTGCTTTTCACATTTTGTCTTATTCTCTTAAACCTTCTACTAGGAAGATGTACAAAAGCAAATGGAAAAGATTTTCTATTTGGGCATCAGAAAAAAAAGCTTTAACCCATTTTCAGCTCCTCTTAACTCAATTTTGGATTTTCTGGCTCACTACTTTCATGGGGGACCAAGCTACTCTACTGTCAAAGTACAACTGGTGGCATTTTCTGCCTTTCACATGGGGGAAGGACATACCCCTGCAGCTTCTATCAGGTTATCTAAATCCTTTCTTAGAGATACTTTCTTGCTATGCCCCCTTGTAAGGTCTAGTTTCAACTTGGGATATTATAGTTGCCTTACAGTCCTTGTGAAACATGTATTTCAGTTGTCCCACAGTCCTTGACAAGACCCCCTTTTGAATCTTCTGCTAGAGGCAATTGAAGTACCTGTCATGGAAAACCTTATTTTCTGTGGTCATAACCTTTGCAAGAAGGATTTCTGAGTTGCAATCACTTCAGTGTCCCCTTATTTGATTTTCCATGAAGACCGTGTCTGACGATGAGTCTGTTCTTTCTCCTAAAGGTAGCATCAGGAAACCTCCATCAGTCAGACCATATATTTGTCAAGGTTCTTTCAGAATTTCTTCAGCAAGGGTGAATACACCTAATTGTCATCAGTTGTGTTTTTTGCATTGAATTGCCTGTGTCAAAGTCTGAGCAACTGTTCATTTGATTCGTAAAGACTAAATTGGGGCAAGCAGTATCAAAGATTTTCTTGTCTAGTTAGCTGGTTTGAAGTACATCTTTTGTACATCAACAAAAAAGTCTGTCCGTGGCTTCAAAATGCAAAACTCCTTCAACTAAACCAGTGGCCTCATCTGCAGCCTTTCTCTTAGTGGCCCCATCAGTGGTGTTCTGCGTGTTTCACTATTGCAGTCATCACATTTGGGTTATCTGCTTGCAGTAGCCCTCAGTCGACCTGATTAACAAAGTCTTGGGTATTGCATCGGTTGCGGTCTCATCTTTCATGACGTCAGGTAGTCAGGGGTATAAACATGCAGCCAATTCCATTACATCAGTCTTACTTGCCGTGTGGTGTCCGAAGCAGAAGCAGTTAGCAAGTGCCGGTCGGCCGACTCCCGAAATTTTTGTTTTCGTGTTTCAGAACCGAATTCTTCAACTAAGCTAAGTACCCTGTTGGAGAAACTTTTTCTTGTTCTAAACCGATGTCGGTAAAAGTCAATAATTGTATTTCTTGTGGAAAGCAAATACCTCATAAAGATTTCCATTCGTACTGCATTCCTTGCTTAGGCCTTGACCACGACGTACCCCACTATCGGTTTTGTGCCGCATTTAAACAACGAACTATTCATAGTCTGTTTATTTACACTTCTAAATATTTTGGTACTCTGTTTAATTATCCAGATATGGCTTTGGTAAGACACGCTACTACCGATATTCCGAAAAAAAACGTAAAGATAGACAGACCGCATAGGTCCAAAGCTGCCGACGACGCTTCTCCTAAGCTAGTCGCCAGTTCACCGGTAGTCAGTGAGGTGCTTTCGCAGCCCCTGATACCCACTACTTCAGATTCGCAGGCCTCTAAATAGACCCATTTGGAGTCTGGTATGCCGCGAGATGCTTCAACTGTGGAACCTGTGCATGTCTCTACCTTGGATGAGTCTGGAGCCGCTGTGCAGGCACCGGCTTCTGAGGGTGTATTCATGCCTACTGACTTGCATATTAAACCAATGCCATCTTCTTCTTCAAGGCCTAAAACTTGATCCATGCCTAGAAAACAGACGCCCAGACCACATGGTCAGGCCTCTATGCCTAAAAAAATAAGAATGGCTGAAGACCTTCTTACTTAGTCAGGGGAAGCCAACCTTCCCCTCTAAAAGAACTAGGATTGAGTTTGCTTATGATTCTACTGATTAGGATTCTGAAATTTGTTTCCTGTGATGACCAGGATTTACCCTTATCTACCTATGAGGATTCTGATGCAGAGGAGACTGCTTCCCCTCCAGAGGATTTCTCTTTTGGTGAAACCTTGCATACTCTTCGGGAGCATTTCTGCTGGGAAAGCCAGGATTACTCTGATTCTAAAAAGAGGCTTAGGGATTTCTTACTCCTGCCCCAACACAGGCCTTTAGCTAGCCCCCCTGTACTGGACATTGTTGATGGTGCCTTTTCGGAGTCTAGCTTGGCACCTGACTCTCTACCTCCTGCTTCCATAAAACCTGATAGATGTTACAGGGTTCCTGACTCTCTCAAGTTCCTTTTTAAAAATCCTACTGCAGATCCTGAGACCATTTCACAGGGACCCAAGGGCATTAAGGCTACTACTGCCAAAAATCCTACCCCCTCTGATAGCGATTCCAAGGAGCTGGATAGATGGGGTAAGAAGATATACACTTCACCAACCTTGGTCATTAGGGCCTTAAACTGCCAGTTTCATATGTTAAAGTATTAGCAGCATACTATTGGATTTCTTAAACAGAAAATGATGTTGATTCCTGACTGTGCTGAAAATAAAAACATACTTTGTAATGTGGTTTTGATTCACTAGAAGCATCTTGCAGGGCTGCTGTCACTGAGCTTGTATTTAGAAGGCATGCTTGGCTTAAGGAGCAATCTTTGCCAGATCATGCTAAAGCTAAATTACTGGATGCTCCCTTAAACCAAGACCACCTGTTTGGCAACAAAGCAGCAGTAGTACTTAAAAAGATGGAGGAAAAAGCCAAATGTATGCAAACTATTAGTTTTCCTGCAAGTACAGCCTCCCAGATTTAGTAGGTATTGGCCCTCTAAAAACTGGTCCTTTCCTGCCTCTTCCAGGCCTTCAGTCCAAACCCAAAACCATCAGAACACCCAGGCTTCAGTCCCAAGGTGCTCACAGGGCTAAGTAGCGGGGGGCTCCCACTTCCAAAGCAGGGAGTGGTTAGACTCCCCGCTATGGTAAACTGTCTGTGACTTAACTTTAAATCTTCCAAGCCCTGCATAACTGACTGTTCCCTTAGGGGGAAAGATTGCCCGGCAGGCAAAAAATTGGGAACTCATTACCCAGGACAAATGAGTTTTAAGTATAGTTTCCCAAGGATACAGATTCCACTTTTCACTCCTTACCAACCCCAAACGGTTGGCCAGACCTACCACCAAATCAGTGGGCAGAGTCTCAAAAGCAAATTCTCGCTCTCAAGCATCAGAGCTATTCAACCTGTTCCAGAAGAGGAAAGGGACAAGGTTTCTACTCTAGACTTTTCCTGGTGCCCAGAAAAGACAACTCCTGACGTCCTATACTGGACCTCTCTATCCTAAACACTTTTTTTGGTGATTCCAAAATTCAAGATGCTAACTCTTCTCCAGCTGCTTCCTATGCTAGGCAAGGATACCTGGTTGGCAACACTGGATTTAAAGGAAGCCTGCCTGCACATCCCAATAAGAGAACCTTGGCGAAGATACCTACGCTTCAAAGGAGGCTATATGCACTATCAGATGTTCCTCGTGTTTCACTGTTGCAGTCATTACATTTGGGTTATCTGCTTGCAGTAGCCCTCAGTCGGCCTGATTAACAAAGTCTTAGGTCCAACGTCGGTTGCTGTCTCTTCTTCCATGACGTCGGGTATAAAACATGCAGCCGACATCATTACATCAGTCTTCCTTGTCGTTCAGTGCCCGAAGCAGAAGCAGTTCGCAAGTGCCGGTCGTCCGACTCCTGAAATTTTCGTTTGAGTTTCAGAACCAAAGTTTTCAACTAAAAGCTAAGTACCCCATTGGAGAAACCTTTTCTTGCTCTAAACCGATGTCTGTAAAAGTAAACAATTGCATTTCTATTGGAAAGCAAATACCTCATAAAGATTTTCATTCATACTGTATTCCTTGCCTAGGCCCTCACCACGACGTACCTCTGTCGGTTTTGTGCCTTACTTATACCACAAACTATCTGTCGTTGGTATATTTGCGATTCCAAATATTTTGGTACTCTGTTCAATTATCCTGATATGTCTTCGGTAAGCCATCCGACTACCGACTTTCCGAAAAAATGCAGAGATAGAGACAGGCCACCCAGTTCTCTGGTACTCAGTGAGGTGCTTTAGCAGCCCGTGATACCCGCTGCTTCAGATTCGCAGGCCTCTACTGAGACCCATTTGGAGTCCGGTATGCCGCAAGATGCTTCAACTGTGGAACCTGCGGATGTCTCTACCTTGGATGGGTCCCGAGCCACTGTGCAGGCACCTGCTTCTGAGGGTGTATTTAGGCCTACTGACTTGCATATTAAACCGACGCCATCTTCTTTTTCAAGGCCTAAAACTCGAGCCATGCCTAGAAAACTGACGTCCAGACCGCTTGGTCAGGCCTCTGCGCCTAAGAAAAACAAACAAGAATGACACAAGACCTTATTACTTTAATCAGGGGAAGGCAACCTTCCCCCTCTGAGACCTAGGACTGAGTTTGCTTATGATACTTCTGACCAGGATTCTGAAATTTCTGATCTGATATTGTTAATCCTCGTTCATTCCTTACGCATGGGTATCTGTTCCAACCTCGGAACTGAGCCGTCCATTTTCCAAGCTTGCGTCCGCTTCAAACTCTCGAGCTAAACTCTTACCCACAATCCCCTTGTCCCTGTTACCTCAGATTTCGTTTGCCACTTTGCCATTCGGTCATGTCAAGCTGCTTCTCTTGAGGTAAGTATAGATGTTAAGTTGTCAATCTCGCCTTCATTCTTGCTTGATGGGTTCGGAGCCGATCCTCGGCTCCGACTCGGCACTTGCTTTAGCTCGAGAACTCCCTTTACCAGCTCGAGGCAGCCCCATATCCCATGATGCAAGGCAGTAAGTACCCAGATCTCGTTTGCCGCTTCGCTTGGGAGGTCTTCTTTTTACCAGCTCCTGGTAAGTTGTTTCACTTTGTGATTTTCAAGCCCCTTTTTAGTCAAAAACTAAATTTTTTATAGTTTAAATTTAATTTCTATCCCTTGCTGACAGAAATTCCCTGTCTGTTTTAATTTTTTCTTAGTTATTCCCTATCCCATCCCCCCCCTGTTAGGGTGTGTGTGTTGGTGTTTTTTATACAATACCTTTTGGTATTTTGTGTAATTTAATTTATTTTGACTGGTGTGTGTGTGTATTGTGTGTCGGCACCATGTCAAAGGAGAGGGTTTCAGGTTTTAAGAAGTGTGACTCGTGCTGTCAGAAAATGTCTCTGACAGACGGTCACACTTCTTGCCTGTATTGTCTGGGCCCTCTTCACCTGCAGGACTCCTGTGCTATTTGTCACTCCTTCAGCCAGAGAGTCCTGCAGGAGAGACATAACAAACTGGTTCTTAGGGGCCTTCTTAAGCCGGAGGGCTCTCCGGCTAAGTCGGCTCCACCGAAACCAGCAAGAGTTTCCAAGGCCCAGGCTTCTGTTCCTAAGCCTGCGGCCTCGGCTCCGACTCGTTGAGTCGAGATCAGCTCGGCTGGAGCCGATTCTGGCTTGACTAAGCTTCGGCACCGATGGCTATCGGTGCCGAACTGTATTGTCCACTTCGATGTCGGCTCCGATCGGCTCCGACACCCATGTGGCACAGGCATCGGTGTCGGCTCCGATCGGCTCCGACACCGTTACTTTGGTGGCTGTATCGGCTCCGGCTGGAGACGATACATCGAGGCGTTCTGGGGGCTCCGAGGTCTGCGCCGACAGGATCTGTAGCATCGGCTCCGATGGCTCATTCCAGGAAGAGGTCGAGGTCTCCTTCCTTGGAGCCGATACTTCCGCCCCCGGCTTCACCTCTTCTATCGAACGGGACCCACCGGACCCGATCTTCAAGGTCATCCAGGTTGTCAGACCATGACCTAGAGAGAGTGGTCAGCAGATTGCTCAAGTCACAGGTACTGGCCCAAATGCTTCACAGTCCGTCTCAGCAGACGACTGTTGGTCCACACCCGTTACAGTTCCTCCTTCAACTCTACCCCAGAGCTTGGAGTTGGAGTCTTCGGCATGGTTACTGCTACGGCTGGAGGACGGATACCCCTTCTGTTCCTTCAGCCTCTACTCTTATCTCCTCTTCCTTAGAGGGATTCGTGGTCGGGCTTCCATGGTCTCCTCCGAGGGGTGAGTGGCATCGGACCCTTGTCCGAGCCCGCTCTTCCCTTGGAGCCTCGGCCTTGGTGAGCTCGGCTCCGACATCTGCCTCGGATGCTTCCCTTCGGTGGTCCCTGGAGTTCCTAGCTCTTCGGAGCGGGTTCTCTCGGACCTGCCTGGGAGGGGAGCATTCGAGGTGATGAAGAGTGTACTGGCCACTGGTATCAGTCAGCAGTCTCTTCCCGTAGCTCCTCCCTCTATTGTACCTGTTGACATCTCTGCCACTTCTCTTGCTACAGGACCCAGAGATCCTCCGCCTCAGGTTTCCCCATTGGGAATTTCCCCTCTTCCGAGGATTCTCCTGATGTTTCGGGAGATCCTCCTAGGAAGAGGACTTGTAAGAGGAAGCATGTAGACTCCCGAGTCTGTCACGCCGGATACTGACTTTGATGAGTCAGAGGGATCCCTAGATCCCCTCTGAGGATGTCTCCTTTTCAGACATCCTAGAACTTCTGAAACAGAGGGAAACTGGCCCACCAACAATCCCTCTGAGGATGAGTCAGTATACCTAGAGGCGTTTGGATCTCGGCCCTCCACCTCCTGGGTGTCTCCGCCTTCGACCCCTTATGCAGGTTATTGCACGAAGGCGTGGGCAGCTCCTGACTCTGTAGAGCCAGTCCCTAGGAGGCCTTCTAAATTTATCACTGCCCCTAGTGACAAACAATTCCTTACCAAGGGTGACCCCGCTGATGCCATGGTGGTGGCTGCGGCCACCAAAAAGGAACTTGCAGATCCTTCCGTGCCCGTCCATCCTCCTAATAAGGACTCTAGGACCATGGATAGGTACGGTAAGCGGATGTTTTCCTCGGCGACCTTTGCTATGCGCTCGCTGAATTACCTATGTCACTTCACCAGACTCCAAAGAGATATCCTCAAGGAGCTGGGAGAAGTAGTTCAGGATCCTACAGCTGCAGGGGCTCAAGAAAAGATTGCTTCGCAGCTAGGAACCCTCAATTCCATTGCTAACTCCTCCATGCGGCTAATATCTTATGCTGCGGATGGAGCGAGTAGAGCCGCAGGCACAGGTGTGGCTCTTAGACGCCAAGCCTGGATGTGGCTATGTGATTTTGCGGATCCCTTTAAGGCGTCCTTCACAAATTCTCCCTTTGATGGGTCAGCTTTGTTTGGCCCTCAGGTGAAGGAAACCTTGACCAGGTGTGAGCAGGACGGCAAGACTCTTTCTGCTGTTGGAGTCCGTTTTTCCACCCCTTCTAGGCCTTATCCCAAAGGACAGAAGGGTGGGAAGATGTGGTTCCGTAAATCCCAAGGAGTCACGCCGGATTCACGTGGTCAGTTTACCCCTAGAGGCAGAGGGGGTAACAACAACAGACGCTCTAGAGGCAGAGGGGTCCAAGAACCAGGGAAACAGGGAGCCTCTCTGATAAGCCCTTTCAGCATCCCTGAGGTGTTGCCCGGCTGTCCCTCCTTGGAGGCAGTCGGGGGAAGATTATCACTGTACCCAAAAGCCTGGCATTCCCTCACTCAAGACAGATGGGTACAGTCGATCATATCCAAGGGTTACATAATTCCTTTAGAGGAAAGTCCTTCCCTCAAGTTGCCTTCCAGATGTACCACCCGGTCTAAGGGAGATTGCAGAGTTAGAAATCGCAAAACTACTGCAAAAAAGAGCCTTTCAGCCAGTTACAATAGACCATTCAGAGCCCGGAATCTACTCAAGGTTCTTTTTGGTCCCCAAAAAGACTGGAGACCAATATTGGATCTCAGCAGACTCAACAAGTCTGTCAGGAAGACAAGATTCGAATGGTAACTCTTGAGTCAATTCTGCCCTTCTTACAGAAGGACAACTGGATGTGCTCAATAGATCTTCAGGATGCGTACTATGACATCAAAATTCACAGACGCCCAGGAGATTTCTCCGCTTCGGCTGGGGTCCAGTCACTTCCAGTTCAGAGCCCTGCCCTTTGGTCTCACTACAGCCCCCAGAGTGTTCACCAAATGCATGGCAGTGGTCACGGCTCACCTGAGACGCCAAGGATTCCAGGTGTTTCCGATCTCGACGACTGGCTCCTGTCAGCCACCACCAGGCATCAGCTTATACAAGCCAGGGATTACACAATAGACCTTTGTTCTCATTTAGGCATCTCAGTCAACTCGAAAAGTCATCCTTATCGCCCTGCCAGTCTATTACCTTCATAGGCGCAAACTTAAACACTGTTCGGATGTCAGCTACCCTTACAGAACAAAGAGTTTCAGACATTCAGACTCATGTCAGGATCATTCTGGCCAGCAAGAAAGTACAGGCCAGAATGGTTCTAAAGGTATTAGGTCTCATGGCTGCGCCATTACTCTTCTTCCCTGGCTCGATTCTACATGCGCCTCCTTCAGTGGATGCTGTTCACACAGTGGTCATACCAGCAACTTCCCAATGCGCCACCAGATTCTGGTGACACAAACATGCAAAGAACATCTTGCTTGGTGGATCACATCGTCTCAGGTTCACCAAGGCAGGTGCTTTGTACCTCCGTCCCCGATAGCCACTGTCACCACGGATGCCTCCCTGATCGGGTGGGGGGGTCATTATCAGGGCAGGATGGTTCATGGGACGTGGCAACCGTTCGAGTACCATCTGCACATAAATGTCCTGGAGAGGAGAGCAGTGCTTTTAACGTTGCAAGCCCTCAACGACTTTCTTCCCTTAGGGACAATTGCAGTCCACACAGACAACATGTCTGTAGTTTGGTATATCAACAAACAGGGCGGAACCAAGTCCTACCCCTTGTGTCGAGAAGCGCTCAGACTATGGCAATGGGCGATCTCCTCATCGGTTTCTGGTAGCAACGCATATCCCTGGAAAAACCAACATTATAGCGGACAGATTGAGCAGAGCTATTCTCATGCCTCACGAGTGGTCTCTCAAACAATCCATAGGGGAAGAGATTTTTCTGGAATGGGGTCGTCCATGTTGCGATCTTTTTGCTACTCCCCAAAACAGCAAATGTCCAGACTTCTTCAGCCTCTTCCCTCTATCAGGCCATCCCCCCAGAGACGCTCTGACCCAGGATTGGCCCCAGGGACTTCTTTATGCCTTCCCTCCATTTCCTCTGATCCCTCAGGTGATCCAGAAAGCTACCGTTTTGAGAGCCAGATTGATTCTCATTGCCCCTTACTGGCCTCGACAAGTTTGGTTCCTGTTCCCCCATCACCCTTTGGTGCAGCCGTGGCATCTGGACCCAGTGCCAGATCTACTGATTCACCAATCCGGTCAGCTGCACCGGTCAATTCCTTCTCTCAACCTCACAGCATGGTTGCTCCACTTCCTTCCTTAGCCAGGCTTCCTTTGATCTCTAACCCAGTTAGAGACATCATAGTAGCTTCACTAAAATCCTCTACCAGGAGGATTTGCACAAGCAAATGGAAACGTTTCTCTTATTGGGCTAAGGCCCAAAATATTGATCCTTTTACTGCCCCTGTTCAGGCAGTTCTGGACTTCTTAGCAGAGATTTTTCATGCAGGCTCCTCTTCTTCCACAGTCAGAGTTCAGTTGGCTGCTATTTCTAATTTTCATGTCGGGATAGCAGATCATAATATTATGTCCCATAGGCTCTGCAGGGCCTTCTTGAAAGGAATTTTCCTACTAAAGCCTCCAATCAGGAATCCTCCTCCTCAGTGGGATCTAAATTTAGTGCTGACATCCTTGATTCTTCCCCCCTTCGAGCCAGCTGTTTCTTGTTCCCTGAAATATCTTTCTTGGAAAACTTTATTCCTAGTGGCTATTACATCTGCCAGGAGGGTGTCTGAACTTCATGCTCTTTCAGTTCGACCCCCCTATTTGATTTTTCACAAAGACAGAGTATCTTTGAGAACTAATCCATCCTTTTTACCTAAGGTCGCTTCAAAAAACAATCTGAATCAATCTATTGATCTCGCTGTATATTTTCCTAACTATTCAGATAGAGCTGAACAAAAGCTACATTATCTTGACGTCCACCGTCAGCTTAGATATTATTTGGACAGAACAAAAAAATTTAGAAAATCTGATCAACTTTTTGTTTCCTATGCGGATAATAAAAAAGGCCTTCCTGTTTCTAAAGTGACTTTGTCCAGATGGCTTTCTTCGGTCATCACTGAAATTTATACGATCAGGGGAAAACAGCTGTGCTCAAAACCTAAAGCACATTCAACTAGGAGTTTAGCTACTTCTACAGCTTTTCAAGCTAGACTGCCTTTGGACACTATTTGTGCAGCGCCACTTGGGCCACTCCTCACACTTTTGTTTCCCATTACAAATTGGACTTGGCCTCCAGGGACAGAGCCAGTTTTAGCTCTACAGTCCTCAAGAGTTTGTTCCATTGAGCCACCCAGGATAGAGGTGCTAGGGGCGGTCCCATCAAGCAAGAATGAAGGCGAGATTGACAACTTAACATTAAGAAGTTATGTACCTACCATAACGCTCCATGTTAGTTGTCTTCTCGCCTTCTTTCTTGACCCTCCCTCCTTCCCCTGGCCTGGACAGACCTTGTATAAGAAACTATTATGCTAAAGACCATTCAGACCTGGTCCTTTTTCCATCTGTAAGTTTCTTCTTCCTTTGGGAAGTATTTTATGCTTGGTGTTATTGCCCTTTGTCAACAAACGAGATCTGGGTACTTACTGCCTTGCATCATGGGATATGGGGCTGCCTCGAGCTGGTAAAAGGAGTTCTCGAGCTAAAGCAAGTGCCGAGTCGGAGCCGAGGATCGGCTCCGAACCCATCAAGCAAGAAAGAAGGCGAGAGAAGACAACTAACATGGAACGTTATGGTAGGTACATAACTTCTTATTATTTGTCAAATAGTCATAATACTTTTCTGTCAGAAAAGTTTTTATTTTCTTGTCTCTTATCCTGTCACATTTAGCGACCATATTTCCTTGAGTTTCTCTTCTCTTTTCTCTACTTTTTTACCGCGAGGTATTTTTCCCCTTGCCATCGTTGGTAATCTTTCCATTTTTCATACCTTCGGGTATTCTTTTGTACCATTGCTGGTACCCTTTTCTACTGTCTACTTTTTCTGTCATGGTAGGTAAGGGTAGTCCGGGGTTTAAACGGTGTTTTGATTGTGGGCACAAATTACCTACATCTGATGCACACACTCTGTGCGGTTTTTGTTTGGGGTCATCCCACTTATCTGTTGACCCGTTCTGTAATATTTGTAAAATATTTTCAAACAGAACTTTGTTAGAAAGGAAAAACAAGTTGTTGCTGAAGGGACTTCTTAAATCTCCCTTTTCAGAGGCTATTTCTGGGTCGGAGGCCTCAACCCCTCTTAGAGCCCATAAGAAAATTTTGGATATTCCTACCAAGGCTAAATCTTTGCCTTCGTCCTTGGCTGGGGACTCCCGCCAACCAAACCTAAAAAGGCTAAAGTTTTGTCTCCGGAGCTCACTGTCAGCCCCAGTGCTTTTGGTGCCTAGACCTTCAGCACCGAGGCCTTCGGCTCCATTAGTGACCTCTGCTCCATCTTCTCCTGCAGCCTTCACTGTATTGGCACCGAGGGGCTCCTCGTTTCAGGCTATTACCACTGTATCTGCACTGACCGCTCAGTTGGCGCAGACCTTGACCACGTAGGCTCCGACATCTTACTCTGAACCGACACCTTTATTGTTGACTCCAGTTTTTTAGGTTCCAGCTTCGGTACCGACAACCACTTTGGCACCAATCCCTGTGTCGGTGCAGACCGTGACCTCTGCACCGATGACTTCTTCGGTGCAGACACCCATATTCTAGTCTGTCTCGGCACCGTTGTTCTCGGTGCAGACTGGTGAGATGGACACAGAGTTTGCCTCTTCTGTGGACAGGCCTGTTTCTCCCACAGTCTCCGTGAGGTCCACTAGAATCCTTTCCAAACACTGTGTGTTGCGTCTTGTGGATCAGGTGCTCTTGGCCAGAGGTATCCCACCCCCCAGGAACTATCCTTCCTTGGGAGGTGATCACCCATCTCCAAAGACCCCTTCATTGCCTTTGAAGTCCATGGAATTAACACGATCTTCCCCTTCTGCGGTTCCTTTTATGGATCTCACTAAGGAACCGCAGTTGCCTTTGTGGCAGGAAAGTTTTGCTACGGCCCTGGATGTCACTTGTGACATGCATAATTTGCTGCTCCACAGCCATCCGAGGACTCTGGGTCGGCAGGCTGAGCCACTTAGGGGAGGGGTGACCCCTGTCCTGGCCATTCACTCCTCTTCAGGTGGACCAGCCTTCCAACTGATGGAGAAGGCTTTTGCTGCTGGTGGCGATACTGGACTGTCTATCCCTCCGCCATCATCTGGTGCAATGGTTTCACAAGTTGCACCGAGCAGACACCGGGTGTAAGGGCCTCAGGATTTAAATAAAGTTCAGTTACAGATTTGCTGTTCTGAAGTGTTTGTAAGTTTCTTGGAGGCCATTGTTTGCTTGGGCTAAAGGGAAGTCTCTGTGTTCATCAGTGGCAGTGGTAAACATTGAGCAGTCTGCCTGCCCCTGTGGGAGTGGTTACTGCCTTAAAACTGTAGTTTTATTGGCCATTTTGGGTCAGTTCCAAACTCCTTGATCTCCCTCTCTTAAAACCCTCTCTTGTGCAGTTTCGCACGTTTTTGCGCATAGCGCAACATCGGGCAGCACCGCCTAATTGGGTTTAAACTATTCCTGGCTCCACAGTCTGCTCTTCACTTTTTCCCTTAGAACGAACAGCTCTATCTCTCAAATTAAACACCATATTCTCATTCTAAGGCCCCTCACTGGTCCAAATAAGTAATCTTACAAGTTAGCACTAATAAACCATAAGCACTACTTACTCTTATACTCTCTACGATTACCTTGTCCCCTATTGGTCTGTTTTAATTCAGTTCCCTATATTACTCTAGCATGTCCAAAGGTCAGTCAGTGGTTTCCTCTCCAGTCCAGCTGGTGAATCTGGGAATTTTGAGGCAGTTACAACTGTCTCATGTACACGGACAACCCCCTCCTCCTCCAAACAGGTTCAAATATATGTGAGAGATGCAACCATATAGCCAAACTGGAGGCTGAGCTCTCTCATCTCAAAACTGGTGTAACCAGTCAGGAAGAGAAGGTAACCTCACACAACACATTTCCAGTATCACATAGTCCCACCACAACAGCGAACCAAGCACATAAAAACACAAAAACATACTTGGAGGCTCTAAATAAAAATCTACCTAAATAAAAATCTACCTAAGCAACAGAGACCTCCAAAGCAGACATCCAAGCAAACGTTACCCCAAAACAAAACACGTACAACACATAGCACACAGTCAGTGTGCCAAGCAGTCACAGCCCTTAAGGCTGAATAACACACCTGATACTCTTGTAATAGGTGACTCTATTGTCAGACACACTGACGTCCTGCTCACCAGGCTGAATAAAGAGAAGGTCACAGTGAGCTGCCTGTCGGGCGCTAGGATCCGACACACAACACAAGCACTCAGGTCACTCCAAAGCAAATACAAACATGACTCTGTCATTGTACATGCTGGCGTGAATGACCTGAGATGTACCTCTCTCGACTACATGAAGAGAGACATAGAGGAGCTCTCTGATCATGTAGCCCAGGCCGGTATGACCCTGACCTTGAGCAGCATCTTACGCTCACCTAGAATGATGCCACAGTATAAAGACAAAATGATCGATTTTAACAATTGGCTAAAATTTTGGTGTCATTCAATGGGGATCCAGTGTCTGTCAGCCTGGGATGACCTGCTCGACAAGCCACGTTGCTTCGCTAGGGACGGCTTGCACCTGTTACCCCTGGGCTTTCGGATATTGGCAAAGGCTCTTGCCACCCCCATATTGCCTTTTTTAGGCAAGGCTCAAAAGTCAAACCCACCTCCATAGATAGCATAGCGAACAAGAAACTAAGGGTAATGCTGCTAAATGCCAGAAGTCTTAACCTCATGATGCACGCACTCGAAGCTGTCCTCAGTATGGAGAACATCGATATCTGTGCAGTGACAGAAACCTGGTTCAAAGCTCCAGAGAGCACCCCAGCAACCTCATATCATGCTTTTCGGCCCCAAAACCCGGACCGAACCACAAAAGGAGGGGGAGTTTCCATATTTATCAAGGATATCCACACCTCCAGGTTAGTGGCATTGCACGAAGTATCTGAGACCATCCATGTGCAACTGACAGTGGGCAAGACTGCTTTTCAGTTTATAGCATCCTGCAGACCACCCTCTCAAAGTCAGGAATCCCACTCTGCTTTCCTGAAAACATTGGAGAGCATGAAGATCTCTGTGAACACCATTATATTGGGCGACTTCAACTACCCAAACATAGACTGGGAGCATTACTCAAGCCCCAGTACCTTAGCCCAAAGGTTCCTGGAATTTATAAACTCAAATGCTATGGAACAACTAGTCACCACTCCCACAAGAGGGGAAAACATACTAGACCTGATCATTACCAACATGGGGACTCTATGCTCCATACCAGAAGTATATCCCTCATTGGTAAGATCAGACCATAAATTAATTTCACTGGATATCCACATCCCGACCCCACCCCCATCCCAGAAAACCACAGTGAAAAACTTCTCAAAAGCGAACTTCACACTTCTCAAAACCGAAGTGGAATCCTTCAAGGCCCCAGGGCCAGTGGAAACTACGGCCCAAACTGCAGAATCCTATATAAACGCATTCTACAGACATCTCCAGGAATGCATGGATCATGCTATCCCAAACAAAATCAAGACCCAATCATCGAAAGGCAGGCGTCCAGTCTGGTGGACCCCAGCCATAAATAAACTGTACAACAGAAGGAGGAAGCTACTACATGATAGAGCAAAATCCCTAAAAGGGAAGGCATCTCTGATCATTACTAGCAAAAAATTACAATTCCCTCATAAAATCCTCCAAGGCCAGCTTCGAGAGAAAAATTGCACAGGACACTAACGACAATCATAAGGCTTTTTTCAGTTATGTTAGGAACCTGGGATGCAACTCCCAGACTTGTTCCGAGTTGATTCTAAACGACAAAAAATACAGTGAACCCACAGACATCGCCAATATCCTGGCAGACAGGTTCAGTGCAAACCCCCCCCCCCAAAGAGCAAGTATCTATCCCGGCAGAGTGCAGCCTCCCAAACATCTCTGATGCTCAGATGAAGGCCCCCTCTCCAAAGCAAAAAACACTGCTTCCATGGGACCAGATGGCGTCCCGGGTTGCATCCTACATGAACTCCAAGAAGAACTAATCCCTCTAGTAAAACTGCTGTACAATCTCAGCCTCACTACAGGATATGTGCCCAAAGAATGGCATACAGCAACAGTGGTCCCACTCCACAAAGGTGGCGCCTCTACGGACCCTGGAAACTATCACCCCATAAGCCTGACTAGCCTAGTCTGCAAGGCTATGGAGAGGATCATCATGGAACTCCTAAACAGACATTGGGGACCTACAGACACTAGATCCTACCCACTTTGGCTTCAAGGGCAGGTCCTGCCTTTTGAACATGGTCAACTTCTTTGAAAGTCACCAAGGCCATAGATGAAGGGAAGGTAGTCCACACAGCCTGTCTGGACCTCGCAAAGTGATTTGACACACTACCCCACTCGGGCATCATAGATAAGCTATCCAGCCTAAATATAAACCCCTATGTCACAAGATGGGTCGCAAACTGGCTCAAAGACAGAACCCACAGAGTCAGAGTTGCTGGAGCCATGTCAGACTCTAAACCGGTCACAAGTGGTGTCCCACAAGGTTCTGTCCTGGGACCTCTCTTGTTCGGTATTTACTTTTCTGAGGTACAGGCCAACGTGGGAGGACTATGGCTCACCAAGTTCACAGATGACTGCAAACTGGGCGCCATAATCGACTCTCCAGCTGACGCAAACATCCTTCAAAAAGGTCTTGCAGAGACGGATAACTGGTGCCAGAGCCATGGTCTAAAGCTAAATGCCAAAAAGTATATAGTCATACCCTTTGGCAGAAACAATGTGCCCACAAATTACCGCATAGGTGGTAACCCATTAAGTCCAGAGAAAGTAATTGGGGATCTGGGGACCCAAGTTGATAGCAATTTCTCCTTTGACAACCACATTTCTAAAGTGGTTAGAAAGACCTTCTACATAGCCCACCTCATCATGAAAGGATTCACATCTAGATCAAGAGAGGTAATCGTGCCCCTTTATTCATCCCTCATCAGGCCCATCATAGAATACAATGCCCCCTTTGGGATGTACCTTACCCGACACCTGCAGCAATTAGAAAGACCCCAAAAGTACCTCACCAGGAGGATCAAGGGACTCAAACAGATGCCATATGCTGCTCGATTAAAAAAAACTCCAGCTCTACTCAGTTGCATACCGCCTACTTCGAGGCGATCTATGCCTTACATATAAAGCTATGTCCAACCCAGAATTAATGGACATGCTCCACCTCAGTAAATCTAAATCCCTTAGAGCCACGCGCTCGAGGGACTTGAACCTCAGCACAGAAATAAATAGAACATGCTGGAGGGACAGATTCATAACCCAGAGGCTCCCTTCGCTCTGGAATAGAATTCCAATTCATGTTAGGCAGAGCACCTCATTGACTCTCTTCAAGAAGAATCTTGATGAGTGGATGGGGGATCGTAGGTTCGTCCCGGGAATTATTTCCGTGTCACTATTAAGACAGAGGCACAGTAAACTAAACTTTAAAAAGGGCACAGTATACTCAAATCAAGGGGTGGCGTAAGCCAAACACAATCAGGCTAGGCTTATAAATGCCCCAGGGCAGATAGCCTAATATGAACCTAAGGACATATTCCCACAGGAAACCCCTTTTCCGCTGTCTTCCCCAGGTTCTCCCGCTGAGGAAGTACACCGGAAAAGTTCGTGTAAGAGGAAGCACATGGACTCCACAGAGGAGTGCCTCACTGAAGACACAGATTTTGATGAGGGGGAAGGATCCCCTCAGTAACCCTCTGAGGTATCCTTTTGTGTGATATCCTCGAAATCCTGAAACAGAGAGGTGACTGGCAGTCTTCTAATCTGGCCTCTGTGGAATCTGTGCTCCTGCAGACTTTTCGCATCCGGCCTCCTACCTCCTGGGTTACTCCACCTGCCGATGAACTTGTCCGGCTTATCGTGCAGCGTGCTTGGAAGGCTCCTGACACCGTCAAAGCTATTCCCCGTAGGCCATATAAGATTTTGTCCCCTCCTGCTACGGATCCCCATTGGTCAAAAGGTCTACCGGTGGATGCTTTGGTGGTGGCGGCTGCAACAAAAAAGGATCTGGCAGAAGAAAGCCAGACTGTCCATCTGCCTAGCAGAGTCCCGGGCCTTGGACAGGATAGGGAAGCATACGTTTGCATCAGCGACCTTTACTGTCAGGTCCCTAAATTATATGGCACACTTCACCAGGCTTCAAAGGGATCTGATTTCTGAGCTCTCTGAAACCTTTGCTGGTGCCGTGTCTGATGAGGTCCGTGACAAAGTGGCCTCTCAGCTGGCCACCATTGAGTCAATATCTAACTCCTCTATGCGACTGATCTCATGCATCAGAAGGAGCAGCAGGTTCAGCTGCGGTCTTGAGACACGCTTGGATGTGCTTGTGCAATTTCGTGGAACCCTTTAAGGCTTCCTTTCTTAATGCTCCCATTGAGGCCTCTTTGTTGTTTGGACCCAAAGTTAAAAGCACACTGGCCAGATGTGAACATGACGGTAAGACCCTTTCTGCCGTAGGTGTCCGTTATTCTTCCCCTCAATGTGCTTTCTCGCGAAACCAAAAGAGTGGAAAGATATGGTTCAAGAAATCTCAGTGTCCTTTCCATGAGTCAAACCATGACACACAGGCCGAGTTCTCCCCTAGAGGCAGTGGGGGAAACCCGCTGGGAAGATGCTCCTTTCGGGGCAGAGGGGGTCCCTGTAACCAGGGTTCCAGGGACTCTCTCCCTGGCCAACCCTCCCAGCGCTCCTGATGAGTGGCCCAACTCCTTTCCTCTGGAGGTGGTTGGGGTCGTTTTTTCTTGTACACTTCTGCCTGGCTAACCATCACCACCGATTCTTGGGTACAAAGGATTATAACCAGAGGTTATCATATCCCCTTCGATATTTGTCCTGTTCCTTCAAAAAACTTCCCGACGTTCCACCCAGTCAAAGGGAAGAAGCAGCACTAGAGATAGAAAAGCTGCTAAGAAAGAGAGTCATCCAAATAGTCCCTCCAGACGCGATAGGATCCGGATTCTACTCGAGACTATTTTTGGTGCCAAAGAAAATCGGGGACTGGCGACCAATTTTGGATCTCAGTGTATTGAACAAGTTTGTGAGAGTACAAAAATTCCAGATGGTCACAATACAGTCTATCCTCCTGTTTTTGGAAAAAGACGATTGAATGTGCTCGATAGATCTTCAAGATGCTAACTACCACATAAAATTGGGCAGGATATCAAGAAGATTTCTGCACTTCCATACAGGAGCCGGTCACTACCAGTTCGGAGTACTGCCCTTCGGACATTCTACAGCCCCCAGTGTGTTCACAAAGTGCATGGCAGTAGTCACAGCTCACTTGCGACTTCAAGGATTCCAGTTGTTTCCATACCTAGACGACTGGCTCATTTCTGCCCCCACCAGACATCTACTGGAAAAGAAGCCCTTGCATTCTCTCTCCTCGCTGCACAAAGGCTAGGAATAACCATAAACTGGCAAAAATCCAATCTCACCCCATCTCAGTCGACAGAATTCATAGGTGTTATCTTGGACACACAGAACTGCAGAGCTACCATTCCAGAACACAGAATTTTAAGGATAAAGCAACAACTGATTCCAATCCTTTCAAGGGAGAAATCCACGGCTCATTCGGTTCTACAGCTGTTGGGTTCCATGGCAGCCTCCATCACCAGTGTTCCCCTGGCCCAGTTTCACATGAGGCTTCTACAATGGCTACTGCTCACCCAATGGTGTCCCTTTCAGCATCCTCTTTCAGCCATGATTCGAGTAACCCGCAGGTGCAAACAGGATTTAAATTGGTGGATGACACACAATCTGTCACAATGGTCTTGCCCCTTCTCCCCCCAACAACCCAAGGCCACAGTGACCACGGACGCCTCCCTGATGGGGTGGGGGGGCTATGTCAGGAACAGACAGTCCAAGGCGCTTGGTCCGAACTGGAGGCCCATCTGCATATAAATGTTCTAGAGCTGAGCATGGTGCTTCTAGCGTTGCAAGCATTCCATCCCCTGCTGCCATCTGGGATGATTGCAGTTCAGTCAGACAACATGGCGGTGGTCTGGTACATCAGCAAGCAAGGTGGAACCAAATCTTACCCCCTTTGTCGAGAGGCCATGAGGATATGGCAGTGGGCGATGGCTACCAACCGTTTTCTTCTAGCAACACACATTCCTGGGAGTTCCAACGTGATAGCAGACAGACTCAGCAGGTGCATTCTTCAACCTCACGAGTGGTCCCTGAATCCCTTGATAGTGGCGGAGATCTTCCACTGCTGGGGCCATCCTTGCTGCGACCTCTTTGCATCCCCGACCAACTACTTCACCCTGATTCCCCCTCCGGGACAGTCACCCAGGGACGCTCTAGTCCACGATTGGCCCTCGAGTCTTCTTAATGCATTCCCACCCTTTCCCCAGTTTCTGAAGAAAGCCCGTCGGTTGAAGAACAAGGTAATCCTCATAGCACCATATTGGCCTCGACAGATTTGGTTCCCCTTCCTTTGGCCTTACCTACTAGATCGACCATGGATTCTCCATCCAACCCCAGAGTTGATCTCACGTCCACAGAACCTGATTCATCCCAACTTGAACAGCCTGAAGCTCACAGATAATATTCCTGGGTGCAAGCTTAAATACAACTGCCCAGATGACTTGTCTCACACCAGACAAACAAAGGCAACTAACTTCTTACTTCAGAATGTTGGCAACAAAGACCCAGTTATTTGCAAGAAAAATTCTGCAGGCCTTGGGCTTCATGGCATCCTGCATTCTGCTAATTCTATATGCCAGACTGCATATGAGGAAACTTCAATGGTACCTAAAGTGTCTGGACTCAACATTGTCAAAGCGTGGAAGCATTAATTATCCTCATTCTTTGCCTGCAACAGGAGTTTCGATGGTGGGCTCATGCCTGTCACCTCAACAAGGGACAGCCATTCACTCTACTCACAGCCAGGCAGTCAATAACAACAGATGCATCAGGCTATGCCTGGGGAGCACACATGTCAGGAAAATGTATTCAGGGCACATGGTCCACAAGCCCAATGCATCTACATATCAATCAAAAAGAGATGCTAGCTGTTTAGAATGCCCTGACAGCTTTCAAGGATCTACTCTATCCAGGACAACTACTGATAAGGACGGACAGTACTACAGTCATGTGGTACATAAGCAGGGAGGCACACATTCCTCCCTCCCCCCTCTACAGACAAGCCATGACTTTGTGGAACACAGCAGTGACTTATCAAGTACACCTGCAAGCACAATTCGTGGCAGGAAAGAACAATACTCTGGCAGACGAACTAAGCAAAAACCTTTCGGATCCCCACGAGTGGAAACTGGATCCACAAGTCTTCAGCATGATAACAAAGGAATGGGGATGCCCAGACATAGATCTCTTTGCCTCCCCTCACAACTGCCAACTACAGAAATTCTGCACAAGGACTTATCACAAGCAAGCATGGAAAGTGGATGCTCTGTCATTCATCTGGAAAAGTCTAACAGTATATGCCTGTCCTACTCTGCCTCTCCTCCCCAAGGTACTCCTAAAGGTCAGACAAGCGAAGCCAAGAATGATTGATTGCCCCAGACTGGCCACGCCAGCACTGGTACCCAATCCTAAAAAGCTTGTCTCAAGGCCCAGCATGGACATTGCCTCTAATTCCTCAATTACTGACCCAGCGAAACAATCAGATTCTGCACAGCCAACTCAGGACCCTAAATCTGGCAGCATGGCTGATAATGTAACCATTCAAAGCACACCTCTCTCTAAAGCAGTGATGGATGTTATTTTGGAGGCCATGAGGCCAAGTACCAGAAAATCTTATGCAGAAAAATGGAAAAGATTCTGTGCTTGGAGCCAGGCACAAGGAATTGACACATCGGTACCAAACATCCCTCAGATTTTACAATACCTAACTGAGATGCTGGACAAAGGCCTATCCTTTTCATCAATTAAAATTCATGCCTCTGCCATTTCAGCTCATTACAATACCGAACCTCCTATTTTTTCCCATCTTTGCTAAGGCAGTACCTCAGAGGGGCTAAAAACATAAGACCTCCAAGGAGAGCCCCAGTACCTGTTGGGACCTCAATTATGTCTTGGAAAAACTCACACTGCCACAAGCTTTCCCCAGCTGATGGCCACACTCAGTGTGTTTTCTGTCTGGGGGCAGCCCATCTCTGAGGCCTGCCAGATATGTGCGGCCTTTAACCCCCGGGCACTTCGGGATAGGAAGAACAAGCTGATCCTGGTGGGAAAGCTCCCCCAGGAGTCAGCTTCTTCCTCTCCTGTTCGGGCTCCGGCTGCATCAGCGGCCTCGGCGCCCTCTGTTCCCTCAGCTCTACCCGGGACTCAACCTCCCACTTCGGGTTTGAGCTCTGGGGAAACTAGTGCCTCCTCAACAAAGTTGAAGAGGCACATGGATAAGGAGGGACATAGATCCCATACAAGGCAGACAGAGTCTCACCCCTCGGCACCGCCAGCTAAAACAACTAAGTCTCCTTCGGGGGTCTCTGGATCCTTCTCCTCTCGGCTCTGTTCGCCTAGCTTCTCGCCGGAGGAGGATGATCGGTCTCCCTCGAGGTCGTCGAGGCGGACCTCCCGGCCCGCCTCGACTACCTCTTCCAAGTCAACAAAAAGCATCTCCGAAGCGGATATGGATCGGATGATGCGTCGGTTCTTACAGACCCAAATGCAGATGGGGGTGCTCTTGCCCCCCCCTCTGGGGGGGCGCGGCCCCCATGTTTGCCCCGATCACTCCTTCTCAGACTCGTTTTCGGATCTGAGTCATCGGATCCGTGCCCATTCGGACCCAGGGAATTGTCGGCGCCGATAGCGCTGGTCTCTTCGACACAGACTATTTTATTTTATTTTATTTTTTATTTTACATTTGTTGACCGGGCTAGTCTAGCTGGAGATATTTCCATTTTCAGTAGAGGCCCGGGGAGAAAAGCTCCACAGTGAATACAAAAAGGAAACATACTTGTGTTTTAAAGAAGGTTTGAATAGACAAAAACTAACAACTGTACAGTTACTTATTATTATTACTAAGTGAGTTAATTACTGACTCACACAGTCCACAAAACAAGACAAAAATACCTATACAAACATAAAATACTAAGTAAGATAACGATATTAAATGAAATAATTACCATTTCGCTCAATCTCGCTCAGGAGAGTTCTCTGGTAATTCTTACCACTATGCCCTCGAGCTTGTCGGATCCAAGCTCTCGGGGCCGAGGGCTGAGCATCGGATCCGAGGGAGTTGTTGCATCTTCGGAGCTGTTGGGTTCGGAGCGCACCTCTCTCTTGGCGCTGACTGCTTTGGCTCCGACCCCGATCCCTTCTCGGAGCCGAGGAGATTGCTCTCAGAGGCTTGCGAGGGTGAATCTCCTTCAGCTTTTGAGGTAGTGGAGAGGGTACTGTCGAGATCCTCCAGATCCCTGGTTCGGGCTGTGGATCCACCTGTACCCCCACTGTATGAGGGTCTGCCTTCCATCATCCGACCATCGAGACAGCCTGCCCAAGCCCTCCAGCTAGTTCCTATTGAACAACAACCCGTGGACGAGCCCTCTTCGGATAGCCCCACCGAGGAGGTTCTTCAGAAACGGTGTAAAAGGAGGCACCTGGACTCCCCAGAGTCCGTTACCACTGACACGGACTTAGATGATGGGAAGGGTTCCCCAAGATCACCCCCTGAAGATGTCTCCTTTGGAGACATCATGGAAATGTTGCGTATTAGAGGGGGTGGTCTGCCCAAAAACCTTCCCTTGATGAATCCGTGTTCCTGGAGGCATTTGAGGCAGGCTCATCTACTTCTTGGTTGTCCCCTCCGACCGACCCCCTGGTGGACTTAATTACCACCAGGGCGTGGAAGGAGCCCGACACCGTGGAGCCAATACCTAGGCGTCCCGACAAAATACTGAGCCCCCCCCCACAGATAGGCAATCGTGGGCCAAAGGATCCCCCGTTGATGCCATGTTGGTGGCGGCGGCCACCAAGAAAGAACTCGCTCAGGAGAGTTCTCTGGTCCACCCGCCAGATAAAGAATCTCGAGCGTTGGACCGGATTGGGAAGCGGATGTTTGCTTCAGCGACATTTTCTATAAGGGCGCTGAACTATATGGCACATACCATCAGGCTACAGCCAGACTTGATCAAGGAATACACTGCAGCCCCCCCCAGAGTCCATGTCGGTCGGAGACAGGAATGTGTTTACGACACAAATGGCCACTCTGAAATCCATCTCCAATACGTCTATGCGGCTCCTCTCTCATGCTTCGGAGGGAGCCACTAGAGCCAGCGGAGCAGGGGTCGTCTTACGACGTCACACCTGGCTCCGTCTTTGCGACTTCGCGGATCCCTTCAAGGCGCCCTTTGCGAACGCCCCCTTTGATGGTTCTGCTCTTTTCGGCAAGACCGTTCGCGATATGCTGGTCCAAAGCGAAAAGGACGGGAAGATGCTGTCTGCCGTCGGAGTCCGCTTCTCTAGTCCCCAAAGATCCTTCTCCAGGAATCAGAGGGGGGGACAAAAGAAGCTGTGGTTCCGCAAGTCTCAGCAATCCCATCCAGCTGCGGACCACTCGTCCTCTAGAGGCAGAGGGGGGGCCGCGTAATTTCGGGTCTAGAGAACCTTTCTCGGACAGACCCGCGCAACAGCCCTGAGGGCTTGCCCGACTGTCCCTCTCTGGAGGCAGTCGGGGGGCGGTTGACAGAGCACCTGTCAAACTGGAGTCCCTTACAACGGATCGATGGGTGCTCCGTATCATTTCCAGAGGTTACTTCATTCCTTTCCTAAATCTCGCCCCCAAAACCAGACACCTCCCCGATGTACCACCCGATCAGAAGGAGGAGGCGGCTTTAGAATTTTTAAAGCTGCTAAGAAAGAGCCATCCAGCCCGTCCCCCCAGGTCAGTCCAGATTGGGTTATTACTCAAGGTTCTTTTTGGTGTCAAAGAAAACGGGGAACCTCAGACCCATCTTAGACCTTTCCGCTCTGAACCTGTTTATACCCAAGGAAAAGTTCCGGATGGTCACTCTTCAATCTATCCTTCCCCTTTTGCGGGAGAACGACTGGATGTGCTCCATAGACCTCAAGGATGCGTACTACCACATTTTAATGGACAGACGATCCAGGAGGTTTCTCCGCTTCCGGCTTGGAGCCAGTCATTATCAATTCAGGGTTCTTCCATTCGGCCTCACTTCAGCCCCCAGAGTGTTCACCAAAGTCATGGCGGTGGTTGCTGCCCACCTGAGACTTCAGGGCATTCAGGTCTTCCCGTACCTAGAAGACTGGCTACTTACCGCGACCAACAGGCATCAGCTCTCAGTAGCGAGAGATTACGCACTGACTCTAGCCCACAACTTGGGCATTTCAGTAAACCTGCAGAAGTCCTGCCTGTGCCCCACTCAAGCCCTGGAATTCATAGGGGCCAGGTTGGATACCCGAATCTCTCGAGCTACCCTAACATCAATCAGACTGAACAGCTTGTCTTATCAGGTGTTAGCCCTTCTACGGAATCCTTCTCCTCCAGCGGAGTTAGTCCTGAGGGCACTAGGGTCTATGGCAGCCGCGATCGGTCTTTCCCTCCATGCCCGCTTGTGAATGCGGATATTGCAATGGACCCTTCAAGTCCAATGGTCCCTCTTGCTCCACCCTTTGAACACGCCCATACTGCTGAGCAGAGTTGGCAGGGACTCCCTTCTTCGGTGGTTGCATGCGCGGGAACTCAGAGAAGGGAGGCCCTTTGTGATCCCCCCAGTCGAAGCCACGTTGACCACGGACGCTTCTCGCCTCGGGTGGGGGGGCATTGTTCAGGCAGAGCCGTTCAAGGCACGTGGACTCCCCTAGAGACCGCATTGCATATCAATGTTCTAGAGATGAGGGCGGTGCTTTTGGCGTTGCAAGCCCTCCACGACCTTCTTCCCCTAGGGACTATTGCGATCCAGACAGACAACATGTCTGTAGTCTGGTACATAAACAGGGAGGAACCAGATCTTACCCCCTGTGTCGAGAGGCCATGAGAGTTTGGGAATGGGCGATCTCCACCAACCGCTTTCTGGTAGCAACGCACATCCCGGGACGATCCAGCATATTAGCGGACAAGCTAAGTCGGGTGCTCCTCACTCCATATGAGTGGTCTCTGAATCCATCTGTTGGGAACAGATCTTCCACAAATGGGGTCAGCCTTGCTGCAATCTTTTTGCTTCTCCTTTAAACACAAAATGCAGCGAGTACTTCGCAATAATTCCCCCCAGAGAGGCAACCCCCAGAGATGCTCTGGTCCATGCTTGGCCTCCCGGGCTCCTTTATGCTTATCCTCCCCTTCCTCTCATGATGAAGTTCATTCAGAAAGCCTGTCTGTTAGGGAGCAGAGTTATCCTCATAGCCCCATTCTGGCCTCGGCAGATCTGGTTCCCCTTTCTGCGGTCTCACAGTGTGGCTCCTCTGTGGATTCTGGATCCAAGTCCAGAACTGATTTCTCATCCCGCGGATTGCCCAGCGCCCAACCTGGCCAGCCTCAAGCTTGCGGCTTGGCTGATCCAGTTCTATTAATGGCTAGGACTCCCGGTATCTCATCTCCCATTAAGGCCATTCTGGTTGCGGCTCATAAGCCATCTACCAGAAAACTTTACAACAGCAAGTGGAAACGTTTTTCCATTTGGGCAGAAGATAAGGGCTTGGACCCATTTACTGTCCCTATCCCAACCATCCTAGACTTCCTCTCAATCTTTCATCTGGGAGCAAGCGCTTCTACGGTTAAGGTACAATTGGCGGCCATCTCCCATTTTCATGTGGGTGATGGCATAGGTTCCTTAGCATCTACAAAGTTGTACAAAACCTTCTTATGAAGCATCTTCCTTTTAAATCCACCAATAAAGTCTGTGGTTCCCCCATGGGACCTCACTCTAGTCTTGCAAGCCTTAACAAGTCCACCTTTCGAACCTGCAGCCTCAATTCCGTTGAAGTTATTGTCATGGAAAACAGCCTTTTTAGTGGCCATTACTTCGGCCAAAAGGGTTTCAGAATTACAAGCCTTGTGCATGAAGCCTCCTTACCTTATCTTAAACAAAGAGAGTGTCCCTCAGGACTAACCCGTCTTTCTTGCCTAAGGTTACTTCAGAAGCAAATATAAATCAATCAATAAATTTACCAGTGTTTTAAACCACGTTTCAGAACAAGGGAGAATACACATTACACAAATTGGATGTACACAGACAGCTGCGTTTCTACTTGCATAGGACTAGAGAGTTTCGCAAGTCGGACCAGTTATTTGTCTCGTATGCAAAATCAGCCATGGGTAAAGCCATTTCCAAAGTTACTGTGGCAAATTGGATTCGTTAGTGTATTATTCAGGGGTATATATTGTCTGGCAAACCAGCCCCGGTTAATATCCGTGCTCATTCTACAAGATCTGTAGCCACTTCAACAGCCTTCTGGTCTAGGGTTCCAGTGGACGACATATGTTCAGCGGCTACTTGGTCCTCTTCTCATACGTTCATTTCTCATTATAAATTAGATGTGATTTCGAGAAGTAGGGCTTCTTTTGGCTCCGCAGTGCTTCGGAATATCCTTCCGTAAGGACCACCCAGGTTCTTATAAGTAGCTGGGGACTCTGTCCCACAGGTTGCAGAGCAAATGAAGTAACTACTTCAGATAAAGAAGTTATGTACTCACCATAACGTTCCATCTGAGTAGGTACTTAATTTGTCTGCAACCGACCCCCCCCTGCCATCCCCCGAACCTTTCGGGATTTTCTGATCACCTTTGCAGTTGATTGTTCATGTTTACAGGTTGGTAAGGCAAAAAAAAAAAAAACGATCTGAGGTAATGTGGTTGGTAGGGGATTATGGGTAGGGGGAGGAGCTAGGAGCTCGGATCTTGGAGCTTGGTAAGCTGCCGGCTCGGATCCGAAGTCGGATCCGATACCCACAGGTTGCAGACAAATGAAGTACCTACTCAGATGGAACGTTATGGTGAGTACATAACTTCTTTTTCATCGTGTTACACTGCTGCAGTCATTACACTTGGGTTATCCTGCCGTCAGGCGGTCCCGCAGTCGGCCAGAGTTCCAAAGTCTTGGTCCGGCGTCGGTTGCTGTCGCTTCTTTCCTGACATCAGTGCGCCAGGGGTATACAAGATGCATCCAACGCCATTTTCTTCAGTCTTTCTTGCCGCGTGGCGCCCGAAGCAGAAGCAGTTCGCAAGTGCCGGTCGGCCGACTCCTGAGATTTTCGAAGTCGAATTTCAGATCCGAAGTCTTCAATAAAGGTAAGTACCTTGTTGAGGAAACTTTTTTCTTGCCTCAGACCGATGTCAGAAAAAGTTAATAATTGTATTTCTTGTGGGAAGCAAATACCTCCATAAGGACTTCCACTCTTATTGCATTCCATGCCTAGGCCCAGATCACGACGTCACAAGTTGTTGGTTTTGTGCTAGATTTAACAAATGCACTATAAAACGTTTTGATTTTGCTTTGCACTACTTCGGGCGAAGGTTCAATTATACTATGCCGTCGGATCAACCGACTACCGCAATTCCGAAAAAACTCAATGACAAGTATAAAGACAGGCATCCGAGGTCCAAAACCGATGACGAAACCTCTATTAGGCCAGTCGCCGGTTCACCAGTTCTCAGTGAGACGCTTTCGCAGCCCCTGACACCCGCTACCTCAGAGCCACAGGCCGCCTCCAACTCCCACGTGGAGACACCTAGGCCTCTGGAAACTCAAGGTATTGGGCCTACGGAAACTAATACCTCAGATGGGTCCGGAGCCGCTGAGCAGGCATCGGCTTCTGAGGGTGTTTTCAGACCTTCACAACTTACCATTAAAGCAACAGCCAAGACAAAAGTACCATTAAAGACAAAGAAGCAAGTACAGCATTCTCTTGGATAGTCCTCCATGCCGAAGAAACATATGCTTAAAATGGCCGAAGACCTCATTACTCTAATCAGGGATTCCCATCCCCCTCCTGAGAAAAGGCCTAGGCAGGATACAGACTGATTCCTCTGATCAGGTTTCCATTTCCTCTGATTCCTCTTCAGACCAGGCATACTCTCTACCCCCCTATGAGGACTCTGATGCTGAAGAATCTATCCCTTCAGCCTCTCCTCCTGAGGATTATTCTTTTGGGGAAACTTTACATACCATGAGGGAGCATTTCCATTGGGAAAGTCAGGATTATTCAGAATCCAAGAAAAGGCTCGGGGATTTCCTTTTATTGCCTCAGCACAGGCCCCTGGCTATTCTGCCTGTACTAGATAATTGTGGATGATGTGTTCTCTGAATCCAGCTTATCTCCTGATTCTTTGCCCCCTGTACCAGCCAAGCCAGATGGGTATTAGAGTCCCTGACTCTCACAAGTTTCTTTATAAAAACTCTTCTGCTGATCCAGAAACTATTTCCCAGGGTCCAAAGGGGGTTAAGGCTTCCATTGCAAAAAATCCAGTACCCTCTGACAGATTCCAGAGCTTTGGATAGATGGGGGAAGAAAGTTTACACTTCTGCAACTTTAGCAGTAAGGGCTTTAAATTGCCAGTTTCACATGCTTAAGTACCAACAATATTTAATGGCTCAACTAAAACAGAAAATGCTTGCAAGCTCAGAAGCTCCTGACTGTAAAGAAATGCAGGATTTTTTGCATGCATTAATTTGTTGCTAGAGAATTATGCCATGTTGTTTTGATTCTTTAGAGGCCTCTTGTAGAGCCGCAGTTACAGGTTCTATGATTCGAAGACATGCTTGGTTAAAAGAACAGAGTTTACCTAATCATGTTAAAGCAAAATTATTGGATGCTCCTTTACAGCATGATACCTTGATGTTCATCGTGCATACAGCTGCAGTAATCACAGATGGGATGTTCATCGTGCATACAGCTGCAGTAATCACAGATGGGTTTTCAGCCGTCAGGCGGTCCCTCGGTCGGCCGAATTCCAAAGTCTTGGTCACGCGTCGGTTGTCGTCGCTTACTCTTCTGACGTCAGTAAGGCCAGAGTATATAAGACACAGCCAACGCCATGTTCTTCAGTCTTTTTTGCCGCGCGGTGCCCGAAGCAGATGCAGTTCGCAAGTGCCGGTCGGCCAGCTCCTGAATTACGAAAATAATTGGAACCGAAGTCTTCATTAAAGCTAAGTACCCCGTTGGGGAACCTTTTCTTGCCTCAGACCGATGTCAGAAAAAGTTAATAATTGTATTTCTTGTGGGAAGCAAATACCGCATAAGGATTTCCATTCCCTTTGCATACCTTGTTTGGGCCCAGACCACGACGTTTTGGGCTGTCGCTTTTGCGCTACCTTCAATAAACGCACTATCAAGCGTCGGGCGGAGTTTGCCCAACACTACTTTGGCAAAGCTTTTGACTATAAAATGTCGTCGGACACTCCGACTACCGTTTTGCCCAAAAAATGCAAGGAAAAGGACCGACATGCGAGGCCCTCGGTCCCCGCCGACACCACGCCAAAACAGGCTACACGTGGCCCGGTACTCAGCGAGACGCCTTTGCAGTCCCTGACTACCGACGACACTCCTTTGGCGGTGTCCTATGTACCCGAGACCGCTGGGTCCACGGCCCTTTCCCAGACTACAACCGAAGCCCCTGCTACTGTCGAGCCTACTAATGTGGACAGGTCCACTTCCACCCATGGTGTATTTAGGCCCTCATCTGCTTTTTCAATTAAGGCCTTTACTAAATCCAAAGCAGCCAGGCATCCCACGAGGCCTGTTCCACAGGGCCCATCTCCTGGACACATGCCTAAGAAACAGATGCTCAAAATGGCTGAGGATCTAATTACTCTTATCAGAGGTTCTCAGCCCCCTCCTGACAAGAGACCCAGAGTGGAGGAAGAATTTCATTCATCTGATCAGGGATCCATTTTATCAGAACATTCTGATGCAGAGGAACAGTCTTACTCTCCTTTTGAGGATTCGGATGCAGAACAGTCCATCCCTTCTGTATCCCCTCCTGAGGATTTCTCTTTTGGGGAAACCTTACACACCTTGAGGGAACACTTCCATTGGGAAGGCCAAGACTTTTCAGATTCCAAGAAAAGGCTTAGGGAATTTCTTTGGTTACCTCAGCATAGGCCTCTGGCTATACCCCCTGTTTTGGATGTTCTAGATGATGTCTACTCGGAGGCTTGCCTTAACCCTGATTCTCTGCCTCCTGCACCAGTAAAACCTGATAGGTATTACAGAGTACCCAGTTCTCATCAATTTCTCTACAAAGGCCATAATGCTGACCCTGAAACCATTTCACAAGGCCCCAAGGGATTAAAGGCCTCCACTGCCAAGAATCCACTTCCTGCAGAAAGGGAATCCAGATCTCTAGAAAAGTGGGGTAAAAAGGTATATACCTCGGCCACCCTAGCCATGAGGGCCTTAAACTGTCAGTTTCATATGATTAAATATCAACAGTACCTGTTATCACAATTAAGGAACAAAATGTCTCAACCTGAACAACCAGATTTAAAAGAGTTACAGGATATGATGCATAGTGCGGAGCAAGTGGGTAAACACACCTTACAATGTGGTTATGATGCCCTAGAGGCTTAGAGTAGAGCGGCTGCTACAGGATCAGTGATTCGCAGGCACGCCTGGATTAGGGAACAAAATTTACCTGACCATATGAAAGCTAAACTTCTTGATGCTCCTTTACAAAAGGATGTACTATTTGGTACTAATGCTGAGGACATACTACGGAAAATGGAAGAAAAAGCCAAATCTATGCAAACTGTCAAGGCTTTCTTACAGGTCCAACCACCACGCTTTAGCAGAAATTGGCCTTCAAAAAACTGGTCCTTTCCAGCCACTGACAAGCCCCAAAGAGGTAGATACAAACGCACAAGGGGCAGAGGGCAATCACAAGGATCATATAGAGGCAGACAATGGCAATCTCCAGCACCAAGAGGTGGTGAAGACAGTGCACAACAATACAGGAAGCAAACCCAATGACTCCCTCATTTCCATGCCAAGCAAGTCTCAGCTGACAGCACCTTTTGGAGGGAAACTAGCATTATTTGCAAGCAATTGGCATATTGTCACAACAGACAAATGGATACTGGACATTATAAACAGAGGCTACAAATTTCAATTTCACACTCTTCCAAAAATGAGAGGCATGCCAAACCTGCCACAAAATCAAAGGGCAGAGGCACAACTGCAAATTTCAAAGCTCCTAAACATGAGAGCTATACAAAAGGTACCTACACACCAACAAGGTCAAGGTTTTTATTCAAGACTTTTTCTGGTACCAAGAAAAGGAACCGACTGGAGACCCATTTTGGACTTATCCATCCTAAACACATTCTTACTCGTGCCAAAATTCAAGATGCTCACATTACAGCAACTTCTTCCCATGCTGGGCAAGGAGTTTTGGCTGGTAACATTGGACCTCAAGGAGGCATACCTGCATGTCCCAATCAGACAAAGCTGCAGAAGATACCTCAGATTTCTTGCAGGTTCAATCCACTATCAATTCTCTGCATTGCCCTTTGGCTTATCTACTGCGCCCAGAGTATTCACAAAGTGCCTGGCATCAGTGATTGCCTACTGCAGACTTCAAGGGATACAAATTTACCCTTATCTGGACGACTGCCTGATCCAAGCGGACGGCAAACGCATACTACTGGAACATCTGGCATATGTGACACAGTTACTGCTTTCTCTGGGATATACCATCAACAAGGAGAAATCAAGACTAACACCATCTCAGAAAATAACCTTCCTGGGTGCCAACCTGGACACAAACACCCAGATGGCATATCTTACGCCAGAAAAACAAGGGCAACTATCTCAGTACTTCAAAACACTAGAAAAAAGTACCAGGCTTACTGCAAGGAAAATCCTGCAGGCTCTGGGATTCATGGCATCTTGCATTCTTCTAATCCCATGTGCAAAGCTGCATATGAGGAAACTTCAGTGGTACCTAAAAAATCTATGGTCTCAACACAGTCACAGTTTGGAAGCAATTATACCAATAATTCCATGTTTGCAAAAGGAATTTCTGTGGTGGGCCCAAGCATGTCAAGTAAACACAGGCCTTCCATTCTGCAAGCCTCAAGCAAAACAAGTCATAACCACAGACGTCTCAGATTACGCCTGGGGGGCGCACATGAAGGACAGGTGCATTCAGGGCAGATGGTCCCAAAAGGAAAAGCACCTTCACATCAATCAAAAAGAAATGCTAGTAGTAATAAATGCAATTACAGCTTTCAAGGACTTCCTGCATCCAGGACAATTACTGATAAGAACAGACAACACCACAGTAATGTGGTACATAAACAAACAAGGAGGAACACATTCATACCCCTTGTGCAGACTAGCCATGACTCTGGAACTTGGCTGTGGAAAGACAAATCGAACTTCAAGCACAGTACTTGCCAGGACTGGAAAACACACTGGCAGACACACTAAGCAGAAATATGACAGATCCACACGAATGGAAGTTACATCCTCAGGTGTTTACAGAGATAATCCAAGCGTGGGGGAGGCCAGACATAGATCTTTTTGCCTCTCACAGGAACCATCAACTGAAAAAGTTTTGTTCAAGGACCTTTCATCCAAAGGCCTGGAAAGTGGACGCCCTTTCATTCAGTTGGACAGCATGGACAGTTTATGCATTCCCACCTCTGCCCCTTCTGCCCAAGGTGCTTTTGAAAGCAAGAACAGACAAACCGAGGATGATACTGATTGCTCCAGATTGGCCAAGGCAACACTGGTATCCACTCCTGAGGAGCCTAACACATACTCCTCCCTGGTCCCTGCCTCTAATGCCTCTCCTACTGACTCAGAACAGCTACAAAACTCTTCACAGTCAGCTGAAAACACTCAAACTCGCTGCATGGAAAATTCCTTGACACCACAACAGTCCCTACTCTCAAAGGAGGTGCAGGATGTCATTTTGGAGGCCAGAAGACCATCTACTAGAAAAGCTTACTGCGCAAAATGGAGGCGGTTGTGCTGTTGGAATGAGAAAAGAGGCCAGGACCCTAGAAAATTGAACTTGCCTCAGGTATTACAGTACCTAGCTGAACTGCTGAACATTGGACTTTCATTTTCTTCCATAAAAATACATGCCTCGGCCATTTCTGCAGAATTCAACACGGATCCTCCTTTATTCTCTCACCCACTCTTATGACAGTTCCTCAGAGGGGCTAAGAATATAACACCTCCAAGGAAGCAACCAATACCAGCCTGGGACCTTAATTACATACTAGAAAAATTAACATTGCCTCCCTTTGAACCTGCTGCCTCAACAGATCTGCAACATTTGTCCTGGAAAACAGCTTTCCTTTTGGCCATCACTTCAGCTCGTAGGGTTTCAGAACTACAGGCCCTCATGGCGGTGCAGCCCTTCCTCATCTTCCATCAGGACAGGGTTTCCCTTCGTACCAACCCATCTTTTATGCCAAAAATGGTATCCAGGGTAGCCTTAAATCAAGCCATACACCTACCTACCTTTTATCCTAACCCTCAAAACAAAGAGGAGAGGCTGCTTCACACTTTAGACATCCATAGGCAGCTACGTTATTATTTGGACAGAACAAAGTCCTTCAGGAAATCAGAACAACTTTTTGTGTCCTATGCCGTAGGGGCTCAAGGGAAACCAGTTACCAAACAGACCATTTCCAAGTGGATTGGCCACTGCATACAGTTTTGTTATTCCTATCATGGGAAATCTGTCCCTACTGGTATCAGATCTCACTCCACCAGGGCCACAGCCACCTCTACAGCCTTCCTCAGAGCGTTCCTACTAAGGATATTTTGGAGGCAGCCACTTGGAGTTCTGTACATACCTTCACAAAACACTACCACCTACCCTTATATTCCAGAACAAGAGCAGGCTTTGCCACTGCTGTTTTGCAGGGCATTCTGGCTCAACCCAGTTCCTCATAGTACCTACCACCCTATGCATAGCTTTGGGACTCTACCCATCTGTGATTACTGCAGCTGTATGCACGATGAACATAGTACAGTTTCGTACCTACCATAAATGTAGATGTTCGAGTGCTAATACAGCTGCAGTACAATTCCTCCCTCCTTCCCCACTTGGTAAAGGCATGGGGCCTAACAACCTCTTCATACCACCTGACTGGGTTATCCTGCTATGTTTTTTTTGCTTGCTTACACTGATTTTGCATTACATTGCATTCCTTGCATATGTAGATAAGCCTTATTTATGTATTGCCTTCCTTTTGGGGGCACCTGACATCTGGGGCAAGAAAGACTGAAGAACATGGCGTCGGCTGTGTCTTATATACTCTGGCCTTACTGACGTCAGAAGAGTAAGCGACGACAACCGACGCCGGACCAAGACTTTGGAATTCGGCCGACCGAGGGACCGCCTGATGGCTGAAAACCCATCTGTGATTACTGCAGCTGTATTAGCACTCGAACATCTACATTTATGGTAGGTACAAAACTGTACTTTTTCTGCCGTCAGGCGGGTCCTCGGTCAGCCGAATTCCAAAGTCTAGGTCCGGCGTCGGTTGTTGTCGCTTTCTTTCCTGACGTCAGTGCGACAGGGGTATATAAGACACAGCCGACGCCATTTTCTTCAGTCTTTTTTGCCGCGCGGTGCCTGAAGCAGAAGCAGTTCGCAAGTGCCGGTCGGCCAGCTCCTGAAATTACGAAACGGCCCATACCCAGACTACAACCACCGAAGCCACTGAGTGTTGAGCCTCCTAATGTGGACAGGTCCGCTTCCACACATGGTGTCTTTTAGACCCTCATCTTCATTTTCCATAAAGGCCTTTACTAAGTCCAAATCAGCCATGCATCCCAAGAGGCCTGTTGCACAGGGCCCATCTCCCAGGCCCCATGCCTAAAAAGCAGATGCTAAAAATGGCTGAGGATTTAATTACTCTTATCAGGGGTTCCCAACCCCCTCCAGACAAGAGACCCAGAGTGGAGGAAGATTCTCCCTCTTCTGACCAGGGCTCCATTTTTTCAGAACATTCTGATGAAGAGGAACACTCGTACTCCCCTTTTGAAGATTCTGATGCAGAGCAGTCCATTCCTTCTGTATCTCCCCCAGAGGATTTTTCTTTTGGGGAAACCTTGCACACCTTGAGGGAACACTTCCATTGGGAAGGCCAAGACTTTTCTGATTCCAAGAAAAGACTTAGGGAATTTCTTTTGTTACCTCAGCAGAGACCTCTGGCGATAACTCCTGTCTTGGACATACTTGATGATGTTTACTCGGAGGCTTGCCTTAATCCGGATTCCCTGCCTCCTGCCCCAGTCAAGCCTGATAGGTACTACAGAGTTCCTAACTCTCACCAATTTCTTTACAAAAGCCATAATGCTGACCCTGAAACCGAAGTCTTCTTTAAAGCTATGTACCCCGTTGGGGAAATTTTTCTTGCCTCAGACTGATGTCAGACAAAGTTAACAATTGTATTTCTTGTGGGAAGCAAATACCGCATAAGGATTTCCATTCCTTCTGCATACCTTGTTTAGGCCCAGACCACGACGTCTCGGGCTGTTGCTTTTGCGCTACTTTCAATAAACGCACTATTAAGTGTCGGGCGGAGTTCGCCCAGCACTTTTTTGGTAAAGCCTTTGATTATAAAATGTCGTCGGAGACTCCGACTACTGTTTTGTCCAAAAAACGCAAAAACAGCTTTCCTTCTGGCCATTACCTCAGCTCATAGGGTTTCGGAACTACAAGCCCTCGTGACTGTGCAGCCCTTTCTCATCTTCCATCAGGACAGGGTTTCCCTACGAACCAACCCGTCATTTATGCCTAAGGTAGTATCCAGGGTAGCTTTAAATCAGGCCATACACTTACCTACCTACCTTTTACCCCAATCCTCAAAACAAAGGGGAAAGGCTGCTACATTCCTTAGACATCCATTGACAGCTACGTTACTATTTGGACAGAACAAAGCCTTTCAGGAAATCAGAGCAACTTTTTGTGTCCTATGCTGTAGGAGCTCAAGGGAAGCCAATTTCCAAACAGACAATTTCAAAATGGATAGGCCACTGCATACGGTTTTATTACTCCTTTCATGGCAAATCTGTTCCTACAGGCATCAGATCCCACTCCACAAGGGCCACAGCTACCTCTATAGCCTTCCTCAGAGGAGTCCCTACCAAAGATATTTTGGAGGCAGCCACTTGGAGTTCTGTGCATACCTTCACAAAACACTACCACCTGCCTTTATACTCCAAAACTAGAGCAGGCTTTGCCACTGCTGTGTTGCAGGGCATTCTGGCTCCTCCCAGTTCCACCTAGTGCCTACCACCCTGTGCGTAGCTTTGGGATTCTACCCATCTGTGATTACTGCAGCTGTATGCACGATGAACATAGTACAGTTTTGTACCTACCATAAATGTAGATGTTCGAGTGCTAATACAGCTGCAGTACAGGTTTCCCTCCCTCCTCCCCCTCTTGGTAAAGGCCTAGTGGCTAACACCTCCTCATACAACCTGATTGGGTTATCCTTCTATGGTGTATTTGCTTGCAACTACTGATTTGTGTTTATATTGCATTGCATGATTATATATATAATTTATGTATTGCCTTCCTTCTGGGGGCACCTGACATCTGGGGCAAGAAAGACTGAAGAAAATGGCGTCGGCTGTGTCTTATATACCCCTGTCGCACTGACGTCAGGAAAGAAAGCGACAACAACCGACGCCGGACCTAGACTTTGGAATTCGGCTGACAGAGGACCCACCTGACGGCAGAAAACCCATCTGTGATTACTGCAGCTGTATTAGCACTCAAACATCTACATTTATGGTAGGTACAAAACTGTACTTTTGGTGTTAAGGCAGAAGAGGTGTTAAAGAAAATGGAGGATAAAGCTAAATCTATGCAAACAGTCAAGGATTTCTTACAGGTACAGCCACCTCGATTTAGCAGAAATTGGCCAACAAAGAATTGGTCCTTTCCAGTGTCAGACAGGTCACAGAGAGGCAGATGCAGACACCCAAGAGGCAGCTCTCAACCCCAAGGCTCAAACAGACGACGACAGTGGGGCACCTGCACCCCAAAAGGAGGTGAGGACAAGTCTCAACCTTACAGGAAACAGTCCCACTGACTTCCCCCTTCGTACGCCAAGCACTTCCCTTTTGGCATCCCCCTTAGGGGGAAAACTAGCACTTTTTTCTCAAAACTAGCAAACAATCACCCAAGACAAATGGGTTCTGAATATTGTGTCTCTAGGTTACAGGTTCCACTTTCACACTTTACCAAGGCTAAAAGGAATGCCAGACCTGTCACAAAATCAATGGGCAGAGGCACAAAAATAAATTTCAGCCCTCGTGGACATGAGAGCTATTCAAAAAGTACCACAACAGGAACAAGGACAAGGATTTTACTCAAGACTCTTCCTGGTCCCCAGAAAGGCAAGGCCTGGAGGCCCATACTAGACCTTTCAACTCTAAATACTTACCTGGATATTCCGAAATTCAAAATGTTGACACTACAGCAGCTTCTACCCATGCTGGGCAAGAAGGCTTGGCTTTTTACTCTGGACCTCAAAGAGGCATACCTGCATGTCCCTATCAGACAAAATTGCAGAAGATACCTCAGATTCAAAGTTGGTACAATGCACTACCAATTCTCTGCACTGCCCTTTGGCTTATCTACTGCACCCAGGGTCTTCACAAAGTGCCTGGCACCAGTAATTGCATTTTGCAGACAAAAAGGAATTCAAATATATCCATAACTGGACGAATGCCTCATTCAAGCAGAAACAAAGGACATTCTTATAAAGCATCTGGCTTTTGTAAAAAGGTTGCTAACTTCTCTAGGGTACACAGTAAACGAAAAGAAGTCAAAACTAGTGCCCTCACAACAGATTATATTCCTGGGTGCCAGCTTAAATACAACGGCCCAGATGGCTTATCTCACGCCAGACAAACAAGTTCAACTAACTCAATATTTTCAATTACTGGCAAAGAAATTCCCATCTCCCTGCAAGAAAAATTCTGCAGGCCGTGGGATTCATGGCATCCTGCATACTGCTAGTACCATATGCCAGACTGCATATGAGGAAATTACAATGGTACCTAAAAAGTGTTTGGAGTCAACACTCTCACAGTTTAGAAGCAGTAATGCCAATGATGCCCTGCCTACAATAGGAGTTTCGATGGTGGGCACAGGCATGTCACTTAAACAAGGGTCAGCCTTTTACTCTACCCACAGCCAGGCAGACTCCTAACAGATGCTTCGGATTACGCCTGGGGAGCACACAAGGCAGGAAAATGCATTCAGGGCAAGTAGACCGCAGACCAAATGCATCTTCACATCAATCAAAAAGAGATGTTGGCTGTTCAAAATGCCCTAACAGCTTTCAAGGACCTTCTGCATCCAGGACATTTATTATTAAAGACAGACAACACCACAGTAATGTGGAACATAAACAAGCAAGGGGGCACTCATTCTTATCCCCTATGCAGGCAAGCCATGACCTTGTGGAACACAGCTCTAACGTATCAAGTTCATCTGCAAGCACAATTCCTGCCAGGAAAGAAAAATACTCTGGCAGACGATCTAAGCAGAAATATCATGGACCCTCACAAATGGAAATTGAATCCACAAATCTTCAGCATTGTAACGCAAAAATGGGGATGCCCAGACATAGATATTTTTGCCTCCCCACTGAATTGCCAACTACAAAAATTCTGCCAAGGACTTATCGCACACAAGCATGGAAAGTGGATGCTCTCTCATTCAGCTGGAAAAACCTAAAAGTTTATGCCTTCCCACCACTGCCTCTCCTTTCAAAGGTACTCCTAAAGGCCAGACAAGAAAAAACACAGATGATCTGATTGCTCCAGACTGGCCACGCCAGCACTGGTACCCAATCTTAAAGAACTTAACTCAAGGCCCACCATGGATTTTGCTTCAAATTCCACATCTTCTGACTCAACAAAACAATCAGATCCTGCACGGTCAGTTCAAAACCCTAAACCTGGCTGCATGGCAGATTCATTAGTCAAACAGGCAACACCTCTCTCTAAAGCTGTTATGGGTGTCATTTTGGAGGCCAGGAGACCTAGCACCAGGAATGCTTACTCAGAAAAATGGAAGAGATTCTGTGCCTGGAACCAGGCTCAAAGCCTTGACCCTCTTGTCCCAAACATTCCTCAGATTTTACAATACTTAACGGAGATGCTGGACAAAGGCCTATCCTTCTCATCAGTTAAGATCCATGCCTCTGCCATTTCAGCACATTACAACACGGATCCTCCTTCAGAGGGGCAAAAAACATAAGACCGCCCCGGAGAGTGCACCAACTTGGGACCTCAATTTTGTATTGGAAAAACTGACCCTGCCACCTTTTGAGCCAGCCAATACAGCCGATCTACAATTTTTATCATGGAAAACAACTCTGCTCCTGGCAGTAACTTCAGCACGAAGAGTCTCAGAGCTACAGGCATTAATGGCAGTGGAACCTTTTTATAATTTTTCATCAGGACAGGGTTTCTTTAAGGACAAAACCCTACCTTTATGCCAAAGGTGGTATCTAGTGTGGCTCTTAACCAAACCATCCATTTGCCAACTTTTTATCCAAACCCCCAGAATAAAGGGGAGTAACTTCTGCACTCTTTGGACATACACAGGCAGCTATGCTTCTACTTGGACAAAACAAAAGCTTTCAGGAAAACTGAGCAACTCTTTGTAGCATATGCTGCAGGATCACAGGGCAAGGCTATCTCAAAGCAGACTATCTCCAAAGGGGTAGGACACTGTATTCGTTACTGCTACACACAGCATGGAAAATCAGTCCCTAATAACAGGCCACATTCCACCAGGGCAACAGCCACTTCAACAGCCTTTCTTAGAGGAGTACCTACCAAGGAAATTTTGGAGGCTGCAACTTGGAGTTCAGTGCACACTTTTACCAAGCATTACCACTTGCCTCTTTACTCTAAATCCAGAGCAGGATTTGCCACTGCAGTTCTGCAGGGCCTCATAGCCAGTCCTAACTCTTTATAGACCAGCCACCCAACCTTAGCTTTGGGATTCTACCCAAGTGTAATGACTGCAGCAGTGTAACACTATGTACATAGTACAGTTCTGTACCTACTGTAAATGTAGATGTTCGAGTGTTCACACTGCTGCAGTCCAGGTTGCCCTCCCTCCATCCCCTCTGTCCTAGCTGGACTTATCTATACCTTTCTATCCTATACAACCTTTGTGGTGTATTTGCTTGTAACTGAAGGTATTGTTTTTATTTTATATATATATATTTTTTATTGGCAGTATGCATTGCCTACCTACTTGGGGGCACCTGACATCTGGGGCAAGAAAAGCTGAAGAAAATGGCGTCTGATGCATCTTGTATACCCCTAGAACACTGACGTCAGGGAAGAAGCGACAGCAACTGACGCCGGACCAAGACTTTGGAACTCTGGACGACTGGGGGACCGCCTGATGGCAGGATAATCCAAGTGTAATGACTGCAGCAGTGTGAACACTCGAACATCTACATTTATGGTAGGTACAAAATTGTACTTTCCTCCCATCCTGGGAGTCCTCCTAATTCAAAGAATAAGAAGAGATGTTCATGTTTCTTCCTCCCTATGAGGATTCTGATGCCGAAGAATCTATTCCTTCAGCCTCTCCTCCTGAGGATTATTCCTTTGGGGAAACCTTGTATACTATGAGGGAGGATTTCCACTGGGAGAGCCAAGATTACTCAGAATCCAAGAAAAGGCTCAGAGACTTCCTTTTATTACCTCAGCACAGGCCCCTTGCTATTCCTCCTGTTTTAGACATTGTAGATGTATTTTCAGAGTCCGGACTGTCTCCTGACTCTTTGCCACCAGCTCCTGTTAAGCCAGACAGATACTACAGGGTTCTTGATTCACATAAATTTCTTTATAAAAACCCTGCTCCAGACCCAGAAACAATCTCTCAGGGTCCTAAAGGGGTCAAGGCGTCCATTGCAAAAAACCCTATACCCCTCTGATAGGGATTCAAGGGCCCTGGACAGATGGGGGAAAAAGATTTATACTTCTGCTACCTTGGCTGTAAGAGCTTTAAATTGTCAATTTCATATGCTTAAATATCAGTAATATGTAATGTCACTGCTTAAACAATAAATGTTGACCAATTCAGAATGTGCAGAAAACAAAGAAATGCAGGATTTATTGCATGCAGCTGAACAAGTAGGAATGCATACTTTGCAATGTGGTTTTGATTCTCTAGAGGCCTCTTGCAGGGCCGCTGTTACAGGTTCTGTCATTAGGAGACATGCTTGGTTAAAAGAACAGAATCTGCCCGATCATGTTAAAGCAAAACTATTAGATGCTTCATTACACATGATACCTTGTTTGGTGTTAAAGCAGAAGAGGTTTTGAAGAAAATGGAGGACAAAGCTAAATCTATGGAAACAGTCAAGGATTTGTTACAGTTACAGCCTCCCAGATTTAGCAGGAACTGGCCTGCAAAGAATTGGTCCTTTCCAGTGTCAGGCCACAGAGGTAGATACAGATTCCCCAGAGGCAGATCACAGCTCCAAGGCTCATACAGGCCTAAACAATGGGGTGCTTCAACCTCCAAAAGCGGCGAAGAAAAATCACAGCCATACAGGAAACCGTCTCAATGACTTTCCCCTGCCAGCACCAAGCACTTATCTTCTGCCAGCTCCTTTGTGGGGAAAACTTGCACTTTTTGCTCAAAATTGGCATATGATCACACAGGACAAATGGGTCTTAAATATCGTATCCCAGGGCTACAGGTTCCATTTTCACACCCTGCCAAGGCCAAACGGTATGCCAGACCTGCCACACAATCAATAGGCAGAGGCACAAAAACAAGTTTCATCCCTCACGGGCATGAGGGCCATTCAGCAAGTACCACAGCAAGAGCAGGGACAAGGATTTTACTCAAGGCTATTCTCAGTGCCCAGAAAGGACAAAACCTGGAGACCAATACTGGACCTGTCTATCCTGAACACATTCCTGGACATTGCAAAATTCAAAATGTTAAGTCTGCACCAGCTTTTGCCCATGCTGGGCAAGAAGGCTTGGCTTGTGACTTTAGACCTAAAAGAGGCATACCTGCATGTCCCAATCAGACAATCATGCAAAAGACACCTCAGATGTATAGCTGGCTCAATGCATTACCAATTCTCTGCACTGCCCTTTGGCTTATCTACTGCTCCCAGGGTCTTCACAAAGTGCCTGGCACCATTAATTGCTTTTTGCAGACAAAGAGGAATTCAAATATATCCTTACTTGGATGACTGCCTTTTTCAAGCAGAGAACAAGGACACTCTACTACAGCATCTGGCGTTTGTAAAAACATTACTAGCAGGCCTAGGGTACACAGTAAACGAAAAGAAATCAGAACTCGTACCCTCTCAAGAGATATTACTGGTGCAAGCTTAAATACAGCTGCCCAGATGGCTTATCTCACGCCAAACAAACACAGACAACTGACTACTTATTTCAAAATGTTGGCAACAAAGATCCAGTTAGCTGCAAGAAAAATTCTGCAGGATTTGGGCTTCATGGCATCCTGCATTCTGATAATTCCATATGCAAGACTGCATATGAGGAAACTTCAATGGTATCTATAAAGTGTTTGGATTTAACATTGCCCCAGCCTGGAAACAATAATTACCCTCATTCCCTGCCTGCAACAGGAGTTTCGATGGTGGGCAAAAGCCTGTCACCACAACACGGGACAGCCATTCACCTTACCCACAGCCAGGCAGACATTGACATCAGATTATGCCTGGGTGGCCCATATGGCAGGAAGATGTATTCAGGGCACATGGTCCACAAGTCAAATGCATCTACATATCAATCAAAAAGAGATGCTAGCAGTTCAAAATGCCCCGACTGCTTTCAAGGATCTACTTCATCCAGGACAACTACTGATAAAGACGGATAATACCAAGTCATGTGGTACATAAACAAGGAAGGGGACACACATTCCTACCCCCTCTGCAGACTATCCATGAACTTGTGGGACACAGCATTGACTTACCAAGTACATCTGCAAGCACAATTCCTGTCAGGAAGGATAAGTACTCTGGCAGATGAACTAAGCAGAAACCTAATGGATCCCCACGAGTGGAAATTGGATCCACAAGTCTTCAGCATGATAACAAGGAACTGGGGATGCCCGCACATAAACCTATTTGCCTCTCCTCACAATTTCCAACTACAAAGATTCTGCACAAGGACTTATCACAAGCAAGCATGGAAAGTGGATGCTCTATCTTTCAGCTGGAAAAACCTAACAGTATATGTCTTTCCCCCTCTGCCTCTCCTCCCCAAGGTACTCCTCAAGGTCAGACAAGAGAAGCCAAAAATGATTCTGATTGCCCCAGAGTGGTACCCAATCTTAAAGAGCTTGTCCCAATGCCCAGCTTGGCCACTACCTCAAATTCCTCTCTTATTGACACGAGACAGTCAGATACTGCGCAGCCAACTCAGGACTCTAAACATGGCAGCATGGCGGATAATGTAGCCATTCAAGACACACCTCTTTCTAAAGCAGTTAGGGATGTTATTTTGGAGGCCAGGAGGCCTAGCACCAGAAAATCTTGTGCAGAAAAATGGAAGAGATTCTGTGCTTGGAACCAGGCACGAGGTATTGACACGATTGTTCCAAATATTCCTCAGATTTTGCAATAGTTAACTGAGATGCTGGATAAAGGCCTTACCTTTTCATCCATTAAAATTCATGCCGCCTCCATTTCAGCTCATTGCAATGCAGAACCACCTATTTTGTCTCATCCATTACTAATGCAGTACCTCAGAGGGGCCAAAAACGTAAGATCCCCAAGGAGAGCACCAGTACCTACATGGGACCTCAACTATGTCTTGGAAAGACTTAACACTGCCTCCCTTTGAGCCAGCCTCTGCAGCTGATATAAAATTCTTGTCCTGGAAAACAGCTCTGCTCCTAGCAATAACCTCCGCTAGATGAGTCTCAAGAGTTACAGGCACTCATGGCTGTGGAACCTTTTATCATTTTCCATCCTGACAGGTTTCTCTGAGGACAAACCCAACATTTATGCTTAAGGTAGTGACGAGTGTGGCGCTTAACCAAACAATTCACTTGCCAACCTTTTACCCAAACCCACAGAATAACGGTGAGAGACTTCTGCATTCTTTGGACATTCACAGACAACTACGCTTCTACTTGGACAGAACCAAAGTTTTCAGAAAGACCGAACAACTTCTAGTAGCATATGCTGCAGGATCACAAGGAAAGCCTATTTCAAAGCAGATTATTTCAAAGTGGATAGGCCACTGCATTCGTTTCTGCTATTCACAGCATGGCAAATCAGTGCATAAGGGAATTGGGCCACATTCCACCAGAGCAGCAACCACTTCAGCAGCCTTCCTCAGAGTACCACCAACCAAAGACATCTTAGAGGCTGCAACTTGGAGTTCAGTGCATACTTTTACGAAGCACTATCACTTGCCTCTCTCTTCTAAATCCAGGGCAGGGTTTGCCACTGCAGATGTTCGTGTTTCACTGTTGCAGTCATTACACTTGGGTTATCCTGCTGGCAGGCTACCAGCAGTCGGCCTGAATTCCAAAGTCCTGGTCCGGCGTCGGTTGCTGTCGCCTCTTCCCTGACGTCAGTGCGCCAGGGGTATATAAGATGCAGCCGACGCCATTTTCTTCAGTCTTTCTTGTCGCATGGTGCCCGAAGCAAAAGCAGTTCGCAAGTGCCGGTTGGCCTACTCCTGAGATTTTCATTCCGAATCCAGAACCGAAGTCTTCTACAAAGCTAAGTACCCCGTTGGGGAAACTTTTTCTTGCCTCAGACCGATGTCAGTAAAAGTTAATAACCATTTTGGGGGGCAACTGACATCTGGGGGAAGAAAAACTGATGTAATGGCATTGGCTGCATGTTTTATACCCCTGACAACCTGACGTCATAGGAGAAGGGATAGCAACCGACACAGGACCCAAGACTTTGTTAATCAGGTCGACTGAGGGCTACATGCAGATAACCCAAATGTAATGACTGCAGCAGTGAATACACTCGAACATCTGCATTTATGGTAGGTGTACACAACTGTGCTTTTATCATTCCCTTTTAAGTCCATCCTCGTGATTCAGAAATTCTCTACCAGGAAAGCGTATAGTAGTCAATGGAAACGTTTTTCTATATGGGCCACTCAGCGGTCATTGGATCCCTTTACAGCACCTTTGTCGGTATTTATTGTTTTTCTGGCTAGCATTTTTCAAAAGGGCCCCAGTTTGTCTACCATCAAGGTTCAGCTGGCAGCCATATCTAATTTTCACGTAGGGATCGATACGTCTTTGGTGGCTTCCTCCAAACTGTGTAAGACCTTTCTCAAAGGTACCTTTCTTCTTAGACCACCCATAACTGATCCTGTCCCGCCGTAGAATTTTACCCTGTTGTTGCAGGCGTTAGTTTTTTCCCCCTTTGAACCTGTGGCTTCAATAGATATCAAAGTTTTGACATGGAAAACTGCCTTTCTGGTCGCCATTACTTCCACAGAAGAGTGTCTGAGCTTCAGGCTCTTTCGATCAAAATGCCATACATGATCTTCCATAAAGATAGGGTGTCTCTTCACAGTAACCCTTCTTTCCTTCCCAAGGTAGCTTCAGAAGCCAATATTAACTAGAATATAAACTCGCCAGTCTTTTTTCCTAACTATCAAAACAAGGGGGAATATAAATTGCATTTGCTCGATGTACATAGACAACTGAGGTTTTTATGTTCACAGGACCAATTTTTTCTGCAAGTCTGATCAACTTTGTGTCTTATGCCAAGCCCTTCTTTGATAAACGAGTCTCAAAAGTGACAATTGCTCACTGGATTTCACAATGCATTGGTCGAGTTTACTCAGAGAGGTTCATAGGTTGGTACTAGGCTATCAGTCCTAGGGGCCTATACAAGCCTAGCCATAACAATTCCCTGGCTATTTCTTCCCACACTATTTACTTCCCTAGACCCCTGTCTAGTAGAGCGACTGATGTGATCCCCAGGGTAAATTTCCTTTCTCCCATCCAATCGTCAAGGTTCCTTTTGAAGAGGGCCAAAGAGGCACTCTGCTTGACATGTATGGGCAATCTATTCCAGAGTCTGGGGAGTCTCTGGGCCAGGAAACTATCCCTCCAGCATGTTTTGTTTATTGTGATGATAAGGTTTAGATCCCTGGAGCGTGTGGCTCTGAGGGATTGGGATTTCTTTGTGTAGCATGTCCAACAGCTCTGGGTTTGACATGGCCTTGTATGTTAAGCAGAGATCGCCTCTGAGTAGACGATATGCGACAGAGTGTATAGCTGGAGTTTAAGACGGTCAGCGTAGGGCATCTGCTTTAGGCCTGTGATTCTTTTAGTGAGGTATTTCTGCGGCCTTTCCAGTTGGTTCAGATGTCTTGAGAGGTACATACCAAACGGGGCGTTGTATTCTATAATGGGTCTAATGAGGGATGAGTACAGTGGGACAATGAACTCCTTTTTTCTGGATGAAAAGCCCTTAGTGATGAGGTGTGCCACATAGAAGGATTTCCTGACTGTTGTGGCGATGTGGTTATCGAAGGTGAGGCCACTGTCCACCTGTGTCCCTAAGTCTCTTATCACACTTTCGGTGTTTAGTGTACTACCACCTATATGGTAATTCATGGATACATGTTTTGTGGGATAACTATACATTTCTTGGCATTGAGCTTGAGCCCATGGCTCTGGCACCTAGCATCTGTTTCTGTAAGGCCCTTTTGTAGAGTATCCACATCATTTGGGGATTCAGTAATGGCTCCCAGTTTGCAGTCATCTGCGAACTTTGTTATCCAGAGTCCCTTAGTGTTGGCCTGTACTTCAGAGAAGTAGATGCCAAACAAGAGCGGTCCCAGGACTGAACCCTGAGGTACTCCACTTGTCTGGAGCTGGATTTGGAGTTGGTACTTTTATAGTGTGGGTACTTCTATAGTGTGGATTCCATCAGTAAGCCAGTTAGCTACCCATTGGATGTCGTAGGGATTAATGCCCAGCTTAGTAAGTTTATCTATGATTCCAGAGTGGGGGATGGTGTCAAAGGCCTTGGCAAGGTCTAGATAGGCTGTGTGGATCATCTTACCCTTGTCCATGGCTCTGGAGACTGATTCGTAGAAATCAAATCCGGTTCAGGAGACAAGATCAGCTCTTCACGAACCCAAACTGGGTGGGGTCCAGTGTTTGAAGTTTGCCAATGTCTTTGTTTATAAGTTCTATAATACGCTCCATGGCTTTGCAGATAAGACTTGTCAGACTGATGGGACCGTAGTTTCCGGGATCCAAGGTGGATCCCCCCTTGTGGAGTGGGATAACTGTAGCTCTGTGCCACTCAGTGGGCACGAAACCTGAGGTGAGGCTATGATTAAACATGACACTTAGGTGAGGTGCCAGTTCATATTGTAGTTCATGTAGTACACAGCCCGGGATGTCATCTGGTGCCATGGATGCTGTATTCTTAGCTTTGGAGGGTGCGTTTTTTACCTGTGTGGCTGTTATTACCGGAATTTGGCAATCTTCCGGTATTGAGATGGGCCATTTAGGGGGTGAGAGGGGGGTGAAGTTGGCACTGAATCGATCTGCCAGCATATTGGCAGTATCCTTGGGATCAGTATATTTAATGCCATTCTGTTTTAGCTCAGAGCAGATCTGAGCATTGCCATTTAGATTCTTGACATAGTTATAGAATGCCTTGTGGTTGTCTTTGGAATCTTTGGCAATTTTATTTTCGTAACTAGCTTTGGAGGATTTTATGAGGGATCTCAGTTTCTTCCTGAGGCTGCTAAGGAAGTTTTTTGCATCCTGGTATTTTCCTCTCTTCTGCAACAGTGTCTTCCTTTTGTTGTAAAGTTTGTTTATGGCAGGGGACCACCAGATTGGCTTCCTTTTTTTGGATGAGAGCATCTTGGTTCTGTTTGGGATGGCACGATTCATGCATGAGTGGATGTGCTCGTACAGTGTCATAGTGTAGGATTCAGCAGTTGAACTTTCAGTTCCCATCTGCATGGGTGTCTTGAAGTTTGTCACTTCTGACTTGAGTAGCATGAAGTTGGCTTTGGAGAAGTTTTTTATGGAAGTTTCCTTACTTGGGGGGTGGGGGTGGGATGTGGATGTTAAGGGTGATTAGCTTATGGTCAGACCTGACTATCGAGGGGGTGACGATAGGTGTGGACCATCGATTTCCCATGTTGGTAATGACCAGGTCTAGGATATTGGAGCCCCTGGTGGGAGTATGGATTAGTTGATCCAGGGCGTTGGAATTTATGAATTCCAAGAACCATTAGGCAAAAGTTTTGGTACATGAGTAGTTTTCCCAGTTAATAGCAGGGTAGTTAACATCACCTAGTATTAGGGTGTTTGGTTCTATCTTAATATTTTCCAGTATGTTTAGAAAGGTGTAGTGAGAATCTTGGGGTATGGTGGGGGATCTGTAGCAAGCTACAATTTGGATTGCAGTCTTACCTAGTGTAAGTTGCGCATGTAGAATTTCAGACTCATTGTGTTTGGCAACTAGCCTGGTGGTGTGAATATCCTTGGTGAATATTGACACTCCTCCACCTTTAGTGTTTTGGTCCTGCTTTGGTGGCTGAAAAGTGTGGTAAGAGTTGTAGCCTGGTATTGCAGGGGTGCTCTCTGGAGCCTTGAACCAGGTCTCAGTTACTGCACAGATATTGATGTTCTCCATTTTTAGGAGTGCCTCGAGAGAGTGCATTTTGAGGTTTAGACTTCTAGCATTGAGTAGCATTACCTTCAGATTTTGCATGCTTGTACCTGTTACAGTGGTGGTTTTGTCCTTTGAACTTTGCCTAAAAAAAGGGCACTATAGGGGTGGCAAGAGCTTTAGCCAGTAACCTGAATCCCAGGGGCATCAGGTGTAGACCATCTCTGGCAAAGCATCGTGGTCTGTCAATCATGTCGTCCCAGGCATCAGATACTGGATCCCCTTTGAATGACACCAGAAGCTTAGCCAATTGTTGAAGTCAATCATTTTGTCCTTATATTGTGGTATCATTCTGGGCGAAGGCAGGATGCTACTCAGGGCTAGGGTCATACCTGCCTGGGCCACATGATCCGACAGCTCTTCCATGTCTCTCTTCATGTAGTCCAACATGGACAATGACAGAGTCATATTTGTACTTGCTGTGGAGTGACTTGAGTGCATGCGTTATGTGGCGGATCCTGGCAACCGACCGGCAGCTGACTGTTATTTTCTCCTTGTTCAACCTGGTGAGAGGGAGATCAGTATGCCGGACTATAGTCACCTATGACTAAAGTGTTGGATACATTGTCTTGCCTTAGGGGCTGTTGCTGGGTGGCACACTGGTATTGTGAACTATGTGACACTTTGATTGTGACTGGTGTTTGCGTTTCAGCTTCAGAGGTCCTTTGGTTGCTTGGACAGGTTACATTTAAGGGCCTCTGCATATTTGGGTTTAGTGTTGCTATATGTGGGTGTTGGTGGTGTGGGTTTAGAAGGGCTATGTGTTGCTTGAGGTTTAGTTTGGGTGTTAACCTTCTCTTGACTGTCTAGCACAATCTTGGGTGGAGAGAGCTTTGCTTCCATTTTGGCTATGTAAGTGCATCTCTCACAGGTTGTAGTGCTGGGTGGTAGGAGGAGAGGGTTGTCTGTGTACATGAGGCAAGTGCTGCATTACCCCAGTATGCCCAGATTCACGAGGTGGACAGGAGAAATCACTGGAAGCTGACCCTTGGTCATGCCTGGTTTGGTGCTTTTTTTTTTTTTTTTGTAAAGTACAGGAGCTATTTTCCCTTATTTTAGTAGGGTACTTTGCAATTATAGGCTGTTTACTGCCTACTATCAATTTCTCCTTGTTAACAAAGAGAGTTGAGTGCTTGTATCAGTTTAAGGCTTCCTAGTGCTTTCCAGCAGGTATTAGAAGTGGTAGTCACAGGGATGCTTAAAGGTAAGATGAAAAAAAAATGCACACTGCAGTATGCATTAGAGAAGTTAGATGTGAAAGTAGGTAACTTAAGATGTTCATCGTGTTACACTGCTGCAGTCATTACACTTGGGTTATCCTGCCCTCAGGCGGTTCCCCAGTCGGCCTGAGTTCCAAAGTCTGTTGCTGTCACCTCCTCCCTGACGTCAGTGCGACAGGAGTATATGCGATGCAGCCAACGCCATTTTCTTCAGTCTTTCTTGCCGCCCGGTGCCCGAAGCAAAAGCAGTTCGCAAGTGCCGGTCGGCCTACTCCTGAGATTTTCATTCTGAATCCAGAACAGAGGTCTTCTACAAAGCTAAGTACCCCGTTGGGGAAACGTTTTCTTGCCTCAGATCAATGTCAGTAAAAGTTAATAACTGTATTTCTTGTGGGTAGCAAAAACCTCATAAGGATTTCCATTCTTATTGTACCCCATGACAAGGCCCAGACCACGACGTCACTGGGTGTCGGTTTTGTGCTAAGTTTAACAAGCGCACTATTAAACGTCGGTTTGATTTTGCCCAACATTATTTTGGCAGAAAGCTCAATTACACCATGCCGTCAGAACTTCCGACGACCGGCATACATAAAAAGCACAAAAGACAAGGATAGGCATCCGAGGCCCAAAATTGACAACAAAGCCTCTTGTAGGCCAGTCGCCGGTTCTCCGGTTCTCAGCGAGGCGCCTTCGCAGCACCTGACGACCGCTTCTTTAGAACCACAGGCCGCCTCTGACTCCCACGTGGAGATGGCTAGGCCTTCGAACGCTCAAGATTTTCAGCCTACCGAAACTAACCCTACAGAGAGGGATCCAGAGTAGCTGAATAACCCGTAGCTTCAGAGGGTGTTTTCAGACCTGCTCAGTTAAGCATTAAATCTTCTGCTAAGTCTAAACCTCCTTTAAAAACAAAGAAACAAATACAGCATTCTCCAGGACAGGCCTCCATGCCTAAGAAACAAATGCTCAAAATGGCCGAAGACCTAATCACTCTGATCAGGGGGTCCCATCCCCCTCCTGATAAAAGGCCTAGACAGGATGCAGACTGACTCATCCGACCAGGTATCCATCTCTTCAGATTCATCCTCACACCCAGGGTACTCCTTACCCCCCTTATGAGGATTCTGATGCTTAGGAATCAGTACCTTCAGCCTCTCCGCCTGAGGACAAATCCTTTGGGGAAACCTTACATACCATGAGGGAGCATTTGCTTTTGGAAGGCCAGGATTACTCAGAATCCAAGAAAGGCTCAGAGACTTTCTTTTATTACCTCAACACAGACCCCTTGCTATTCCGCCAGTGTTAGATATTGTGGATGATGTGTATACTGAATCCAGCTTAAATCCTGATTCTTTACCTCCAGCCTCAGTTAAGCCTGACAGATACCAGAGTCCCGGACTCCCACAAGTTTCTTTACAAAAGCCCTGTTGCTGACCCTGAAACTATTTCTCAGGGACCCAAAGGGGTTAAGGCCTCATCAGCAAAGATCCAGTCCCCTCTGACAGATTCCAGAGCATTAGACAAATGGGGGAAGAAAGTATATACATCTGCAACTTTAGCAATGAGGGCCTTAAATTGCAAGTTTCACATGCTAAAATATCAGCAATTTTTGATGTCTCAGTTGAAACAAAAAATGCTTCCAGAATCAGATCCTCCTAATTTTAAGGAAATGCAGGATTTATTGCATGCAGCTGAACAAGTGGGAAAACGTACTTTGCAATGTGGTTTTGATTCTTTAGAGCCCTCCTGTAGAGCAGCAGTTACAGGTTCTGTCATTAGAAGACATGCTTGGTTAAAAGAACATACGTTACCAGATCATGTTAAAGCAAAACTATTGGATGCACCTTTGCAGCAGGATGTGTTGTTTGGAGTTAAGGCAGAAGAGGTATTAAAGAAAATGGAGGATAAGACACAATATATGCAAACGGTGAATGATTTCTTACAGGTTCAGCCTCCTCGATTTAGCAGAAATTGGCCAACAAAGAATTGATCCTTTCCAGTTACAGACCGACCTCAAAGGGGCAGATACAGACGTCCAAGAGGTATAGGTCAACCACAAGGTCCTTGCAGGCCTCGACAATGGAGTGCATCAGGCCAGAAAGAAAGGGAAGACAGGCCCCAACCATATAAAAAACGGCCCCAATGACTTCCCACTACAGCTGCCAAACAGTTCTCTCTTGGCAGCCCCCTTGGGAGGAAAACTGGCACTTTCTATCACAATTGGCATATGATCATCCAAGACAAATGGGTTCTCAACATTGTATCTCAAGGTTACAGGTTCCACTTTCACACTCTGCCAAGGTTAAAAGGAATGCCAAATCTGCCACCAAATCAATGGGCAGAGGCTCAAAAACAAATTACAGCACTCATGGACATGAGAACTATTCAAAAGGTACCACCACAGGAGCAAAGGACAAGGATTTTACTCAACTCTTTTCTGGTTCCCAGAAAGGAAAAAGCCTGGCGGCCCATTCTGGATCTTTCTTCTCTAAACACTTACCTGGATGTTCCGAAATTCAAAATGTTGACACTACAGCAACTTCTTCCCATGCTGGGCAAGAAAGCTTGTCTCGTAACCTTGGACCTCAAGGAGGCATACCTGCATGTCCCTATCAGACAAAACTGCAGAAGATACCTCATATTCAATGCACTACCAATTCTCTGCACTGCCCTTTGGCTTATCTACTGTGCCCATGGTCTTCACAAAGTGCCTGGCACCAGTAATTGCATTTTGCAGACAAAAAGGAATTCAAATTTATCCGTACCTGGACGACTGCCTGATTTAAGCAGAGAGCAAGGACATTCTTCTAAAGCATCTGGCGTTTGTAAAAGAAGTTAAGTTGCCTACGGTACACAGTAAATGAAAAGAAATCAAAGCTAGTGCCCTCACAAGAGGTAATATTCCTGGGTGCCAGCTTGAATACAACGGCCCAGATGGCTTATCTCACGCCAGACGAGCAAGAACTGACTCAATATTTTCAATTGATGGCAACAAGAGTGCAACCCCCTGCAAGAAAAATTCTGCAGGCCTTGGTTACATGGCATATTGCATACTACTAATTCCATATGCCAGACTGCATATGAGGAAACTACAATGGTACCTAAAGAGTGTCTGGTCTCAACACTGTCAAAGTTTGGAAACAGTTGTACCACTAATTCCTTGACTTCAACAGGAGTTTCGATGGTGGGCTCAAGCTTGTCACCTCAACAAGGGACAGCCTTTCACTCAACCCACAGCCAGGCAAGCACTGACGACAGATGCATCAGATTACGCCTGGGGAGCACACATGGCAGGAAAATGTATTCAGGGCAAGTGGGCCTCAGAACAAAGGCATCTTCACATCAATCAAAAAGAGATGCTAGCTGTACAAAATGCCCTTATAGCTTTCAAGGACCTTCTGCATCCATGAAAACTACTACTAAAGACAGACAACACCACAGTTGTGGTACATAAGCAAGGGGGCACTCACTCTTATCCCCTCTGCAGACAAGCCATGACCTTGTGGAACACAGCTCTAACCTATCAAGTTCATCTGCTAACACAATTCCTGTCAGGAGTGAAAAACACCCTGGCAGACGACTTGAGCAGAAATATCCTGGATCCCCACGAATGGGATTTGAATCCACAAATATTCAGAATGATAACACAAAAATGGTGAAGTCCGGACATAGATCTGTTTGCATCCCCAATGAACTGCCAGAAATTCTGCACAAAGACTTACCATCCACAAGCATGGAAAGTGGTGGATGCCCTCTCATTCAGCTGGAAAAACCTACAAGTATATGCTTTCCCACCACTACCTCTCTTTCCAAAGGTACTCGTGAAAGCCAGGCAAGAAGAGCCAAAGATGATCCCGATTGCCCCAGACTGTCCACGCCAGCACTGGTACCCAATCTTAAAGAACTTAGCACAAGGACCACCCTGGATTTTGCCTCAAATCCCGCATCTTCTGACTCAGCACAACAATCAGATACTTCACAGCCAGCTAAAGACTTTAAACCTGGTTGCATGGAAGATTCCTTAGTCAAGCAAGCAATGCCTCTCTCCAAAGCTGTTATGGAAGTCATTCTGGAGGCCAGAAGGCCTAGTACCAGGAAAGCCTATTCAGATAAATGGAAGAGATTCTTTGCCTGGAACCAGGCTCACAGCCTTGACCCTCTTGTCCCAAATATTCCTCGGATACTACAATATTTAACTGACATGCTGGACAAAGGCTCCTTTTCATCCATCAAGATCCACGCATCTCACATATCTGCTCATTACAACACGGATCCACCAATTTTCTCTAATCCCTTGCTAAAACAGTACCTCAGAGGGGCTAAAAACATAAGACCACCCCGTAGAGCACCTACTCCAACTTGGGACCTCAACTTCGTGTTGGAAAAATTAACTTTACCTCCTTTTGAGCCAGCTAACACAGCAGATTTAAAATGTATCTTTTGAAAAACTGCTCTGCTCCTGGCAATAACATCAGCACGAAGCGTTTCAGAATTAAGCACTAATGGCAGTGGAACCTTTCATCATTTTCCACCAAGACAGGGTGTCTTTAAGAACTAACCTTACTTTTATGCCAAAGGTGGTATCAAGTGTGGCTCTAAACCAAACTATTCACTTGCCAACTTTTTATCCAAATCCACAGAAGAAAGGGGAGAGACTACTGCATTCTTTAGACATACACAGGCAGTTACGCTTTTACTTGGACAAAACCAAAGCTTTCAGAAAAACTGAGCAGTTATTGGTAGCATATGCTGCAGGAGCACAGGGAAAAGCCATTTCAAAACAGACTATTTCAAAATGGATAAGTCACTGTATACGTTTCTGCTATACACACCATGGGAAAACCTGTACCTAAAGCATTAGATCTCACTCCACCAGGGCAACAGCCTCTTCAACTGCCTACCTCAGAGGAGTACCTACCAATGACATTTTAGAAGCAGCTACTTGGAGTTCTGTACATACCTTCACCAAGCATTACCATCTGCCTCTATATTCTAAATCCATAGCTGGCTTTGCCACTGCAGTGCTGCTGGGCCTTATAGCCACCCCTAATGCCTTATAGAACCAGCCACCCTACCTCAGCTTTGGGATTCTACCCAAGTGTAATGACTGCAGCAGTGTAACACGATGAACATAGTACAGTTTTGTACCTACCATAAATGTAGATGTTCGAGTGTATACACTGCTGCAGTCCAGGTTACCCTCCCTCCTTCCCCTCTTTCTTGCTGGTACGTACCTATGTCTTCTACCCTTTACTACCTATGGGGAGTATTTGCTGATAACTGAAGGTTGTTGATTGCTTTTCTTATGTATGTTTTATTAGCAATTTGAATTGCCTACCTTTTGGGGGGCACCTGACATCTGGGGCAAGAAAAACTGAAGAAAATGGCGTCTGCCATCTTGTATACCCCTGTCGCAGTGACGTCCGGGTGGAGGCGACAGCAACCAACGCCGAACCAAGACTTTGGAGCTCAGGCCAACTGGGGAACCGCCTGACAGCAGGATAACCCAAGTGTAATGACTGCAGCAGTGTATACACTTGAACATCTACATTTATGGTAGGTACAAAACTTTACTTTTTACCTGTTTAAGAAGTTAAGGTTTTATAGAGAGTTACTATTTTAAAACAGCAAGATGGGTTGAAATGGGTGGTCACTTTTGTATTCTGGTACTATGGAATACAGTAGGATGGCCAATAAATTTAAATAGCTGAAGGGGAGGAGCTTTTGATTTTATGATTACTCACACAAGCCAGTGAAAATAGAGAGAAAATGAGATATATGGTCAGATTAACATAAGAGGCAGGCAACTAGAAAGACAGTGGTATTTAACAAGACAACTGTAACTGGGTGGGAGGGTGGGAAAAATTCTGCCTGACTCAGAAGAGAGAGAGCTGTGGTTAAGCTGTGTTACAGCAGAATGCAAGTAAAACACAAAGTAAAGAAAACAAACCACAGTATTCAAAATATACAAAATACAAAAAATAAAAGCAAACTAACCTTTCCTTCACAGCAAAGTGTAGCAGAGTCTGGATGCGCCTTTCTGGAAATGCCTCTACCAGGGAGACTGAAGGCTCATTCGACTTGATCTGTGGCTACATCAGCGGCCTTTTGGTCTAGAGTATCCTTGGATGAAGTTTGTTCCGCTGCCTCTTGGGCTTCATCTCACACCTTTAGCTCACATTGCAAATTAGACCTTGTCTCTAGGAATAGAGCATCCTTTGCCTCTGTGGTGCTCCAGAACATCCTTCCATGAGGGCTGCCCAAGAACTAGGTAGCTGGGGACTCTGTCCCACAGGTTGAAGAGCAAATGAAGTTAAACTACTTCAGATAAAGAAGTTATGTACTCACCTTAACGTTCCGTCTGTGTAGTTCTACTTCATTTGCCTTCAACCTTCCCTCCCTCCTTCCCCCTGACCTTAACTTCAAATTGTTATTGTTGCGATCCTTTCCCTGATCTAGGCTAGTTTGAGTTTGTCAGTTATTGTTGGTAGATAAGGTGCTTTCTGGTCGGGTGTCTGCTCCTATTAGGCAGCAAACTCAATCTGAAGGGAGACAGGGAGGCATTATTGGTAAGGGGAGGTGATTGATGCTCGGAGCCATAGCTGGAAAATGCGGCAGTGTTGGTTCAGGTTTTCAGCCATGTGGTCCTATTAAACTGTCAGATTGCGTGAGGTGGTTTCTTTGAAGAAGCATTGTATATCCAAGGATTGGGTCAGTGAAGTGTTACAGATATTTCCTTGGTGAGGTTTGTTATTCCTTTTGTAGTTATATGCTTAAGCCAGTTTACGGTTGTGGAGGAACTGGAGCCTGTTTTGGTGTGTAGCAGGAATAAGGCAGATTGACATATTGTCCAGGATTAGGTCATGACAATCGGTGTATATTCGTGTGTTTGTGTTTGTATTGTGTGTAGATATAGATGTAAATAGATACACACACCGACATGGCAATTTGGAAGACTGCCTGACAGCTAGTTCATCTCTGGCATGACTTTGAAATGGGTAGGGAACTGTAGCTTCTGAAGTCCCAGACAGACAAGGGGAGGACCTGAAGATTGCTGATAAATGGTAACCAAGTGAACTGAACTGAAGCACCAAGCACTTTGCTGTAGCACGAAGTGCTGTGATGCCTTTGATATGGCATGCCCTTGAAAAAACTGTTGGACTACAGAATGAGCTTTTCTTACTTGGATTTATGCACACTGGTCAGAGTTTGTTATAACCAGCTATTTCCCCTCAATATTAAGTGGTACAGTATTTATGGTTTGTGTCCTTTTTTGACAAGTCTTATGAATCTGTACTAAAAGTTAAGGTGATCTTTTCGAATATGTATTTTTGTAGACAAATTTGAAGTTTGGCAACATTTTTATTGAGGTAATTACCATTTTGTAGAGTCATTACTATATGTGTTATTCTGTAGTCTGTTTTTCACTTTATAAACTAGAACAGTAGTCGAAAAATGAAGTGAGCACTGCTGGCAACCCTTATCAAGATAAGCAAGAATCACCCTCCCTGATTTTATTGAATCCTGTTTAATTGTGGTTAATGTTTAATACTTTGTTTCTGTTCTTTAAAGTGGTGTGTTAATGCCATTGTAAGGTAGAGATTGGAAGCATGCACTTGTCATTCTCCATTACCTCTTCAGAGAATGCCATAAAATTCAGAAGGCAAGATCTGTCTTAGGTCCATTTCTGTATGTAACAAAGTAGATCCCTTGTATCGTTTTGTATAAAGTGCATTGTGACTGCATATCATCTTTCTTTGGCATCAGTTTTGTGATTCCTACCAAAGATTTTTGTTTACCTGTATGTTTGTGTTTTGATGTATATACAGAAAAGTTGGCAATCCTCCAAAAGTCTTGATTAGTAACCGGGGCAAAGTTGAGAATGGTGTCTATAATGATTTAATGCATAATTGTTTCTTTCCATTGACAAGGTACAGGGAGGATGAATGCTGTTAGTTACTATTTGGACATTGTTTGATGTTTATCTTGTTTGAATAGGATTGTATCACTGTTTTTTTTTTAATACATCTTTTGAGTTTAGGCAGGCAGTCTGTCATGCTTGGGTGAAAGGGGTGTAGATGTGTTGTAGTTTAGTGATGATCTATTGAAAGCCAGTGGTATTTTCTTAAATTAATGGCTTTTAGATGTTGTACAGGCCTTAGGCACTACCATCCCTATCTTATCCCATGGGATCCACAGCAGTGAAAGGAGGGTATACCGTGGTATCTGTGATAGGTGTTTTGGATGTTTAAAGCAGTGTTCATTATTGGTACAGCTGTCAGCATCCTCCAAGAAGTGGAAAGCTTCAAAGTCAGTTTATCAAGCTACTCTGCACTTTTTTGTATGTTTTTCATTATTTGGTGAGAAGGGATGAATTGAGGAAGCCTATGAAAATAGTTTAGGATAGAGCATTTTTATTCAGTGCTTCCACTTCTTTTGGGAGAAAGGTGATGTTGATCAGGTAAAGCCTTCTGTTTAGATGTTCTTCGTGTTTCACTGTTGCAGTCATTACATTTGTGGTAATCTGCTGGTAGGTTGCCCTCAGTCGGCCTGATTAACTAAGTCTTGGGTCCTGCGTAGGTTGCTGTCCCTTCCATGACGTCAGGTCGTCAGGGGTATAAAACATGCAGCCGATGCCATTACATCAGTTTTTCTTGCCGTGCAGTGCCCGAAGCAGAAGCAGTTCATAAGTGCCGGCCGACTCCTGAAATATTCGTTTGAGTTTCAGAACCGAAGTCTTCAACTAAAAGCTAAGTACCCCGTTGGGAAAACTTTTTCTTGCTCCTTACCGATGTCAGTAAAAGTTAATAATTGCATTACTTGTGTGAAGCAAGTACCTCATAAAGATTTTCATTTGTACTGTATTCCTTGCTTAGGCCCTGACCACAACGTACCTTGCTGTCGGTCTTGTGCTACATTTAATAAACACACTATTAAACGTCTGTATATTTTTGCCTCTAAATATTTTGGCTCACGATTTAATTATCCAAAAATGTTGGTTAGCAATCCGACTACCGGAATACCTAAAACCGCAAAGAAACAGACAGACGGTTGAGGTCCAAAACGGACGATGACGCTTCTCCTCCTAAGCCAGTTGCTGGTTCGCCGCTACTCAGTGAGGCGCTTTCGCAGCCCCTGATACCCGCTACTTCTGATTTGCAGGCCTCTACTGAGACCCATTCGGAGTCCGGTATGCCATGAGATGCTTCAATTATGGAACCCGCGGATGTCTCTACCTTAGATGGGTCCGGAGCCGCTGTGCAGGCACCGGCTTCTGAGGGTGTTTTCAGGCCTACAGATTTGTATATTAGACCGACGCCATCTTCAAAACCAAAGCCAAAATCTAAATCTGTCTAAAAAAACGACGCCTGGGCCACATGTGCAGGCCCCCTATGCCTAAAAACAAATGATCAAAATGGCTGAAGATTTGATTACTCTGATCAGGGGTAGCCAACCCCCTCCTTCTAAGAAGCCTAGGCAAGACATTGATTATGACTCTTCTCAACAGGATTCTATTCCTTCTGACTCTTCTAATGAACAGGATTTGTCTATACCTGCTTATGAGGACTCTGATGCAGAAGATTCCATTCCTTCTGCTTCCCCCTGAGGATTTTTCCTTTGGGGAAACTTTACATACCTTAAGGGAACATTTCCACCAGGCAAGTCAGGATGTCTCTGAATCTAAAGAGACTTAGGCATTTTCTTCTTCTTTCTCAGCATAGGCCATTGGGCTATACCTCCTGTTCTAGACATTGCTGATGTTTTTTTCAGAATCTAGTATGGCTTCTGATTCTCTGCCTTCGGCTCCTTGTAAGCCAGACAGATACTACAGGGTTCCTAACTCTCACAAATTCCTTTTCAAAAATCCTACTGCAGATCCGGAAACCATTTCTCAGAGTCCCAAGGGCATTAAGGCCTCTACTGCTAAAAATCCTACCCCTTCTGATAGAGATTCCAGGGCGCTGGATAGATGGGGTAAGAAGGTTTACACTTCTGCAACCTTGGCAATCAGGGCTTTAAACTGTCAATTTCATATGCTTAAATATCAACAGCATATCATGGGACTGCTTAAACAGAAAATGATTTTAATTTCTGACTCTGTGAAAATAAAGATTTACAGGAATTATTGCATTCAGCTGAACAAGTTGGAAGACATACTTTGCAATGTGGATGTTCATCGTGCATACAGCTGCAGTCATAACAGATGGGTTCTCCTGCCGTCAGGCGGGTCCTCGGTCGGCCGAATTCCAAAGTCTAGGTCCGGCGTCGGTTGTCATCGCTTTCTTTCCTGACGTCAGTGCGACGGGTATATAAGACACAGCCGACGCCATTTTCTTCAGTCTTTTTTGCCGCGCGGTGCCCGAAGCAGAAGCAGTTCGCAAGTGCCGGTCGGCCAGCTCCTGAAATTACGAAAATTTGGAAACCGAAGTCTTCTTTAAAGCTAAGTACCCCGTTGGGGAATCTTTTCTTGCCTCAGACCGATGTTAGACAAAGTTAACAATTGTATTTCTTGTGGGAAGCAAAAACCTCATAAGGATTTCCATTCCCTCTGTATACCTTGTTTAGGCCCAGACCACGACGTCTCAGGCTGTCGCTTTTGCGCTGCTTTCAATAAACGCACTATTAAGCGTCAGGCGGAGTTCACCCAGCACTTTTTTGGTAAAGCTTTTGATTATAAAATGTCGTCGGAGACTCCGACTACCGTTTTGTCCAAAAAACGCAAGGACAAAGACCGACACGCGAGGTCCGCGGTCTCCACCGACACCACGCCAAAACCGGCTGCACGTGGTCCGGTTCTCAGCGAGGCGCCTACGCAGCCCCTGACTACTGACGACACTTCTCTGGCGGTGTCTAATGTAACCGAGACCGCAGGTGCTTCGGCCCATACCCAGACTACAGCTACCGAAGCCACTGTGAGTGTTGAGCCTCCTAATGTGGACAGGTCCACTTCCACCCATGGTGTCTTTAGACCCTCATCTTCCTTTTCCATAAAGGCCTTTACTAAGTCCAAATCAGCCATGCATCCCAAGAGGCCTGTTGCACAGGGCCCATCTCCAGGCCCCATGCCTAAAAAGCAGATGCTAAAAATGGCTGAGGATTTAATTACTCTTATCAGGGGTTCCCAACCCCCTCCGGACAAGAGACCCAGAGTGGAGGAAGATTCTCCCTCTTCTAACCAGGGCTCCGTTATTTCAGAACATTCTGATGAAGAGGAACACTCGTACTCCCCTTTTGACGATTCTGATGCAGAGCAGTCCATTCCTTCTGTATCTCCCCCTGAGGATTTTTCTTTTGGGGAAACCTTGCATACCTTGAGGGAACACTTCCATTGGGGAGGCCAAGACTTTTCTGATTCCAAGAAAAGACTTAGGGAATTTCTTTTGCTACCTCAGCACAGACCTCTGGCAATACCTCCTGTCTTGGACATACTTGATGTTTATTCGGAGGCTTGCCTTAATCCGGATTCCCTGCCTCCTGCCCCAGTCAAGCCTGATAGGTACTACAGAGTTCCTAACTCTCACCAATTTCTTTACAAAAGCCATAATGCTGACCCTGAAACCATTTCTCAAGGCCCCAAGGGAATGAAGGCCTCTACTGCTAAGAATCCACTACCTTCCGAAAGAGAGTCTAGATCCTTAGAAAGGTGGGGAAAAGGTATATACCTCGCCACCCTAGCCATGAGGGCCTTAAATTGTCAGTTCCATATGCTTAAATATCAGCAGTTTCTGTTATCACAATTAAGGAATAAAATGTCACAACCTGAACAACCAGATTTGAAGGAGTTGCAGGATATGATGCATAGTGCAGAACAAGTGGGTAAACACACCTTACAATGTGGCTATGATGCTCTAGAGGCCTCAAGTAGACCTGCTGTTACAGGATCAGTCATTCGTAGACATGCCTGGCTTAGGGAACAAACCTTGCCTGATCATGTTAAAGCTAAACTACTAGATGCTCCTTTACAAAAGTATATATTATTTGGTACTAATGCTGAGGAGATACTACGGAAAATGGAAGAAAAAGCTAAATCTATGCAAACTGTCAAAGCTTTTCTACAGGTTCAACCACCACGTTTTAGCAGAAATTGGCCTTCAAAAAACTGGTCCTTTCCAGCCACGGACAAGCCCCAAAGAGGTAGATACAGGCACACAAGGGGCAGAGGACATTCTCAAGGATCATATAGAGGCAGACAAGGGCAAACTCCAGCACCAAGAGGTGGTGAAGAAAGTGCACAACAATACAGGAAACAAACCCAATGACTTTCCCCTTTTCATGCCAAGAAAGTCTCTGCTGGCAGCACCCTTGGGAGGAAAGCTGGCATTATTTACAAGAAATTGGCATATCACAACAGACAAATGGATCCTGGACATTGTAAACAGAGGCTACAGATTTCATTTTCACACTCTTCCAAAAATGAGAGGCATGCCAAACCTGCCACACAATCAAAGGGCAGAGGCTCAAATACAAATTTCAAAGCTCATGGACATGAAAGCTATTCAAGAGGTACCTACTCAAGAACAAGGTCAAGGTTTTTATTCCAGACTATTCCTGGAAAGGAAAGGAACCGACTGGAGACCCATTTTGGACTTATCCATCCTAAACACATTTCTACTCGTACCATAATTCATGATGCTCACCTTACAGCAGCTTCTTCCCATGCTGGGCAAGGAGTCTTGGCTGGTAACATTGGACCTCAAGGAGGCATACCTGCATGTCCCAATCAGACAAAGCTGCAGAAGATACCTCAGATTTCTTGCAGGTTCAATCCACTATCAATTCTCTGCATTGCCCTTTGGCTTATCTACTGCGCCCAGAGTATTCACGAAATGCCTGGCATCAGTAATTGCCTACTGCAGACTTCAAGGGATACAAATTTACCCTTATTTGGACGATTGCCTGATCCAGGCGGACAGCAAACACATACTTCTGGAACATCTGGCTTATGTAACATGGTTATTGAATTCTGTGGGATACACAGTCAACAAAGAGAAATCCAGGCTAACACCATCTCAGAAAATAACTTTCCTGGGTGCCAACTTGGACACAAACACCCAGATGGCCTATCTTACACCAGAAAAACGGGCAACTAACTCAGTACTTCAAAATACTAGCAAATTGTACCAGGCTAACTGCAAGGAAAATCCTGCAGGCTCTGGGCTTCATGGCATCTTGCATTCTTCTAATCCCATGTGCAAAGTTGCATATGAGGAAACGTCAATGGTACCTAAAAAAACTATGGTCTCAACACAGCCACAGTTTGGAAACAATAATACCAATAATCCCATGTTTGCAAAAGGAATTTCTATGGTGGGCCCAAGCATGCCAAACAAACACAGGTCTACCATTCTGCAAGCCTCAAGCAAATCAAGTCATGACAACAGACGCCTCAGACTACGCCTGGGGAGCACACATGACAGACAGGTGCATTCAGGGCAAATGGTCCCAAAAGGAAAAGCACCTTCACATCAATCAAAAGGAAATGCTAGCAGTGATAAATGCAATTGCAGCTTTCAAGGACCTCCTGCATCCAGGGCAATTATTGATGAGAACAGACAACACCACAGTAATGTGGTACATAAACAAACAAGGAGGAACACATTCATACCCCCTGTGCAGGCTAGCCATGTCACTTTGGAACTTGGCTCTGGAATGACAAATCGAACTTCAAGCACAGTACCTGCCAGGATTGGAAAACACGCTGGCAGACAATCTAAGCAGAACTATGACAGACCCACACGAATGGAAGTTGCATCCTCAAGTGTTTACAAAGATAATCCAAGCGTGGGGAAGGCCAGACATAGATCTCTTTGCCTCCCACAGGAATCATCAATTGACAAAGTTCTGCTCAAGGACCTTCCATCCAAAGGCCTGGAGAGTGGACGCCCTTTCTTTCAGTTGGACAGCACGGACAGTTTACGCCTTCCCACCTTTGCCTCTTCTGCCCAAGGTGCTCTTGAAAGCAAGAGCAGACAGACCGAAGATGATACTGATTGCTCCAGACTGGCCAAGACAACACTGGTACCCACTCCTGAGGAGCCTAACACATACTCCTCCCTGGACCCTACCTCTAATGCCTCTTCTACTGACTCAGCACAGCTACAAAACTCTTCACAGTCAGCTGAAAACACTCAATCTGGCTGCATGGAAAATTCCTTAACACCACAACAGACCCTACTCTCCAAAGAGGTGCAGGATGTCATTTTGGAGGCCAGAAGGCCATCTACTAGAAAGGCTTACTCCAAAATAGAAACGGTTTTGCGCTTGGAATGAGAAAAAGGCCAGGATCCTAGAAAACTGAATTTGCCTCAGATATTACAGTATCTAGCTGAGCTGTTGAACAGTGGACTTTCATTTTCCTCCATCAAAATTCATGCCTCAGCCATTTCTGCAGAATACAACACTGATCCACCTTATTCTCTCACCCACTCTTAAGACAGTTCCTCAGAGGGGCTAAGAATATAAGACCTCCAAGGAAACAACCAATACCAGCCTGGGATCTTAATTACATTCTAGAAAAATTAACATTGCCTCCCTTTGAACCAGCTGCCTCAACAGATTTGCAATATTTGTCCTGGAAAACAGCTTTCCTTCTGGCCATTACCTCAGCTCGTAGGGTTTGAACTACAAGCCCTCATGGCTGCGCAGCCCTTTCTCATCTTCCATCAGGACAGGGTTTCCCTATGAACCAACCCGTCATTTATGCCTAAGGTAGTATCCAGGGTAGCTTTAAATCAGGCCATACACTTGCCTACCTTTTACCCCAATCCTCAAAACAAAGGGGAAAGGCTGCTACATTCCTTAGACATCCATAGACAGCTACGTTACTATTTGGACAGAACAAAGCCTTTCAGGAAATCAGAACAACTCTTTGTGTCCTATGCTGTAGGAGCTCAAGGGAAGCCAATTTCCAAACAGACAATTTCGAAATGGATAGGCCACTGCATATGGTTTTGTTACTCCTTTCATGGTAAATCTGTACCTGCAGGCATCAGATCCCACTCCACAAGGGCCACAGCTACCTCTGCAGCCTTCCTCAGAGGAGTACCTACCAAAGATGTTTTGGAGGCAGCCACTTGGAGTTCTGTGCATACCTTCACTAAACACTACCATCTACCTTTATACTCCAAAACTAGAGCAGGCTTTGCTACTGCTATGTTGCAGGGCATTCTGGCTCCTCCCAGTTCCACCTAGTGCCTACCACCCTGTGCGTAGCTTTGGGATTCTACCCATCTGTTATGACTGAAGCTGTATGCACGATGAACATAGTACAGTTTTGTACCTACCATAAATGTAGATGTTCGAGTGCCAATACAGCTGCAGTCCAGGTTTCCCCCTCCTTCCCCTCTGGGTACAGACCTAGTGGCTAACTCCTCATCTTACAACTTGATTGGGTTATCCTTCTATGGTGTATTTGCTTGCAACTACTGTTTTTTGATTATATTGTAATGCATGATTATATTATATATATATATATAGATATATAGATATATATATATATTTTTTTTTTATATATATATGTTGCCTTCCTTCTGGGGGCACCTGACATCTGGGGCAAGAAAGACTGAAGAAAATGGCGTCGGCTGTGTCTTGTATACCCCTGTCGCACTGACGTCAGGAAAGAAAGTGACGACAACCGACGCTGGACCTAGACTTTGGAATTCGGCCGACCGAGGACCCGCCTGACGGCAGGAGAACCCACTTGTTATGACTGCGGCTGTATTAGCACTCGAACATCTACATTTATGGTAGGTACAAAACTGAACTTTTTGATTCTTTGGAGGCCTCTTGCAGGGCTGCTGTAACTGGGTCTGTGCTAAGAAGGCATGGTTGGCTCAGAGAGCAAACTCTGCCTGATCATGTTAAAGCAAAATTGTTGGACGCTCCTTTACAACAGGACCGTCTCTCTGGTAATAAGGCTGAAGAAGTTTTAAAAAAGATGGAAGATGAAGCTAAATCTATGCAAACTGTGAAAGATTTTTTACAAGTGCAACCTCCAAGGGTTTAGTAGGCACTGACCTACTTCAGAACTGGTCCTTTCTAGTTCCTTCGAGAGCCAATCAAGTCAAACCCAGACATTCCAAAGGCTCCAGGTTTCAGTCACAAGGGACTTTTAGGACAAAACAGTGGGGTACCTCCACCTCCAAATCTGGAAACAACAAGGCACCTCCCTATGGTAAACAGTCTCAATGACTTCCCTATACACTCACCAAGCACTTACCTTTTAGCTGCCCCTTTGGGGGGAAAACTGGCACTTCATGCAAGAAACTGACAACTTATAACCCAGGACAAATGGGTTTTAAATATAGTGTCCCAGGGATACAGATTTCATTTCCACACATTGCCAGTCCCAAGCGGATGGCCAGACCTTCCCCAAATCATTGGGCAGAGGCCCAGAAACATGTAGTGTCCCTCATGAACATGGGAGCTATTCAACCTGTACCAGAAGAAGAAAAGGGACAAGGTTTCTATTCAAGACTTTTCTTGGTACCCAGAAAAGACAAATCATGGCGTCCAATTCTGGACTTATCTACTCTAAACACATTTCTGGACATCCCAAAATTCAAGATGCTGACTCTTCAACAGTTACTTCCTATGCTAGGCAAACATGCCTGGTTGGTAACTTTAGACTTAAGAGGCTTACCTGCATATCCCAATCAGGGAATCATGTAGAAGATACCTCCGTTTCAAAGCAGGCTACTTGCATTACCAGTTCTCTGCACTGCCCTTTGGCTTATCTACTGAGCTCAGGGTCTTCACAAAGTGCCTGGCCCCAGTAATTGCATTTTGCAGGCAAAGATTTTCAAATATATCCATACCTGGACGATTGTCTAATTCAGGCAGAAAACAAGGACATTCTTCTAAAGCATCTGGCGTTTGTAAAAACCGTTCTAACTTGTCTAGGGTACACCATAAACGAAAAGAAATCACAACTGGTACCCTCTCAAAAAATTACATTCCTTGGTGCAAGCTTGAATACAACTGCCCAGATGGTTTACCTTACGCCAGAAAAGCAAATTCATTTGGTAACTTACTTCAAACAGGTGGCCACAAAAACCCTGCTATCTTCAAGACAAATTCTGCAAGCCTTTGGGTTCATGGCCTCCTGCATTCTTCTAATTCCATATGCAAGGCTGCATATGAGGAAACAGTGGTACTTAAAAAGTTTATGGAGTCAACATTGCCACAGCCTGGAAACAATGATTCCTATCATACCTTGCTTGCAACTAGAGTTCCTATGGTGGGCAGAGGCCTGCCACCAAAACAAGGAACGGCCATTCACTCCACCCCCTGACGCCCAAACCCTAACTACAGATGCATCAGAATATGCTATGGGGTCTCATCTGGCAGGGAAGTGCATTCAGGGCAAATGGAGCCCAAATCAAATGCACCTTCATGTCAATATGAAAGAGATGCTAGCTGTACAGAATGCACTGACAGCCTTCAAGGACTACCTCCATCCAGCGCAATTAATGATGGACAGAAAACACCACAGTTATGTAGTACATAAACAAGCAGCGGGGTACCCACTCCTACCCCCGTTGCAGACTAACCATGGCATTGTGGAGCACTGCCTTGACCTTCCAAATACAACTACAAGCTCAATTCCTGCCAGGAAAGCTAAATACTCTGGCAGACGAACTAAGCAAAAATCGCATGGACCCCCACAGGAAAGGAAACTGGAACCACGGATTTTCAACATGTTGACACGCAAATGGGGGGAGTCCAGACATAGTTCTGGGGTGAGGGAAAAGATCTGTCAGTTGGACAAATTCTGCACAAGAACTCATCTCAAAAAAGCCTGGAAAGTGGATGCTCTATCAGTCTATGCTTTTCCCCCACTGCCTCTGCTCTCCAAAGTTCTACTAAAAGTTATCCAGGACAACCCAAAAATAATTCTGATTGCTCCAGACTGGCCTCGAAAACACTGGTACTCACTCCTGCGCAATGTGCCACACCTTTCACCGTGGCACCTGCCTCAGACACCTTACTGTCTCAGCAGAACAAATTCTGCACGCTCAACTCCAAACTTTGATTCTTACAGCGTGGCTAATCACCTAACTTCACCCTTAGCATACTTCAGCAAACCTGTGATGGATGTAATTTTGGAGGCGAGAAGGCCTAGTACTAGAAAATCTTAAGCTGACAAATGGAAAAGATTCTGTGCCTGGAAACAATCACAAGGAATAAGCACAGCAGTACCCCACATTCCTCAGATTTTACAATACTTAACTGAGATGCTTAACAAGGGCCTGTCCTTTTCTTCCATAAAAATCCATACCTCAGCCATTTCAGCTCATTATAACACAGAACCCTCCCCTCTTCTCTCATCCTCTGCTAAAGCAGTGTCTCAGAGGGGCCAAAAACCTAAGACCACCCAGGAGAGCTCCAACCCCTTCATGGGACCTCAATTTTGTACTGGAAAAACTCACTGTCCCTCCTTTCGAGCTAGCTGCTACTGCAGACTTAAGATTTCTCTCCTGGAAAACAGCATTCTTTTTAGCAGTCACTTCAGGTAAAAGGATTTCTGAATTACAGGCTCTTATGGCAGTGGAGCCTTTCATTATTTTTCATGCGGGCAAGGTGTGTCTCAGGACCAATCCATCCTTCATGTCTAAGGTGGTATCCAGTGTGGCTCTTAGACCATTCATTTGCCAACTATCTTTCCCAATCCACAGAACAAGGGAGAGCGGATTCTGCATTCGTTGGATGTACACAGACAACTTAGATTTTACTTAGGAAGAAATCTCTAACAAAATCTGAACAATTACTGGTGGCATTTTGCTGCAGGGGCAGACGGAAAGGCTATTTCAATGCAGACTATTTCCAAATGGATAAGCCGTTAGTTTCTGCTATATGCACCATGGTAAACATATCCCCAGGGTATCAGATCTCATTCCACCAGGGCTGCTTCTACTTCTACAGCCTTTCTCAGAGGTGTTCCTACCAGAGACATTCTAGAAGCTGCTACCCTGGAGCTCAGTTCATACGTTACCATTTACCTTCTCTAAATCCAGAGCTGGCTTTGCCACTGCTGTCCTGCAGGGCCTTATGCTGTATAAATCCATCCTCCCCAACCATAGCTTTGGGAATCTACCCAGATGTAATGACTGCAACAGTGAAACACGAAGAACATAGAGTTGTGTACACTTACCATAAATGTAGATGTTCAAGTATATTCACTGTTGGGAGTCCTGGTTACCCTCCCTCCAGCCCCTTGTTTTCTCTTACTATACCTCTGCTTTTTTTTACTATGCTTAAAAGCCTTTTTGGTGTATTTGCTTGTTTGGAGGTATATTTTTTCTGTTTTTAATTGTATATATACATATATATATATATATATATATATACATGTGTGTATATATATATATATATATATATATATGTATATATATATATATATATATATATATATGTATATATATATATATATCTATATATATATGTATATATATATATCTATATTTATCTATACATATATATATATCTATCTATCTATATATATATATGTATATATATATATATCTATATTTATCTATACATTATATATATAGATATATATCTATATCTTTATATATATATATATATATATATATATATATATATATATAATTTTTTTTTTGCTCCTCATTTTGGGGGCACCTGACATCTGGGGCAAGAAAAACTGATGTAATGGCATTGGCTGTATGTTTTATACCTCTGATGAATTGACGTCATGGAAGAAGGGACAGCAACCGACGCAGGACCCAAGACTTTGTTAATCAGGCCGACTGAGGGCAACCTGCCAGCAGATTACCCCAAATGTAATGACTGCAACAGTGAATACACTTGAATATCTACATTTATGGTAAGTGTACACAACTGTACTTTTCTTACTCCAGGCTGATACTTTGATATGTCCTTTGTGTCTGACACCATCTTGCTAGCCACTGATTAAATTTTAGCATTTCTTAATATTCAAGCACCAGACAAAATAAGATTTTGGTAAATGTAGAATTTCTGCATTTACTGGGATGTTTGTAACTCCTACCATGATGTTCATCGTGTTTCACTGTTTGGGTTATCCTGCTGGCAGGCTACCCGCAGTCGGCCTGAATTCCAAAGTCCTGGTCCGGCGTCAGTTGCTGTCGTCTCTTCCCTGACGTCAGTGTGCCAGGGGTATACAAGATGCAGCCGACGCCATTTTCTTCAGTCTTTCTTGCCGTGTGGTGTTCGAAGCAATAGCAGTTCGCAAGTGCCGGTCGGCCGACTCCTGAGATTTTCGAATTCGAATTTCAGATCCGAAGTCTTCATTAAAGCTAAGCACCCCATTGGGGAAACTTTTTCTTGCTCCAGACCGATGTCAGAAAAAGTTAACAATTGTATTTCTTGTGGGAAGCAAATACCTCATAAGGATTTTCACTCTTAATGTATTCCTTGCCTAGGCCCTGACCACGACATTGCTTGTTGTCGGTTTTGTGCTAAATTTAACCAACGCACTATTAAGCGTCGGTACGATTTTGCCTTTAATTACTTCGGCCGAAGATTCAATTCTTAAATGCCGGCAGAACAGCCGATGACTGGAGTCTATAAAAAAAAACAAGGATAAAGACAAGGACAGGCATCCGAGGTCCAAAACCGACTTTGAGGCTTCCTCTAAGCTAGTCGTCGGTTTGCCGGTTCTCGGTGAGGCGCTTTTGCAACCCCTGACACCCGCTACCTCATAGCCACAGGCCGCTTCCGACTCCCACGTGGAGCCAACTGGGCCTCTGGAAACTCAAGGTATTGGATCCTGGGAAACTATTCCCTCAGTGGGTCCGGAGCCGTTGTGCAGGCATCTGCTTCTGAGGGTGTTTTCAGACCGACAGTTATATGTAAAGCCATCTTCAGCTTCAAAGCCAAAGACTAAAGCAGCTCTAAAGACAAAGAAACAAGTACAGCATTCTCCAGGACAGACTTCCATGCCTAAAAAACAGATGCTCAAAATGGCCGAAGACCTTATTGCTTTGATTAGGGGTTCCCATCCCTCTCCTGATAAGAGGCCTAGGCAAGAGACCGAATATAAATCTTAAGCTCATATTTCCATTTCCTCTGATCAGGAATACCCTCTTCCTCCCTGTGAGGATTCTGATGCTGAAGAATCTATTCCTTCAGCTTCTCCTCCTGAGGATTACTCTTTTGGGGAAACCCTGCATACTATGAGGGAGCACTTTCATTGGGAGAGCCAGGATTATTCAGAATCCAAGTAAAGGCTCAGAGATTTTCTTTTGCTTCCTCAGCACAGGCCCCTTGCTATTCCTCCTGTTCTGGACATTGTAGATGTTTTTTCAGAGTCTGGTCTGTCTCCAGACTCTATACCCCCTGCACCCATTAAGCCAGACAGGTACTACAGGGTTCCAGACTCTCATAAATTTCTATATAAGAACCCTGCTGCTGACCCAGAAACTATATCTCAGGGTCCCAATGGGGGGGTCAAGGCTACCACTGCAAAAAACCCTGTTCCCTCTGATAGGGATTCTAGAGCACTGAACAGATGGGGGAAAAAAGTTGACACTTCTGCTACCTTGGCTGTAAAGGCTTTAAATTGTCAGTTTTATATGCTTAAATATCAGCAATACTTAATGTCACTGTTAAAACAGAAAATGTTGACAAATACTGAATGTGCTGAAAACAAGGAAATGCCGTATTTATTGCATGCAGCTGAACAGGTGGGAAAACATACTTTGCAATGTGGTTTTGGTTCTTTGGAGGCCTCTTGTAGGGCCGCTGTAACAGGTTCTGTGATTAGAAGGCATGCTTGGTTAAAGGAACAGAATCTGCCTGATCATGTTAAAGCAAAGTTATTAGATGCTCCATTACAGCATGATACTTTGGTGTTAAGGCTGAAGAGGTGTTGAAAAAAATGGAGGATAAAGCGAAATCTATGCAGACAGTTAAGAATTTCTTACAGGTACAGCCACCCAGATTTAGCAGGAACTGGCCTTCAAAAAAATTGGTCCTTTCCAGCGTCAGATAGGACACAAAGAGGCAGATACAGGCACCCTAGAGGCAGATCCCAGCCCCAAGACTCTTACAGGCCTAAACAATGGGGTGCTTCTACCTCCAAAACAGTGAAGACAAATCTCAACCTTATAGGAAGCAGTCCCAATGACTTTCCTCTACCAGTACCAAGCACTTATTTTTTGGACGCTCCCTTAGGGGGAAAACTAGCACTTTTTTCACAAAACAGGCACATGATCACCCGGGACAAATGGGTCTTGAATATAGTGTCTCAGGGTTACCGGTTCCACTTTCACACCCTGCCAAAGGCAAGAGGCATGCCAGACCTGCCGCACACTTAATAGGCAGAGGCACAAACGCAAGTTTCATCCCTCATGCACATGAGGGCCATTCAGCGAGTACCACTACTGGAGCAGGGACAAGGATTTTACTCACGTCTTTTCTTGGTAACCAGAAAGGACAAAGCCTGAAGACCAATACTGGACCTGTCTATTCTAAACACTTTTCTGGACGTTCCAAAGTTCAAAATGTTGACTCTGCAGCAGCTTTTGCCCATACTGGGCAAGAAGGCTTGGCTTGTAACCTTGGACTTAAGAGGCATACCTGCACGTCCCAATCGGACTATCTTGCAGAAGATACCTCAGATTCATAGCTGGCTCAATGCACTACCAATTCTCTGCAGTGCCTTTTGGCTTATCTACTGCTCCCAGGGTCTTCACAAAATGCCTGGCACCAGTAATTGCTTTTTGCAGACAAAGAGGAATTCAAATATATTCCTACTTGGACGACTGCCTTATTCAAGCAGAGAACAAGGACATTCTACTAAAGCATCTGGCGTTTGTAAAAAGATTACTAATTTGCCTAGGGTACACAGTAAATGAAAAGAAATCAAAACTAGTACCCTCTCAAGAGATAATATTCCTGGGTGCAAGCTTAAATAGAACTGCCCAGATGGCCTATCTCACGCCAGACAAGCAAAGGCAACTGACTTCTTACTTTGAAATGTTGGCAACAAAAACCCAGTTATCTGGAAGAAAAATTCTGCAGGCTTTGGGCTTCATGGCATCCTGCATTCTGTTAATTCCATATGCAAGACTGCATATGCGGAAACTTCAGTGGTATCTAAAAAGTGTTTGGACTCAACATTGCCACAGCCTGGAAAAAATTATTACCCTCATTCCCTGCCTGCAACAGGAGTTTCATTGGTGGGCACAGGCCTGTCACCACAACGAGGGACAGCCTTTCACTTTACCCACTGCCAGGCAGACAATAATAACAACAGATGCATCAGATTATGCCTGGGGGGGCCCACAAGGCCAGGAAAATGTATTCAGGGCACATGGCCCACAAGCCAAATGCATCTTCATGTCAATCTAAAAGAAATACTGGCTGTCCAGAATGCCCTGACAGCTTTCAAGGATCTAATTCATTCAGAACAACTGCTGATAAAGACTGACAATACTACAGTCATGTGGTACTTAAGCAGGGAGGCACGCACTCCTACCCCCTCTGCAGACAAGCCATGATTTTGTGGAACACAGCATTGACTTATCAAGTACACCTGCAAGCCCAATTCCTGCCAGGAAAGACAAATACTCTGGTAGACGAACTAAGAGGAAACCTCATAGATCCTCACGAGTGGAGACTAGATCCACAAATCTTCAGCATAATAACAAGGAAATGGGGATGCCCAGACGTAGATCTATTTGCCTCCCCTCACAACTACCAACTACAGAGATTTTATATAAGGACTTATCACAAGCTAGCTTGGAAAGTGGATGCTCTATCATTCAGCTGGAAAAGCCTTACAGTATATGCCTTTCCACCACTGCCTCTCCTCCCCAAGGTACTCCTCAAGGTCAGACAAGAGAAGCCAAAAATGATCCTGATTGCCGCAGACTGGCCACGCCAGCACTGGTACCCAACCCTAAAGAGCTTGTCTCAAGGCCCAGCCTGGACATTACCTCAAATTCCTCATTTACTGACCCAACAAAGCAATCAGGTACTGCACAGCCAACTCAGAACCCTGAATCTGGCTGTATGGCGGATAATGTAACCATTCAGGACACACCTCTCTCCAAAGCATTTATGGATGTTATTTTGGAGGCCAGGAGGCCCAGCACCAGAAAATCATATGCAGAAAAATGGAAAAGATTCTGTGCTTGGAACCAGGCACAAGGAATTGACATGCTTGTATCAAATATTCCTCAGATTTTACAATACCTAACCGAGATGTTGGACAAAGGCCTATCCTTTTCATCTATTAAGATCCATGCCTCTGCCTTTTCAGCTCATTACAATACGGACCCTCCTATTTTTTCACATCCTTTACTAAGGCAGTACCTCAGAGGGGCCAAAAACATAAGACCCCCAAGAAGAGCACCAATACCTGCATGGGACCTCATCTTTGTCTTGGAAAAGCTTACACTGCCTCCCTTTGAGCCAGCCAATACAGCTGAGATAAAATTCTTATCATGGAAAACAGCTCTGCTCCTAGCAATAACTTCAGCAAGAAGAGTCTCAGAGTTACAGGCATTAATGGCTGTGGAACCTTTTATCATTTTCCATCTGGACAGGGTTTCTCTAAGGACAAACCCAACATTTATGCCTAAGGTAGTATCCATTGTGGCTCTCAAACCATTCATTTGCGTACATTTTATCCAAATCCCCAGAATAAAGGGCAGAGACTTCTGCATTCTTTGGACACAGACAGCTACACTTCTACTTGGACAAAACTAAAGCTTTCAGAAAGACTGAGCAACTTTTAGTAGCATATGCTGCAGGATCACAAGGAAAGGCCATCTCAAAGCAGACTATTTCAAAATGGATAGGACACTGCATTCGTTTCTGCTATTCACAACATGGCAAATCAGTGCCTAAGAGCGTTAGGCCACATTCGACCAGGGCAGCAGCCACCTCAGCAGCCTTCCTCAGAGGAGTACCAACCAAGGATATTTTGGAGGCTGCTGCTTGGACTTCAGTGCACATTTTTGCAAAGCACTACCACTTACCTCTTTACTCTAAATCCAGAGCAGGCTTTGCCACTGCAGTTCTGCAGGGCCTCATAGTCGCTCCTAATTCTATTTAGACCCAGCCACCCAACCTCAGCTTTGGGATTCAACCCAAGTGTAATGACTGCAACAGTGAAACACGATGAACATAAGAGTTGTGTACCTACCATAAATGTAGATGTTTGAGTTTATTCACTGTTGCAGTCCAGGTTACCCACCCACTATCCCCCTTTCTTTGCTGGGGCTTATCTGTACTCTCTGTTCTATACAACCTATGTGGTGTATTTGCTTGTAGATGAAGGTAATGTTCATTTTAGTGCATGCTTTTTATAAGCAATGTTTTTAGCCTACCTTTTTCGGGGCACCTGACATCTGGGGCAATAAAAACTGAAGAAAATGGCATCTGCTGCATCTTGTATTCCCCTGGCGCACTGATGTCAGGGAAGGGGTGACAACAACCGACTCCAGACCAGGACTTTGGAATTCAGGCCGACTGCGGGTAGCCTGCCAGCAGGATAACCCAAGTGTAATGACTGCAACAGTGAATACACTCGAGCATCTACATTTATGGTAGGTACACAACTGTACTTTCTGTTGCATTTCCAAGTGAAAGACCCTTCTTAGATTTTTAGTTCAACACGAACACATTCCTGTCATAATTACTCTTAAACATTTTTAACCTAATTTAGATGCCCCTGATGTTTGGCCCCTTTCTTGTAGGGCACTGTCACAGACCTCTTGCAGAGTTTAGTGAGGCACTTGCCTTTTATGCAGAGTTGGAGTCCGTTACTTGGCTTGGCTCACTTTCCAGTGTAAAAATGTTGATTGCAGGCCATCCCACTGCTGAACTACTGTTAATGTTTGTGGTCTAATGTAGTCAGTGGGGAGGTGTTTCTAATTTGTTTGTACGAAGTGTACAGGTTTTGTTGAACTGATGACTTCTTCAGGTATAGCTAAGGGAATGTTCTTCATCTCACATTGCTGCAGTCCTTACACTTGGGTAGTCCGCTGTCCTCGGTCGGCCCGAATATCAAAGTATAAGGCTGACGTCGGTCAAGGCGCATTTGACTGACATCAGGACGTCAGGGTACAAATGCGCATGACCGACGTCATATCCTCAGTCTTTTTTGCCGCATGGTCCGATGCAGAAGCAGTATTGCAAGTGCCGGTTGGCGTTCTGAAATTTTTCGATTTCGGAGTTTCAGACCGAGTCAAAGTTGGCTAAGTACCCGTTGGGGAATATTTTAGTTTTTTCTTGCCTCAGTGGTTTACCGGATGTCAGAAAAAGTGAATAATTGTATTTCTTGTGGGAAACAGATACCGCATAGAGACTATCATACTTTGTGTATTCCTTGTTTAGGGCCTGAGCACGACGTTGTTGGGTGTCGCTCTTGTGCTAGATTCAATAAGCGCACTATAAAGAGGAGATTAGATTGTGCCAGGTTAGTCTTCGGGAAGCGGTGCAATTATAAAATGCCGTCGGATGCTCCGACGCCCGCTTCGAAGAAGCGCAAGGACAAAGCAGTTAAGCCTAGGCTAAAAGAACCGTCCGTACCAGACGCCGGTTCTTTAGAGGTGTCGGTGGAGCCGATGGTTCCACCGGAGGTTTCTTTGGGATCCCAGGGAGAGACCTTGTTATTGCAGGATGTGGCCTCTCAGGAGGCAGGTCAGGGTGATGGGGCTTCTCAGGTTACTATACTCCCTCCTGCCTAGGGTGGTTAGGCCCTCTCCTTCTGTTTCCAAGGCTTCTCCTAGAGGCAGGCCAGGTTTAGCTTCAGTTGGTGTCACCCCTAGTTCTTCTGGAACTGTGCCCAAGAAGCATATGCTTAAAATGGCAGAAGATTTGATTACTTTGATTAGGGGTTCTTTGCCCTCTCCTGATAAGAGACCTAGGGTGGAGCCTGAGCTAGGGAGTTTTGAGCAGGCTTCGGATGTTTCAGAGTCTTCGGCTGAAGACTTGCAGGAGTACTCTCCTTATTCTGATTCTGATGTGGATGATTCTACTCCTCCTGCTTCTCCTCCTGAGGATTTTTCTTTTTCAGAAACTCTTCATTCCATGAGGGAGCATTTTAAGTGGGAAGGTCAGGACTTCTCTGATTCCAGGAAAAGGCTTAGGGAATTTTTGTTTTTACCCCAGCATAGGCCTTTGGCTATACCTCCTGTTTTGGATGTAGTGGAAGATGTTTTTACAGAGGCTTCTCTTAATCCTGATTCTTTGCCTCCTGCTCCTGTTAAACAGGATAGGTATTACAGGGTGCCTGAAGCTCATAAGTATCTTTTTAAGAGTCCTAGGGCAGACCCAGAAACTGTTAGCCAGGGGCCTAAAGGTGTTAAGGCTTCTGTTGTCAAGAATCCGGTTCCTGCAGATAAAGAGGCCAGGGCCTTGGATAGATGGGGAAAGAAAGTTTATACTTCTTCCACTCTAGCTATGAGGGCTTTGAATTGCCAGTTTCACATGTTGAAATACCAAAACTATCTCCTTTCACAATTGAAGTCTAAGGTTGATGCTCTGGCGGAAGGTATTGATTGTAAAGAGTTACAAGATTTAGTACATGTTTCTGAACAGGTGGGTAAGCATTCCTTGCAATGTGGTTTTGATGCTGTACAGGCCTCGTCTAGGGTGGCTGCCACTGGGTCAGTTCTTCGCAGGCACGCCTGGCTGAGGGATCAAAATTTATCTGACCATGTTAAAACAAGGATTTTAGATGCTCCTTTACAATCTGATGTGTTTGGTTCTCCTGTTGAGGCAGTTTTAAAGAAAATGGAAGACAAGGCTAAGTCTATGCAGACTGTTAAAGATTTTTTGCAGGTTCAGCCTCCAAAGTTTAGTAGAAATTGGCCTACTAAAGGGTGGACGTATCCTTCTTATGATTCCCAGTCTAGGGGTAGATCTAGACGTGGTAGGGGCAGAGCTCAGGGCTCTTTCAGGCCTAGAACAGGGAGTTCTCCTGCACAGTCTTCAGGTGGGGGCAGGGGTCAGTCCTTTCGTAAACAGACCCAATGACCTACCTTTTCAGCTGCCAGAGCCTTCTCGTCTGGCAGCACCTTTGGGAGGAAGGTTGGCACTTTTCAAAGAAAATTGGAGTTTAATTACCCAAGACAGATGGGTATTGGATATCATACACCAAGGTTACAGGTTTTATTTCCATACCTTGCCTCCTTTCAAAGGCATGCCAGACGTTCCTCCTCAACAAAGAATAGAGGCTCACAAGCAAATTTCTCTGTTACTCCAACTAGGGGCCATACAGCCGGTCCCTATGCCAGAAGTGGGCCTAGGATTTTATTCTCGCCTGTTCCTAGTACCAAAGAAGGGGAACACGTGGAGACCAATTTTGGATTTGTCTATCCTCAACACTTATCTGGACATTCCCAAGTTCAAAATGTTGACGTTACAACAGCTTTTACCTCTGCTGGGCAAAGATCATTGGATGGTAACTTTGGATCTCAAGGAGGCTTACCTTCATGTTCCTATCAGACTAAGTTGCAGGAAGTATCTGCGTTTTCGAGCTGGGACTTCTCACTATCAGTTCTCTGCATTGCCCTTTGGCTTATCTACTGCCCAGAGTGTTCACGAAAGTTCTGGCTCCAGTGATAGCTTTCTTCAGGCTAAAAGGAATACAGATCTATCCTTATTTGGACGATTGCCTGATTCTGGCTCAAGGAAGGAAGAGCTTCTTCATCATTTGGAATATGTGATAGCAGTGCTAAGATGCCTGGGGTATTCTGTGAGCGAAATAAAGTCCAGTCTAGTACCCTCTCAGGACATGTGCTTTCTGGGTGTAAGACTGAATACAGCATCCCAGATGGCCTTTTGACCCCGGACAAACAAAAGAATCTTTCCCTTTACTTCCATCAACTATCTCATCAGTCCGGGCTGACTGCAAGGACAGTCCTTCAAGCCTTAGGGTTCATGGCATCTTGTATTCTGGTGCTTCCCAATGCCAAACTGCATATGAGGAAGCTGCAATGGTATCTCAAAATGTATGGACACAGCACTGCCAGGATCTGGACACTGTCATTCAAATAATACCTTGCATTCAAAAGGAATTTTTGTGGTGGGCTCAGGAATGTCACCTAAACAAGGGACTCTCTGTGACCCGGCCAGAGGCGAGTCAGATTTTAACGACAGATGCCTCAGACAAAGCTTGGGGAGCTCATCTAAATGGAAAGTGGATACAAGACAAGTGGCCTGCCAGACTACAACATCTACATATCAACCTGAAGGAGATGTTAGCAGTCCAGTTTGCATTAATAGCTTTCAAGGATTTACTTCTTCCAGGGCAGGTGTTGATTCTAACAGACAGCACAACTGTCATGTGGTACATCAACAAGCAAGGGGAACACATTCTTATCCTCTATGCAGGCAAGCAATGATTTTGTGGGAGACTGCTCTCAGTTTACAGCTCAATCTTCAGGCAAGGTTTCTGCCGGAGCACAGAACTCCTTAGCAGATGTGTTGAGCAGGCAATTATGGATCCCCACGAGTGGAAATTGGATCCTCGTGTATTTCAGAAATTGACAGTGTCATGGGGAACTCCAGACATAGATCTGTTCGCTTCTCCACTAAACCATCAGCTGCCAAAGTTTTGCACGAAAAGGTTTCATCCCACAGCTTGGAAAGTGGATGCTCTTTCTTTCAATTGGAGCAATCTTCATGTGTATGCCTTTCCACCTCTGCCTCTCCTCCCAAAGGTACTTCTAAAGGTCAGACAGGACAAGCCAAGGATGATTTTAATAGCTCCAGATTGGCCTCGACAGCACTGGTACCCATTACTGAGAAGTCTGGTACGGAAGCCTCCATGGCCTTTGCCTATGATTCCACACCTGTTGTCCCAGGAGGACAGTCATTTGCTCAATGTCAAACTTCACTCTCTTCACCTAACAGCCTGGCATATTCTGTTTTGAACCATAGAGGGTCTCAACTTCCACAACAAGTTTTGAATGTGATTTTGGAAGCTAGAAGGCCTAGTACAAGGAAAGTGTACGCAGATAAATGGAAGAGATTTTTATTTTGGAGTGCAGCAAAGGATTTTGATGTTTCTGAGCCTAATTTAAGTGTGGCTCTTCAATATCTTACTGAGTTACTGGACAAAGGTTTGTCCTTCTCTTCTATTAAGGTTCATGCTGCAGCAATTTCAGCTCACTATGACTGTGACCCACCATTGTTTTCTCATCCTTTGTTCAAGCAATTTCTTAGAGGGGCAAAGAATATAAGACCCCCACGTAGAGCTCCTACTCCTGCTTGGGATCTCAATTTTGTGTTGGAGAAACTCACTCTACAACCTTTTGAGCCTGCAGCTACTACTGAGTTGAAATATTTATCATGGAAGACTGCCTTTTTGTTGGCCATTACCTTGGCAAGAAGGGTTTCTGAATTACAGGCCCTTATGGCGGTTGAGCCTTTCTTAATTTTCCATAAGGATAGGGTATCTTTACGTACTAATCCTTCCTTTATGCCTAAAGTGGTTTCTAGTGTGGCTTTAAACCAAACTATTCATTTGCCTACTTTTTATGCAAATCCCCAAAATAAAGGGGAAAAGATTTTGCACACTTTAGATGTACACAGGCAGTTGCGATATTATTTGGACAGAACTAAAGGGTTCAGGCAGTCTCAGCAGTTATTTGTTTCTTTTGCTTTGAGTTCTCAGGGCAAGCCTGTGTCAAAACAAACTATTTCTAAGTGGATTGGGTTTTGCATTGCTTTCTGTTATTCCCATCATGGCAAGGAGATTCCAGCTGGGATTAGGCCTCATTCCACTAGGGCTACTGCCACTTGACAGCTTTTTGAGGGGTGGCAACCAAGGATATTTTGGAGGCAGCTACTTGGAGTTCAGTGCATACTTTCTCTAGGCATTATCACCTACCACTTTACTCTAAATCCAGGGCTGGTTTTGCCACTGCTGTTTTGCAGGGCATTTTGGCAGCTCCTGCTTCCTTATAGTTTGGCCATCCTCCCTTACCTCTGCTTTGGGATTCTACCCAAGTGTAAGGACTGCAGCAATGTGAGATGAAGAACATAGTACAGTTTTGTACCTACCATAAATGTACATGTTCAAGATCCACATTGCTGCAGTCAATTTACCTCCCTCCTTCCCTCTGTAGTTAGAGGTGGTTGTGTGGGTTGGGTTGTAAATATTGTGTATATTGTATATATTGTACATATAATTAGTGCAAGGGTGGTTGGTTGTTTGTTTGCTGTCTTTTGGTTTTGACCTTTATTTTTAGGGTCTTCTGACATCTGGGGCAAGAAAAGACTGAGGATATGACGTCGGTCATGCGCATTTGTACCCTGACGTCCTGATGTCAGTCAAATGCGTCTTGACCGACGTCAGCCTTATACTTTGATATTCGGGCCGACCGAGGACAGCGGACTACCCAAGTGTAAGGACTGCAGCAATGTGGATCTTCGAACATCTACATTTGTGGTAGGTACAAAACTGTACTTTTGTGGATGTAGTCTTCAGAACCATTGCATGTGTAGTGGTAAGTGTATGTATTGACAGGATGGAGCTGCTGCAAAGTTTAGACTCTATGTTCTGGATAGAGTATCATCTTTTATAGATATTCAGGGTCACGGCTGAAAGGAAATTTTCCTGGAGCCTGAGAGTTTTTAATGCTGCTTGAAATAACTGATGTCCTTCTATTCCTATGTTGCAGTGTTCCATTTGTGGGAATTCCTGCCCTCAGGCGACTCGTACGTTGGCTGCTATACAAAAGCTTCAGCTTGGCTGTTGCAGCTGCATGGGACGTCACACGTAGGGCCATTAACCAGGGGCCTTAAATGTGACGTCTGCACGCACAATCTTCAGACCTTTTCAGCCACAGACCTACGCATTGTGCGATTGCTCCTTTACAGACTTCGCATCGATAAAGCTAAGTAACCCGTTGGATTTCGATTTTTTTTCTTGTTTTGCTAACTGTTATTGCCTAGGCTTGGTTGTTGTAGCCTTTAGCTGACGTCAGGTAAAAAGGGAAAGTGCCAATGCAGGCGCCAGATACCCCTATAAAGACGCCCGTGATAGATGTTTTTTTGCTTAGGCCGGGAGCGCGACCATTCCTCCTGCTCGATTTGTCAATCATTTTTGCCAAAAACCCTGCGGAGCTGTCTGGCCGCCTTAAACCTTTACTAGAAAATTAGCGCCTAAAATGGTTAGCTCTTAGAATACATCTTGCATCGGAGGCTGAACATAAACCTCCGGAATAGAAGGCCAAGATTCCTAGGCCTTCCTCACCTGCCGCTCTGCTTCCTGACACCCCACCAACTGTTTGCCTAGGAGTTGAGGTGCGCTCTGCGGTTCCGTCGACGTCAGTGACGACCCTTGAGGAAGCCGTTGCACAGCCGATGACCGGCATGTCCTCTGAGATTGCCCAGACACCGACTACTGTCGATGTCTAGGGGGAACCAGATTCTGTGGTACCTGCGACTGGGATCCAGCCTTCGGGAATAATGTCTTCTAAGTCAGACGCCAGCCCAATCCCTACCTCCACCCCGGCCAAAAAGAGACAAAAAAAGACATACCTCCTCTTCTCAAAAAACCTTTCCAGATTGGCAGGCTTTCACTTCTTCACTTATGCAGGCCTTCATGGCCCTTAGGCCTTCAGCCTCAGCCCCTTCTACTCTGCCTTTGTTGAGCCCTAGGCCTGCTTCTGCCTCTTCCCTTCCACCCATGACCTCTCGGGTTAGGGAGGAAGAGCATGATTTTTCCTTTTCTTCCTCTGAGGACTCCATTTCTTACACATCTCAGATTGCCTCTCCCCAGGAGTATTACTCCACCTGATGAAGAATCTGTAGAAAGGGATTCCTCCCCTGAGGTTTTTACCTTTGATGAGACCATCACCAGGATGAAAGATTACTTCAAATGGGATACTTCCCAAATGACTGGCACCCAAAAGAGGTACTTTGAGCTGTTTCAAGTGGCATCACCCTCCCCCTCAGTGGTCCCTGCAGTGCTTTGTACTTACTTGGATGCCTTTAATTCAGCCTCTAAGACCCCAGAGTCCCAGTCTCCAGCCCCCAAGCGCCTTGGCCAATTCTATAACGTGCCAGAGGAGCAAAAATTCTTAGTTAAATCTCCCTTGGCTGACCCAGCTGTTATTGCCACTGCTCCTGATAAACAGTCCAGGCTGCTGACTTCCGCTTACTTCCAACCCACTGATAAAGATAGCGAATACATGGAAAGGATGGGAAAGAAAGTTTACAATCCTCCACTTTGGCATTCAGAGCCATAAATTATCAGACCTACATGACTCAATATGCTCTAGTGCCTCAGGCCTCCTCCATGCTGGCCTCTATGCCTGACAGTCCCATTAAGGCTGACATGGCCTCCAAACTGTCCTTGGCTCAGCAAGTAGCCAGGCACTCAGTCAAATGTGGCTACGATGCAGAAACATCTGCCTGCCCTGCAGCATCTGCTTCTGTCCTTAGATACTTCTGGCTAAGACTGCAGGATATACTTAAGGACTTCAAGTCCAAAATGTTGGACACCCCCATGGATCACAACTTCCTCTTTGGGAAACAGTCTGCAGATCTCTTCAAAACTCTGCAGGAAGAAAGTAAAGAATTACAGGACATCAAGCACCTACTGGTGTCCCCCATTCCCAAATACTACAGGAACTACCCTGATAAAACCACTTTTGTAAGGCAAAACCCTCCTCAGCCAGCTGCCTCCTCTTCCAAGTCTAGAAGAGGGGCAAGAAGGCCATTTTCATCTAGACCTAATGAACCACCTCCTCAACCCAGACTCCTCTTTCAGGATAGAGGAGGTCCCAATAATGCGTGACTGCCTGGCCCACCATCCACTCTCTGCACGCCTTATACACTGTCTCCCACTCTGGCAAGCCATCACCACTAATCAGTGGGTCTTATCCATTCTCCAAAAAGGGTACTTCTGTCCTTGAAAGAAAAAACACCCAGGAGAAATATTCCTTTCCCCCCAAAAAACAAATTCATCTCCTACTACAAGGCTTGTCAGAGCTTCTAAAGCTAGGCACCATAGAACCTGTCCCCTCAGGACAGGAAGGAAAGGGATTCTACTCTCGTCTCTTCCTGGTCCCCAAAAATGATGGCCCCTGGAGACCCATTTTAGATCTTTCCTTTCTAAACCTGCATCGTCAGGTACCCTACTTCAAAATGCTGTCACGTTCCACCCTTTTGCTTCTTATTCCACCCAGAGCCTTCATGGCCACCCTAGACCTAAAAGAAGCCTACCTTCACTTACCCATCAGGACTTCCCACAGACAATTTCTGCGTTTCTCTGGACCATCCTCTCATTTCCAGTTTACTGTCTTGCCCTTTGCTTTATCCACTGCCCCTTGAGTCTTTACAAAGTGTGTAGCCCCAGCAATTGCCTTCTGAAAAACGCAGGGAATCCAGATTTACCCTTATCTGGACGACATCTTAATACTAGCATAGTCCAAAGATACCCTCTCAAGGCATCTGCTCTTCACTATGTCCCTTCTGAAAAATCTAGGGTTTGCCAACAACCTCCCAAAGTCCTCCTTAAACCCAGGCCAGGTGAAGATTTTCTTAGGTTGCAGAATCAGGACTGACAAAATGAAGGCCTTTCTTCCACAGGACAAGGTTCTATCCCTGACTGCTCACTTCCTGGAAGCCCTCCATTCCCCGAAGGTGATGGCAAGGCAATTCCTGCGTCTCCTGGGCTTAGTGGCAGCTACCAACCCCATGCTACCACAGGCCAGGATGCATATGCGCAAGCTACAGTGGTACCTGAGAAACATTTGGTCCCAACAACTATATCCTTTAGAACAGGTGATTCCTCTCATTCCCTTGTTGAAGAAATAAATCAACTGGTGGATAAAGCAAGTCCATCTAAACCCGGGACTCCCACTGCAAGCTCCCAACCCAAACAGTGCATACAGATGCCTCAGATTCAGGTTCAGGTATAACCCTGGCATCCTACAGGGTTCAGGAAAATGTACACCCTTCTCTTCAGAGCAAAGCACATCAATGTCAGGGAAATGACGGCTGTCGTCCTAGCCTTAAAGACCTTTACTCCACTTTTGGTTCCAGGGGTGCTCCGGATAGTGACTGACAACACCACGGTTGTGTGGTATCTAAACAAAATGGGAGGAACAAAAGCCTACTAGCTGAGCAGGCTGACCCTGCGGATATGGGACCTAGCCTCTCGCCACAACCTGGTCCTGCAGGCGACCTACATCCCCTTGCAGGACAACAAACAAACAGACCACCTAAGCAGGACCTCCTCACCATAGCACGAATGGATGCTGGATGGGGGGGGGGGGTCTTCCTAGACATAGTCCACCGGTGAGGTACTCCACAAATAGATGTTTGCCTCCCCCCAGAGCAGGTATCTGCAGACCTTCTGCTGAACGATACACTCTCCTCTGGCTTGGAGAGTGGATGCTTTCCGCATCCACTCTCCAAGCCAGAGGAGAGTGGATGCTTTCCACATCTCTTGGGGGGGGGGGTCTTTATGCCCCCCCCCCCCTTTCCACTGATTCAGAAAGTCCTGAAAATACAGAAGGACAAACCAAAAATCTTGTTAGTGACACCATACTGGCCAAGGCAGCACTGGTTCCCCCTACTTCTCAATCTAGCCAAGGGCAGTCACTACAAGTTACCCTACAAGGTGGACCTACTGACACAAGACAAAGGAACTGTCCTTCATCCACACTTTGCCGATTTTGTCCCCGACTTTGTGGGTGACAATCTTTTGAACCCCTTCAGACACCACTACTCAGAGGACGTGCTTTCAGTCCTGAGGGAGGCAAGGAAACCTACCACCAGAAAAGCTTACCTAGCTAAGTGGGAAAGATTTACAAAGTGGTGTCTGGACAAGGGAAGGGAGCCCTGTTCGACAGATGCTCCCCATGTTCTCACTTATGTGCGTCAGTTGATTAAAAGTGGACTATTTGTACTCTTCAGTGAAAGTACACCTTTCCGCTGTGTCAGCCTGCTTGTCCCTGGATCCTCCCTTGCTAGCCAGACTCGAAGTTAAGTTCCTTAAAGGGGTCTTGCACATGAGGCCACCAAAGAAGCCTATCCCTCCACCCTGGGGCCTCAATCAATTACATCCTGGAAAACCTAACCCAGCATCCTTTTGAACCAGCTGCATCGTCTTCCTTATAGATGTGTACTTGGAAAACCTTTCTGCTGGTGGCTATCACTTCAGCCAGAAGGGTCTCAGAGCTGCAGGCCTTAATGGCCTGCCCCCCTACACCACCTTCCACAAAGACAGTCACCCTGTGAACCAATCCCTCCTTTATGCCCAAGGAGGTCAATGACTTGTCTCTAAACCAATCTATCCACTTACCCACTTTATTTCCCTCCCCCACTAATGATGGGGAGAGGATACTGCACTCGATGTGCACAGGCAGCTTAGATTCTACCTGGAAAAAAACAGAATCATTAGAAAATCTAACCAGCTCTTTGTCTCCTTTCACCCCAGAGCCCTGGGCAAGGCAGTCTCCAAACAAAACCATTACTTGCTGGATCAGGAAAACTATGTCTGTTAAACTCAACATGGAAAAGACCCTCCAGTCTGAATAAAGTCCCATTCCACTAGGGCGGTGGCAGCCTCCAAGGCATTCTTGGGAGGTCTGGGCACGGCATCCATCATGGAAGCAACCACTTGGTCCACTATTCACACTTTCACCAAACATTTGAAACTGGACCAAGTTTCCAGATCTAGGGCAGGATTTGCCAGGGCCATCCTACAGGGCTTTGTAGAAACATCTTCAGCATCCACCTCCCTTTCATGCAACTAAGCTGTGGTACTCTCCCACAACTGGAATACTACAACATAGGAATAGAAAGACATAGAATAGTTGTGTAAAATCTTACCAAAACCATAGGTGTCCTTCTCTTCCATGTTGCAGTATTCCTTCCCACCCACCATTACCCCCTATACCTGTTCCTTTAGTCCCAACGAAGTTTTGGATCTAATTAATCTACTAAATGGCACCAGGGCTACACGCGTGTCCACACTGGCTTCCCTCCTGTTGGGCCTTCCTCTCTACCTGCTGGCCTTCAAGTTCTGAGGATTGTGCATTGCAGACGTGACATTTAACGCCCCTGGTTTATGGCCCTGTGTGTGTGACGTCCCATGCAGCTGCAACAGCCAAGCTGAAGCTTTTGTATAGGAGCCAATGTACAAGTCGCCTGAGGGCAGGAAATCCCACAGCTGGAATATTGCAACATGGAAGAGAGGGATATCTATGGTTATGGTAAGAATTTACAAAACTATTCTTTGTCAAGGTTATGAAAGGTAGGTAATAAAGTACCTGCTTAACTAATCGGACTCAAGACCCCTCGTGTGAAAGTACAATTCATAGAAATGTATACTGCCAGTCAAAACATAAATTTTGTGAGAGAGCTACTGGTGTCATATTTGTAGCAAGGTTTATTTTTGAGAATGAACCCCCCCCCCCGACATTTACAGGGCTTTACTAGTTTCTGATAGTAATTAGAGATGAGCTGGAAAAATTAATACTGTGGGTATTGGGATGTGAAGTAATGGATGAGAATGTATGAATTAGAAGGTAATTGAAGGCTTTCATAGTGTGATCTTGTAGTGTAGTGCTAGCAGAAATAAATGAGGCTAACAGTAAGAAGTTGAACTTACATAAATGACTAACAACTCAAGCCAGCTTGGCTTAAGAACCCTGCAGAGGTAGGGTGGTTGAGTTACAAGAAATCGGATACACTTGAAGTCTCCAGGGGCAGTTTTCCCAGTAAAACCTTGAACCATTTGACATTTTTTGAGAAAACGTCACTGAAAGTAAACTTTTGGGTTGTATTCTGCACCTTTTCATCTCAGTTCTGAAGTTCTAAGAACAGTGGCTTGCATGCCAGTGCAGATCTCCTGCTTGGATGTGGATACGGTATGACATGGCTGTTTTGATCTTGATTTGGGGTACATTCTTTTTAGTTGCTCTTAATAGTTTGTGTCACACATCTGCTGCTCACTTGGGGAGATTTTTCTCCTTTGCAGGATTTCCATTTTAATATTTAGTGGTATTTTCCCCAACAAAATTTGTTTGCTAAATTGATGTGATTGCAGTAGACAACTAGACGTTATTTTTTTTCTATTTTAGGCCCTGTTCACAGCATTGACAAATGTATGCATTGTTGGTAATTAAATATGCCTTTGTTTTATGATGTTTTTTTGGAGCTTATTAGTATCTTGTCTTAGAAAAGACTTTGGGGAAAAAAATTGAAGTATAGTTATGCACTCTGTTAGTGAAGGTAAAAATGCTGATTGAAAAAAAGGGCAAGAGTACATTATAAAGGTCTTATCCTTGGATAATGGAACTTTGTTGTATTTGTGTCTGCAGAGAAACAAGATTGTTACAGCTTGATTGGAATCGCATGATGAGAGCTTTCCTGAGTCTCAAATTGAGATAGGTGTCCTCCCATACCCCTCCATCTCCAGGGAGATCAGGCTGCCCCTGTTCTCCCATCTTTTGCACTTTCCCCAGTCCATATTTCTAATCCAGTGGCTTTGGAGTAGACATCTTTCTTTGAGTCAGTTAACGTAGTGGAAGCTGGCTCTTCTATCTCATCCTCAGGGGCTTCAAATATGATTCATGTGATGTTGAGACCCTTGGAGTTGAGTGGATCTCCAAACCAATGCTTTAGTGTCGACTCTTCAGCAACATCCTTGGATCCATCCTGCATGGCTCCTTTCTCTTGTACCAGGGACATCGGCCTTCGAGGCTGTAGCAGTCTCCTTTTTTGAGCCGTCTGCTTCATTGACTTCAGAGTCCTTTGTTGGTGCTGCCTATTTTGTCCTCAGGAAGAGTAGTCTTGGCACTTAACAAAGTTCTTGAATCAGGCAAAATGTAGGGTTGGTCTTTAAGGTAATGATGAGGATCATAGCTTCTCTAAGAACTGCGTTGCAGACTTCAGTGTCAGCGATTCTCTGCTCAGTCCCTTCATGCATCCCAGAGTCAGAACTGAGGGAATGGCCCTAAACCTGCTTAGATGCAGTGCGAGTCCTTTGAGGACTCTGACTTGCCCTTCCCGCTCTTCCATGGTAGAGGATGTGCAAGAGGGGGCACCTCGACTTCATACAAAGTCTACGATTTTGGACTTTGACTTGTATGATCGAGAATCCCCCCCCCCCCGAAGATGCCAATTTTAGTGAGATTCTAAAAATTGATGTTAGAGGGAATCTTGACTCGCAGACCCGTACCCTTTCAGGAAAAGGTATTTTTTGTAGCCTTTTGCTCAGACCCCTTTTTCTTGGGTGGTGAGAACCATCTTCTTGACTTGGCCCACAGAAGGACATGGCAGTAGCCTAGTGCCCTTAAATGTTTACACTGAAAACCAAACAAGGTTGTTAGACCTCCCAAGGCTAGACGGCTGTGGTCCAAAGGTTCTTTGGGTGGATTCTATTATGGCAGTGACAAAGAGCTGACAGATAATACACCTTCTGTCCACCTCCCAGTCATGGAATCCAGGGCCATTGATAGGATTGGGAAATGGACACTTGCTTCATGCACCTTTGCCCTTAAGGCTTTGAACTATGCCACCCATGTGAACTGTTTTCAAATGGACATAGTGTTAGCCACTTTGAAGAGGTCGCCCACCCCAGACTCTAGAAAGCAGGTAGAGGCCACCTTGGGCTTGAAGTTTAACATAACTATCCTTTTCATGCAACTTATGCATATTGCAGTTGAGTAAATGGTATGTGTGGTTTGGAGCTGGTATTATGATGAGGGATCATGCGTTTGACTTAACAAACAATTTTAGAGCATCCTTTTTGAATATCCTGTGAGATGGATCACCCTTAGTTGAACCTTTTGTCAGTAAAAAGTTGTAGAAATGTAGAGCAAGGAGGACTGCTCTCATCTCTCTGACATTGATGTGCTTTAATTTCCGTGTGGTTGGCCACAAACCATGCACCTGTCTTTGGCCTGGTGTTGCTCTCCAGCCCAGATCTGTAGCATCTGTATGCATGATCTGAGTGGGTGGGTGTGGTTGGAGAGGAAGGCCTGGGTTCTTGGCCACCTGTACCAGCCACCACTGATTTTCCTGTTTCAAGCAGGGAAGAAGAGGTACCCTGAATTCTAGGGGATGGGAATGTTGGGTCCAGACTGACCTAATATACCATTGTAGTTTCCTCATGTGCATTTTTGCTAAGTGGAGCATGTGTGTAGTGGCTGCAATGTAACCCAGAAGTCTCCGGTACTGCCTTACTGTCAGTTCTAATGCCTTGGAGGACACATAGCAGGTGGTCTGTCAAGGGCACCACCTTGTCTGGTGGCAGAAAGGCCTTTGTGAGGTCTGTGCGAATCCTGCACCCCAGGAAACCATTGTCCTGTCTGGGCTTCAGGTGACATTTTGGGAAATTTATTTGAAATCCCAGAAGACTACAAGAGGGGCAGAAGAACCTGAGTGTGAAGGAGGGTCTTCTGATTGTCTACCTGAATTAGCAGGTCATTTAGGTAGGGAAATATTTGGATACCCTTTGTCCTGCAATAAGCGATGACTGGAGCCAGACCTTTTGTGAATACCCTGGGTGTAGTGGGAAGCCCAAAGGGCAAGGCACAGAATTGAAAATGGGATGAACCTGCCAAAAACCTCAGGTACTTCCTGAATGTAGGCTTTATTAGGATGTGCAGGTATGTATCCTTTATATCTAGGGTTGCCGTGAACCTTTGAGGCAGGACCAGGGGGTAGGGTGGGGCGAGTGAACATCCTGAAGGTAGGCACCTTTAGGAAAGGGTTGAGATGCGAGAGATCTATTATAGGTCTCCATGGTCTATCCGTTTTGGGAACCAGAAAAATTCTGGAGTAAAATCCTCTTCCTTTTGTTTCCAGAGGCACTGGTTCTATGGTGCTTTGAGTCATCAGAGCTTGCAGTATTGTTGCAAGAGGAGCAGCTGACTGGTGGGTGGCTGTGGAGTGCCCAGTTTTACTGGGGGGGATGAGGTGATCCAGGTCATAAAGCAACTGTTCTGGATGATGTAAAGAACCCATTTGTCTGAGGTAATGTGGGACCATACATGGAGACAGTGAGAGAGATGGCCAGACGGGTAGAGGCGTAGAAGGGGTAGGTAGTGAGTTTGGCAGGTAGTCTGACACTAACTGCCCTATCTTGAAAGGGAGGCCTTTGTCTGGTGGCTGGAGAAGCTCTAGCCAGAGTGGACCGTTTCCTAGGTGGTCTCTTGGGCTTGGAGGGAGCCATAGGGCGAGCAGGTTTTCTAATGAATTGCATTTTGGCAGGGTAGTTCCTATGGAACTTAGGGATGGGCGAGACAAGCAAGTGTTTTGAGGTTCAGCATTTCTTTGCCTTATTGCTTTAGTGACTTGATGAGGTCAGCTACTTTGGAGCAAAACAAAGCAGAATGATCTAAAGGGGCATCAGTAAGCTTAGCCCTGAAGTCACGGAGGGGCTGAAGACATAGCCAAGAGTATCTCCATAAAGCAGAAGCTGAAGCAGCTGATTTGGCTGAGGCTTTAGCTGCATCATAACTGCACTTTATGGATTGTTTATTCACCTGAGAGTAGAGAGCTAGCAGGGAGGACAGAGATGCTTTGGCTGCGTAGTCTGGGATGTTAGCTAATTCCTTAGTGGCCTTTTCCAGCAGGTCTAAGGAGTACTTGGCCATGTGAGTCTTATAATTTGTGGCCCTGAAAGATAGGGTGGCTGAAGTGTAGATTTTTTCCACCAAGACATTCCATTGTCTTGATGTCCTTGTCAGCTGGAAGAATGGATGATGTCCTTCAAGGATGCATCTGCAGTCCTTACAAATGGGTAATCCTGTCATCAGGCAGCCCTTCGGTCGGCCGGATTCCAAAGTCTGGGTCTGGCTTCGGCTGGTGTCGCACTTCACCCGACGTCATAGCTGCAGTTTTTCGGGTATAAAGGCATCAGCCGACGCCATTTTCCCCAGTCTTTCTTGCCGCATGGCGCCCGAAGCAGAAGCTGTTCGCAAGTGCCGGTCGGTCAGAACCAGAGATTACTACCGAATACTACTTCGAAGACTTCTAAAAAGCTAAGTACCCCGTTGGGGACTCTTTCTTGCCTCAGCCGATGTCAGAAAAAGTGAATAACTGTTTAACTTGTGGGAAACAAATACCTCATAAAGATTTCCACTCTTACTGCTTACCTTGTTTAGGCCCAGACCACGACGTAGCAGCTTGTCTAGCCTGTGCTTCTTTTAACCGACGGACGCTTAGACGTCGGTCGGAATTTGCAGAACAGTTTTTCGGCTCTGATTTTGCTTATATCATGCCGTCGGATCCTCCGACTTCACAAATTACCAAAAAACGCAGGGAAAAGGACCGAAACCGCGGTTAAGCCAACCGCGAGTGTCTCGGTTTCGGCTGAAACCGAGCAAGCGGTTCTTCCCCCAGCCGAAAACATGCCTTCTACCGAGGCCTCTTCTAGCCTGGTGGAATCGGCTTCTGAAATCCAACTGTCTGTTGCGGTTTCTCAGGAATTATCAGACACTATTCCCTTGGATATTTCAACCCCTGCACGTGGAGCTGCTAGGCCTCCTGCAGCCATGTCTATTAAGGCCTTTGCCAGGGCTAAAGCAGCCAAAGCTTCAAAAACGGTGCCTGCCAAACCCCCCTCTCACAGGCCCAGCACCAGTTCCCATATGCTTTCTTTGGCTGAGGATCTCATTTCTTTAATCCGTGGATCCCAGCCTCATCCAGACAGGCCCTCTCATCCACCTCCAGAGAAGAGGCCTAGAGCAGAGCCCCCTGAGCCAGTATCCACAGATGATTCCTCTGATGACTCAGAACATGCAGACCCTCCTGAGGCTCCTTATTCCCCTTACGAAGACTCTGATGCTGAAGAAGTCCATTCCTTCAGCCTCTCCACCTGAGGAATTTTCCTTTGGGGAATCCTTGCATGCTATGAGGGAACAATTTCAGTGGCAATGCCAAGATTTCTCAGACTCCAGAAAAAGGCTTAGAACCTTTCTACATTTGCCACAACATAGGCCTTTAGCTATACCTCCAGTTCTTTCTGTTGTAGATAATGCATTTAATGATGCTTGCACTGCTCCTGATTCATTACCTCCGGCCCCTGCTAAGCCCGATAGGTTCTACAGGGTTTGCGGACACTCATCACCATTTATACAAGGCTCCTTTTGCAGATCCAGAGACTATCTCCCAGGGCCCTAAAGCTGTAGCAACTACATCTACTAAAAACCCCCTCCCCTCTGAAAGGGAATCCAGGTCCTTAGAGAGATGGGGTAAAAAAGTTTACACCTCTGCTACTTTGTCATCTAGGGCTTTGAACTGCCAATTTCATATGATTCAATATCAAGAGTTTATGCTTGACCAGTTAACTAAAAAGCTGTCCTCTGAAGAATCTTTAGATAAAAAATATGTTCAGGAAATGGTACATAACATACAGCAGGTTAGTAACCATTCTTTAAAATGTGGCTATGATGCACTGGAGGCTTCCTTTAGATCAGCCATGACTGGCACAGTTATCAGGAGACATGCATGGTTGAAAGAGCAGGCATTACCAGACCATGTCAAGTCAAAGCTTTTGGATGCACCCATGGACAAAGTCAATTTATTTGGTTCCCCTGCACAGCAGGTACTAAAAAAGATGGAAGAGAAGGCGAAATCTGTACAAACAGTGAAAGATTTCTTACAGGTTCAACCTCCAAGGTTTAGCAGGAACTGGCCCTCCAAGAATTGGTCCTTTCCGGACTCCTCTAAGACACAGAGAGGCAGGAATAGGCGTTCAAGAGGCAGAAACCAATCCAGGGGTGCCTACAGGGGACGTCAGTGGCAAGGTAACAACAACCAGCGAGGCACGGACGCAGCCACCACCACTACAACAACACAATCACAGTGACTTGGCTGTGGCACCGCCTACCAGGGAACAACTGGAAGCACCCTTAGGCGGAAAGCTAACCTTATTTTCAAAGAACTGGCATTGCATCACAAGGGAAAAATGGATTTTGCAAACTATAGACCAAGGTTACAGGTTCCATTTCCATACTCTACCAGGAAAGAGAGGAATGCCAAACCTACCACCTACTCAAAGGGCAGAAGCTCTAAAGCAAATATCTCAATTATTAAGAATGAGAGCTGTGGAAAAGGTACCATCTATGGAACAAGGAAAGGGATTTTACTCCAGACTCTTCCTGGTACCAAGAAAAGAGAGCAAATGGAGGCCTATTCTCGACCTGTCCGCTTTAAACACATTCCTCATTGTTCCAAAATTCAAAATGCTGACCCTACAGCAGCTTCTTCCCATGCTGGGCAAGGAGTCTTGGCTGGTAACTCTAGATCTCAAGGAGGCATACCTGCACGTCCCCATACGACCAATTTGCAGAAGATACCTCAGATTTCTTGCAGGATCAGAGCATTATCAATTCTCAGCATTGCCCTTTGGCTTATCTACTGCGCCCAGAGTGTTCACGAAATGCCTGGCATCAGTAATTGCTCATTGCAGACTTCAGGGGATCCAAATTTATCCCTACCTGGACGACTGCCTGATACAAGCGGACAACAAAAGCAAGCTAACAGAAGACTTACAAAGAGTCCATTTACCTGCTGCAAGCCCTGGGATATACAGTCAACATAAAAAAGTCAAGGCTGATTCCATCCCAAAGAATAACCTTTCTGGGTGCAGAGCTGGACACATCAAAACAAATGGCATTCCTAACTGCAGAAAAGAAAGAGCAACTACCTCTCTACTTCTTGGCATTAACAAAGCAGAACCATCTAACTGCAAGAAAAGTACTGCAAGCCCTGGGCTTCATGGCATCCTGCATAATTCTGGTCCCTCATGCCAGACTGCATATGAGAAAGCTCCAGTGGTACCTAAAGAATTTGTGGTCCCAACACAAGCACAGCCTAGAAACCAAAATTCCAATAATCCCATGCCTGAAGCAAGAGTTCCTATGGTGGGCTCAGGCCTGCCAATCAAACACAGGATTGCCCTTCTGCAACAGTCAACCAAGCCAAACCATCACGACAGATGCCTCAGACCTCGGTTGGGGGGCACACATGCTGGGCAAGTGCATACAAGGCTTATGGACTCAAGACCAGCTGCGCCTGCACATAAATCTAAAGGAAATGCTGGCAGTAAAATTGGCAATCCAGTCATTCAGACCATTTCTCCGAGAAGGTCAGTTGATGATAAGGACAGACAACACCACAGTTAAAGTGGTACATCAACAAACAGGGAGGCACACATTCTTATCCTCTATGCCGGCTGGCACTGGACCTATGGGATGTGGCTCTGAGCTACAACATTCAGTTACAAGCAATTTTTGTACCGGGAAAAGAAAACATTCTAGCAGACATATTAAGCAGAACTACCACAGATGCCCACGAATGGATGTTGCATCCGGACATCTTCAAAGCCATCACAAGAGAATGGGGATTATCACAAATAGACTTATTTGCATCCCCACTCAATCACCCGCTAAAGAAATTCTGCACAAGGACGTACCACCCACTTGCTTGGAAGGTGGACTCCCTATCTTTCAGTTGGAAAAACCTGACAGCATACGCATTCCCACCACTTCCTTTGATGCACAAGGTGCTTTTGAAGATCAAAGAGGAACGTCCAAGGATCATTCTGATAGCTCCAGACTGGCCAAGACAACACTGGTACCCATTGCTGAGGAGCATGTCTCGGGATCAAGTATGGGCACTACCCCTGATTCCATTACTGTTAACACAGGACAACTACAACATCCTGCATCCAAACCTGAAATCTCTGCAGCTAACTGCCTGGAACATTACATAAGAGCAATTAACCCAAATTTATCCCAAAGGGTTAAAGACATCATCCTTGAGGCTCGTAGACCTTCAACAAGAAAGAACTATGCAGCAAAATGGAAAAGATATCTCATTTGGAGTACTGCAAAGGGAGAAGATGTGGCACTGGTAAACATAGCCAACATCCTGGAGTACTTGGCAGAGCTCTTCCATACAGGCCTGTCCTATTCTTCCATCAAGATACATGCATCAGCTATTTCAGCAGAATACAGCTTGGATCCTCCTGTCTTCTCTCATCCTCTGCTCAGACAGTTTCTGAGAGGAATTAAAAATGTAAAACCTCCCAGGAAACCACCATTGCCAGCATGGGACTTGAACTTTGTGCTAGAAAAATTGACACTTCCCCCTTTCGAACCAGCAGCAACAGCAGAATTACAATACTTATCCTGGAAGACTGCTTTCCTGCTGGCAATCACCTCGGCAAGAAGGGTCTCTGAACTACAGGCATTAATGGCAGTGCAACCCTTCCTGATCTTCCATCAAGATAGTGTCCATGAGAACAAATCCTACATTTATGCCTAAGGTGGTATCCAGAGTGTCTTTAAATCAGGCTGTCCACCTACCTACATTCTTCCCCAACCCACAGAACAGGGGAGAAAGACTGTTGCATACCTTGGATGTACATAGACAATTACGCTACTACCTGGACAGGACCAAGTCCAATAGAAAAACTGACCAGCTTCTGGTAGCATATGCAACAGGAAAGGAAGGAAAACCAATTTCAAAACAGACAATCTCCAAATGGATAGGAAATTGCATTAGATTTTGTTACTCCTACCATGGAAAGAAAACTCCAGAGAACATCAGGCCTCACTCCACAAGGGCTACAGCCACTACCACAGCTTTCTTACGAGGAGTGGCTACCAAGGGCATTATAGAGGCTGCTACTTGGACCTCCGTGCATACATTTGCCAAGCATTACAATTTACCTTTATACTCTAGATCCCGAGCAGGTTTTGCCACTGCTGTTTTGCAAGGGATCCTAACTACACCATAATCTCTCCTTTTTCCTCCTCCCCTAGTTTAGCTATGGTATTCTACCCATTTGTAAGGACTGCAGATGCATCCTTGAAGGACATAGTACAGTTTTGTACCTACCATAAATGTAGATGTCCGATAGGAATGCATCTGCAGTCAGGATTACCCACCCACCTTCCCCTCTGTGGTACTCCTAGGGTATTTGCCATCCTACAGCTAGCTTGGGGGGGATCTATTGTGGTGTATTTGTTTGTATATATGTACATACATGCTTATTTTATGTGTTTGCTCTCAACTGTTTGGAAACATTGGCATTTATTCAAATTTAGCCATCCAAGAAGGCACCTGGCATCTGGGGCAAGAAACACTGAGGAAAATGGCGTTTGCTGATGCCTTTATACCCGAAAAACTGCAGCTATGACGTCGGGTGAAGTGCGACACCAGCCGAAGCCAGACCCAGACTTTGGAATCCGGCCGACCGAAGGGCTGCCTGACGACAGGACTACCCATTTGTAAGGACTGCAGATGCATTCCTATCGGACATCTACATTTGTGGTAGGTACAAAACTGTACTTTCTTCGTGTTTCACTGTTGCAGTCATTACATTTGGGTAATCTGCTGGCAGGTTGCCCTCAGTCGGCCTGAATAACAAAGTTTTGGGTCCTGCGCCGGTTGCTGTCTCCTCTTCCATGACGTCAGGTCGTCAGGGGTATAAAACATGCAGCTGACGCCATTTTATTCAGTCTTTCTTGCCGCGTGGTGCCCGAAGCAGAAGCAGTTCGCAAGTGCCGGTCGTCCGTTCGTTTCGCATTTGAGTTTCAGAACCGAAGTCTTTAAAGCTAAGAACCCCGTTGGGGAAACTTTTTCTTGCTCCTTACCGATATCAGTAAAAGTTAATAATTGCATTACTTGTGAGAAGTAAATACCTCATAAAGATTTTCATTTGTACTGTGTTCCTTGCCTAGGCCCAGATCATAATGTGCCTTGCTGTCGGTTTTGTGCTAGATTTAACCAACGCACTATTAAGCGTCGGTATATTTTTGCTTCAAAATATTTTGGATCCAGATTTAATTACCCTGAAATGTCGTCTGTTAGAAATCCAACTACCGGAGTTCACAAAAAATGCAAAGAAAAAGACAGAGACAGACCGTTGAGGTCCAAAACCGACGAAGCTTCTCCTAAGCCATTCGGCAGTTCACCGGTACTCAGTGAGGCGCATTCGCAGCCCCTGATACCCGCTACTTTTGAGTCACAGGCCTCTACCGAGACCCATGCGGAGTCCGATATGCCGCGAGATTCTCAGAGTATTGAACCCGTGGATCTCTCTCTTGGATGGGTCTGGAGCCGCTGAGCAGGCACCGGCTTCTGAGGGTGTTTTCAGGCCTCAACATTTTTATATAAAACGGATGCCAGCTTCTAAAACAAGATCAAAAACATCTAAGTCTAAAAAACCGATGCATGAGTCATGTGCTCGGGCCCCTATGCCTAAAAAACATGATCAAAATGGCTGAGGACTTAATTACCTTGATCAGGGGTTCCCAAACCCACCCTGCTTTGATCAGGAGTTCCCAAACCACCCCCTGCTAAGAGGCCTAGGCAAGACACTGATTATGAATCTTCAGATCAGGTTTCCATTTCTTCTGATTCCTTTTCTGATCAGGAATTTTCTATGCCACCCTATGAGGGTTCAGATGCAGAAGGATCCATCCCATCTGCATCTCCTCCTGAGGATTATTCTTTTGGAGAAACCTTGCATACTTTAAGGGAACATTTTCATTGGGAGAGTCAGGATTTCTCTGAATCAAAAAAGAGGCTTGGGGATTTCCTTCTTCCTCAGCATAGGCCTTTGGCTAATACCCCCTGTATTAGACATTGTTGATTGTGTTTTCGGAATGAAGCATGGCTCCTGATTCCCTACCTCCGGTTCCTAGTAAGCCAGACAGATATTACAGGGTTCCTGACTCCCACAAATTTCTATTGAAAAATCCTGCTGCTGATCCTGAAACTATCTCACAGGGTCCCAAAGGTGTAAAGGCCTTTACAGCCAAAAATCCTACCCCCTCTGGTAGAGATTCCAGGGCGCTGGATAGATGGGGAAAGAAGGCTTGTATGTCTGCAACCTTGGCAATTAGGGCCTTAAACTGCCAGATGTTCATCGTGTTACCCTGCTGCAGTCATCACACTTGGGTTATCCTGCCATCAGGCGGTCCCGCAGTCGGCCAGAGTTCCAAAGTCTTGGTCCAGCGTCTGTTGCTGTCGCTTCCTCCCTGACGTCATTGCGCCAGGGGTATATGAGGCATCCGACGCCATTTTCTTCAGTTTTTCTTGCCCCAGATGTCAGGTGCCCCAAATAGGTAGGCAATTCATATTGCTATATAAAAATATACATGTAAAAATAAAACAATACTTTCAGTCACAAGCAAATACACCACATAGGTTGTATAGGAAAGAAAGGTATGGATAAGTCCAGCTAGTTCAGAGGGGATGGAGGGAGGGTAACCTGGACTGCAGCAGGGTGAACACTCGAACATCTAAATTTATGGTAGGTACAGAACTGTACTATGTTCATCGTGTTACCCTGCTGCAGTCATCACACTTGGATTGAATCCCAAAGCTAAAGACGGGTGGTGCAGTTAAACAGGGTTAGAAGAAGCTAGTAGGCCCTGCAAAACTGCAGTGGCAAAGCCAGCTCTAGTCTTAGAATATAGAGGTAAGTGATAGTGTTTGGTGAAGGTGTGCACTGAACTCCAAGTTGCAGCTTCCAGAATATCCTTGGTTGGCACCCCCTTGAGAAAGACTGCTGATGTAGCTGTAGCCCTGGTGGAGTGGGGCCTAATGCTAGCAGGTACCGGTTTCCCATGATGCGTGTTTGAGATAGCTTTTCCTTGTGATCCTGCAGCATAGGCTACAAAGAGCTGGTCAGAGTTTCTGAAAGCCTTAGTTTTTTCCAGGTAGTAAAGTAATTGTCTGTGAATGTCCAAAGAGTGCAGGAGTCTTTCTCCTTTGTTCTGGGGATTTGGAAAAAAAGGTGGGCAAATGAATGGTTTGGTTTAGGGCCACACTGGATACCACATTTGGCATAAAGAAAGGGTTACGTTCATAGAGAGACTCTGTCTTGATGAAAAATGAGGAGAGGCTCCACTGCCATTAGTGCCTGTGGCTCTGAGACTCTTCTAGCTGAAGTTATTGCTGGCAGTAGGGCAGTTTTCCATGAAAGAAACTTTAAATCAGCTGAGAAAGCTGGTTCAAAGGGCGGCAGTGCAAGTTTTTCCAGAACAAAGTTGAGATCTCAAGTAGGTCTTGGTGCTCTCCTGGGCGGTCTTATGTTCTTAGCCCCTCTGAGGTACTGTCTTAGGAGTGGATGTGAAAATAAAGGAGGATCCATGTTGTAATGAGCTGAAATTGCTGAGGCGTGAATCTTAATAGATGAAAAGGAAAGTCCTTTGTGCAACATCTCAGTTAAATATTGTAGAATGTGAGGAATGTTTGGATCAAGGGGATTTTGGCCTTTAGCCTGGTTCCAGGCGCAAAATCTTTTCCATTTGTCTGAATAGGTTTTCCTGGTGCTGGGCCTCCTGGCCTTCAGAATGACATCCATAACAGCTTTGGATAGAGGTGTTGGTTGATTGTTTAGGTAATTTGCCATGCAGCCAGGTTTAAAGTCTTGAGCTGGCTGTGTAGAATTTGATTGTCTCACTGGGTGAGTTGGTGAGGAATTTGTGGTAAAACCATGGTGGGCCGTGGGCCATGTTCTTTAGAATTTGATACCAGTGCTGGCGTGGCCAGTCTGGTGCAATGAGCATCATTTGTGGCCTCTCTAATCTGACTTTCAGCAGCACCTTTGCTAGAAGAGGCAGTGGAGGAAAGGCAAATGAATGAGAGGGCGTCCATTTTCCAAGCTTGTGGATGGAATGCCCTTGTACAAAATTTTTGAAGTTGGTAGTTTTGGGGGTTGGCAAACAGATCTATGTCTGGGCGTCCCCATTTTTGAGTTATCATTGCAAATACTTGTGGATCCAGTTTCCACTCATGGGGATCCATGATGTTTCTGCTTATGTCGTCTGCCAATGTGTTTTTCTTTCCTGGCAGGAATTGTGCTTGTAGTTGAACTTGGTAAGATAGTGCTGTGTTCCACAAGGTCATTGCTTGTCTGCATAGAGGGTAGGAATGTGTGCCCCCTTGCTTGTTGATGTACCACATTACTGTGGTATTGTCCATCTATTATTAGTTGTCCTTGGTGTAAGAGGTCCTTGAAAGCTGTTAGGGCACTCTGTACTGCTAGCATTTCCTTTTGATTGATATGCAGATGCCTTTGATCTGTAGTCCAGTTGCCCTGAATGCACTGTCCTGCCATGTGTGCTCCCCAGGCATAGTCCGATGCATCTGTTGTCATAGTTTGCCTGGCTGTGGGTAATGTGAAAGGCTGACCCTTGTTAGAAACTCCTGTTGAAGGTAGGGAATGAGTGGTATCATTGTTTCCAAGTTGTGGCTGTGCTGAGTCCATACGCTTTTCAGGTACCATTGTAATTTCCTCATATGCAGTTTTGCAAATGGTATTAGTAGTATGCAAGATGCCATGAATCCCAAGGCCTGCAGAATTTTTCTTGCAGGGAGTTGGGTCTTTGTTGCCATTATTTTGAAGTATTGAGTCAGCTGTTGTTGCTTGTCTGGCGTGAGGTAAGCCATCTGGGCCATTGTATTCAAGCTGGCACCCAGGAATATTATGTTTTGTGAGGGCACTTGTTTTGATTTCTTTTCGTTTACTGTGTACCCTAGGCAACTTAGGTGTTTGACAAATGCCAGATGTTTTAAAAGAATGTCCTTGCTTTCTGCTTGAATAAGGCAGTCGTTCAGGTATGGGTATATTTGAATTCCTCTTTGTCTGCAGTATGCAATTACTGGTGCCAGGCATTTTGTGAAGCCCCTGGGCGCAGTAGATAAGCCAAAGGGCAGTGCAGAGAATTCATAATGGGTTGAACCTGCAATGAAGCGGATGCATCTTCTGCAATTTTTTCTGATAGGGACATGCAGGTATTCCTCCTTGAGATCCAACGTTACTAGCCAAGCCTTCTTGCCCAGGTGTGATGACTGCAGCAGGGTGAACACTCGAACATCTACATTTATGGTAGGTACAAAACTGTGCTTTTCATATGCTTAAATATCAACAGCATGTTATGGGCTTATTGAAACAAAAAATGATGATGAGTTCTGATTGTGTGGAAAATAAAGAATTACAGGAGTTATTGCATGCAGCAGACCAGGTTGGAAAGCATACTTTGTAATGTGGTTTTGGTTCCTTGGAGGCCTCTTGCAGGGCTGCAATTACTGGATCTGTGATTAGAAGGCATGCCTAGCTCAAGGAGCAAAATCTGCCTCATCATGTTAAAGTTAAATTGTTGGATGCCCCTTTACAGCATGATACTCTGGTAATAAGGCAGAAGAGGTTTTAAAGAAAATGGAAGACAAAGCAAAATCTATGCAAACTGTAAACGATTTCTTACAAGTGCAGCCAACCAGATTCAGTAGGCACTGGCCTACTAAAAATTGGTCCTTTCCTGTGTCCAGCAGAGCCTCTCAAGGCAAATCCATGTGCTCAAAAGGCTCTAAATACCAATCACAGGGTTCTTACAGGTCAAAGCAGTGGGTGTGCCTCCACCTCCAAATCTGGAGGAAACGAAGCAAAACTCTACAGTGACACGTCTCAATGACTTCCCTCTACCATCACCAAGCGCTTATCTTTTGGCAGCCCCCTTGGAGGGAAAATTAGCACTTCATACTCAAAATTGGCAGTTAATTGACAAGTGGGTATTAAACATAGTATCCCAGGGGTACAGATTTCATTTCCATACTTTTCCAATTCCAAACGGTTGGCCAGATCTGCCACAAAATCAATGGGCAGAGGCTCAGAAACAAGTTACGTCCCTCATGGATATGGGGGCTATTCAACCAATACCAGAAGAGAAAAAGGACAAGATTTTTATTCAAGACTGTTCCTGGTACCCAGAAAAGACATTGCCTGGCTTCCAATACTGGACTTATCGATTTTGAACACGTTCCTGGGCATTCCAAAATTCAAAATGCTGACTTTACAACAGCTACTGCCTATGCTGGGCAGGAACACTTGGGTAGTGAATCTAGACTTAAGAGGCATACCTGCATATCCCAATAAGGGAATCTTGCAGAAGATTCCTCCGCTTCAAGACAGGTTTTATGCATTACCAATTCTCTGCACTGCCCTTTGGCTTATCTACTGCGCCCAGGGTCTTTACAAAGTGCCTGGCACCAGTAATTTGCATTTTGCAAACAAAAAAGCATACAAATTTATCCTAACCTGGACTGTCTCATTCGAGCAGAGAACAAGGACATTCTTCAACATCTGGCGTTTGTAAAAAGGCTTCTAACATGCCTAGGGTACACCATAAGCGAAAAGAAATCACAACTGGTACCCTCTCAAAAAAATTACATTCCTGGGTGCAAGCTTGAATACAACTGCCCAGATGGCTTACCTTACGCCAGACAAACAAAGGCAACTGACTATATACTTCAAACAGATGGCAACAAAAACCTAGTTATCTGCAAGACAAATTCTGCAGGCTTTGGGGTTCATGGCATCCTGCATTCTACTAATAACATATGCAAGATTGCGTATGAGGAAACTTCAGTGGTACCTAAAAAGTTTATGGAGTCAACATTGTCACAGTCTGGAAACAATGATTCCTCTCATTCCCTGCCTACAACAGGAGTTTCTGTAGTGGGCAGAGACATGTCGCCAAAACAAGGGACTGTCATTCACTCTACCCCTGTCACCCAAACCCTAACTACAGACGCATCAGACTATGCTTGGGGGGCCCACCTGGCAGGGCGATGCATTCAGGGCATATGGAACCCAAAACAAATGCATCTGCATATCAACCAGAAAGAGATGCTAGCTGTTCAGAATGCTCTGACAGCCTTCAAGAACTTAATTCATCCAGGGCAACTACTGATAAAGATGGACAACATCACTGTTATGTGGTACATAAACAGGCAGGGGGGAGCACATTCCTACCCCCTTGGCAGACTAGCCATGGCATTGTGGAACACAGCCTTGACTTACCAAGTACATCTTCAAGCTCCATTCCTGCCAGAAAAACAAAATACTCTGGCAGACGACTTGAGCAGAAATCTTATGGACCCCTACGAGAGGAAACTGGATCCACAAATCTTCAGCATGGTAACAGAAATGGGGGAGCCCAGACATAGATATATTTGCCTCTCCCTAAAATTATCAACTGGACAAATTCTGCACAAGGACTTATCACAGACAAGCATGGAAAATGGATGCCCTATCCTTCAGTTGGAAAAACCTATCAGTCTATGCCTTTCCCCCTCTGCCTCTTTTCTCCAAGGTCTTACTAAAGGTCAGACTGGAAAAACCAAAAATGATCCTAATTACTCCGGACTGGCCTCGCCAACACTGTTACCCAATTGTAAGGAATATGTCTCAACTCTCTCCTTGGTACTTGCCTCCAATACCTCATCTACTGTCTCAGCAGAACAATCAAATTCTGCACACACAGCTCCAAACTCTGAGCCTTGCAGTATGGCTGATCATGTAATTATTCAAACAACACCTTACAAGAAATCTGTGATGTATGTCATTTTGGAAGCCAGAAGGCCTAGAACTAGAAAATCTTATGCTGATAAATGGAAGAGATTCTGTGCTTGGAACCAAGCACAAGGAACAGACACAGCAAAACCAAATATCCCTCAGATTTTACAATACTTGACTGAGATGCTTGACAAGGGCCTATCTTTTTCTTCAGTAAAAATCCATGCCTCTGCCATCTCTGCTCATTACGACACGGAGCATCCCATCTTTTCTCATCCTTTGCTAAAACAGTATGTTAGAGGGGCCAAAAATTTAAGGCTCCCAGAAGATCACCAACTCCTGCATGGGACCTCAATTTTGTGCTGGAAAAACTCACCCTGCCTCCTTTTGAACCAGCAGCTACTGCGGATATAAAGTTTTTATCTTGGAAAACAGTTTTCCTTTTGGCAATCACTTCATCAAGAAGGGTTTCAGAACTACAGGCTCTCATGGCTGTGGAGCTTTTTATTACATTTTACCTGGACAGGGTGTCCCTCAGGACCAATCCTTCCTTTATGCCTAAGGTGGGTATCCAATGTGGTTCTTAAATAACTATTCACCTGCCAACATTTTACCCAAATCCGCAGAACAAGGGGTAGCGGATTCTGCATTCATTGGACGTACACAGACAACTAAGATTCTACTTAAGCAGGACCAAATCTCTAAAAGTCTGAGCAACTACTGGTGGCATTTGCTTCAGGATCAGAGGGGAAGACCATATCAAAGCAGACTATTTCTAAGTGGATTAGCCATTGCATTTGTTTCTGCTACTTGCATCATGGTAAACCTGTGCCCAAGGGAATCTGGTCACATTCCACCATGGCTGCCTCTAACTCAGCAGCCTTTCTCAGAGGAGTTCCAACCAAAGACATTCTAGAAGCTGCTACTTGGAGCTCTCTTCATACCTTCACAAAGCATTATCCTTTGCCTCTCTTCTGTAAATCCAGGGCAGGCTTTGCCACTGCAGTTCTACAGGGCCTTATAGCTGGTCCTAATGCTGTTTAGTTCCATCCTCCCATCCATAGCTTTGGGATTCTACCCAAATGTAATGACTGCAACAGTGAAACACGAAGAACATAGTACAGTTGTGTACACTTACCATAAATGTAGATGTTCGAGTGTATTCACTGTTGCAGTCCGGGTTACCCACCTGCCCATCCCCCTTTTTATAACTTCTCTTTCCTTCACTATATTCTAAAGCCTTTGTGGTGTATTTGCTTTTATTGCTGTCTATATATATGTGTGTGTGTGTGTGTGTGTGTGTGTGTGTATATGTATGTATATATATATATATATTTGCTCTCCATTTGGGGGGCATCTGACATCTGGGGCAAGAAAAACTGAATAAAATGGCGTCTGCTGCATGTTTTTATACCCCTGACGACCTGATGTCATGGAAGAGGAGACAGCAACTGACGCAGGACCCAAGACTTGTTTATTCAGGTGGACTGAAGGCAACCTGCCAGCAGATTACCCAAATGTAATGACTACAACAGTGAATACACTCTAACGCCTGCATTTATGGTAAGTGTACACAACTGTACTTTGTAGTAGGAAGAAGTTTCGAAGCCCTATCAGTGGGATTGGAGATAGTGGCTGGTCAGCTGGAATGCACTTAAGGAGAAATTTCTCTGTTGTTGGGACCTTGTACAATCTTTCAGCCCTGTGTGGGGCTGTAGGTTGGGAGTCAGGGTTGAGGGATGCTGAGGAAAAAACATCCAGAAAAGCCGGCAGCGTAGGAGGGGTAGCAGAAGTACTGTAAGAGTCCATCTGTATGAGGTCATCGAACCTCTTCTGCACCTCACTCATGTTAGTGGATTCCCACTTAGTGATCTTTCATATTGCAGATTGTTTCCCCAAAGGTTAAATCCTCAGCAGGGGCGTCCGGTTCAGTGGACTCTTCATGTGGTGATCCATATCCCAGGGGAGAGGAGATCCGAGAGGAATAGAAGAGGGAGTCCTCTGAGGAGTCAGAAAGTTCTTCTTCGTCCCGCCTTATAGTATCTGAGGTTTGAGGCCTAGGACTTAAAGTAGGGATAGTGCTTGGGCTTCCTGCCCGTTGCAGGATGTAGGGCCATGAAGACATGAAAGCCTAAAGGCTTTGGCTGAAAGCTTGCCAATCGGGCGTGCTTATAGACGTTGTTGAGAGATGTTTGGTCTTTTGTTTCTTCTTGAGGCTTAGCTGACATCCGGCTAGGAGAAGGCCTTGAGTCAGACAAAGGGATGGAATCGACGGAATCCTGGCCTACAAAGACAGCTGGCTCCTCCTTCCTAGACCTCTATGGACATGCCATCCCCTCGAGATTGTGTTGCTTCCTTATAGATACCCACTTTATCCTGTCTGGTGGAAGCCGATTCCTCTGCCAGGCTGATGGCCACAGGCTGAGGTATGGGCGGTAGAGATGTAGCAGAAGAGCTAGGCCGTATGGCTTTGGCCCTCCTCTTAGGCGGTTCTAACGGGGCATCAGATGTGCTTTCCATCCCTAACATTGCTTTAACCTCTCGATGTTATGTGATCCTATCTCGCCTACATTCTGACTGATGGGTTCGGAGCCGATCCCTCGGCTCCGACTCGGCACGCTTATGCCAAAGAGCGAAGTCTCTTATTGGCTGAGCTTACTATATCCCAGGATGCACCACTACCAGTCCCCCAGATCTCGTTTGCCGCTTCCCTGCGAAGACGTGGTCTCGAGCTGGCTGGGCTGAGTAGTTTTATTAACTAACTTTCTGTCAGTTTTTTGCTGTTTTTTGGTCACAAAAGCTGTTTTAACGGCTATCGCTCTTTGTGTACGTTTGGATTGTGAAAACTGTTGTGTGTGATTGGGTTGAGTTTGTTTTCGGCCCCCCTCCATCGAGGGCCTTCCCGGACTGTCAACCTTTTAAAACTTTACAGGGTCTCAGAGTTCCCTGTCATTTACAGGAAGTGTTTGCGTTAAGCTATAACTGTAAGCTTAGGTTTATCATCAGTAAATCTATAGTTGTTTACTTTCCTGTCAAAGTTACTAGAATTGTTTAACATCATGTCTCAAACCCCTAGGCCTTCGGGCTTTAAAAAATGTTCGAAATGTGGTTTCAAAATGTCTATCACAGACGATCATTTGCTCTGTGTATATTGTCTAGGGGCAAAGCACTTGCAGGAGTCATGCAGCGTATGTCACGCTTTTTCCTCAAGGGTCCTCCAGGAGAGGAAAAATAAATTGATTCTTAAGGGGTTAATTAAACCTTCCTTTGAAGAAGCCTTGGCATCCTCTCCTGCTCCGGCCAAAAAGAAAAGGGCTTCGGTTCCGACCAGTCCGTCGGATCCGACTGCCAAGAGACTTAGGCAGGCCTCTCCTTGGCTCCAAAGACTTGGAGCCGAGGTCGAACAGTCTGCCTCGATGCCACCAGTATCGACTCCTCTGGCCGAGCCGATGGCTGGGGCATCGAGAGGCGGGTCACCTTCGTCGGCTCCGCTGCTCGGAGCCGACAAGGGTCGCCCGCTCAGACACTTCCTCCTCGGCGCGAAGTCTACCTCGGCACCGATGGAATCTGGTGTGAGTATTCCCTCGGCGCCGATACTCATCGAGTCGCCGAGCCGGTCCCCTAGCCCTTTGGGGCCGATGGAGAGGCCTTCTCGAACCCGTTCTGTTTCCTCTCGGTCTTGAGAATGTCAGATTCTGATATAGACAGGGTACTCCAAAGACTGTTCCAGTCCCCAGTCTTCCAAAAATTTGTTTGGTTCCGACCCAGTTGGCTTCGGAGCCGATGACCTTGGCCCACCCATTGCCATTCCTCCTCCGACTGCTTCGGCTCCGTGAGCAGGTGCTGTTGGAGCCGGTGGAGATCTCAGGGTCGGCTCCGACCCTTACTCCAACCCGGCCTTCGGGTCCGAGTTTGGTACGGACTTCTTCGGCTGGACCGGGGTGATGTTTGGGACCTATGCTTTCGGTTCGAGCCTCCCCTCGGTGCCCGGCTGCGGGACTTCCGTCGGCTATCACGGCTCGGAGACCGGACACTCCCAGGATTCTGGGGTCCGGCTTTCAGGGCCATGAGGAGTGCCTTGGCCAAGTCCTCTTCGCCATCTCTCCGGCTTTACGGCACCTTCCCTGGGCGTGGAGACTGGGTCTTTGGCAGTTCCCCTGTCCGTAGCCAGCGGAGCCCGAGGCCTGAGGTTACCCCAGTGGGGTTCCCCTCCTCCTGAGGGTTCTTGAGTTGTCTTCAGAGGAACCCCAAGGAAGAGATCGTGCAAGAGGAAGCACGTGGACTCCCGAGTCTATTACATCGGACACTGATATGGATGATGCAGAGGGGTCCCAAGTCGTCCTCGGATGATGTCTCATTTGCAGACATCTTAGAGAACCACAAACGACGAGGCGGCGGGATACCCACACCCCCCTCTGCCGACGAGTCAGTGCTCCTCAAGGCCCTTGGGCTCAGCCCTCCGCCTCCTGGGTGTCTCCGCCCTTGACGAGCTTCTGGATTTAGTTTGTCAAGGCGTGGGAACATCCAGATACCGTGGAACCAGTCCCTTCTCGTCCAAATAAATTTTTGTCTGCTCCCCGAGAAGGAGTTCCTTACTAAAGGCGTGGCTGTAGATGCCATGGTGGTGGCATCTGCTACACAACAGGACGTGGCAGAGGCTTCAGCGTCCGTCCATCCTCCTAATAAGGAGTCTAGGAGTATGGACAGGTGCGGAAGCGCACCCTGACTTCAGCGGCCTTTACCTTAAGGTCTCTGAATTATTTGGCACATTTTACCAGGCTTCAGAGGGATCTGGTCAAGGAGTTGTCAGATTCCCTCTCGGTAACCTACCTGAGCAGCTAGCCCAGTCGGTTAGCTCTCAGTTGGCTATCCTTACGTCAATTTCTAACTTCGTCCATGAGGCTCATTTCCTATGCGGCCGAAGGCGGGTAGAGCGCAGGCACAGGCGTGGCTCTACGTGAGACAAGCCTGGCTCCGCTTGTGTCAGTTCGGAGGCCTTCAAGTCTTCCTTCGCCGACGCTCCCTTTGATGGGTCCTCATTGTTTGGACCCAAGGTGAAAGACACCCTTACCGCTGTGAGCAAGAGGGAAAAACTTTATCTGCCGTGGGTGCCCGTTATTCCACTCCCTTCGGCCTTACCCCAAGGCTAAAGGAGGGAAAATGTGGTTCCAAAATCTCGCAAGTTTTCTCCCAACAGCAGGAAGATTCCCGTCCAGAGGCAGAGGACGGGAAATTTTTCAGGGAGACGCCGTCCCAGAGGCGGCAGAGGGCCCGCAATTCTGGAGACCGCGAGTCCTTTCGTGGCTCTTCAGCCTCCCACCGTCATGAGGGATTGCCCGGCTGTGCTGCTCGAGCCAGTCGGGTGTCGTTGCCAAGCACCTAAAAGCCTGGGAGTCAATCACTCAGGACAGATGGGTGCTTCGGATCATTGCGGAGGTTACACCATCCCATTCACATACTCACCCCCACCGTCCAAGAGAATCCCGGACCCACCACCCAGTCAAGGGAAATAGCAGCCGCAGAAGCTTTAAAGCTGCTAGAAAAGGAGTCATCCAACCGGTCCCCACAGACCGGATCGGATCAGGAAATTACTCCAGGTTCTTTTTAGTGCCAAAAAAGACAGGGGACCTGAGGCCAATATTGGATCTCAGCAGACTGAACCAATCCGTCACGAAATCCAAATTCGAATGGTCACGTTACAATCCATTCTCCCATTGTTGGAGAAGGATGTTTGGATGTGCTCCATAGACCTCAAGGACGCCTATTATCACATACCGATACATCAGGCGTCCAGAAGGTATCTGCGCTTCAGCCTGGGAGTCAGTCATTACCAATTTTGCTCTGCCCTTTGGTCTCACCACAGCCCCAGGGTGTTCACCAAGTGTTTGGCAGTAGTGACGGCTCACCTGAGAAGTCTTGGATTCCAAGTGTTTCCCTATCTCGACGACTGGCTCCTGACTGCCACCACCAGGCATCTACTAATGGACAACCTCAAAGCCACCATCTCCTGGGTGTTTCCCTGGGGATTACATTCAATTGGTCAAAGTCTGTCTTGCTGCCCTCTCAGCATAAAGTTTATAGGAGCAGAGATAGACTCAAGATTGATCTTGGCGTCTTTCTTCCTCCCGAAAGGATCCGAACTTTACAGGGCCAAGTTCAAGCTCTGATCTCGAGATCCAAAGCCCCAGCCAGGATGGTTCTACAGGTTTTAGGCTCAATGTCTGCCACGGTTCTTTTAGTTCCTCTAGCAAGATTACACATGAGGATTCTTCAGTGGCTCTTGTCAACTCAATGGTCCTTTCAGGATCTTCCCTCAATCATCACATCATGATTACGGAAATATGCAAAGGGACCTTCGCTGGTGGATTCAGACATCCAACTTGGATCAAGGAAAACCCTTTGTTCTCCCTCTCCAGTGGTTACCCTGACGACAGATGCCTCCCAGATAGGGTGGGGGGGGCATTGTCTGGGCAGGCTAGTTCAGGGCTCCTGGCTTCCAGGCGAAGCTCTTCTCCACATCAATGTGTTGGAGATGAGGGCTGTACTTCTATCCCTACAAGCCTTACACAAGTTTCTTCCTCAGGGCACCATCGCCATCCACACAGACAACATGTCGGTGGTTTGGTATCTGAACAAACAAGGAGGGACCAGATCATACCCCTTTGCAGAGAGGCCATGAGAGTGTGGGAATGGGCTGTAGCTACCAACCGCTTCTTGGTAGCGACCCAGATCCCGTGAAAGTCAAATGTATTGGCGGACAAATTAAGCAGGACAATTCTCTCTCCTCACGAGTGGTCTCTAAACCGCACAGTAGCAGCCCAGGTTTTCAAGAGATGGGGGCGCGTGCTGCGACCTATTTGCAACTCCACAAAACACCAAGTGCCAAAGGTTCTTCTCCTTGATCCCACATCAGGAAGTACCAGCCGTGGATGCTCTAGCACAACCTTGGCCAACAGGGCTACTTTATGCCTTTCCTCCAATTCCACTTCTTCCCAAAGTTATTCAAAAGCTTCTCAACTGGGGTCTTCAATGATTCTGATTGCCCCATACTGGCCTCGTCAGATATGGTTTCCTTACCTGAAGAAGCATGCAGTGGACGATCCGTGGACCTTAGACCTGATTCGGACTTGCTAATCCATCAGTCGGGACATTGGCATCAGTCCCTTCAATCTTTGAAATTGACAGCTTGGCTCCTCCACTTCCGACCTTAGTTAGAAGGCACACACTAGACCCGGAAGTTGTTCACATTTTATCTTGGCCCACAAACCCACCACTAACAAATTGTACCTCAGTAAGTGGAAGAGGTTTGCTATCTGGAGCTCAACTCAAGGGCTTAGACCCTATCACTGCTCCTGTCCCAGAGGTTTTGAAATTCTTAACATCCCTGTTTAATCAGGGATCTTCTGTCTCAACTATTAAAGTACAACTAGCGGCTATCTCTAAATTCCACGAATCCACGGATCCTCCTTTGATGAGCAGCAGACTATGCAAAACGTTCATTAAAGGTGCGAGTCTATTAAGACCACCAGTTTTTCATCCTGCACCTCCGTGGGATCTTGATTTGGTGCTTCGCGCATTAACATCTCCCCCTTTCGAACCGGCTGCTACATGCGAGTTAAAATATCTGTCTTGGAAAACGGCATTCTTAGTGGCTATTACTTCTGCAAGAAGAGTTTCAGAGCTTCAAGCCCTGTCTATTAAGCCACCGTACTTGATTTTCCACAAGGATAGAGTATCACTTAGGCCTAATCCATCCTTTGTCCCAAAGGTCTGTTCTAGTTTCTGTCTTCAACAATCTCTAGAGCTACCAGTTTTCTTTCCAAAATTCAACAATGAAGCAGAATACACTCTCCATAAATTGGATGTTCACAGGCAATTACGCTTCTATTTAGACAGGACTCAGCAACTTCGTAAGTCAGACCAGTTGTTTATGTCCTTCTCAGATAATAAATTGGGCCAAACCATCACAAAAGCTACTATCTCAAAATGGATCAGAGATTGCATAACTCAGGCCTATTCTTCTTCGAATAAGCAACTTACAACATCTATTAAAGCTCATTCTACCAGAGCTATGGCTACTTCTATAGCTTTTCATTCCAAGCTCGCTATATCGGAAATTTGTGCTGCGGCTACTTGGTCCAACCCGCACACTTTCATTTCCCACTACAAATTGGATGTGGCATCTAAAGGACGAGCATCATTTGGTTCCACGGTACTCAGGAGTGTTTTCCAGTGAGCCACCCAGGATTCAGGTGCTAGGACGCTGTCCCATCAGTCAGAATGTAGGCGAGATAGGATCACATAACATCTTTTAGTTATGTACTCACCATAACTTCAGATGTTTGGGATCCATCTCGCCTACATTCCTAATACCCACCCTCCTTCCCCCTGCCTTGCAGATCAGAAGAGATTGAACGGTTTTGAGTTCAACTGTTTTATCTTGTTTCATCTGACGATGTTATATAAGCAGGGTATGCGTGTGTGCATGTATGCGGACAAACTAGATCTGGGGGACTGGTAGTGGTGCATCCTGGGATATAGTAAGCTCAGCCAATAAGAGACTTCGCTCTTTGGCATAAGCGTGCCGAGTCGGAGCCGAGGGATCGGCTCCGAACCCATCAGTCAGAATGTAGGCGAGATGGATCCCAAACATCTGAAGTTATGGTGAGTACATAACTAAAAGTTCTCTACATAAAGGTTTAGAGCATGCAGACTGTTACGTAAGGTATTGGGGATGAACGCCTGACAAATGGGGCAGTTCTCGTGGTAGTTTTCCTTACCCAAGCAAAGGCACTGATCGTGGGTGTCTGTGGGGGATCTGCTGGCCACACTTACACTTGCCCCTTCCGGATGACATGAATAGACTATAGATTAAAAGAATGACTGAAAGGTTCCCCATTGCGGTAGTTTTTTTGATTATTTCTAATACATCAGCAAGTTGTAGGAACACCTGCCGTGCAACTGGCTGCTTAAAAGTTCTGAGGGATGGTGCATCCAGATGTCACTTTTATGGCCCATGTTCCTGCATCCACGTCAGATGCCCGACGCACCTTGAGGGACTGAAAAACTTTGGAATACTGGCCAAATGTACGCGAAAGGAAGAAGGGTAAACCCACATGTGGAATACAGAAGCATGGAAGAGAAGGACATCTATGGTCATGGTAAGATTTTACACCGCTTTCCTTTATCTGCCATTGGAGTAATATTTGAGACCCCTCAACCAGCCTTGCAGTAGGGACAAAAAGGGGTCCAAATCCATATGGTTAAGGAAAACTGTCAGCCATTTGACTGCACTTCTGAAAGGGGTGGCTGTGGCAAACGTAGCCCATTCAGTGGATGCAGATCCTGTGGTCAAAATGGTCTGTGAAGCCAAGTGTATTGTGGACCCTTACTTTAATAGGCAACCTAACTATCCCTGACAGTCTCTCTGACTGTGCTTCCCTCTGGCGGCAGTCAGGGTCATCTATCTCTCTGCTCTCCTGTGTGGATGACCATCATGCAGAATTATTTGTAAAGAAGGATATTATCCAGAGCTGTACGATTTCCTTTTCCAATTTCTCTCTCCTGTTCTGTCAGCCATCAGCAGAAGACGGCCAGAAGAGAGATTCTCTCTCTTCTAGATATATAAAAAAAAAAAAAAAAAGTACAAGGGGTTCCATGAGACCAGACAAGATTTTGAGCCTCTCAGTGAACCTCAAGTGAAACCTGGACCTTGACAACTAAACAGGCACATAACAAAGACCCCATTCAGGATGGTCATAGTGCATGCAGTTTTGCCCTGCCAACAGGTGTGTGACCATATGGTTTCTTGAACTCCAGGATGCTCACTTGTTTATCAAAAGTAGCCGAAGCATCCAGGAGATATTTATGCTTCCATCTGGGAGGCAGTACATTTCAGATAAGAGTCCAGCCCTTTGTTCTTCCTACAGCTAAGTAGGTGTTTGCCCTGTACATGGTGGTAGTTCACCTGCACCTTCAAGGGATTCATGTGTTTCCATACCTGGATGTCTGTCTCCTTGCTGCCACAAAAAGTCTCTCTAGTCAACACCAAAGATTACTTGCTTCAGCTGCGTCTGTCCCTGGGCCTATCTGTAAACTTCAGAAGATTAAACTGCAACCAGTTCAGGCAATTCGCATAGTCTTTCTCACATTAAAAAGCCCCAAACTCCTTCAGGAACCTAATTCATCTGCTCCAGTAATAAAACGTCATGTTTGCAGCGTTCACTTACGATGGTAGCAAACTTCCTCCCTTCATTCTTCAAGGCAGACTGTTTTTAGTCCCATCTCCTGCAGCAGTGGTAACCACTGATGCTGCCGCCTTGGAGTTGTGTTTTTTTTTTTTTTTTTTTTTTTGGGGGGGGGGGGGTCTCTTCCAAAGTACTCCGTCACAGCATGAGGCTGCCCTTCACTTCAGTGGTGTGGAGATGAGGGCAATTCTTGCATTCTAGGAACTAAAAGATTGATCTCCAGGAGTGATTTTTGTCCAAATGGAAATGACTGACTGGGCACATCAACAAGCAAGAGGGTACCACATCATGTTACTCATGCTGAGAGGCCATGAATTTGTGGCAGTGGGCAATTTCTTTGCTTCGCTTCCTGACAGCAATGAGCATCCCCAGAAGAAGCAACTGTCTTGACGAAAGGCTCAGCAGGTCCATTATCTTGCCTCACAAGTGGTATCTGAATGCAGCGGTAGTGCAGCAGATGTTTCTAACTGCTGGGGATGTCCTTGCTTTGACTGTTTTGCCTCCTCAGCAAGCACCAAGTGCAGCAACTTCTTTGCCATGTCTCACCTAAAAGGGACAAGTCCCCCTGTTCAGATTCATACAGAACACAATAAGATGCAATGTAAACATGATCCTCATTGCATCTTACTGATCCAAGCAAATCTGGATCTCCTGCTTGAAGCCTCATATCAGCGAACCTCCATGAATATTGGATGCCAGCATAGTCCTGTCTCAGTTGTGAGTTGGCTTTCTTAAACCTGTACAATCTCAGGTTGACCGCCTGGTTCCTCCAGTTCCAAATAGTGCCAGAGTACCTGTCTTTTTCTCATGCTCACATCCTGTCATCATCACAAAATGTCTGTGTGTAGGGTCTCTTGTAACTAGTGGATTTTTAGAAGTGCTAACAAAATCCCCTTTTGAGCCAGTATCAGCTGCCCCTTCGAAATTTCTTTCTTGGAAGACCTATTTTTTGTGGCAGTAACCTGTGATTGAAGGATATTAAAGTTGTTGTCCCTGTCCTCTAGTGTCTTAGTTGGCAGTGTTTCACTTCACAGAAATCCTTTGTTCTGAATGTGGCATCTGAAAGAAATTTTAATCTATCTGTACACCTACCACTCTTCCCCCACCCCAACCACTCAAACAAGGGACAGTACATTCTGCATTCATTGGATGTTCACAGACTAGAATTTTACCTGCACAGAACTAAAACTTTTAGAAAAGATTCTCAACTTTTGTGTCCTTGGAAGCAAATTTAATTGCTGCAAAGATTTCCAAGATAACCTCATCCAGATGACTTTCTGATTGTATTACTTTGTTTTAAAGACAGACCCTTAGATTGCTGACCTAAGGCCCACATTGTGAGGTCTGATGTTACTCTACAACCTTCTTCTGAAATTCCACAATCGACAAATTCTTTATTGTAACCTGGTCTACATCTCTTAACTTTGCCAAGCATTGCAAACTGGTTATTATGTTGAGGTTTAGAGCTTTCTTCAGAACCACTGTCCCCAAAGGGTCTCCTATCGTGATTTCACCCAAGTGTTTAGTAGCTGGGGATTCTGACCCATCAGTCTGATCAGATGGACGGGATAAATAGGAATCAGTAGGTATGTACTTGCCATAAGGCTTGACCTTTTATCCATGTCTTTCAATTATTTGTAGGGTTGCCTCCTTAAGGGAACATCCCCTTCCATTCTGTGTAAAATAAGAATTCCTGGACACCCCTTTGGACAAGGATCATGTGTTTGGACCTAAGGCTGAAACATTCTTTTAGAAGCTTGAGGATAAGTCTAAATCCATTTAGATTTCTTACAGGTATAGCCTTCTCACTTTAGCAGGATCTGCCCTACAAACTTTGGTCCCCTCCTTCCTTTCAACTCAGGCAAAGGGAGAAGGACTAAAAGGGACTGATAGCAAAAACAAGAAGAAGACTTGGCAAGCAGACCCCCCCCCCCCCAAAAGAGAAGAAAAATAAAAAAAAATTGCCTGTGGGCTCTTAGCTCATGGCCCAGGAAGGAGCAGGCATAAATCAGCCAGGCACTTCCCTGTTTCCCCTCTACCACAAGTCCCACCCCAGCCTTTCCCTCTGTTGTTCCCTCCTAAGTAGGAGGAAACTTGTGCCTTTTCTTTTTAAATGAATGGAAAAAAAACCCCACTCAGGATCATTGATTCTTTCCCTCAGTTCCAAAGCTGGTAGCATTCCCTCCCTCCCAAAGGGCCAGCTAAAACAGGCCTTTAGTACAAATAGATCTGTTACTAGGTCTGGGTTGCATAGTCTCTAAAAGAGTGAGGGTCAGACTGTTATTCAAGACTATTTGTAGTGTTATGGAAAGAAGGAATCCAGAGGCGACTTCTGGACCTGACAAGGGTAAACAATTTAATGCTGGTTCCGAAATTGATTGCTCATTCTACAAATGCATTTGCCCATGTTATCTTGAGTATTTTTGGCTACCCTTGTCACTCTAGACCTAAAAGATGCATACATCCACATCCCCATTTCAAGACTCAAGAAGCATCTGCGATTCAGAGCAGGTGGGAAGCATATCATTTTTCTGCTCTGCCATTTGCAAAAACACTGGGTGAGCAGAGAATCCAAATTATCCAACCCCTAGTCATTGCTTTCTGCAGGGCAAAAAGTATTCTGATTTTACCCCATCTAGATGTTTGCCTGATTCAGGCCAAATCTGAGGAACTGCAGTCTTACCCTCACCCGACTGTGGCTATTTTCTGAAATCTGGGTTCAACTCATAAATAAGTTAGACTTGACTCCCATGTGCAGGGTAGTGTTCCTAGGAATAAAAACAAGCCGGAACCAACACAAGAAAATTTAATCAGAATCTCACTCTTTCTCAAGCACTTTGGCAAAGCCTTCAAGGAGTACAGATATTACAGATTCATAGATTACCTTGTTTGTGTGCAAAGGAAGTTTAATTGGAAGTAAGCTCATTTTTTTGAAAGTATACAAAAGAATAGATTAGGAATTACTTTTGATGGTTTTCAGGTGGGAAGACAGATTCCATTTTTGGACATTCATTTAAATTTAAATGAGAACTTATTAACATCTGTACATAGAAAGTTTGATGATAGTAATAAATACTTAAAGGGTAGTAGTTGCCATCCCCCACATACTATTGCCCCCTCCCATATGGGGAATATTTTAGGTTAAGAAGGCTGTGTAATAATGACAATGCTTTTAATAGTGAAGTTGAAAAAATGTGTTCTATGTTTGAATCCAGAGGGTATAGTAAAAATTTAATAGAGGTGGTTGTTAACAAGGTCATTTCTAAGTCTTGTATTAATCCATCTGAGAATATTCGCTCTTTTAACCAATTACATTATAATGTTCCCATCAAGAATGATTTAAGACAGGTGTAGTTTGTTACTACATTTGGTGCTTTTAGCACTAGAGTGATTAATTTAGTGAAATGTTGTTGGAATTATTTGCTTAAGTTTAAAGATTGATGTGAGAGTGTTCAATCTCGCCGTTTGTTTTTACACACGGTTCGGAGCCAATCCTCGGCTCCGAGTCGGCCGCATAGCAAAGCTCTGCATCTAAGAGAAGCTCGAGACCAGGCTATATCCCACAATCCTCCCTGCCATTACTCAGATCTAGTTTGCCGCTGCAACAGGTCACATCGCTTCAGAGAGCTCGGACCAGAGATTTGTAGTTATAACAGATAAGATAGTCTTTTTTTCTTCTTTTTAGTCTTAAAAAGTTATTATTCTCCTATAGTTTTTTTGTGGATACTTATATTTTATTTACTGTAGTGTGTTTGTGTGTGGTTTATAGTTAGTTTTTTTCTATAGGTTTCCCTTTGGGGCCTACCCCTTTCTAACTATAAATTCCCTTTAAATTTAAACCTTCACTTCCTTTAAGTATGTCTGAGAAAGTAAAGAGTGGTTTCAAAAGGTGTCAGTGTGGACAGAAAATGTCCATCACTGACAACCACCTCCTCGTCTACTGTCTTGGCCCTCTCCACTTGCAAGAGGATTGCTCCATTTGCCATTCCTTCAGTGGGAGGGTCATGACAGATAGACGCAGGAAACTTATTGATAGGGGGCTTCTTAAGCCTGCTTTCCAGGAAGCCTTGGACAAGTCGGACCAGGCTTCTAAGTCTTCGAAGGGGTCGAAGATGTCGGAGCCCATGTCATCGGCTCCGAGTACATCTTCCAGAGTTCGTTCGCCGGTTCCACAGACTTCGGGGCCGAGCGTCGAACGTTTGTCTCTCACTGAGCCCCAGGTCTTGGAACCGGTGTCGGAGCTACCGCCACCGTCGATTCTTCGGTCGGTGCCATCTTCGGCTCCTTCGACCCGTTCTTCCAGACCATTATCTGATACTGATGTGGATCGTGTCGTGCAGAAACTGATGGAGAACACGGCTCTTTCCAAATTGATTGCAGTTTCCTCCCAGTTGGTGTCGAAACTAGAAGGCCTCCCTTTATCTCCCAACAGGTCCTCCTTCGAGACCCATCCAGTCTTCAGAGCCGGAAGAGGATGAGCCGATGATAGTGAAGCCATCGGTGCCGAAACCGTCCATTGCACGATCGACACCACTTACCTCGACTCCATCGGAACCGATAGGTGAGTCTCTGAGTCGACTATCTCTCCTTGGTTCTGTGACCGAGAGTCGTACCGACCTTTCGGTGCTGACTCTCCCTCTCGGGGCCTCGGCGCAGATAGGCTCGGCTCCGTCCTCGGGGTCGAGACCCATGGGCCCGTGTCTCGGATTCTTCCATGTTCTTCGGAACCGGGAGAGTCCTCGGCCCGAGGTTCAGGGGTTTTTGACCTCATGAGGAAGGTTTTGTCTACACAGACAACCACTACATCAGACGCGTCTTCTCCCTCCCCTAAGGAGCCGCTCTCTGTTTCTGTTCCCACGACACATCCAAAGCGTGGAGCACCATTGTCTCAGCCATCCCTAGAGGATGCCCCCTGTTCCTCTGAGGCCTCACCGGAATCCCCCTCCGATGAGGTCCCAAGGAAAAGATTGTGCAAGAGGAGGCACTTAGACTCCCCACAGGAATCTTTAACTTCTGACACTGACTTGGATGAGTCAGAGGGGTCCCCAAAATCACTCTCCGAAGATGTCTCATTTGCGGACATATTGGAGATATTAAAACAGAGGGGTGATTGGCAGTCCCTAGCCCCCACTGAGGACGAGTCAGTGTTGCTGAAGGCATTTGGTGCTCAACCTTCTACCTCCTGGGTTACTCCGCCCTTCGATGAGTTAATGGGATTAATTGCTCGAAGGGCGTGGGAGACACCGGACACAGTGGAACTGGTCCCTAGAAAGCCAAGTAAATTTATTACTGCCCCCCCAGGACAAGACGTATCTAACAAAAGGAGTCCCCGTTGATGCTATGGTGGTGGCAGCAGCCACTAAAAAGGAGATGTCTGAGTCTTCCTCTTCTGTTCATCCTCCTAATAAGGATTCTGGGACTATGGACAGATACGGGAAGTGCGTTTTTAGTTCAGCGACTTTTTCCATGCGTTCGCTAAACTATTTGACACCTTTTACACGACTACAGAGGGATCTCATCAAGGAGTTGAGAGATACCCTCCAGGGTAACACAGATGCTGCTGTTTCAGATAAGTTGACAGCACAACTTAACACCCTTACCTCCGTAGTGAACTCGTCCATGAGGCTCATCTCGTATGCGGCTGAAGGGTCAAGTAGGGCCGCAGCTTCAGCGATTGCTCTACGAAGACAATCCTGGATGCGGCTGTGCTCTTTTGCGGAAGCCTTCAAGTCTTCTTTCGCCAACGCCCCCTTTGATGGTGCCACTCTTTTTGGGCCCAAAGTGAAAGAGACATTAACTCGGTGTGAGCAAGAAGGAAAGACTCTGCTGTCGGAGTCCGTTTTTCCGTTCCATCCAGACCGTACCCCAAAGGGCAGCGAGGCGGAAAAATGTGGTTCCGTAGAACTCGGGGATCTTTCCAGGCCACAGAGTGAACCCCCCCCCCCCCCAGAGGCAGGGGGGGGCAGACATGGAAGACGCCGCCCCAGCGGCAGAGGGGGCCCGCAGAACCAAGGCGACAGGGATACTATCCCTGGTAAGCCTTTCCAGCACTCCTGAATGAAAGCCCGACTGTCCTGCTCTGGAGGCAGTCGGGGGTCGCTTGGCTTTATACCCACAGGCCTGGCAAACTCTCACCTCAGACTCCTGGGTAAAAAGCATTGTAACCAGAGGATACAAAATACCCCTTATGTCAACTCCACCCCAACAAAGAAGGTCTCCAGATGTGCCACCCCGTCTGCGAGGCCAAGCAGCAATAGAAATTTCAAAGCTGCTCAAAAAAAGAGTCATTCAGCCAGTCCCGGCGGACCAAAAAGGATCCGGAACTTACTCAAGGTTCTTTTTAGTTTCGAAAAAGACAGGGGACTGGAGACCCATTTTAGATCTGAGCAATCTCAATACCTTCGTAAAGAAGGAAAAGTTCCGGATGGTCACGCTTCAATCGATCCTTCCATTTTTACAGAAGGACGACTGGATGTGCTCAATAGATCTCAAGGACGCGTACTACCACATCAAGATGGCCAGACCGTCCAGAGATCACCTGCGCTTCCGGCTGGGAGTCAGTCATTTTCAATTTCGAGCCCTGCCCTTTGGGCTCACCTCAGCCCCCAGGGTATTCACCAAATGCATGGCAGTGGTAGCATCTCACTTGATTCCGGGTGTTTCCCTATCTGGACGACTGGCTCCTCACCGCCACCACCGAGCGTCTCCTCATACAAGCAAGAAACTATACAGTCAACCTTTGTTCCCACCTAGGGATTTCCATAAACCTCAAAAAATCTGTCTTATTGCCCTCACAGCATATTTCATTTATCGGAGCGGACCTAGATACCTGTTTAACATTAGTAAAGCTCCCTCAAGTAAGGGCTTCATCCCTCAAGGAACAGGTTCTTCTGCTACAATGCAGGAAAGCCCCAGCCAAATTGGTATTGAAAGTTTTGGGTCTCATGGCAGCGTCCCTGATTGCGATTCCCATGGGAAGGCTGCACATGAGACTCCTCCAATGGCTACTGTTCACGCAGTGGTCGTTCCAACAGTTACCCCTAAAGTACGAGATCCTGATAACAGATTCTTGCAAACGAGACCTCTCATGGTGGGTGTCCAGCCAGGACCTCACTATGGGTCGTCCATTTGTTCTACCAAATCCGACAGCCACTATAACCACGCACGCTTCCCTGATCGGGTGGGGGGGGACTTTTTCAGGGAAGAACAGTCCAAGGGGAATGGTCCAACATAGAGTACAACCTGCACATAAATGTTCTAGAAATGAGGGCGGTGTTCCTGGCGTTGCAACACTTTCAAACCCTCCTACCTCTAGGGACAGTAGCAGTTCAGACAGACAACATGTCTGTAGTCTGGTACATAAACAAACAAGGGGGAACCAGATCTTACCCATTATGCAGAGAGGCCATGAGAATTTGGCAATGGGCAGAGTCCACTGGTCGCTTTCTGATAGCAACGCACATCCCGGGGTCATCCAACGTCATTGCGGACAGGTTGAGCAGAGCCATCCTGTTACCTCACGAGTGGTCCCTCAAACTACAAGTGGCGGAGAGAATTTTCCGCAAATGGGGCCAGCCTTGCTGCGATCTATTCGCCTCGCCGATGAATACCAAATGCAGATGCTATTTTGCCCTTCTACCCCCTCCAGGGGATGTCCCCAGGGACGCACTGATACACGATTGGCCCCCGGGTCTCCTATATGCATTCCCACCTATCCCCTTGATTCCCAGATTTCTCCAGAAAGCCATGAACCTGGAAAGGACAATTATACTCATAGCCCCATTCTGGCCTCGACAGATATGGTTCCCCTTTCTTCGAGCCCATCAAACAGAGGAACCTTGGATCCTGGACCCAGTACCAGATCTACTGACACATTCGTCGGGAGTTCTTCACCCGTCTCTTCTATCCCTCAAACTAGCAGCTTGGCTGCTCTACTTCCCCGCCTAGCCAGGTCTGATCTTCTTTCTCCGGCAGTGCAGCGCATTTTGGTTGCCTCTCATAAGGCTTCCACCACAAAACTTTACAACAGTAAATGGAAACGCTTTGTGTACTGGGCATCTAATCAACACTTGGACCCCTTGGTTGCTCCTTTACATAAAATCCTAGAATTTCTTTCCATCCTTTTCCATGAAGGGGCCTCTACTTCCACATTAAGAGTGCAGTTGGCTGCCATATCCAACTTCCATGTTGGTGAGAATGGTTCTATCATGTCCCACAGGCTTTGTAAAGCTTTTATGAAAGGTTCCTTCCATATTCGACCTCCTGTCAGAGATTTGTTGTCATAACTAATGTTACCACCTTTCGAACCAGCCTCTTCTTGCCCCTGAAATTTCTGTCTTGGAAGACTCTTTTTCTTGTAGCGGTTACTTCAGCTCGGAGAGTTTCAGAGCTGCAAGCACTGTCTATTAAACCTCCTTACTTAAATTTTCACCCAGATAGAGTTTCTTTACGAACAAATCCGTCCTTCCTTCCTAAGGTATGCTCTGTCATAAATATTAATCAATCCATTGAACTCCCTACTTTCTTCAAAAACCATACCAGCAAGTTGGAATAAATGTTGCACAAGTTAGATGTCCACAGGCAACTCAGATTTTATTTAGACAGGACTAAAGACTACAGAAAAACAGATCAACTTTTTGTTGCGTTTGCAGATAATGTAAAGGGCATGGCAGTTACAAAACGCACTCTTTCTAAATGGCTTACTGATTGTATAGCCTTTGTGTATTCTAAATCAAATCAGGCCTTACCCACCAAAGCAAAAGGCCATTCTACTAGGTCCGTCTCCACTTCCTTGGCTCATGCAGCTCGCCTGCCTTTGGACACGATTTGTGCAGCAGCCACGTGGTCTAAACCACATGCTTTCATCACTCATTATAGGGTTGACAAAGCCTCCAAAGACAGGACATCCTTTGGTTCCACCGTGCTCAGGAACATTCTTCCATGAGTCACTCAGGGTGACGGAGCTAGGGACGCTACCCGTGTGTAAAAACAAACGGCGAGTTTGAACACACTCACATAAAGAAGTTATGTTCTTAGCATAACGTTCCATGTGGAGCGTTCATCTCACCTTTGTTTTTACATTCCCCCCCTTTCCCTCCCTCACGATTTGGAAGAACGAGTAGGACTAGAGTCTGGTCCACATGTCTTTACCTCTTCCGGGTATCTTTCTTTACCCCTAGTTGGTTGTCAGTGAGATGGTGTCTCTAAATGTTTTCCTTTGTAGCAGTATGTAGCCTTAATACCTCAGGGTTATTGTTTTTTTCTGGTTTGCTTGCAAACTAGATCTGAGTAATGGCAGGGAGGATTGTGGGATATATAGCCTGGTCTTGAGCTTCTCTTAGATGCAGAGCTTTGCTATGCGGCCGACTCGGAGCCGAGGATCGGCTCCGAACCGTGTGTAAAAACAAAGGCGAGATGAACACTCCACATGGAACGTTATGGTAAGAACATAACTTCTTTTTATTTCATCTTGTGTAGGTATTTCTTATAGAAGGGGCAGGAACTTGAGGGATATTCTTGTACATAGCCACTTTCAGTTCCCTAGTTCTAGTATGGCTTCTGCTACCTTTATAAATCTAAAGGGTACTTTCCCTTGCAGCAACTGTAGTGTTTATAGCTATGTTGTCAGGACTTTTCCTTTTATAAATGGTCTAAATTTTTGTCTTCGTGACAGATTTAATTGTAACACAGAAGGTATCGTATCATTTATGCTCTTCACTGTCCATGTGGTCTTGTGTGTGTGTGTATGTATGTATATATATATATATATATATATATATATATATATATATATATATATATATATATATATATAGGGGAAAGTAAAAGAAAGTTTAAAGTTGAGTTCAAGAACATATAAGGAAAATTAAGGAAATAAAAGAGGATAGTCCAAAAAAAGAGGATAGTCCTGTTAAACATTTTATGCAGGTTCACAATTCTGATCCGGTTGGCTTAAAAGCCACTAGTTTGGAAAAAAAATCCTGTTTTTTTTTTTTTTCAGATAGTGTATAATAAGATACTACTATATAAAGAAAGTATATTTATACTTGTGTGTCACTTTGTCTCCTCTGGGTCGTAATCTTGAATGTAATTTGGAGGCTGTTGATTTAGAAATTTTTTGTGTGTTTTAATAGGATATTTTTTTTTATTGCTGTGTGTATTTAAAACAGATGGGATGAGGCATTTCTTGTACTCCTTGAAGGCTTTGCCGAAGCGCTTGAGTGCGAGTGAGATTCTGGTTAAACTTTCTTGTGTTGTTTCCTGCTGCTTGTTTTTTGTTTTATTTTACTACAATTATTTTTGTGTTCCTAGGGACTCTGCTAGATATAGAAAGACAAATGGCCTTCAAGCCTGGAAAAAAGTCACTTTCCTACTCTTGTACTTTCCATCCTTTTTTGGCCCAAAAGTTGTAAGCCAGGGAAGTCCTGAGAGCTATACATGGCATTAGGCATTTTGAGGATTCCCAGGCCAAACTACACACAAAGATTTAATGGTATTTTAAGTATCTGTGGTATCAACACAAATATTCCCCCCAGCCGTACAGTACAGCTTCTGCCTTGCATATAAAAGTAATGTGTATGGTAGTTCCAAGTTTACACCTTGAATAAAGGGGTGTCCTTTCTTTATCCAGCCAAAAAAGTCAGATTTTAAACACAAGATTCCCCAGACTTGGCCTGGGGTGTACGTTCAAGTGGTCTCCATGTCCAGAGAAAACATGATCAAGCCTTTGTAAAAATTCATATAAACCAAAAAGAAATGTTGGCCGTCCTCAAAGGCATGATGGCATTAAAAGAATTTTGGAAACCAGGAGTTTTTAGTAAAGACTAACAATATCCACTCCTACCCTCTGTGTTACTTAGCCATGCAGCTCTGGGAAACGGCTCAGTCCATGTGTCTACTTATTACTGAGTATGTCCCAGGGGAGATCAGCCATCTAGCAGAGAAACTTGGCATGTCAGAAACACTCACATGAGTGAATGTTAGAGATGCAATTTTCCTAAAGCTAATGCAGAAATAGTGTGTGCCCACAAGAAAAGACAGATAATTAAAAGATGTGTTTTTCAGTGAATAAAGACAATAGTCTTCTGGAGGATGGGCACCTTCTTTCACTGGACAGGTCTATTTCTATATGTCTTCTTTTAATACCTCTTATCCCCAGATTACTACTGAAGATCAGGTAGGAAGGGCCAAGGGTGATTCGAAAAGCACCTTTTCAGCCAAGGCAGTATTGGTTTCCCTGCTTCACAGCCTGAGCAGGCAGAAATCTTGGCAGCTTCCTCAGAAGGTGAACCTGTTTCAACAAAACAGGGGGAACAGCCCCACACCCTAGCTTGACTACCTTGAGGTTGAAGGGGTGAGTGATTTAATCCATTCTTCCTTCCTTGAGGAATGTTTTTTATAAAGATGCCCTCACCATTCTTAGAGGCCAGAAAACTAAGTACTAGAAAGTAATTCCTATCAAAATGGAAAAGATTTAGTCTGCTACTCCAGAGGGTCAGCTACCACTCAGCAAAACTTCTAGTGCTGAGCTGTTTGGCCTTACTCTTTCATCAGTAAAAATCCATGTCTTGGCCATCTCTGCCTGCCTTCCTGTGCAGCACCTTCTGTTTCTTACTCCAATTTAAAGCATTTTTTGAAGGGCATCCTCCACTTCAGGCCTCTCGGTAAAACGCATCCCTGGATCTCCGCTTTGTTTTGGAGAAGCTTACCCTGCCACCTTTTGATCCTTCAACCACCTTGGGTATATTTTTTTTCCTGGAAGGCTGCCTTACTGCCTTTCTGGTGGCTACAGTGTCAGCTAGGATGGTCTCTGCATTGCAAGCCCTTATGTGCACCAAGTCTTTCTTAAATTCCACCCTGACAAAGTCATTTCCAGGACAGAATAACTCATTTCACGGCCAAGATGGTCACTGAAGTATTTCTGAACGTTTGTACCTCCTTAATTTCTTTCCTAATCCTCGCTAGCAACAAAATAAGGGACATCGGCCAGCAAACTGTTTACAGGTGGATTTCTAACTGTAATGATTTCTGCTTACAGGCACCATGGTAAACAGATAGCTGTTCAGATCAGAATGCATTCCACTAGGGCCCCAGCAACTACTACTGCTTTCTTAAGGGAGTGTCCACCAAAAAATCATGGAAGTTGCCACATAGTCATCTGTTCGCAAACTCTGAAGTATTAGTCTATTCATCTTTTCCAGGACCAGAGCTGGTTTTGCCACTGCTTTTTTGCAGGGCCTTCTGGCTGCAGGATAACCTGTTTCTAGCCACCTACTCCTTTGCTTTGGGAGTCTTCCGATAATATTACTGCAACAGCGAAATGGTATGAACATAATAGAGTTGACTACTTGCCATAAATTTAGATGTCACTCTTACAGTATCCTTTCCCACCCATCTTCCCATTTGTCTCTTTCAAGGGTTGGGGTGGGCCCATGTTTTCACTAATCCTCAGGATCCCCCCTCACTAGTTTAAGGCTCTTTCCCTGCCCATATAGTGGCCCACTGTGGGCAGATTGGGTGTCTTTTGTCAAGGCCTGTGGTTCATTGTGTGGGACTCCAGTTCTTGGGTAGGGACCTGAAAGCATGGTGCTTGGCAGCTATCTTTGTATATCCATATGTCTTGATATAATGGGAAAGGGTGTCCACCGGACCTGGTGGAGGGGAGGAAATTCTTTGGTATGTGGGCCAGCCAAGGGCTTCCATAGGAAGGAAACAACAGCTGTATGTTATTACTGCAACAATCTAGGCAGACTATCTACATTTATGGCAAGTGGACACAACTGTATTTTCCTCATGGTCTATTAAATGGAAATATAAAGATCCACTGTTTCATCTAATGAATTCTTGAGGATTCTATGGTTCTTGGCATCATGCATATTGATGGGACCCCTTGGCATCATGCATATTGATGGGATCCCTTGCCAGACTGCGTGTGAGGGAATAACAGTGATACCTGAAAAGCTGTTGGTGCCAACATTAACATTCCTTGCAAACACCCCCCATTCCCCTCCTCCCCTGCATCAAAATTGAGTTCATTGGTGGGTGCAAGCTTTCTGTACCAAACAGGGACAAGGGTATCCCATTTCAGCTAGAGGTGGGTACACAGTCCCTTGCAACAGATAACTCAGACCTGGTCGGATGGGAAGTGGAAATTCTCATTATGGGGAGATCACTGCTCAGAGCAGCAGAGAAAGTGTGCTTTGCAAAAAAAAAAAAAGACTAAAATTATGGCAGTCTACAGCACCCTGATGGTATCAAAGGTTTAGTGGCAACCAGGTACCCTTTTCATAAGGATAGACAATACCACATTGATGTAGTACATCAACAAACGAGGCATCCACTCATGCTCCTTGTGCATACTGACCATGTGGATGTGAGAACTGTCAGGATGGATCTGACCCTCCTGTCCCAGACGTACCAGAGCGAGAACATGTTGCATAATCTTTCAGCAAGACAAGCCTAGACTCAGACAAATGACACCTCAAGAGGAGGTTGTAGTATTAATCGACTCACAGGTGGTGTGTGCCAGAAGTAGATTTTTTCCTTTCACACTAAAACATGCAACTAAAGATGTACTGCACAAAGGCTCCAGAGAGGAGTATGGGGGACATGTGCTGTCTTCCTGCAGCAGGTTTATGTCCGTTTGCTCTTCCTCCCTTACCTCTAATCCCCAGGGTACTAGAGAAACCCGGGGTGATCCTAGTGGCTCCTCTGTGGCCCAGACAGCTGAACATGACCAAGATGTTATGGATAGTTTTACTAAAAGTAGACTTCCTCACTTCTAAACAAGGGGTCTACAATACACCATCACTTGAGTACACTGAAATTAGCAGGGTAGGTCAAATTTTTACCCCACAGGTATTTATTTTCAGACATTCTATTCATTCTGAAAGACACTTGGAGACTTGGCATCAGGAAAATCTTGCAATTCAAAGTGGGCTTCATTTTCTCTCATTGATGCCTTGACGGAGGGCAACAGCCACTGCAGGTCAGGTCCTTTGCTACGTGTCAGAACCTTACATGAAAGTGCTGTCTTAGGCATCCATCAAAATTCATTCTTCAGCAGTTTCCATTTACTTCTCTTTACTTACATTGAAACCCATAAAACAACCAGCACCCCCTTGTGACCTTAATTTCATATTGGAAAAACTTATTGTCCCTCCCTTTGAGCCTGCCACTTCAGATGATATCAAAAAGCCTGCATTGAAAACGGCCCACCAATTAGCACTAACTTCAGTTGGGTGTAATTCAGAACTCCAAGCATTGATGCACAAAGAACCATACGTAATCTTTCATAAGGACAGGTTCTCTTTTAATACCGTCCCCTTTATGCCTAAGGTGGTGTCTAGCTTTTCCTTACTTAAACTGTTCATCTCAGATGTTCTTCATCTCACATTGCTGCAGTCCTTACACTTGGGTAGTCCGCTGTCCACGGTCGGCCCGAATATCAAAGTATAAGGCTGACGTCGGTCAGGGCGCATTTAACTGACGTCAGGACGTCAGGGTACAAATGCGCATGACCGGCGTCATATCCTCAGTCTTTTTTGCCGCATGGTCCGATGCAGAAGCAGCATTGCAAGTGCCGGTTGGCGTTCTGAAATTTTTCGATTTAGAAGTTTCAGACTGAGTTCAAAGTTGGCTAAGTACCCCGTTGGGGAATATTTTAGTTTTTTCTTGCCTCAGTCATTTACCGGATGTCAGAAAAAGTTAATTGCGTTTCTTGTGGGAAACAGATACCGCATAGAGATTATCATACTTTGTGTATTCCTTGCTTAGGGCCTGAGCACGACGTTGTTGGCTGTCGCTCTTGTGCTAGATTTAATAAACGCACTATAAAGAGAAGGTTGGATTGTGCAAGGTTAGTCTTTGGGAGGCGGTGCAATTATAAAATGCCGTCGGATGCTCCGACGCCAGCTTCCTCGAAGAAGCCCAAGGACAAGACAGTTAAGCCTAGGCTAGAAGAACCGTCTGTTCTTTAGATTTCTTTGTGTTCCCAGAGTGAAACCTTATTATTGCAAGATGTGGCCTCTCAGGAGGCAAGTCAGGCTGAGGGGGCTTCCCAGGTTACTATACTCCCCTCCCTTCCTAAGGTGGCTCGGCCCTCTCCTTCTGTTACTAAGGCTTCTCCCAGGGGCAGGCCAGGTTTACCTTCAGTTGGTGTTACCCCTAGCTCTTCAGGTACTATGCCCAAGAAGCATATGCTTAAAATGGCAGAAGATTTGATTACTTTGATTAGGGGTTCTATGCCCCCTCCTGCTAAGAGACCTAGGGTGGAGCCTGAGCTGGGGGGTTTTGAGCAAGCTTCAGATGTTTCAGAGTCTTCGGCTGAAGACTTGCAGGAGTGCTCTCCTTATTCTGATTCTGATGTGGATGATTCTACTCCTTCTGCTACTCCTCCTGAGGATTTTTCTTTTTCAGAAACTCTTCATTCCATGAGGGAGCATTTTAAGTGGGAGGGTCAGGACTTTTCTGATTCCAGGAAAAGGCTTAGGGAATTTCTGTTTTTACCCCAGCATAGGCCTTTGGCTATACCTCCTGTTTTGGATGTGGTGGAAGATGTTTTTACAGAGGCTTCTCTTAATCCTGATTCTTTGCCTCCTGCTCCTGTTAAGCCGGATAGGTATTACAGGGTGCCTGAAGTTCACAAGTATCTTTTTAAGAATCCTAGGGCAGACCCAGAAACTGTTAGCCAGGGGCCTAAGGGTGTTAAGGCTTCTGTTGTTAAGAATCCGGTTCCTACAGATAAGGAGGCTAGGGCCTTGGATAGATGGGGAAAGAAAGTTTATACTTCCACTCTTATGAGGGCTCTGAATTGCCAGTTTCACATGTTGAAATACCAAAACTATCTCCTTTCACAATTGAAGTCTAAGGTTGATGCTCTGGCAGTTGGTATTGATTGTAAAGAGTTGCAAGATTTAGTCCATGTTTCTGAACAGGTGGGTAAGCATTCTTTGCAATGTGGTTTTGATGCTGTACAGGCCTCGTCTAGGGTGGCTGCCACTGGGACTGTTCTTCAGGCACGCCTGGCTGAGGGATCAGAATTTGTCTGAACATGTTAAAACAAGGATTTTAGATGCTCCTTTACAATCTGACGTGTTGTTTGGTCCTCCTGTTGAGACAGTCTTAAAGAAAATGGAAGACAAGGCTAAGTCTATGCAGACTGTTAAAGATTTTTTGCAGGTCCAGCCTCCAAAGTTTAGTAGAAATTGGCCTACTAAGGGGTGGACGTATCCTTCTTATGATTCCCAGTCTAGGGGTAGATCTAGGCGTGGTAAGGGCAGAGCTCAGGGCTCTTTCAGGCCTAGAACAGGGAGTTCTCCTGCACAGGCTTCGGGTGAGGGCAGGGGTCAGTCCTTTCGTAAACAGACCCAATGACCTACCTTTTCAGCTGCCAGAGCCTGCTCGTCTGGCAGCACCTTTGGGAGGAAGGTTGGCACTTTTCAAAGAAAATTGGAGTTTAATTACCCAGGACAGATGGGTATTGGATATCATACACCACGGCTACAGGTTTTATTTCCATACCTTGCCTCCTTTCAAAGGCATGCCAGGCGTTCCTCCTCAACAAAGAATAGAGGCTCACAAACAGGTTTCTCTGTTGCTCCAACTAGGGGCCATACAGCCGGTCCCTCTGCCAGAAGTGGGCCTAGGATTTTATTCTCGCCTGTTCCTAGTACCAAAGAAGGGGAACACGTGGAGACCAATTTTGGATTTATCTATCCTCAACACTTATCTGGACATTCCCAAGTTCAAAATGTTGACGTTGCAGCAGCTTTTACCTCTGCTGGGCAAAGATCATTGGATGGTAACTTTGGATCTCAAGGAGGCTTACCTTCATGTTCCTATCAGACTCAGTTGCAGAAAGTATCTGCGTTTTCGAGCTGGGACTTTTCCCTATCAGTTCTCTGCATTGCCCTTTGGCTTATCTACTGCGCCCAGAGTGTTCACGAAAGTTCTGGCTCCAGTGATAGCTTTCTTCAGACTAAAAGGAATACAGATCTATCCTTATTTGGACGACTGCCTAAATGTTAAGTTGTCAATCTCGCCTTCATTCTTGCTTGATGGGTTCGGAGCCGATCCTCGGCTCCGACTCGGCACTTGCTTTAGCTCGAGAACTCCTTTTACCAGCTCGAGGCAGCCCCATATCCCATGATGCAAGGCAGTAAGTACCCAGATCTCGTTTGCCGCTTCGCTTGGGAGGTCTTCTCTTTACCAGCTCCTGGTAAGTAGTTCACATTTGTGATTTTTCAAGCCCCTTTTTAGTTTAAAACTAATTTTTTGATAGTTTAAATTTATTTCTACCCTTTTCTGACAGAAATTCCCTGTCTCTTTTAATTTTTTGTTAGTCATTTTTCCCTATCCCATCCCCCCCCCCTGTTAGGGTGTGTGTGTTGGTGTTTTTATAGAATACCTCTTGGTATTTTGTTTAATTTAATTTTGACTGGTGTGTCTGTGTGTGTTGTGTTTCGGCACCATGTCAAAGGAGAGGGTTTCAGGTTTTAAGAAGTGTGACTCGTGCTGGCAGAAGATGTCTCTGACAGACGGTCACACTTCTTGCCTGTATTGTTTGGGCCCTCTTCACCTGCAGGACTCCTGTGCTATTTGTCACTCCTTCAGCCAGAGAGTCCTGCAGGAGAGTAACAAGTTGATTCTCAGGGGCCTTCTTAAGCCGGAGGGCTCTCCGGCTAAGTCGGCTCCACAAAATCAACAAAAACTGCCAAGGCCCAGGCCTCTGTATCTAAGCATGCGGCCTCGGCTCCGACTCGTACTGAGTCGAGATCGGCTCGGCTGGAGCCGATTCTGGCTTGATAGCTTCGGCACCGATGGCTATCGGTGCCGAATCTGTATTGTCACCGATGTCGGCTCCGATCGGTTCCGACACCCATGTGGCACAGGCATCGGTGTCGGCTCCGATCGGCTCCGACACCGTTACTTTGGTGGCTGTATCTGCTCCGCTGGAGCCGATACATCGAGCTTTCTGTCGGCTCCGAAGTCGGCGCCGACAGGATCGATAGTATCGGCTCCGATGGCTCATTCCAGGAAGAGGTCGAGGTCTCCTTCCTTGGAGCCGATACTTCGGCTCGGCTTCACCTCTTCTATCGAACGGAGCCATCGGAGCCGATCTTCAAGGTCATCCAGGTTGTCAGATCATGACCTAGAGAGTGGTCAGTAGATTACTCAAGTCACAGGTACTGGCCCAAATGTTACACAGTCCGTCTCAGCAGGCGACTGTTGGTCCACACCCGTTACAGTTCCTCCTTCAACTCTACCCCAGAGCTTGGAGTTGGAGTCTTCGGGCATGGTTACTGCTACGGCTGGAGGACGGATACCCCTTCTGTTCCTTCAGCCCCTACTCTTATCTCCTCTTCCTTAGAGGGATTCGGTGGTCGGGCTTCCATGGTCTCCTCCGAGGGGTGAGTGGCATCGGACCCTTGTCCGAGCCCGCTCTTCCCTTGGAGCCTCGGCCTTGGTGAGCTCGGCTCCGACATCTGCCTCGAGACTTCCCTTCGGTGGTCCCTGGGTTCCTAGCTCTTGAGCGGGTTCTCTCGGACCTGCCTGGGAGGGGAGCATTCGAGGTGATGAAGAGTGTACTGGCCACTGGTATCAGTCAGCAGTCTGTTCCCGTAGCTCCTCCCTCTATGGTACCTGTTGACATCTCTGCCACTTCTCTTGCTACAGGACCCAGAGATCCTCCGCCTCAGGTTTCCCCATTGGGAATTTCCCCCTCTTCCGAGGATTCTCCTGATGTTTCGGGAGATCCTCCTAGGAAGAGGACTTGTAAGAGGAAGCATGTAGACTCCCCCGAGTCTGTCACTTCGGATACTGACTTTGATGAGTCAGAGGAATCCCCTAGATCCCCCTCTGAGGATGTCTCCTCAGACATCCTAGAACTTCTGAAACAGAGGGGAAACTGGCCCACCAACAATCCCTCTGAGGATGAGTCAGTATACCTAGAGGCGTTTGGATCTCGGCCCTCCACCTCCTGGGTGTCTCCGCCTTCGACCCCTTATGCAGGTTATTGCACGAAAGGCGTGGACAGCTCCTGACTCTGTAGAGCCAGTCCCTAGGAGGCCTTCTAAATTTATCACTGCCCCTAGTGACAAACAATTCCTTACCAAGGGTGTCCCCGCTGATGCCATGGTGGTGGCTGCGCCACCAAAAGGAACTTGCAGATCCTTCCGTGCCCGTCCATCCTCCTAATAAGGACTCTAGGACCATGGATAGGTGCATGGCGGATGTTTTCCTCAGCGACCTTTGCTATGCGTTCGCTGAATTATCTTTGTCACTTCACCAGACTCCAGAGAGATATCCTGAAGGAGCTGGGAGAAGTAGTTCAGGATCCTACAGCTGCAGGGGCTCAAGAAAAGATTGCCGCAGCTGGGAACCCTCAATTCCATTGCTAACTCCTCCATGCGGCTAATATCTTATGCTGCGGATGGAGCAGTAGAGCCAAGAGGCACAGGTGTGGCTCTTAGACGCCAAGCCTGGATGCGGCTATGTGATTTTGCGGATCCCTTTAAGGCGTCCTTCACAAATTCTCCCTTTGATGGGTCAGCTTTGTTTGGCCCTCAGGTGAAGGAAACCTTGACCAGGTGTGAGCAGGACGGCAAGACTCTTTCTGCTGTTGGAGTCCGTTTTTCCACCCCTTCTAGGCCTTACCCCAAAGGACAGAAGGGTGGGAAGATGTGGTTCCGTAAATCCCAAGGAGTCACGCCGGATTCACGTGGTCAGTTTACCCCTAGAGGCAGAGGGGTAACAACAACAGACGCAGCTCTAGAGGCAGAGGGGTCCAAAAACCAGGGAAACAGGGAGCCTCTCTCTGATAAGCCCTTTCAGCATCCCTGAGGTGTTGCCCGGCTGTCCCTCCTTGGAGGCAGTCGGGGAAGATTATGACTGTAGCCAGAAGCCTGGCTTTCCCTCACTCAAGACAGATGGGTACAGTCGATCATATCCAAGGGTTACATAATTCCTTTCGAGGAAAGTCCCTTCCCTCAAGTTCCCTTCCAGATGTACCACCCGGTCTAAGGGAGATTGCAGAGTTAGAAATCGCAAAACTACTGCAAAAGAGCCATTCAGCCAGTTACAACAGACCATTCAGAGCCGGAATCTACTCAAGGTTCTTTTGGTCCCCAAAAGACGGGAGACTGGAGACCAATATTGGATCTCAGCAGACTCAACAAGTCTGTCAGGAAGACAAGATTCGAATGGTCACTCTTCAGTCAATTCTGCCCTTCTTACAGAAGGACAACTGGATGTGCTCAGTAGATCTTCAGGATGCGTACTATCACATCAAAATTCACAGACGCTCCAGGAGATTTCTCCGCTTCGGCTGGGGTCCAGTCACTTCCAGTTCAGAGCCCTGCCCTTTGGTCTCACTACAGCCCCAGAGTGTTCACCAAATGCATGGCAGTGGTCACGGCTCACCTGAGACGTCAAGGATTCCAGGTGTTTCCGTATCTCGACGACTGGCTCCTGTCAGCCACCACCAGGCATCAGCTTATACAAGCCAGGGATTACACAATAGACCTTTGTTCTCATTTAGGCATCTCAATCAACTTCAAAAGTCATCCTTATCGCCCTGCCAGTCTATTACCTTCATAGGCAAACTTAAACACTGTTCGGATGTCAGCTACCCTTACAGAACAAAGAGTTTCAGACATTCAGACTCATGTCAGGATCATTCTGGCCAGCAAGAAAGTACAGGCCAGAATGGTTCTAAAGGTATTAGGTCTCATGGCTGCGGCCATTACTCTTCTTCCCTGGCTCGATTCTACATGCCTCCTTCAGTGGATGCTGTTCACACAGTGGTCATACCAGCAACTCCCAATGCGTCACCAGATTCTGGTGACACAGACATGCAAACAACATCTTGCTTGGTGGATCACATCGTCTCAGGTTCACCAAGGCAGGTGCTTTGTACCCCCGTCCCCGATAGCCACTGTCACCACGGATCCCTGATCGGGTGGGGGGGTCATTATCAGGGCAGGATGGTTCATGGGACGTGGCAACCGTTCGAGTACCATCTGCACATAAATGTCCTGGAGATGAGAGCAGTGCTTTTAACGTTGCAAGCCCTCAACGACTTTCTTCCCGTAGGGACAATTGCAGTCCACACAGACAACATGTCTGTAGTTTGGTATATCAACAAACAGGGCGGAACCAAGTCCTACCCCTTGTGTCGAGAAGCGCTCAGACTTTGGCAATGGGCGATCTCCTCTCATCGGTTTCTGGTAGCAATGCATATCCCTGGGAAAACCAACATTATAGCGGACAGATTGAGCAGAGCTATCCTCATGCCTCACGAGTGGTCTCTCAAGCAATCTATAGCGGAAGAGATTTTTCTGGAATGGGGTCGTCCATGTTGCGATCTTTTTGCTACTCCCCAAAACAGCAAATGTCCAGACTTCTTCAGCCTCTTCCCTCTATCAGGCCATCCCCCCAGAGACGCTCTGACCCAGGATTGGCCCCAGGGACTTCTTTATGCATTCCCTCCATTTCCTCTGATCCCTCAGGTGATCCAGAAAGCTACCGTCTTGAGAGCCAAATTGATTCTCATTGCCCCTTACTGGCCTCGACAAGTTTGGTTCCCGTTCCTCCATCATCACCTTTTGGTGCAGCCGTGGCATCTGGACCCAGTGCCAGATCTTCTGATTCACCAATCGGGTCAGCTGCACCGGTCAATCCCTTCTCTCAACCTCACAGCATGGTTGCTCCACTTCCTTCCTTAGCCAGGCTTCCTTTGATCTCTAACCCAGTTAGAGACATCATTGTAGCTTCACTTAAATCCTCTACCAGGAGGATTTACACAAGCAAATGGAAGCGTTTCTCTTATTGGGCTAAGGCCCAAAATATTGATCCTTTTACTGCCCCTGTTCAGGCAGTTCTGGACTTCTTAGCAGAGATTTTTCATGCAGGCTCCTCTTCTTCCACAGTCAGAGTTCAATTGGCTGCTATTTCTAATTTTCATGTCGGGATAGCAGATCATAATATTATGTCCCATAGGCTCTGCAGGGCCTTCTTGAAAGGAATTTTCCTACTAAAGCCTCCAATCAGGAATCCTCCTCCTCAGTGGGATCTAAATTTAGTGCTGACATCCTTGATTCTTCCCCTTCGAGCCAGCTGTTTCTTGTTCCCTGAAATATCTTTCTTGGAAAACCTTATTCCTAGTGGCTATTACATCTGCCAGGAGGGTGTCTGAACTTCATGCTCTTCGGTTCGACCCCTATTTGATTTTTCACAAAGACAGAGTATCTTTGAGAACCAATCCATCCTTTTTACCTAAGGTCGCTTCAAAGAACAATCTGAATCAATCCATTGATCTCCTGTATTTTTCCTAACTATTCTGATAGAGCTGAACAAAAACTACATTGTCTTGACGTCCACCGTCAGCTTAGATATTATTTGGACAGAACAAAAAAATTTAGAAAATCTGATCAACTTTTTGTTTCCTATGCGGATAATAAAAAGGCCTTCCTGTTTCTAAAGTGACTTTGTCCAGATGGCTTTCTTCGGTCATCACTGAAATTTATACGATCAGGGGAAAACAGCTGTGCTCAAAACCTAAAGCACATTCAACTAGGAGTTTAGCTACTTCTACAGCTTTTCAAGCTAGACTACCTTTGGACACTATTTGTGCAGCGGCCACTTGAGCCACTCCTCACACTTTTGTTTCCCATTACAAATTGGACTTGGCCTCCAGGGACAGAGCCAGTTTTGGCTCTACAGTCCTCAAGAGTTTGTTCCATTGAGCCACCCAGGATAGAGGTGCTAGGACGGTCCCATCAAGCAAGAATGAAGGCGAGATTGACAACTTAACATTAAGAAGTTATGTACCTACCATAACGTTCCATGTTAGTTGTCTTCTCGCCTTCTTTCTTCGACCTCCCTCCTTCCCCTGGCCTGGACAGACCTTGTATAAGAAACTATTATGCTAAAGACCATTCAGACCTGGTCCTTTTTCCATCTGTAAGTTTCTTCTTCCTTTGGGAAGTATTTTATGCTTGGTGTTATTGCCCTTTGTCAACAAACGACATCTGGGTACTTACTGCCTTGCATCATGGGATATGGGGCTGCCTCGAGCTGGTAAAAGGAGTTCTCGAGCTAAAGCAAGTGCAGTGAGCCGAGGATCGGCTCCGAACCCATCAAGCAAGAAAGAAGGCGAGAGAAGACAACTAACATGGAACGTTATGGTAGGTACATAACTTCTTATTCTGGCTCAAGGAAGGGAAGAGCTTCTTCGTCATTTGGAATATGTGATAGCAGTGCTAAGATGCCTAGGGTATTCTGTGAACGAAATAAAGTCCAGTCTAGTACCCTCTCAAGACATGTGCTTTCTGGGTGTGAGACTGAATACAGCAGCCCAGATGGCCTTTATAACCCCGGACAAACAAAAGAGGCTATCCCTTTACTTCCATCAACTATCTCATCAGTCTGGGCTGACTGCAAGGACAGTCCTTCAAGCCTTAGGGTTCATGGCATCTTGTATTCTGGTGCTTCCCAATGCCAAACTGCATATGAGGAAGCTACAATGGTATCTCAAAAATGTATGGACACAGCACTGCCAGGATCTGGACACTGTCATTCAAATAATACCTTGCATTCAGAAGGAATTTTTGTGGTGGGCTCAGGAATGTCACCTAAACAAGGGACTCTCTGTGACCCGGCCAGAGGCAAGTCAGATTTTAACGACAGATGCCTCAGACAAAGCTTGGGGAGCTCATCTGAATGGAAAATGGATACAAGACAAGTGGCCTGTCAGACTACAACATCTACATATCAACATGAAGGAGATGTTAGCAGTCCAGTTTGCATTAATAGCTTTCAAGGAATTCCTTCTTCCAGGACAGGTGTTGATTCTAACAGACAACACAACTGTCATGTGGTACATCAACAAGCAAGGGGGAACGCATTCTTATCCTCTGCAGGCAAGCAATGATTTTGTGGGAGACTGCTCTCAGTTTACAGCTCAATCTTCAGGCAAGGTTTCTGCCAGGAGCACAGAACTCCTTAGGAGATGTGTTAAGCAGACGGATTATGGATCCCCACGAGTGGAAATTGGATCCTCATGTATTTCAGAAATTGACAGTGTCATGGGGAACTCCAGACATAGATCTGTTCACTTCTCCACTAAACCATCAGCTGCCAAAGTTTTGCACGAAAAGGTTTCATCCCACAGCTTGGAGAGTGGATGCTCTTTCTTTCAATTGGAGCAATCTTCATGTGTATGCCTTTCCACCTCTGCCTCTCCTCCCAAAGGTACTTCTGAAGGTCAGACAGGACAAGCCAAGGATGATTTTAATAGCTCCAGATTGGCCTCGACAGCACTGGTACCCATTACTAAGAAGTCTAGTACGGAAGCCTCCATGGCCTTTACCTTCGATTCCACACCTGTTGTCACAGGTGGACAGCCATTTGCTCAATGTCAAGCTTCACTCTCTGCACCTAACAGCCTGGCATTTTCTGTTTTGAACCGTAATGGGCCTCCACTTCCTCAGCAAGTTTTGAATGTTATTTTGGAAGCTAGAAGGCCTAGTACAAGGAAAGTGTACGCTGATAAATGGAAGAGATTTTTATTTTGGAGTGCAGCAAAAGATTTTGTTGTTTCTGAGCCTAATTTGTGTGTGGCTCTTCAATATCTTACTGAGTTACTAGACAAAGGTTTGTCTTTCTCTTCTATTAAAGTTCATGCTGCAGCAATTTCAGCTCACTATGATTGCGACCCATTGTTTTCTCATCCTTTGTTCAAGCAATTTCTTAGAGGGGCAAAGAATATAAGACCCCCACGAAGAGCTCCTACTCCTGCTTGGGATCTCAATTTTGTGTTGGAGAAACTCACTCTACAACCTTTTGAGCCTGCAGCTACTGCTGAGTTGAAATATTTATCATGGAAGACTGCTTTTTTATTGGCCATTACCTCTGCAAGAAGGGTTTCTGAATTACAAGCCCTTATGGCAGTTGAGCCTTTCTTGATTTTCCATAAGGATAGGGTATCATTACGTACTAATCCTTCCTTTATGCCTAAGGTGGTTTCTAGTGTGGCTTTAAACCAGACTATTCATTTGCCTACTTTTTATGCAAATCCCCAAAATAAGGGGGAAAAGATTTTGCACACTTTGGATGTACACAGGCAGTTGCGTTATTATTTGGACAGAACTAAAGGGTTCAGGCAGTCTCAGCAGTTGTTTGTTTCTTTTGCTTTGAGTTCTCAGGGCAAGCCTGTGTCAAAACAAACTATTTCTAAGTGGATTGGGTTTTGCATTGCTTTCTGTTATTCCCATCATGGCAAGGAGGTTCCAGCTGGGATTAGGCCTCATTCCACTAGGGCTACTGCCACTTCCACAGCTTTTTTGAGGGGAGTGGCAACCAAGGATATTTTGGAGGCAGCTACTTGGAGTTCTGTGCATACCTTCTCTAGGCATTATCACCTGCCACTTTACTCTAAGTCCAGGGCTGGTTTTGCCACTGCGGTTTTGCAGGGCATTTTGGCAGCTCCTGCTTCCTTATAGTTAGCCATCCTCCCTTATCTCTGCTTTGGGATTCTACCCAAGTGTAAGGACTGCAGCAATGTGAGATGAAGAACATAGTACAGTTTTGTACCTACCATAAATGTAGATGTTCGAAGATCCACATTGCTGCAGTCCAATTTACCCTTCCTCCTTCCCCTCTGTACTTGGAGGTGGTTGTGTAGTTGGGTTGTACATGTTGTGTATATTGTTTATATTGTACATATAGTTAGTGCAAGGGTGGTTGGTTGTTTGTTTGCTGTCTTTTGGTTTTGACCTTTATTTTTAAGGTCTTCTGACATCTGGGGCAAGAAAAGACTGAGGATATGACGCCGGTCATGCGCATTTGTACCCTGACGTCAGTTAAATGCGCCCTGACCGACGTCAGCCTTATACTTTGATATTCGGGCCGACCGTGGACAGCGGACTACCCAAGTGTAAGGACTGCAGCAATGTGGATCTTCGAACATCTACATTTATGGTAGGTACAAAACTGTACTTTTTCTTTCCATGTCCATTAAACAGTGGTGAACAAATTTTACATTCATTGGCTGTGCATGGATAACTCGTATTCCACCTGGACAAAACTAAATCCTGCAGTAAGTCTGGGCAACTATTTGTAGCTTTTGCAAAGGGAAAGGAAGGGAAGCTGTTTAAATGGATTACAGATTTCTTCTTATTCTCTTACCTCCATCAGAGAAAACCAGCACCCCACAAGATTAGACCACACGCTATAAGGGTATTGGCTGCAACTACTACATTTTTTAGTGGAATCCCCATTTGCAGCATCTTTGAAACAGCCACTTGACTTTTGTCCATGCCCTCCAAAATACATATAACTTATATAACTTAGGAGCTGCTTCGAGGGCAGGATTTGCCTCTGCCATGCTAAAAAGACTGATTTTACCTTGTCCATATACTCACCAACCTCCCTACTTTAGCTCTGTGAATCTTCCCAAGAGTTTAGTGCTGCAGTGAACTACTGAGGACATAGTATTTTTGTGTTGGGTACTTAAATGATTGAATAGCTTCATTATTGAATAGCTTCATTATTGAAGTATCAGATGTTCTTCGTGTTTCACTGTTGCAGTCATCACATTTGGGTTATCTGCCTACAGGTAACCCTCAGCCAGCCCGAATACCAGAATTTTGGAATTTCTGCTTTGGATGCTGTCGCTTCTTCCATGACGTCAGGTCGTCAGGGGTATAAAACATGCAGCCGATGCCATTACATCAGTCTTTCTTGCCGTGCGGTGCCCCAAGCAGAAGCAGTTTGCAAGTACCGGTTGGCCGGCTCCTGAAATTTTCTTTTTCGAGTTTCAGACCTCAAGTCTTCTAAAAGATAAGTACCCCGTTGGGGTTCCTTTTTTTCTTGCTCTAACCGGTCAGAAAAAATTAATAATTGTCTTGCCTGTGGAAAGCAAATACCTCATAGAGATTTTTATTCTTACTGCGTCACCTGTTTAGGCCCAGACAACGACACACCCCACTGTCGATTTTGTGCCTTGTTCAACGGCCGAACTATTAGTCGTCGGGCAATTTTTGTAGCTAACATTTTTCGCTGTCTATCTCCATACTCTGAAATGGCTTCGATAAGCCGTCCGACTACCGATCTTCCAAAAAAATTAAGGATAAAGACAGAGACCGCATAGGTCCAAAACTGCCGACAATGCTACCGTTAAGCTAGCCAGTCCGCTGGTACTCAATGAGGTGCTTTCACAGCCCCTGGTACCTGCTTCTGCAGATTCACAGCCCTCTACTGAGAGCCATTCTGAGTCTGGTAATGCCGCAAGATGCTTCTTCGACTATGGAACCTGCGGTTGTCTCCACAGGGGTCCGGAGCCGCTGTGCAGCCAAAAATACTGAATTTCTCAGGCCTAAAGTTCACACTACGCCTAGCAAACCGACCAAAGCGCATTCTCAGGCCCACATGCCTCAAAAACAAATGATTAGAATGGCTGAAGACCTTATTACCTTAATTAGGGGATGCCAGCCTTCCCCCCTGTAAGAGACCTAGAGCGGATTTTCCTTCTGATTCTTCTGATCAGGAATCTGATATTTCTGTTCCTTCTGATTACCAGGACATACCCTTATCTACCTATGAGGATTCTGATGCAGAGGATTCCATTCTGTGTGCTTCCCCTTCAGAAGAGTTTTCTTTTGGTGAAACCCTGCATACCCTTAGGGAGTACTTCCGCTGGGAAAGCCAGGACTACTCTCAGCCGAAAAAGAGACTGGGAATTTTTAAACCTCCTTCAGCACAGGCCTCTAGCTATCCCTCCTGTTCTGGAAATTGTAGATGATGTTTTCTTGGAATCCAGCCTTACCCCGGATACTTTGCCTCCTGCTCCCAGGAAACCTGATAGGTACTATACAGTACCTGACTCTCACAAATTCCTTTTCAAGAATCCTACTGCGGATCCAGAGACCATTTTCCAAGGACCTAAAGGCATTAAGGCTACTGCTACCAAGAAACCTACCCCTTCTGACAGGGATTCTAGGTCTTTAGACAGATGGGGTAAGAAGGTATACACCTCCGCTGCTCTGGCCATTATGACTTTAAATTGCCAGTTTCATATGCTAAAGTATCAGCAGCATATCATGGAGCTAATTAAAGAGAAAATGTTTATTCCTGACTGTACATAACACAAAGATTTACAAGAGTTAATGCATTCTGCTAACCAAGCTGGTAAACATACTTTGCAGTGTGGTTTTGATGCACTAGAAGCATCTTGCAAGGCTGCTGTCACTAGGTCTGTTCTTAGAAGGCATGCTTGGCTTAAGGAACAAAACTTGCCAGATCATGTCAAAACAAAATTACTGGATGCATCCTTAAACCAAGAGCTGATGTTTGGCAATAAAGCAGAAGTACCTCAAACGGATGGAGGAGAAAGCTAAATCTATGCAAACTATTAAAGATTTCTTACAAGTACAGCCACCTAGATTCAGTAGGCATTAGTCTCCAAAGAACTGGTCCTTTCCAGTCCCTTCCAGGCCTTCTCAGTCCAAACCCAGGGGCAGCAGACCTCCAATACTTCAGTCCCAGGTTATGCACAGATCTAAGCAGTAGGGTGCTCCCACATCCAAAACAGGGAGTAGTAAGCCACCACCCTATGGTAAAATTGCACAATGACTTATTCTTAACTCTTCCAAGCCTTGCCCAAGTACTTGCACCTTTAGGAGGGAAACTCAACCTGCATGCAAAAAACTGGGAATACATTACCCAAGACAAATCAGTTTTAAACATTGTTTCCCTAGGATACAGACTCCACTTCCACTCTCTCCCAACTCTGTGGCTGGCCAGACCCCCCACAAACCAGTGGGTGGAGGCCCAAAAGCAAGTACTTTATCTCTCCAGCATCAACGCTATTCAACCTGTCCCAGCAGAACAAAGGGGACAAGGTTTTTATTCAAGACTGTTTCTGGTTCACAGAAAAGAAAACTCCTGGTGTCCTATCCTGGATCTGTCTATTCTCAACACCTTTCTGGTGGTTCCAAAATTCAAAATGCTAACTCTCCAACAGCTGCTTCCTGTGCTAGCCAAGGATTCCTGGCTGGCAACCCTAGACTTAAAAGAAGCTTATATGCACATCCCCATAAGGGAATCTTGCAGAAAATACCTACGCTTCAGAGCAGGCTGTATGCACTTATCAGTTCTCTGCGCTTTCCTTTGGCTTATCTACTGCGCCTAGGGTATTCACAAAGTGCCTAGCTCCAGCCTTTGCATTTTGCAGGCAGAGAAGTATTCAGATTTACCCATACTTGGACGATTGCCTGATTCAGGTGGAAAGTCAGGACTTGCTATTACAGCATTTGTCATTTGTAAAGAGACTTCTAACTTCACTGGGGTACACCATCAACAAAAAGAAATCACACCTAGTACCCTGCCAGCAGATTGAATTCCTGGGAGCAAGCTTGAACACAACTTCCCACATGGCATTAGTCACTCCAGAGAAACAAATTTATTTGACAAGCTACTTCAATCTACTGGCCACCAAACCCAGCTATCTGCAAGAAAAATACTGCAAGCCCTGGGGTTCATGGCCTCTTGCATTCTGTTAATTCTATATGCAAGACTGCATATGAGGACACTTCAATGGTACCTAAAAAGGCTATGGTGTCAACATGCTCTGGACCTGGAAACTACGATTCCTTGTCTAAAGTTTTTCACTCTACCCCCTGCCGCCCAAACCCTAACAGACTCATCAGACTATGCATGGGGGGCTCACATGGCAGGGCAGTGCATTTAGGGCAAATGAAACCCAAAGCAGATGCACCTGCATGTCAATCAAAAAGAAATGTTAGCTCTCTGACAGCCTTCAAAGGCCTTATTCTTCCAGGACAACTATTGGTGAAGACCGACAACACCACAGTTATGTGGTACATAAACAAGCAGGGGGGAACCCATTCCTACCCACTCTGCAGACTAGCCATGGCTCTGTGGAGCACAGCCTTGATCAACCAAGTGCACCTACTAGCTGAATTCCTGCCAGGCAAACTAAATTCACTGGCAGACGACTTAAGCAAAAATTTCATAGACCCACATGAATGGAAACTGGAACCCAAAATATTCAAGCTTTTGAGGAACAGATGGGGGGACACCATAGGTGGACCTGTTTGCCTCCCCTCAGAGCTATTAATTGGGCAAATACTGCACCAGAATTCCCCACAGCCAGGCTTGGAAAGTGGATGCCCTGTTCTTTACCTGGGAAAGCCTCTCAGTCTATGCCTTTCCCCCTCTGCCTTTCTTCTCGAAGGTTTTACTAAAGATGAAACAGGACAAGCCAAGGACAATCCTGATTGCACCAGACTAGCCATACCAGCGATGGGTACCCTCTTTTGCGCAGTCTGACAGTGCTACAACCATGGCACCTGCCTCAGACTCCTTCCCTGCTGTCCCAGCAGGCGGGTCAGATTCTGCACCCTCAGCTGCAGACCCTGAACCTTGCAGCCTGGCTAATCCCCTGAATCCACCACCAGCAACTCTCATTAAGCGGGTGCTGGATGTCATTCTTGAGGCAAGGAGGCCTAGTACTAGAAAATCTTATTCTGAAAAGTGGAAAAGATTCTGGTCCTGGAGCCAGTCTCTGGGGGATGGATGGGCACAACTGTGCCCAGCTTACCTTGTTTATTTATTTTTTATTTATTTTAGATTTGTTGACCGGGCTAGTCTAGCTGGATACATGTCCATTTTCAGTAGAGGCCCGGGAAGAAAAGCTCCACAAATGGAATCGTAAAAAATTGTAAAAAAAAAAAGTAGTAAAAAAACAATGCTAGTAGAACAGCCAACAAATATACATCAGGTGGAAAAATTGCTAAAAGGTATTGCTAAAATGAGAGAGAACATATGTAACATTGATATACACAAGACAGCATTTAAGTAACTTATATAAGGGGACTAACATTGATTTTTTTTTTCACTGTAGAACAGCGGAAATAGGAGTTAAAGTCAAAAGAACAGGTGCGAGACAGGCAATAAAAGTTTCAGTCAGGGTTAGTGCAAGGGCAGAGCCATTGGGAGTTAAGGAAGGTTTTTAGATGCTTCTTGAAAATGGGTGTGGAGGCAAGTGCTATAAGTTTGCTTGGAAGCTTGTTCCAAATAGGACCAATTGAGTTGGAGAACAAACAGTTCCCAGCTTTGTTGTGGGATTTATGGGAGGCTGCTAGGAGCTTGGTGGCTGAGCGCAAGGAAGAGAGGTTTTTATAAGGGCTAATAAGAGTGCAGAGTATGGTAGTATTCATGGGATGATGGAAGATTTTGTGGGTGATGCTGAGTTGCTGTAGCAACAGTTGATTTTGTAATTCCAGCCAACCAAATTGTTTAAGAATTATGCAATGGTGGATACGAAAAGGGGCTCCTGTGACAAATCTGGCAATGTTGTATGAAGTTGCTAGTTTATTGATAATAGAGTTAGAGAAGTTTGTAAAAATTGGTGAGGCATAGAGAAGGGTAGAAAGCAGGCGCGTTTCTGCGATGGTAGTTCTAGCTGAAGCAGTGAGGAAGGGTTTAAGCCTATATAGAGATCCAAGATGTTCATCGTGTTACCCTGCTGCAGTCATCACACTTGGGTTATCCTGCTGTCAGGCGGTCCCGCAGTCGGCCCAAATTCCAAAGTCTTGGTCCGGCGTCTGTTGCTGTCGCTTCTTCCCTGACATCAGTGTGCCAGGGGTATACAAGAAGCATCCGCCATTTTCTTCATTCTTTCTTGCCGTGCGGTGCCCGAAGCAGAAGCAGTTCGCAAGTGCCGATCGGCCGACACCTGAGATTTTCGATTTGAATTTCAGTCCGAAGACTTCATTAAAGCGAAGTACCCCGTTGGGGAACATTTTCTTGCCTCAGTCCGATGTCAGAAAAAGTTAACGATTGCATTTCTTGTGGAAAGCATATACCTCATAAGGACTTCCATTCCTATTGTATTCCTTGCCTAGGCCCAGACCAGGACGTCACAGGTTGTCGGTTTTGCACTAGGTTTAATAAAAAAACTATCAAACGCCGTTTTGACTTCGCACGGCATTACTTTGGTAGGAAATTTAATTATATCATGCCGTCGGAGCAGCCGACGACCGCCATTCACAAAGAAACGCAAGGATAAGGACAGGCAGTCTAGGAATAAGCCAGACACCGAGGCCTCAGTTGGGCCTGTCGCCGGTTCTCCGGTTTTCAGTGAGGCGCCTATGCAGCCCCTGACGACCGCAGAACTGGAACCCCAGACAGCTGCGGATTCCCAAGCGGAGTCTACTAGGCAGACACAGCCATCTACTGACACCGGAGCAGAACTAGACAGCGGTGCAATGGAAACACCTTTGGTTGCAGAAGGTGTCTTCAGACCGACTACACTCACCATTAAATCTTATGCTAAACGTAAAACTCCTTTAAAACGAAAGAAAACTGCACATCAGTCTGCAGTTCAAGGCCCCATGCCTAAGAAACAGATGCTTAAGATGGCTGAAGATTTGATTACCCTTATCTGGGGTTCCCATCCCCCTCCTGATAACAAAGACAAGAGAAGGATTATGCATCCTCTGACTAGGTTTCTCTCTCTTCAGATTCTTCTGAGGAACAGGATTACACTTTTCCACCTTATGAGGATTCTGATGCTGAAGATTCAATTCCCTCAGCATCTCCCCCTGAAGACTACTCCTTTGGGGAAACTTTACATACCATGAAGGGAACATTTCCAATGGGAAGGCCAGGATTACTCAGATTCAAAGAAAAGGCTCCGAGAGTTCCTTTTACTACCCCAGCACAGACCTCTTGCTATCCCTCCTGTTTTAGATATTGTGGATGATGTTTACTTGGAGTTTAGTTTAAATCCAGACTCTCTACCTCCTGCTCCAGCCAAACCAGACAGATACTACAGAGTACCTGACTCACACAAATTCCTTTATAAAAGCCCTGTAGCTGACCCAGAAAAAACTCCTAGGGTCCTAAGGGAGCAAAAGCTTCTATGGCTAAAAATCCTGTGCCCTCTGAAAGGGATTCCAGAGCCCTAGATAGATGGGGAAAGAAAATATACACCTCAGCAACTCTGGCTATGAGAGCTTTAAATTGCCAGTTTCACATGTTGAAATATCAACAATTCCTTATGTCTCAGTTAAAACAAAAAATGAGCACACATTCAGAACAGCCTGAATTCAAGGAAATGCAGGATCTGTTGCATGCAGCTGAACAGGTGGGCAAACATACTTTACAATGCGGATTTGATTCATTGGAAGCATCCTGTAGAGCAGCTGTTACTGGCTCTGTCATACGTAGACATGCTTGGTTAAAAGAAAAAACCCTCCCTGACCATGTTAAAGCAAAAATATTGGATGCACCTTTACAACAGGATGTATTATTTGGTGTCAAAGCAGAAGAGGTTTTAAAGAAAATGGAGGATAAGGCAAAGTCTATGCAAACGGTCAATGATTTTTTGCAGGTACAACCCCCTCGTTTCAGCAGAAATTGGCCAACAAAAAACTGGTCCTTTCCAGCTTCAGACAGATCACAGAGGGGCAAATACAGATGCCCAAGGGGCAGAGGCCATTCACAGGGCCCTTACAAACCTCGCCAATGGGGTTCTGCTACCTAGAAAGGAGGAGAAGACAGGACCCAGGCTAGCAGAAGATTAACACAATGACTCTATCCTCAAACTACCAAGCAAATCTCTCCTGGCAACTCCCTTGGGAGGAAAACTAGCATTTTTTGCAGACAACTGGCACATCATCACAAAAGACAAATGGGTTCTAAACATTGTCTCTCAAGGATACAGATTCCACGTTCATACCTTGCCAAGGATCAAAGGAATGCCAAACCTGCCACCAAACCAATGGGCAGAGGCACAAAAACAAATTACAGCTCTCATGAACATGAGAGCCATTCAACAGGTACCTGCATAGGAGCAAGGACAAGGATTTTACTCAAGACTCTTCCTAGTCCCAAGAAAGGACAAAGCATGGAGACCCATTCTGGATCTTTCAATTCTGAACACGTATCTGCAAGTACAAAAATTCAAGATGCTAACACTACAGCAGCTTCTTCCCATGCTGGGCAAGAATGCTTGGCTAGTCACTTTGGACCTCAAGGAGGCATACTTGCATGTCCCTATCAGACAGAATTGCAGAAGATACCTCCACTTCATTGCAGGTTCAACGCATTATCAATTCTCTGTACTGCCCTTTGGCTTGTCTACTGCGCCCAGGGTCTTCACAAAATGCCTGGCACCAGTAATTGCATACTGCAGACAGAGGAATTCAAATATGCCCATACCTGGACGACTGCCTTATTTAAGCAGAAAGCAAGGACATTCTTTTAAAGCATCTGGCATTTGTCAAACACCTTCTAAGTTGCCTAGGGTACACAGTAAATGAAAAGAAATCAAAACTAGTACCCTCACAAAACATAACATTCCTGGGTGCCAGCTTGAAGACAATGGCCCAGATGGCTTATCTCACGCCAGACAAGCAACGACAGCTGTTTCAATATTTCAAAATAATGGCAACAAAGACCCAACTCCCTGCAAGAAAAATTCTGCAGGCCTTGGGATTCATGGCATCTTGCATACTACTAATACCATTTGCAAAACTGCATATGAGGAAATTACAATGGTACCTGAAAAGTGTATGGACTCACCACAGCTTGGAAACAATGATACCACTCGTTCCCTGCCTTCAACAGGAGTTTCTATGGTGGGCACAGGCATGTCACCTCAACAAGGGTCAGCCTTTCACCTTACCCACAGCCAGGCAAACTATGACAACAGATGCATCGGACTATGCCTGGGGAGCACACATGGCAGGGCAATGCATTCAGGGCAAATGGACTGCAGATCAGAGACACCTGCATATCAATCAAAAAGAAATGCTAGCAATGCAGAATGCCCTAACAGCTTTCAAGGAACTTCTACACCCAGGACAACTACTAATAAAGACGGACAATACCACAGTTATGTGGTACATAAACAAGCAAGGGGGCACACATTCCTACCCTCTCTGCAGGCAAGCAATGACCTTGTGGAACACTGCACTGTCTTATGGGTTCAATTACAAGCACAATTCCTGCCAGCAAAGAAGAACACAGTGGCAGACGACCTAAGCAGAAACATCATGGATCCACACAAATGGAAACTAGATCCACAAGTATTTGCAATGATAGTTGATAAATGGGGACGCCCAGGCCATAGATCTGTTTACCAGCTCCCACAACCACCAACTTCAAAAATTTTGCACAAGGACCTTCCATTCACTAGCTTGGAAAGTGGACGCCCTCTCATTCAGTTAGAAAACATTAACAGTGTATGCCTTCCCTCCACTGCCTCTTCTAGCAAAGGTACTGCTGAAAGTCAGATTAGAGGGGCCACAAATGATACTCGTTGCACCAGACTGGCCACGCCAGCATTGGTACCCAATTTTAAAGAACATGGCCCACGGCCCACCATGGATTTTGCCACAAATTCCTCATCTGCTCACCCAGCGAGACTATCAGATTCTACACAGCCAGCTCAACACTTTAAACCTGGCTGTATGGCAAATTACCTAAACAACCAGCCAGCACCGTTATCCAAAGCTGTTACGGATGTCATTCTGGAGGCCAGGAAGCCCAGCACCAGGAAAACCTATTCAGACAAATGGAAAAGATTTTGCACCTGGAACCAAGCTAAAGGCCTAAACCCCCTTGATCCAAACATCCCTCAGATTCTACAATATTTAACTGAAATGTTACACAAAGGACTTTCCTTTTCATCTATTAAGATCCACGCCTCAGCAATTTCAGCTCATTACAGCACGGATCCTCCTTTATTTTCACATCCACTCCTAAGACAGTTCCTCAGAGGGGCTAAGAACTTAAGACCGCCAAGGAGAGCTCCAACACCTACTTGGGATCTCAACTTTGTTCTGGAAATCTTAGACTGCCGCCCTTTGAACCAGCTTTTTCCGCTGATTTAAAATTTCTTTCTTGGAAAACTGCCCTACTACTAGCAATAACCTCAGCTAGAAGAGTCTCGGAGCTACAGGCACTAATGGCAGTGGAACCTTTCATCATTTTTCATCAAGACAGTCTCTCTATGAACTAATTCTTCCTTTATGCCAAAGGTGGTATCCAGTGTGGCCTTAAACCAAACCATTCACTTGCCCACCTTCTTCCCAAATCCACAGAACAAAGGAGAAAGACTCCTGTACTCTTTGGACATTCACAGGCAATTACTTTACTACTAGGATAAAACTAAGGCTTTCAGAAAAACTGACCAGCTTTTTGTAGCCTATGCTACAGGATCACAAGGAAAAGCTATCTCAAAACAGACCATTTCAAAATGGATAGGGCATTGCATACATTTCTGCTACACACATCATGGGAAACCAGCATCTGCTAACATTAGGTCTCACTCCACCACGGCCTCTACCGACACCACGCCAAAGCCGACTACACGTGGTCCGGTTCTCAGCGAGGCGCCTACGCAGCCCCTGATTACCGACGACACTTCTTTGACTGTGTCTCCTGTGCCCGAGGTCGCAGGCTCCTCGGCCCACACCCCGACTACAGATACCGAAGCCACTCTTGGCGTTGAAACTCAGAATGTGGACAGGTCCACCTCCTCTCAAGGTGTCTTCAGACCTTCCTCTTCTTTCTCCATCAAGGCTTTCACAAAGTCTAAAGCAATCATGCACCCTAAGAGACCAGCTACACAGGGCCCATCTCCAGGCCCCATGCCTAAGAAACAGATGCTTAAAATGGCTGAGGATTTAATTACTCTAATCAGAGGCTCTCAGCCCCCACCAGACAAAAGGCCCAGAGTGGAGGAAGAATCCCCCTCCTGTGATCAGGGCTCCATTATTTCAGAGCACTCTAATGATGAGGAACATTCTTACTCCCCTTTTGAATACTCTGATGCGGAGGAGTCCATCCCTTCTGTATCCCCCCCGAGGATTACTCATTTGGGGAAACTTTGCATACGTTAAGGGAACACTTCCACTGGGAAGGCCAGGATTATTCAGATTCCAAGAAAAGGCTCAGGGAATTTCTCTTGTTTCCTCAGCATAGGCCTCTGGCTATACCTCCTGTCTTGGACATCCTAGATGATGTTTACTTGGAGGCCTGCCTTAACCCGGACTCTCTACCTCCAGCTCCAGTTAAGCCTGACAGGTACTACAGGGCTCATGACTCTCACCAGTTTCTTTACAAAAGCCATGCTGCTGACCCAGAATCCATCTCACAGGGCCCCAAGGGAGTTAAGGCCTTCATTGCCAACAATCCATTGCCTTCCGAGAGAGATTCCAGATCCTTAGAAAGGTGGGGAAAAAAGGTATATACCTCGGCTACCTTATCCATGAGGGCCTTAAACTGTCAGTTTCATATGCTAAAATACCAACAGTTTTTGTTATCACAATTGAAGAGTAAAATGTCACAATCTGAACAACCAGACTTGAAGGAGTTGCAGGATTTGATGCATAGTGCAGAACAAGTGGGTAAGCATACCTTACAATGTGGTTTTGATGCTCTAGAGGCCTCATGCAGAGCTGCTGTTACAGGATCAGTCATACGTAGGCATGCCTGGCTCAAGGAACAAGCCTTGCCTGATCATGTCAAAGCTAAATTACTAGGCGCCTCTTCAAAAGGATGTACTATTTGGTGCTAATGCTGAGGAGGTATTAAGGAAAATGGAGGAAAAGGCTAAATCAATACAAACTGTGAAAGAATTTCTACAGGTTCAACCCCCACGTTTTAGTAGAAATTGGCCTTCCAAGAACTGGTCCTTTCCTGCCACAGACAGACCCCAAAGAGGCAGATACAGGCGCCCGAGGGGCAGAGGACAATCCCAAGGCTCGTATAGAGGCAGACAATGGCAAGCTCCTACACAAAGAGTTGGTGAGGACAACTCGCAATCTTTCAGAAAGCACACCCAATGACTTTCCCCTTTGCATGCCAACCAGGTTTCAAATGGCAGCCCCCTTGGGAGGAAAGCTGGCATTATTTTCAAAAAATTGGCATGTTGTCACAAAGGACAAATGGATCCTGGACATTATAAACAGAGGCTACAAATTCCAATGTTCATCGTGCATACAGCTGCAGTAATCACAGATGGGTTTTCTGCCATCAGGCGGGTCCTCGGTCGGCCGAATTCCAAATTCTAGGTCCGGCGTCGGTGGTTGTCACTTTCTTTCCTGACGTCAGTGAGGCAGGGGTATATAAGACACAGCCAACGCCATTTTCTTCAGTCTTTTTTGCCTCGTGGTGCCCGAAGCAGAAGCAGTTCGCAAGTGCCGGTTGGCCAGCTCCTGAATTTACGAAAAATTGGAAACCGAAGTCTTCTTTAAAGCTAAGTACCCCGTTGGGGAAACTTTTCTTGCCTCAGACCGATGTCAGAAAAAGTTAACAATTGTATTTCTTGTGGGAAGCAAATACCGCATAAGGATTTCCATTCCCTCTGCATACCTTGTTTAGGCCCAGACCACGACGTCTCGGGCTGTCACTTTTGCGCTACTTTCAATAAACGCACTATTAAGCGTCGGGCGGAGTTCGCCCAACAATTTTTTGGTAAAGCCTTTGATTATAAAATGTCGTCGGAGACTCCGACTACCGTTTTGTCCAAAAAACGCAAGGACAAGGGCCGACACGCGAGGTCCGCGGTCTCCACTGACACCACGCCAAAACCGGCTACACATGGTCCGGTTCTCAGCGAGACACCTATGCAGTCCCTGACTACCGACGACACTTCTTTGGCGGTGTCTTCTGTAACCGAGACCGCAGGTACCTCGGCCCATACCCAGACTACAACCACCGAAGCCACTGTGAGCGTTGAGCCTCCTAATGTGGACAGGTCCACTTCCACCCATGGTGTCTTTAGACCCTCATCTTCCTTTTCCTTTAAGGCCTTTACTAAGTCCAAATCAGCCAGGCATCCCAAGAGGCCTGTTGCACAGGGCCCATCTCCAGGCCCCATGCCTAAAAAGCAGATGCTAAAAATGGCTGAGGATTTAATTACTCTTATCAGGGCTTCCCAACCTCCTCCAGACAAGAGACCCAGAGTGGAGGAAGATTCTCCCTCTTCTGATCAGGGCTCCATTTTTTCAGAGCATTCTGATGTAGAGGAACACTCTTACTCCCCTTTTGAAGATTCTGATACAGAGCAGTCCATTCCTTCTGTATCTCCTCCAGAGGATTTTTCTTTTGGGGAAACCTTGCACACCTTGAGGGAACACTTCCATTGGGAAGGCCAAGACTTTTCTGATTCCAAGAAAAGACTTAGAAAATTTCTTTTGTTACCTCAACACAGACCTCTGGCGATACCTCCTGTCTTGGACATACTTGATGTTTATTCGGAGGCTTGCCTTAATCCGGATTCCCTGCCTCCTGCCCCGGTCAAGCCTGATAGGTACTACAGAGTTCCTAACTCTCACCAATTTCTTTACAAAAGCCATAATGCTGACCCTGAAACCATTTCTCAAGGCCCCAAGGGAATGAAGGCCTCTACTGCTAAGAATCCACTACCTTCCGAAAGAGAGTCAAGATCCTAAGAAAGGTGGGGAAAAAAGGTATATACCTTGGCCACCCTAGCCATGAGGGCCTTAAATTGTCAGTTCCATATGCTTAATTATCAGCAGTTTCTGTTATCACAATTAAGAAATAAAATGTCTCAACCTGAACAACCAGATTTGAAGGAGTTGCAGGATATGATGCATAGTGCAGAACAAGTGGGTAAACACACCTTACAATGTGGCTATGATGCCCTAGAGGCCTCAAGTAGAGCTGCTGTTACAGGATCAGTCATTCGTAGACATGCCTGGCTTAGGGAACAAATCTTGCCTGATCATGTGAAAGCTAAACTACTAGATGCTCCTTTACAAAAGGATGTGCTATTTTGTACTAATGCTGAGGAGATACTACGGAAAATGGAAGAAAAAGCCAAATCTATGCAAACTGTCAAAGCTTTTCTACAGGTTCAACCACCACGTTTTAGCAGAAATTGGCCTTCTAAAAACTGGTCCTTTCCAGCCACGGACAAGCCACAAAGAGGTAGATACAGGCGCACAAGGGGCAGAGGACAATCACAAGGATCATATAGAGGCAGGCAATGGCAAACTCCAGCACCAAGAGGTGGCGAAGACAGTGCACAACAATACAGGAAACAAACCCAATGACTTCCTCCTTTCCATGCCAAGCAAGTCTCAGCTGGCGGCAGCACCCTTGGGAGGAAAGCTGGCATTATTTACAAGAAATTGGCATATTGTCACAACAGACAAATGGATCCTGAACGTTATAAACAGAGGCTACAGATTTCATTTTCACACTCTTCCAAAAAATGAGAGGCATGCCAAACCTGCCACACAATCAAAAAGGCAGAGGCACAACTACAAATTTCAAAGCTCATAGACATGAAAGCTATTCAAGAGGTACCTACTCACGCACAAGGTCAAGGTTTTTATTCCAGGCTATTTCTGGTACCAAGGAAAGGAACCGACTGGAGACCCATTTTGGACGTATCCATCCTAAACACATTTTTACTCGTACCAAAATTCAAGATGCTCACATTACAGCAGCTTCTTCCCATGCTGGGCAAGTAGTTTTGGCTGGTAACATTGGACCTCAAGGAGGAATACCTGCATGTCCCAATCAGACAAAGCTAAAGAAGATACCTCAGATTTCTTGCAGGTTCAATCCACTATCAATTCTCTGCATTGCCCTTTGGCTTATCTACTGCGCCCAGATTATTCACGAAATGCCTGGCATCATTATTTGCCTACTGCAGACTTCAAGGGATACAAATTTACCCTTATTTGGACGACTGCCTGATCCAAGCGGACAGCAAGCACATACTTCTGGAACATCTGGCTTATGTAACACGGTTACTGAATTATCTGGGATACACAGTCAACAAAGAGAAATCCAGGCTAACACCATCTCAGAAAATAACTTTCCTGGGTGCCAACTTGGACACAAACACCCAGATGGCCTATCTTATGCCAGAAAAACAGGGGCAACTAACTCAGTACTTCAAAATACTAGCAAATTGTACAAGGCTTACTGCAAGGAAAATCCTGCAGGCTCTGGGCTTCATGGCATCTTGCATTCTTTTAATCCCATGTGCAAAGTTGCATATGAGGAAACTTCAGTGGTACCTAAAAAACCTATGGTCTCAACACAGCCACAGTTTGGAAACAATAATACCAATAATTCCATGTTTGCAAAAGGAATTTCTATGGTGGGCCCAAGCATGTCAAACAAACACAGGTCTCCCATTCTGCAAGCCTCAAGCAAATCAAGTCATCACAACAGACGCCTCAGATTACGCCTTGGGGGCGCACATGACAGACAGGTGCATTCAGGGCAGATGGTCCCAAACGGAAAAGCACCTTCACATCAATCAAAAAGAAATGCTAGCAGTGATAAATGCAATTACAGCTTTCAAGGACCTCCTGCATCCAGGACAATTATTGATAAGAACAGACAACACCACAGTAGTGTGGTACATAAACAAGGAGGAACACATTCATACCCCCTGTGCAGACTAGCCATGACACTTTGGAACTTGGCTCTGGAATGGCAAATCGAACTTCAAGCACAGTACTTGCCAGGTTTGGAAAACACGCTGGCAGACAATCTAAGCAGAAATATGACAGATCCACACGAATGGAAGTTGCATCCTCAAGTGTTTACAAAGATAATCCAAGCGTGGGGAAGGCCAGACATAGATCTCTTCGCCTCCCACAGGAATCATCAATTGGAAAAGTTCTGTTCAAGGACCTTTCATCCAAAGGCCTGGAGAGTGGACGCCCTTTCATTCAGTTGGACAGCATGGACAGTTTACGCTTTCCCACCTCTGCCTCTTCTGCCCAAGGTGCTCTTGAAAGCAAGATGATACTGATTGCTCCAGACTGGCCAAGACAACACTGGTACCCACTCCTGAGGAGCCTAACACATACTCCTCCCTGGCCCCTACCTCTAATGCCACTTCTACTGACTCAACACAGCTACAAAACTCTTCACAGTCAGTTGAAAACACTCAATCTCGCTGCATGGAAAATTCCTTAACACCACAACAGACCCTACTCCCCAAAGAGGTGCAGGATGTCATTTTGGAGGCCAGAAGGCCATCTACTAGAAAGGCTTACTCCGCAAAATGGAAACGGTTTTGCTCTAGGAATGAGAAAAAGGCCAGGATCCTAGAAAACTGAATTTGCCTCGGTATTACAGTATCTAGCTGAGCTGCTGAACAGTGGACTTTCATTTTCCTCCATAAAATCCATGCCTCAGCCATTTCTGCAGAATTCAACACTGATCCACCCTTATTCTCTCACCCACTCTTAAGACAGTTCCTCAGAGGGGCTAAGAATATAAGACCTCCAAGGAAACAACCAATGCCAGCCTGGGATCTTAATTACATTCTAGAAAAATTAACATTGCCTCCCTTTGAACCAGCTGCCTCAACAGATTTGCAATATTTGTCCTGGAAAACAGCTTTCCTTCTGGCCATTACCTCAGCTCGTAGGGTTTCGGAACTACAAGCCCTCATGGCTGTGCAGCCCTTTCTCATCTTCCATCAGGACAGGGTTTCCCTTCGAACCAACCCGTCATTTATGCCTAAAGTGGTATCCAGGGTAGCTTTAAATCAAGCCATACACTTACCTACCTTTTACCACAATCCTGAAAACAAAGGGGAAAGGCTGCTACACTCCTTAGACATCCATAGACAGCTACGTTATTATTTGGACAGAACAAAGCCTTTCAGAAAATCAGAACAGCTCTTTGTGGCCTATGCAGTAGGAGCTCAACGGAAGCCAATTTCCAAACAGACAATTTCAAAATGGATAGCCCACTGCATACGCTTTTGCTATTCCTTTCATGGCAAAACTGTTCCTACAGGCATTAGAACTCATTCCACCAGGGCCACAGCCACCTCTGCAGCCTTCCTCAGAGGAGTTCCTACCAAGGATATTTTGGAAGCAGCCACTTGGAGTTCTGTGCATACCTTCTCCAAGCACTACAACCTACCATTATACTCCAAATCTAGAGCAGGCTTTGCCACTGCCGTCTTGCAGGGCATTTTGGCTCCTCCTAGTTCCAACTAGTGCCTACCACCCCTTTCTTAGCTTTGGGATTCTACCCATCTGTTATGACTGCAGCTGTATGCACGATGAACATAGTACAGTTTTGTACCTACAATAAATGTAGATGTTCGAGTGCTAATACAGCTGCAGTCCAGGTTTCCCTCCCTACTTCCCCTCTTGGGACAGGCATATAGGCTAACACATCCTCATACAACCTGATTCGGGTTTTCATTTATGATGTATTTGCTTGCAACTACTTATTTTGATTATATAGCACTGCATTATCGCACATTTTTATTATTGCCTTCCTTCTGGGGGCACCTGACATCTGGGGCAAGAAAAACTGAAGAAAATTGCGTCGGCTGGTTCCTTTATACCCCTGTCGCACTGACGTCAGGGAAGAAGCGACGACAACCGACGCCGGACCTAGACTTTGGAATTCGGCCGACCGAGGACCCGCCTGACGGCAGGAGAACCCATCTGTTATGACTGCAGCTGTATTAGCACTCGAACATCTACATTTATGGTAGGTACAAAACTGTACTTTATCTTCCATGCGGACAGGGTTTCCCTCAGGACTAACCCATCTTTTATGCCCAAGGTGGTGTCTAGTGTGGCTTTAAACCAGTCCATTCATTTGCCTACTTTTTTCCCCTAATTCTCAGAATAAAGGGGAAAGGATACTACATACCCTGCACGTGCACAGACAGCTTAGATTCTGTCTGGACAGGACTAAGCCTCTCAGAAAATCTGACCAGCTTCTAGTCAGCTTTGCTGCAGGGGCAGAGGGCAAGGCCATTTCAAAGCAGACAATTTGTAAATGGATAGCATACTGCATCCGTTTCTGCTACAAGCACCATGGAAAACCTACCCCAGAGGGGATAAGGACACATTCCACTAGGGCTACATCTCCCTCTACTGCATTTCTCAAAGGAGTCCCTACCAGGGACATCCTGGAAGCTGCAACCTGGAGCTCTGTCCACACTTTCACCAAGCATTACCAATTGCCTATCTTTTCCAAATCCAGAGCTGGATTTGCCATAGCAGTCTTACAGGGCCTGATTGCCAGCCATAATGCTCCTTAACTGCCTCCACCCTTCCTTAGCTTTGGGAATCAACCCAAATGTGATGACTGCAACAGTAAAACACAAAGAACATAGTACAGCTGTGTACACTTAGCATAAAAGTAGATGTATTCACTGTTGCAGTCCTGGTTACCCTCCCTCCAGCCCCCTGATTGTTTTTGCTTTTACCTATCATTATCCAACACTGAATACACTCGAATATCTACATTTATGGTATGATTGTTTTTGCTTTTACCTATTCTTATCCAACAGTGAATACACTCGTAACATCTACATTTTATGGTAAGTGTACACAACTGTACTTTGTCTCTGTCCCTTCCCCATGGTTTAGGGTGGGTACCCGTTCCACCAATCCATCCCCCCCCCCCCAGATGTTCCCATGCTACTTCCCCTGCAGCAGTCTAAAGGCATGTCTGGGTAGGTTGTTTTGGCTACCCTGAAGAGAGAGAGGCTCCAAATTAGTGCCAAGAAAGACCTAAATTTGGTGCTTGCCAATCGCATTTCAGCACTGACATCCTGTCTTTAGAAGAGGGGGGCATCTGCCAGGCTGTGGGGGAAGGTGAAAGTCTCTACTATTCTGGCCAGCCTCTAGCTTCCACAGAGGTTGAATTCCTAGGTTCACTGTAGGAATGAAGCTGTTCTAGCATCTACATTTTTTTACAGTTTAATTGGGTAAATAGACTGTCATCAGACATTTTTCAGCATCAGCTTTTGTCCGCTGAGGAGCAGAAATACATAATTAAGTTACACTAACAAGTGAAATACAGCAAACCAGAAATGTATGATGTGAAGTTGTTCGATCTCGCAGTTTGTTCTTACACACAGGTTCGGAGCCGATCCCTCAGCTCCGAGTCGGCCACATTCCAAGCTCTGCGTCTAAGAGAAGCTCGAGACAGTCCCTATCCCATGATCCTCTCCTGCTAACCCTCACATCTAGTTTGCCCCTGCAACAGGTCTCATCTTTTTTCTATATAAAAATTTGATATATATATTTCTAAAAAGTTAAAAATTATAAGTTTTTTTTCTTAGTATAGCAATAGTATTACTGTGTGTGTGTTTGCGTGTCAGGTTAAATTAGATTAGTGTTAAGAATTTGTGGGAGCGGCTGCTCCTAGGCCTTAGGCCACTAACTTACTGTCAGATTTTCTCTGTTTAAATTACATATTCATATTTAACCTTGTTGATAAATATTTACTTGTTTTAGTAAGGTTAGATGTTCATCGTGCATACAGCTGCAGTCATTACAGATGGGTTATCCTGCCGTCAGGCGGGTCCTCGGTCGGCCGAATTCCAAAGTCTAGGTCCGGCGTCGGTTGTCGTCGCTTCTTCCCTGACGTCAGTGCGGCAGGGGTATAAAAGAGTCAGCCGACTCCATTTTCTTCAGTCTTTCTTGCCGCGTGGTGCCCAAAGCAGAAGCAGTTCACAAGTGCCGGTCGGCCAGCTCCTGAGATTTAAGAAAGTATTTCAGCCGAAGTCTTCTTGAAAGCTAAGTACCCCGTTGGGGAAACTTTTCTTGCCTCAAAAGGAATTTTTGTGGTGGGCTCAAGCATGCCAAAGAAGCACAGGTCTCCCTTTCTGTGTACCTCAAGCAACTCAAATCATCACAACAGACGCATCAGACTACGCCTGGGAGCACACATGACAGATCAGTGCATTCAGGGAAAATGGTCCCAAAAAGCGAAGCACCTACACATCAACCAAAAGGAAATGCTAGCTGTGCAAAATGCTATTATGACCGTCAAAGACCTACTGCATCCAGGCCAGCTATTGATAAGGACAGACAACACCACAGTGATGTGGTACATAAACAAACAGGGGGGAACTCATTCATACCCCCTGTGCAGGCAAGCCATGACCCTATGGAACACAGCACTGGAATTGCAAATTCAACTACAGGCACAATTCCTGCCAGGGAAGGAAAACACACTGGCAGACAACCTAAGCAGAAATATGACAGATCCACACGAATGGAAGTTGCATCCTCAAGTTTTCACAAAGATATCTCAGGCATGGGGACAGCCAGACATAGATCTCTTTGCTACCCACAGAAATTACCAGTTGAAAAAATTGTGTTCAAGGACCTATCATCCACAGGCCTGGAAAGTGGACGCACTCTTTCAGTTGGACAACATTGACAGTTTATGCCTTCCTGCCGCTTCCTCTGCTGCCCAAAGTTCTATTAAAAGCCAGAGCAGAGAGGCCGCAAATGATTCTCATTGCTCCAGACTGGCCACGACAACACTGGTATCCGCTCCTGAAGTGCCTGACACATTCCCCACCATGGATCCTACCTCTAGTCCCTCTTCTGTTGTCCCAGCACAACTACAAAACCCTTCACAGCCAGCTCAAAACCCTAAATCTAGCTGCATGGAGAATTCCTTGATTTCCCAACAGACTCTCCTCTCCAAGGAGGTGCAGGATGCCATCTTGGAGGCCAGAAGACCACCTACTAGAAAAGCCTACTCCGCCAAATGGAAACGATTTTGTGCCTGGAATCAAGAAAAGGGCCAGAATCCTTGTGTAATAAATATACCTCAAATTTTACTGTACCTAGCTGAGATGTTAAACAGTGGACTTTCCTTCTCCTCCATCAAGATCCACGCTTCGGCCATTTCTGCACAATACAACACAGATCCTCCTTTATTCTCACTTCCTCTCTTAAGGCAGTTCCTCAGAGGGGCAAAAAATATAAAACCCCCAAGGAAACCACCAGTCCCTGCTTGGGACCTCAACTTCGTATTGGCAAAGCTGACCCTTCCTCCCTTTGAGCCAGCTTCTTCAACATAACTACAATACTTGTCATGGAAAACAGCCTTTCTTCTGGCTATCACCTCAGCACGCAGGGTTTCGGAGCTACAGGCCCTCATGGCTGTGCAGCCATTCATCATTTTCCATCAGGACAGAGATTCCTTACGAACCACCCCTACCTTTATGCGAAAGGTAGTATCCAGTGTAGCTTTGAGTCAGACTATCCACTTACCTACCTTTTATCCAAATCCAGAAAACAAAGGGGAAAGACTACTACATTCCTTGGACATTCACAGACAACTTTGTTATTATTTGGACAGGACAAAGCCATTCAGGAAATCCGAGCAACTCTGTGTCCTATGCTACAGGTGCTCAAGGAAAGGCCATTTCCAAACAGACAATTTCAAAATGGATAGCCCACTGCATACGCTTTTGTTATTCATTTCATGGAAAAACTGTGCCTGCATGCATCAGATCCCATTCCACCAGGGCCACAGCTACCTCTGCAGCTTTCCTCAGGGGGGTTCCTACCAAGGACATTTTGGAAGCAGCCACTTGGAGTTCAGTGCACACTTTCTCCAAGCACTATCACCTTCCACTATACTCTAAATCTAGAGCGGGTTTTGCCACAGCAGTCTTGCAAGGCATCCTCGCTCCTCCTTGTTCCACTTAGTGCCTACCACCCTTACTTAGCTTTGGGATTCTTCCCATCTGTAATGACCGCAGCTGTATGCACGATGAACATAGTACAGTTTTGTACCTACCATAAATGTAGATGTTCGAGTGCTCATACAGCTGCAGTCCAGGTTACCCCCCCTCCGTCCCCTCTTAGGACAGGCCTTATGACAAACACCTTATCATACAACCTGTTTGGGGTATTCTCTTATGGTGTATTTGCTTGCGACTACTGTTTTTTGATTATTCTATATTGCATGTTTGCATAACTTTGTTTTGCCTTCCTTCTGGGGGCACCTGACATCTGGGGCAAGAAAAACTGAAGAAAATTGCATCGGCTGCCTCTTTTATACCCCTGCCGCACTGACGTCAGGGAAGAAGCGACGACAACCGATGCCGGACCTAGACTTTGGAATTTGGCCGACCGAGGACCCGCCTGACAGCAGGATAACTCATCTGTAATGACTGCAGCTGAATGAGCACTCAACATCAAAATTTATGGTAGGTACAAAACTGTACTTTTTGTGTATGTGTGTATGTATGCGTGTATATATAGATATATATATATCTATATATATATCTATATATATATATATATATATATATATATCTATATCTATATATATATATCTATATCTGTATATATATATATATATCTATATCTATATATATATATATATATATATATATAGATATATCTATAGATATATCTATATATATATAGATATATATCTATATATATATATATATAGATATATATCTATATATATAGATATATAGATATATAGATAGATATAGAGATAGATAGATATATATATATATATATATATATATATAGATATATATATATATATATATATATATAGAGAGAGAGAGAGAGATAGAGATATATGTAGATATGTAGTGTTTTATATTAGTATTGCAGACTATAATTTCTAGTCAGGAATGTCAGAATAAGCCAGATCTGGATTTAAGCGTTGCCAGTGTGGACAGAAAATGTCCATAACTGACAACCACATTTCCTGTGTCTACTGTATAGGCCCTCTCCATCTTCAGGAGGACTGCTCCATCTGCCACTCATTTAGTGGCAGAGTGATGATGGAAAGATGCAGGAAACTTATTGAGGGGGGTCTCCTGAAGCCGGAGTTTCAAGAGGCATTGGAAAAGGCAGACCAGTCATCGAAGTCCTCGAAGGTGTCGGAGTCCAGGTCATCGGCTCCGAGTACCTCTGTTAAGATTCGGTCACCGGCTGCACAGACCTTGGATCCGAGCATCGAACTGCTGCCTCGGGGCGAGGTCCAGGTTTTGGAGCCGGTGTCAGAGGTACTTCCTTCATCGATCCTTCGCTCGATGACCTCTTCGGCCCCTTCGACCTGTTCCTCCAGACCACTGTCAGACACCGATGTGGATCGAGTAGTGCAGAACCTGATGGAGAACACGGCCTTATCCAAACTGATTGCAGTTTCGTCCCAATTGGTTTCGAAGCTTGAAGCCCTTCCTGTTCCATCCATAGGTCCTCCTCCGAGACCCATCGAGTCATCGGAGCCGGGAGTCGAGGATCTGATGATTGTTGATCCCCCGGAGCCGAAGCCTTCGTTAGTGCTTTCGGTTCCACTGACCTTGACACCCTCGGTACCCATCAAGGGGTCTCGGAGCAGACAGTCTCTCCTCAGTTCCGGGGGAAGAGTCGAACCGAAGTTTCGGTTCCGACTCTTCCCTTCGGTGCCTCGGCGCAGATTAGTTGGGCTCCGTCCTCTGGATCGGAGCCCGTGGTTCCGGGCCCGAGGAGGATGCCGGGTTCTTCGGCACCAGTGGAATCCTCGGCCCGGGGCTCCGGTGCTTTCGAGGCCATGAGGAAGGTTTTGTCTGTTAAGACATTCACATCTTCAGATTCCTCTTCTCCCTCCCCGAAAGGTCTGCGTTCTGTTTCTGCACCACCGGTCCCCAGTAAGCGTAGAGACCCAAAGCCTCAGTCAGCCCCAGAGGGTTTGAACCCTGCTCCTCAGAAGCTTCACCAGATGCCCCCTCTGAAGTCCCGAGGAAGAGATTGTGCAAGAAGGAGGCACCTTGATTCCCCACAGGAATCTTTGACATCGGACACTGACTTGGATGAGTCAGAGGGGTCCCCACGGTCCTCCTCTGAGGATGTCTCGTTTGCCGACATCCTGGAAATTCTCAAACACAGGGGTGACTGGCAGTCACTTGCCCCCATTGAGGATGAGTCAGTGTTGCTGAAGGCTTTTGGGGCGCAACCTTCCACCTCCTGGGTAACTCCGCCCTTCGAGTTAATGGATTCAATAGCTCGAAGGGCGTTGGGAGTCCCCTGACACCTTGGAACCAGTTCCTCGTAGGCCTAATAAGTACATCACTGCCCCCCAGGATAAAGCGCATCTCACTAAGGGAGTCCCAGTTGATGCTATGGTAGTGGCGGCGGCCACCAAGAAAGAAATGTCTGAAGCATCTTCCTCTGTTCATCCGCCTAACAAAGATTCTAGAACGATGGACAGGTACGGGAAGCACATTTTTAGTTCAGCGACTTTTTCAATGCGATCGCTGAACTACCTCACCCATTTTACCCGCTTTCAGAGAGATCTCTTCAAAGAACTGGGAGATACTCTACAGGGTACCACAGATGCTGCTGTCTCAGACAAGGTGACAGCACAGCTCAATACCCTAAACTCTATCGTTAACTCATCCATGCGGCTCATTTCATATGCAGCCGAAGGATCGAGTAGGGCTGCAGCTTCAGCGATCGCTCTGAGGAGACAATTCTGGATGTGCCTATGCTCCTTTGCGGAAGCCTTTAAGTCTTCCTTTACTAATGCCCCTTTTGATGGCTCCTCCTTGTTTGGGCCCAAAGTGAAGGAGGCGCTCACTAGGTGTGAGCAAGAAGGAAAAACCCTGTCTGCCGTAGGGGTCTGTTTTTCTGCCCCTTCTAGACCATACCCCAAAGGGCAAAGAGGTGGAAAAATGTGGATGTTCATCGTGTTTCACTATTGCAGTCATCACTGTAGGGTTCTTCCTGCCGGCAGGCAGCCCTCGGTCGGCCAGAATCCCAAAGTCTGGGTCTGGCGTCGGCTGTGCAGTTATCCTCCCTGACGTCAGAGCGCCAGGGGTACAAAGCTCCCAGCCGACGCCATGTTCTCCAGTCTTTCTTGCCGTGCAGTGGAAGCAGTTCGCAAGTGCCGGTCGGCTGACTCCTGATATTTTTGGTGCTTCATTCCCGAAGACTTTCTTCTTCTCAAAGCTAAGTAACCCGTTGGGGAAGCTTTTTTCTTGCTCCAGTCCAATGTCAGAAAAAATTAATAATTGTATTTCATATGGGAAGCAAATACCTCATAAGGATTTCCACTCTTACTGTATTCCTTGTCTTGGCCCTGACCACGACGTAGCTAGTTGTCTGTTTTGTGCTAGATTTAATCAACGTACTATTAAGCGGAGATACGATTTTGCTTTTCATTACTTTGGCTGGCGATTTAATTACAATATGTTGTCTGACACGCTTCCGACTACCGGAGTTCACAAAAGGCGCAAGGATAATGACAGGCCTCAGAGGTCCAAATCAGACGACGGTTTACAAGCAGAGCCAGCTGCAAGTTCAGCTGTCGTCAGTGAGGCGCTTTCGCAGCCCCTGTCGTCGGCCATTACAGAACCGCTTGCCGAAACGGACTCCCACGAGTAGCCAACTAGGCCTTTGAGTACTCCAGGTGCAGGACCTTCGGATAATGCTCCCTCGGATGGGTCCGGAGCCGCTGTGCAGGTACTGGCTTCCGAGGGGGTTTTCAGGCCTACGCAGCTTCAGATAAAGGCAAAGACTCCTTCTAAAACAAAGACTCAAGCCCAGGCCTCCTCTGATCCGGGACCTAAATCTCAAAACCAAATGCTTAAAATGGCGGAGGACTTACTAACTATGATTAGGGGTTCACATCCCCCTCCAGACAAAAGGCCAAGACAAGAATTGGACTATGAATCCTCTGATCAGGCATCTATCTCTTCAGTGTCTTCCTCTGAACAGGATTATACTTTCCCTCCTTATGAGGATTCTGATGCTGAGGAATCCATTCCTTCAGCTTCTCCCCCTGAGGATTTTTCCTTTGGGGAAACTTTACATGACATGAGGGAACATTTTCACTGGGAAGGATAGGAGTACTCTGAATCTAAGAGAAGGCTTAGGGATTTCCTTCTTCTTCCCCAACACAGACCCCTGGCTATTCCTCCTATTTTGGATATTGTGGATGATGTCTTTTCTGAGGCTAATTTAACTCCTTTCCTCCAGCCCCTGCAAAGCCTGATAGATATTACCCACCATTTTCTTTATAAAAATCCTTCTGCTGCTCCAGAAACCATTTCTCAGGGTCTTAAGGGTGTTAAGGCCACCACTGCTAAGAACCCTATTTCGTCAGATAAGGATTCTCGAGCTTTGGAGAGATGGGGCAAAAAAGTGTACACTTCTGCTACCTTATCGATTAGGGCTTTAAATTGTCAATTCCATATGCTAAAATATCAGCAATTTCTTCTGTCTGTCATGAAACAAAAGCTAGGTACCATTTCTGCATGTGCAGATAAGGAATTACATGATTTGATGCATGCTACTGAGCAGGTAGGGAAATATACCTTACACTGTGGTTTTGATGCTTTGGAGGCCTCATGCAGGGCGGCTGCCACTGGCATGGTCATTAGAAGGCATGCTTGGTTAAAGGAACAAACTTTGCGTGATCAAGTGAAAGCAAAGTTACTGGATACTCCTGTTCAACATAATGTTTTGTTTGGGTCTAAGGCTGATGAGGTAATAAAGAAAATGGAGGATAAGGCAAAATCCATGCAAACGGTTAAGGATTTCTTACAAGTTCAGCCCCCAAGATTTAGCAGAAATTGGCCAACTAAAAATTGGTCCTTTCCCAGCTCGGACAGGCCTTAGAGGGGTAGATATAGGCGCCCCAGAGGGAGGGCCCAAGCACAGACCTCTTATAGACCTAGACAGTGGAGTGCTTCCACCCCCAGGAGTGGAGAGGACAGACCTCAATCTGATCGGAAACAGGCTCAATGACTCCCTACATGGCTCCAGGAACCTCTCTCCTGGAAGCCCCTCTAGGAGGAAAACTCTTTCACCGAAATTGGACTTGCATAACCCAAGACAAGTGGGTTCTGGATGTAGTTTCAAGAGGTTACAAATTCCACTTTCATACCTTGCCAAGACTAAACGGATGTCCAGACCTACCAAAAAAACAATGGGCAGAGGTATTAAACCAGGTGGGATCCCTCATGGCTTTGAGGGCCTTAGAACTGGTTCCACAATCAGAGACTGGGCAAGGCTTTTACTCAAGACTCTTTCTAGTTCCCAGAAAACAAAATTCTTGGAGACCCATCCTGGATCTGTCAATCTTAAATACTTTCCTGGAGATACCAAAGTTCAAGATGCTTACTCTGCAGCAGCTCCTGCCAATGTTGAGTAAAAATGGATGGATGGTGACATTGGAATGTGTAGGTATGCCTCCTTTAAATCCAATCAGACAGGAGTGCAGAAGATACTTCAGGTTCAAGGCAGGCTCGAAACATTACCAATTCTCTGCGCTGCCCTTTGGCTTGTCTACTGTGCCTGGGGTCTTCACCAAGTGCCTGGCACCAGTAGTAGCTTACTGCAGACTCGAGGGAATTCAGATTTACCCTTATCTGGACGACTGCCTTATTCAAGCAGACAGCAAGGGTGTCTTACTGCAGCACCTGGAATTTGTTCAAAATCTACTCAAGTACCTGGGATTCACTGTGAACATAAAGTCAAATTTGACACCCACACAACAGATAACTTTCCTGGGTGCTCTTTTAAACACAACAACCCAAATGGCATTCCTGACATCCGAAAAACAACTTCAGCTGGCTTCAACTTTCAAAACCCTAGCGTTATTGTCTCAGCTAACTACAAGGAAATTCCTGCAGGCTTTGGGTTACATGGCCTCCTGCATCCTTCTCATACCATATGAAAGACTGCATATGAGAAGGCTACAATGGTACCTAAAAAGCATATGGTCCCAGCATTGTCACAGTCTAGACACAGAGATTGCTGTCTTGCCTTGCCTGCAAAAGAAATTCCATTGGTGGGCCATGGCATGCCTTCAAAACAAAGGGAAAGCCTTCAGTCTACCTCCAGTCTACCAAGTGTTGACCACGGACGCCTCGGATTACGCATGGGGAGCCCACTTGCAGGGGAAAGGCCTGCAAGGTTTTTGGACAGAGGATCAGAAGCACCTACATATCAATTTAAAAGAGATGTTAGCTGTGCAGAATGCCCTCTTGGCTTTCAGGGATCTTCTACAGTCAGGGCAGCTACTGATACGGACAGACAGCACCACAGTTATGTGGTACATAAACAAGCAAGGGGGTTCACACTCCTACCCCCTTTGCAGACTAGCCATGACTCTGTGGAACACAGCACTAGCTTGCAAAGTGGACCTACAAGCTCAGTTCCTGCCAGGGAAACACAATACTCTGGCAGACAGCCTGAGCAGGAACCTGTCAGACCCACACGAGTGGATGCTAGACACCCTAATATTCAAGATGATTACAGAAGCCTGGGACTGCCCGGACATAGATCTATTTGCATCTCCCCACAACTACCAGTTACAGACTTTTTGCACAAGGGCATATCACAAACTAGCATTTGATGTGGATGCTCTCTCATTCAGTTGGAGGAACCTCTCGGGGTATGCCTTTCCTCCTCTACCTCTTCTTCCACGGGTGTTATTAAAGATAAAACAGGACATACCCAAGATGATTTTACTGGCCCCAAATTGGCCTCGACAATTTTGGTACTCAACTCTGATGAATCTATCCCAGGAGCCTCCTTGGATTCTACCTCAGATTCCAAATCTTTTGTCCCAACACCAGGGCCAGGTTCTGCACTCATATCAAAACTCGCAGCCTGGCGTATACAGGGTCTATGATTAATCCTACCCTTTCCAAACAGGTCATAGATGTTATCTTAGAAGCCAGACGGCCTAGCACTAGAAAATCTTATGAAGGTAAATGGAAGAGATTTTGCACCTGGATGCATGCTCAGGATTCAGATCCTTTCATTCCAAATGTTCCATTGATTTTACATTACCTGACAGACATGTTACATAAGGGTTTATCCTTTTCCTCCATAAAAATACATGCCTCAGCTATCTCTGCACTTTACAATACAGATGATCCAATTTTTTCACATCCACTTCTGAAACAGTATCTCAGAGGAGCAAAGAATTTAAGGCCCCCTAGGACACCACCCATACCTGCCTGGGACCTCAACTATGTTCTGGAAAAACTTACTCTGCCTCCTTTTGAGCCTGCTGCCACATCTGATATAAAGTATTTATCATGGAAGACCGCTATCCTACTGGCTTTGACTTCAGCCAGGAGAGTCTCGGAGATGCAAGCCCTCATGGCTGTGGAGCCTTACATTATTTTTCATCAAGACAGGGTTTCTTTGACTAACCCTACTTTCATGCCTAAAGTGGTTTCTAAACTGGCTTTAAACCAAACTATTCACCTGCCAACTTTTTTTCCCAATCCACAAAATAAGGGGGAGAGGATCTTGCATTATTTGGACGTGCACAGGCAGCTTTGTTTTTACCTGGACAGAACCAGGATATCAGAAAAACAAAACTGTTTGTTTCTTGTGCAGCAAATTCCCAAGGCAAGGCTATTTCAAAACAAGCCATTTCTAAATGGATTGCTCATGGAATCAGATTTTGTTACTCTCATCATGGAAAGTAAATCCCAGGAAAAATAAGGACTCACTCCACCAGAGCTGCTGCTACTTCTGCTGCTTTTCTCAGGGGAGTACCTACCAAAGATATTTTGGAAGCTGCAACTTGGAGTTCAGTGCATACTTTCTCTATGCACTATAATCTACCTCTTTCTTCTAAGTCCAGGGCAGGCTTTGCTTCTGCAGTCTTGCAAGGCCTTCTAGCCGCCCCTTCTCCTCAGTAACCTCCACCCTTTATCTCAGCTTTGGGATTCAACGCTACAGTGATGACTGCAACAGTGAAACACGATGAACATAGTACAGTTGTGTACACTTACCATAAATGTAGATGTTCGAGTGTCTTCACTGTTGCAGTCTGGGTTACCCACCCCCCTGTCCCCTCTTATTCTTTCATTACTGTGGTTCCGTGCTTCACTCTTCTTCTGAGGTGTATTTGCTACAGGGTATGGGGTTTGTTGAACTTTACTTTTAGCCTTTACTTTTGGGCACCTGACGTCTGGGGCATGAAAAACTGGAGAACATGGTGTCGGCTGGGAGCTTTGTACACCTGGCCCTCTGACGTCAGGGAGAATGACTGCACAGCCGACACGGACCCAGACTTTGGTATTCTGGCCGACCGAGGGCTGCCTGCCGGCAGGAAGAATCTACAGTGATGACTACAACAGTGAAGACGCTCTAACATCTACATTTATGGTAAGTGTACACAACTGTACTTTCTCTGCCCTGCCCTTTGGCTTATCTACTGCGCCCAGGGTATTCACAAAGTGCCTAGCTCCAGTTATTGCAGGCAAAAAAATATTCAAATATACCCATACCTGGACGATTGTCTAGTTCAGGCAGAAAGCCACGACATACTTTTGAGTCATCTGACCTTTGTACAAAGGGTTCTAACTTGTCTGGGTTACACCGTAAACGATAAATCACACCTGGTACCCTGTCAACAAATCATATTCCTGGGAGCAAGCTTGAATATAACTTCCCAGATGGCCTACCTCACGACAGAGAAAAGAATTCATTTGACAACCTGCTATGTGCAAGAGAAATACTGCAAGCCTTGGGGTTCATGGCCTTCGGCATTCTTCTAATTCCATATGCAAGACTGCATATGAGGAAACTACAGTGGTATCTAAAAAGCCTATGGTATCAACATTCTCAAGACCTGGAAACAACGATTCCTATCATACCTTGCCTACGCCTAGTGTTCCTTTGGTGGGCAGAGGCCTGCCACCAAAACAAGTGACTGCCTTTCATACCATCCCCTGCCACCCAAACCCTAACAACAGATGCATTGGACTATGCAAGGGGGGCTCACTTGTCAGGGAAGTGCATTCAGGGCAAATGGAACCCAAGCCAAATGCACCTGCATAATAATCAAAAAGAAATGTTAGCTGTACAGAATGCTCTGACAGTCTTCAAGGACCTAATTCTTCCAGGACAACTAATGGTAAAGACAGACAACGCCACTGTTATGTGGTAGATAAACAATCTGGGGTGGTACATATTCTTACCCCCTCTGCAGACTAGCCATGGCATTGTGGAACACAGCCTTGAGCTACCAAGTGCGCCTACAAGCTCAGTTCCTTCCCAGAAAATTAATTACACTGGCAGACGGACTAAGCAGAAACCTCATGGACCCACACGAGTGGTAATTGGAACCAAGGTTTTTCAACATGTTGACAAGCAGATGGGGGAGCCCAGATATAGACCTGTTTGCCTCTCCCCAGAACTACCAATTGGACAAATTTTGCACAAGGACTCCCCACAAACAAGCCTGGAAAGTGGATGCTCTTTCCTTCAGCTGGAAAAACCCATCAGTCTATGCCTTCCCCCCTCTGCCTCTGCTCTCCAAAGTGCTACTAAAAATCAAGCAGGACAAACCAAGGATGATTTTGATTGCTCCAGACTGGTCGCGCCAACACTGGTACCCCATCCTGCGCAGTGTCACTGTTATCTCTATGGCACCTGCCTCAGACTCCTTCCCTGCTGTCCCAGCAGGAGAGCCGGATTCTGCACCCTCAGCTTCTAACAATGAACCTTGCAACCTGGCTAATTACTTAATCTCTCCTTTACCATCCCTCAGCAAACCTGTGATGGATATCTTAGAGGCAAGGAGGCCTAGTACTAGAAAATCTTATGCTGAAATATGGAAAAGATTCTGTGCCTGGAACCAATTACAAGGGATGAGCACAGCAGAGCCCAATTTACCTCAGATTTTACAATACTTAACTGAGATGCTTCACAAGGGCCTGTCTTTTTCCTCTATTAAAATCAACGCCTCAGCTATTTCAGCTAATTATAACACAGAACCATCCCTCTTCTCTCATTCATTGCTCAAGCAGTTCCTCAGAGGGACCAAGAATTTGAGACCACCCAGGAGAGCTCCATCCCCAGCCTGGGACCTTAACTTTGTCTTGGAGAAACTCACTCTGTCTCCTTTTGAGCTTGCTGCTACTGCAGACTTAAAATTTCTTTCTTGGAAAACAGCTTTCCTTTTAGCAATCATTTCAGCTAGAAGGGTATCTCAATTACAGGCCCTTATGGCAGTGGAGCCTTTCATCATCTTTCATGAAGTCAGGATGTCCCTCAGAACCAGTCCATCCTTCATGCCCAAGGTGGTATCCATTGTGGCTCTTAATCAGTCCATTCATTTGCCAACCTTCTTTCCCAATCCACAGAATAAAGGGGAACGGATACTGAATTCCTTAGATGTGCACAGACAACTCAGATTCTACTTGGACAGGACTAAACCTCAAAGGAAATCTGAACCACCGCTGGTGGCATTTGCTGCAGAGGGGAAGGCTATGACAAGACAAACCATTTCTAAATGGATAAGCCATTCCTCTCATTTCTGCTATAAGCACCATGGAAAACCTATCTCTCAGGGGATCAGACCTCACTCCACCAGGGCTGCATCTATACCTCTACAGCCTTTCTGAGGCGTCCCTACCAGGGACATCCTAGAAGCTGCTACCTGGATTTCTGTACATTCTTTCACCAAGCATTATCATTTGCCAGTTTTCTCTAAATCCAGAGCTGGCTTTGCCACTGCAGTCCTGCAGGGCCTTATAGCTGTTCCTAATCCTGTCTAAATTTCTCCTCCCAACCATAGCTTTGGGAATCTACCCAAATGTAATGACTGCAACAGTGAAACATGAAGAATATAGTACAGTTGTATGCACTTATTGTAAATGTAGATGTTCGAGTGTATTCACTGTTGCAGTCCTGGGTTACCCTCCCTCCAGCCCCCTAACTTCTTTTGGCTATACCTCTACTTTCCTTTACTATGCTTAAAAGCCTTTTTGGTGTGTATGTTTTTTTGTTGGAGGTATATCATTCTACTTTTATATTTAATTGCTCCCCATTAGGGGGGACACCTGACATCTGGGGCAAGAAAAACTGATGTAATGGTGTTGGCTGCATGCTTTATACACCTGACGTCATGGAAGGAAGGTACAGCAACCGACGTAGGACCCAAGACTTTGTTAATTAGGCCGACTGAGGGCTACCTGCAAGTCGATAACCCAAATGTAATGACTGCAATAGTGAATACATTCAAACATCTACATTTATGGTAAGTGTACACAACTGTACTTTTTCTGCACTGACCTTTGGCTGATCTACTGCCCCAGGGTATTCGCAAAGTGCCTAGTTCCATTCATTGCATTTTGCAGGCAAAGCCTTATCCAAATATATCCATACCTGGACGATTGTCTAATTCAGGCAGAAATCCAGGTCATACTATTGAATCATTTGGCGTTTGTATAGAAACTGCTAACTTCCCTTGGTACACTATAAACAAAAAGAAATCACATCTTGTACCCTGCCAACAAATTGTATTCCTGGGAGCAAGTTTGAACACAACTTCCCAGATGGCTTTTCACACACCAGAAAAACAAGTTCTTTTGACAGCCTACTTCAAACTACTTGCCAGAAAGACCCAGCTATCTTCAAGGAAAATACTGCAAGCCCCTGGGGTTCATGGCCTCTTGTATTCTACTAATTCCATATGAAAGACTGCATATGAGGAAACTACAATGGTATCTAAAAGGCCTATGGTGTCAGCATTCTCAGGATCTGGAAAAGTACAGATGTTCATCGTGCTATGCTGCTGCAGTCATCACACTTGGGTTATCCTGCCGTCAGGTGGTCCCGCAGTCGGCCTGAATTCCAAAGTCTTGATCCGGCGTCGGTTGCTGTCGCCACCTCCCTGACGTCAGTACGACAGGGGTATACAAGATGCAGCCGACGCCATTTTCTTCAGTTTTTTTTTGCCCCAGATGTCAGGTGCCTCTAAATAGGTAGACAATTCCAATTGCTAATAAAACCTACATAGTAAAAGCAAAAAACAACTTGGTTACCAGCAAATACTCCCCATAGGTAGTAAGGGTAGAAGACATGGGTACGTACCAGCCAGTAAGAGGGGAAGGAGGGAGGGTAACTTGGACTGCAGCAGTGTATACACTCGAACATCTACATTTATGGTAGGTACAAAACTGTACTATGTTCATCGTGTTACACTGCTGCAGTCACTACACTTGGGTAGAATCCCAAAGCTGAGGAAGGGTGGCTGGTTCTATAAGGCATTAGGGGTGGCTATAAGGCCCTGCAGCACTGCAGTGGCGAAGCCAGCTCTGGATTTAGAGTATAGAGGCAGATGGTAATGCTTGGTGAAGGTATGTACAGAACTCCAAGTTGCTGCTTCCAAAGTATCCTTGGTAGGTACTCCCCTGAGGTAGGCAGTTGAAGTGGCTGTTGCCCTGGTGGAGTGAGATCTAATGCTGCTAGGTACAGGTTTTCCATGGTATGTATAGCAGAAACGTATACAATGTCCTATCCATTTTGAAATAGTCCATTTTGAAATGGCTTTTCTCTGTGCTCCTGCAGCATATGCTACCAATAATTGCTCAGATTTTCTGAAAGCTTTGGTTTTGTCCAAGTAGAAGCGTAACCGCCTGTGAATGTCCAAAGAGTGCAGTAGTCTCGCCTCTTTATTCTGTGGTTTAGGATAAAAAGTTGGCAGGTGAATAGTTTGGTTTAGAGCCACACTGGATACCACCTTTGGCATAAAAGTAGGTTAGTTCTTAGACACCCTGTCTTGGTGGAAAATGAGGAAAGGTTCTACTGCCATTAGTGCCTGTAATTCTGAAACTCTTTGTGCTAATGTTATTGCCAGGAGCAGAGCAGTTTTCCAAGAGATATATTTTAATTCTGCTGTGTTGTCTGGCTTAAAAGGAGGTAAAGTTAGCTTCTCCAAAACAAAGTTGAGGTCCCAAGTTGGAGTAGGTGGTCTACGGGATGGTCTTATGTTTTTAGCCCCTCTGAGGTACTGTTTTAACAGAGGATTAGAGAAAATTGGTGGATCCGTGTTGTAATGAGCAGAGATGGCAGAGGCATGGATCTTGATGGATGAGAAGGAGAGTCCTTTGTCCAGCATCTCAGTTAAGTATTGTAGTATCTGAGGAATGTTTGGTACAAGAGGGTCAAGGCCATGAGCTTGGTTCCAGGCACAGAATCTCTTCCATTTATCCGAATAGGCTTTCCTGGTACTAGGCCTTCTGACCTCCAGAATGACATCCATAACAGCTTTGGAGAGAAGCATTGCTTGCTTGACTAAGGAATCTTCCATGCAGCTAGGTTTAAGGTCTTTAGCTGGCTGTGTAGTATTTGTTTGTTGTGCTGAGTCAGCACATGTGGGATTTGAGGCAAAATCCAGGGTGGTTCTTGTGCTAAGCTCCTTAAGATTGGGTACCAGTGCTGGCGTGGCCAGTCTGGTGCAATCAGGATCATCTTTGGCTCTTCCTGCCTGGCTTTTATGAGTACCTTTGGCAGGAGAGGTAATGGTGGGAAAGCGTATACTTGTAGGTTGTCCCAGGTGAATGAGGGCTTCCACTTTCTATGCTTGTGGATGAGTAACTCCTTGTGCAGAATTTTTGTAGCTGGCAGTTTATTGGGGATGCAAACAGATCCATGTCCGGGCTCCACCATTTCTGTGTTATCATTCTGAATATTTGTGGATTCACCTCCCATTCGTGGGGATCCATGATGTTTCTGCTTAAGTCGTCTGCCAGTGTGTTTTTCTCTCCTGGCAGGAATTGTGCTTGGCAGATGAACATGAAGGTTTATAACTGTGTTCCACAGGGTCATAGCTTGTCTGCATAGGGGGTAGGAGTGAGTGCCCCCTTGCTTGTTTATGTACCACTAACTGTGGTGTTGTCTGTCTTTAGTAGTAGTTGTCCTGGATGTAGCAGGTCCTTGAAAGCTATAAGGGCATTTTGTACAGCTAGCATCTCTTTTTGATTGATGTGAAGATGCCTTTGTTCTGCAGGCCACGTGCCCTGAATACATTTTCCTGCCATGTGTGCTCCCCAGGCGTAATCCGATGCATCTGTTGTCAGTGTTTGCTTGGCTGTGGGTTGTGTAAAAGGCTGTCCCTTGTTGAGGTGACAAGCTTGAGCCCACCACTGAAACTCCTGTTGAAGGCAAGGGGTTAGTGGTATAACTGTTTCCAAACTTTGACAGTGTTGAGAACCATACATTCTTTAGGTACCATTGTAGTTTCCTCATATGCAGTCTGGCATATGGAATTAGTAGTATGCAGGATGCCATGTAACCCAAGGCCTGCAGAATTTTTCTTGCAGGGAGTTGGGTCTTTGTTGCCATCAATTGAAAGTATTGAGTCAGTTGTCCTTGTTTGTCTGGCGTGAGATAAGCCATCTGGGCTGTTGTGTTCAAGCTGGCACCCAGGAATATAATCTCTTGTGAGGGCACTAGTTTTCTTTTCTTTTCGTTTACTGTGTACCCCAGGCAACTTAATTTTTTTTTTACAAACGCCAGATGCTTTAGAAAAGTATCTTTGCTCTCTGCTTGAATCAGGCAGTCGTCCAGGTACGGATAAATTTGAATTCCTTTCTGTCTGCAAAATGCAATTACTGGTGCCAGGCACTTTGTGAAGACCCTGTGCACAGTAGATAAGCCAAAGGGCAGTGCAGAGAATTGGTAGTGCATTGAACCTGCTATGAATCTGAGGTATCGTCTGCAATTTTGTCTGATAAGGACATGCAGGTATGCCTCTTTGAGGTCCAAAGTCACGAGACAAGCTTTCTTGCCCAGCATGGGAAGAAGCTGCTGTAATGTCAACATTTTGAATTTCGGAACATCCAGGTAAGTGTTTAGAGATGAAAGCTCCAGAATGGGCCTCCAGGCTTTGTCCTTTCTGGGTACCAGAAAGAGTCTTGAGTAAAATCCTTGTCCTTGCTCCTGTGATGGCACCTTTTGAATAGCTCTCATATCCATGAGTGCTGTAATTTATTTTTGAGCCTCTGCCCATTGATTTGGTGGCAGATTTGGCATTTCTTTTGACCTTGGCAGAGTGTGAAAGTGGAACCTGTAACCTTGAAATACAATGTTGAGAACCCATTTGTCTTTGGTGATCATTTGCAAGTTGTGGTAGAAGAGTGCCAGTTTTCCTTCCAAGGGGGCTGCCAAGAAGGATTTGTTTGGCAGCTGTAGTGGGAAGTCATTGGAGCTGCTTTTTATATGGTTGGGGCCGGTCTTCCCCTTCTTTCTGGCCTGATGTAACCCATTGTCGAGGCCTGTAAGGGCCTTGTGTGTGACATCTACCTCTTGGACGTCTGTATCTTCCCCTTTGAGGTCTGTCTGTAATTGGAAAGGACCAATTCTTAGTTGGCCAGTTTCTGCTAAATCTATGAGGCTGAACCTGTAAGAAATCCTTCACCGTTTGCATAGATTTTGCCTTATCTTTCGTTTTCTTTAATACCTCTTCTGCCTTAACTCCAAATAACACATCCTGCTGCAAAGGTGCATCCAGTAATTTTGCTTTAACATGATCTGGTAACGTATGATGTAATGCGATCCTCTCTCGCCTACATTCATAACTGTTGGGCTTGGAGCCGAGAATCGGCTCCGACTCGGCCGATACACTAGCACAAAGTCTCTCATTGGCTGGGCCAACCCCCTTATCCCAGGATGCACCACGCCCAAACCCCCAGATCTCGTTTGCCGCTCCTAGAGTAACTACGTGGTCTTGACTTGGCTGTGGCTAAGTACCCTTCTTTTTTGGCCTTTTGGTCGCTTTTTGGCAGTTAGCTTTAGAATTTATACTCAAACAGCTATTTTAATAGCTGTCTGATTGTTAGTTCATTTGTGATTGACTGTTTGTCTTTTTTAATTATTGTGGTAATCCCTTCTGTTTGGCGGGCTAGGCCCGTTTGAGTTAGAGGGCCTTTTCCCTATCTCTTAGAGCATTTAAGTTAGAGCTCTTACCCCCCTTCCCTCCTTGTGTGTTTTGAGTGTGTTATAGTAGGCATGTCTGGCAAAGAAAAGGAACATAAGCCATCAGGCTTTAAAAAAAGTTCGAAATGCAATTATAAGATAGGACAGATGGCCACGCCATCTGTGTTTATTGTTTAGGGGCTAAGCACTTGCAAGAGTCTTGCAGTGTTTGCCATGCTTTCTCCTCTCGTGTCGTACACGATAGGAAAAATAAGCTTATCCTGAAGGGTCTCATCAAACCAGCCTTCGAAGAAGCTTTGGCTTCTTCTCCCTCTTCGAAATCGAGGCAAAAGAAGTCTTCGGCTCCGACAAGTCCATCGGAGCCGCCTGCAAAAAGGGCTAAATCTGTGTCCCCTTCCTCGGCTCCACTGGCCTCGGAACCGAAGGATAGAGGATCTAAAGCTGGGGGTCTCTCCTCGGCTCCACTGTTTTTGGAGTCTCGGGATGAGAGAGAAGGTACTCTGTCCCCTTCCTCGGCTCCACTGATTTCGGAGCCGCACGATAGAGGGTCTAAATCGGGGTCTCCTTCGTCTGCTCTATTGGTCTCTGAGCAGCTGGAGTGTGTTTCTGCTCTGGGGTTGGTTTCATCGGCTCCTGAACCGTCGGCGCCGAAAGGGGTCTCTGTTCTGGTTGAGTCTGCTTCGGCCCCAATCCTTTTGGAGCCGATAGGAAAAGTCTCTCGGCCCCCTTCTGTTTCCTCCAGGTCCCCCAGGCTTTCAGACTCTGATGTAGATTGGGTGGTCCAGAGGCTCCTCCAGTCACCTGTCTTATCCAAATTATTTTCGGCTCCCGCTCATTCGGCCCCGGAGCCAGCCCCTTCGATACCGTTTCTTCCTCCTCCAACAACCTTGGTGTTGGAGTTCGTAGAGTCGGGTGAAGTCTGAGTCGGTCCCGAAACCCACTTCTAGTCTGTCGGCACCGTCTTCAGCTCCAACCCTTTCTGTGCCTTCCAGAGGTTTCGGTTCTCGGGTGTCCTCAGCTGGGCACAAGGGGGATTCATCGGGGCTTCTGGTTTCGGCCCTGAGTCTCCCTCTTGGCACCTCGGCTAGGGGAACCCTGACACCGGTCATGGTCTCGGGGACGGGCCTCTCCTCAGATTGTGGTAGGCCCGCCTTCGAGGCTATGAGGAGCTCGCTGGCCAAGTCTCTAGTGACTTCACCTGAATCTGCGACTCCTTCCCTAGACACTGTGGCTAGAGCTTCTGGTGCCCCCCTGTCTTCGGACAGCTCGGCTCCTAGGCCTGAGGATTCCTCCTTGTGTGGTCCCCTTTTTTCCGAGGAGCCTTCAGAGTTCGTACCTTAGGAGCCCCCCAGGAAAAAATTGTGCAAGAGGAAGCACATAGACTACCCATATGAGTCTGTCACCTCGAACACCGACCTCAATGATGCGGAGGGGTCCCCTAAGTCGTCCTCTGACTGTCTCGTTCTCCGATATCCTGGAGATCTTGCGACAGAGGGGTGACTGGGCATCCAAAACCCCTTCCGCGGAGGAGTCGGTCTTCCTCAAGGCCTTTGGAGCCCAACCCTCCACCTCCTGGGTGTCTCCACCCTTCGATGAGCTACTGGACCTTATTTGTCGAAGGGTGTGGGAACACCCTGATTCTGTGGAGCCAGTTCCTTCTCGCCCCAACAAGTTTTTATCTGCACCCCCTGGCAAGGAGTTTCTAACCAAGGGAGTTGCAGTTGATGCTATGGTGGTGGCGTCTGCCACCCAGCAAGATGTGGCAGAGGCATCTACTTCTGTCCATCCTCCTAATAAGGATCCAGGAGCATGGATAGGTACGGGAAGCGTACCCTGACGTCAGCGACCTTTACCCTGCGGTCGCTGAATTTTGTCATTTTACGAGGCTCCAAAGGGATCTCATAAAAGAGTTGGTAGATGCCCTGTCGGGTAACATGCCTGAGGCGTTGACGCAGTCTGTCAACTCCCAGCTGTCTACCCTTTCGTCCATTGTTAACTCGTCCATGAGGCTCATATCGTATGCAGCCGAAGGGGCGGGTAGGGCAGCGAGTTCGGGCGTAGCCCTTAGGAGGCAAGCCTGGATGTGCTTGTGTCACTTTGCGGAGGCGTTCAAGTCTTCCTTCACAGACGCTCCATTCGATCTGTCCTCTCTCTTTGGACCCAAGGTGAAAGACACGCTCACTAGATGTGAGCAGGAGGGTAAGACTTTGTCTGCCGTTGGGGCCCGTTTTTCGCTTCCCTCGAGACCTTATCCCAAGGCTCAGAGGGGAGGAAAGAATATGGTTCAGAAAGTCCCAAAAGTCTTTCCATGCCCATCAGAGTGACCCCCCCCCCCCGAGGCAGGGGGGGGGGTTATTCTGGAAGACGTCACCCCAGAGGCGGCGGAGGCCCCCACAACTCAGGAGACCGCGAATCCTTTTGTGGTTCCTCCTTCCAGCGTCCCTGAGGGACTGCCCGACTGTGAGTCTCCGGAGCCAGTCGGGGGTCGATTCTCGACGCATCCAAGGGCCTGGAGTTCCATCACTCAGGATCAGTGGGTGCTTTGTATCATCGCCGGAGGTTACACCATTCCCTTTATCTGTCCCCCTCCACCGTCAAGGAAAATCCTGGACGTGCCACCCAGTCAACGGGATCAAGCAGCCATAGAGGTCACAAAGCTGCTCAGAAAGGGAGTCCTCCAGCCAGTCCCCACAGACCAGACCGGATTAGGAACTTCAAAGTTATTTTTGGTGCCGAAAAGAACAGGGGTCTTGAGACCCATTCTGGACTTCAGCCACCTAAACCGCTTCGTAAAGAAGTCCAAGTTCCGGATGGTCACGTTGCAATCCATTTTCCCATTGCTGGAAAAAGGAGTATGGATGTGCTCCATCGATCTCAAGGACGCCTATTATCACATCAAGATAAACAGGGCATCCAGGATACATTTACACTTCCGCCTAGGAGCCAGTCACTTCCATTTCCGAGCCCTGCCCTTTGGTCTCACCACAGCCCCCAGGGTGTTTACCAAATGTCTGGCAGTGGTGACTGCTCACCTGAGACGTCTGGGATTCCAGGTGTTTCCGTATCTAGACGACTGGCTCCTCACTGCCCCCACCAGGCATCTTCTTATTCAAGCCGTGAGTTTTACCATCCTAATTGGGACATCTATTAGGAATTACGTTCAACTGGGAAAAGTCTGTATTGCTGCCATCACAGTGTGTTGCCTTTATAGGCGCAGAGCTAGACTCTGTAGAGATGCGAGCATTCCTTCCAACAGAGAGGATAAAGATACTACAGGACCAAGTCTTAGCCTTACTACCCCGAAGCAAAGTCCCAGCCAGGATGGTCCTTCAGCTTTTGGGGTCGATGGCGGCCGCCATTCTTCTGGTCCCTCTGGCAAGATTGCACATGCAAATTCTCCAATGGCTCCTGTCAACCCAGTGGTCGTGCCAAGATCTGCCCTTGTCCTACCCAATTCTCATTACGGAAACCTGCCGGCGAGATCTTCGTTGGTGGCTCCTCTCCTCCAACCTGAACTAGGGGCAACTCTTCTGCCCCCCTCCCCCATTGCCACAGTGACCATGGACGCCTCCCAGATAGGGTGGGGGGGCATTATCTGGACAGGGCGGTTCAAGGCACGTGGCAGGATCACGAAACCCACTTACATATCAATGTCCTGGAAATGAGGGCAGTGCTTCTAGCGTTGCAGGCACTTCACAGCTCTCTTCCCAAGGGTACCATCGCAATCTTATGGTACCTGAACAAGCAGGGAGGAACCAGGTCTTATCCTCTTTGCAGAGAAGCCATGAGAGTTTGGAACTGGGCGATCGCTTCCCAGAGATTTCTAGTGGCAACGCACATTCCGGGGAAGTCCAATGTGATAGCAGACAGGCTAAGCAGAGTTATTCTGATGCCTCATGAGTGGTCCCTGAATGACCGAGTAGCGGCTCGGATCTTCTCCAAGTGGGGGTTTCCCTGTTGCGACCTTTTCGCCAGCCCCTGGAACGCGAAGTGCAGCAATTTCTTCTCCCTGATTCCCCCCCAGGGGGAGTCACCCAGGGACGCTCTAGTCCACAATTGGCCCTCCGGTCTGCTCTACGCCTTCCCTCCGGTCCCACTACTACCAAAGGTGATTCAGAAGGCGATCTGCTTGGGAAGCAACATGATTTTGATCGCACCACACTGGCCCCTCCAAGTTTGGTTTCCTTTCCTTCGGAAGTATGCAGTGAAGGATCCTTGGATTCTGGACCCAGTTCCAGACCTCCTGACTCTTCAGTCAGGTCAGGCCCATCCATCACTGCGAACTCTCAAGCTAACTGCTTGGCTGCTCCACTTCCGACCTTAGTCAGACAGCATATCCTTTCGCCTGAAGTGGTCCTGATTCTGTCTTCTTCTCACAGCGCTTCCACTAAGGAGATATATTCTAATAAATGGAGCAGGTTTGTCATTTGGGCCCAGCAGCACAACCTTGACCCTCTGGTAGCCCCGGTGTCAGCAGTATTAGATTTTTTGGCAACTCTTTTTAGACAGGGTTCCGCTGTCTCCACACTTTAAAGTCCAATTGGCAGCGATTTCTAATTATCATGTTGCCTTTGAGCCTTCACTCATGAGTCATAAGTTGTGTAAGGCCTTTCTTAAGGGAGCTTGGTTGCTTCGCCCCCCCGGTGTCGCAACCTGTTTTGCCATGGGGTTTGAATGTAGTTTTAGGAGCCTTGACGTCTCATCCCTTCGAGCCAGCGGCCACTTGTCAGCAAAAATTCTTATCTTGGAAGACTGCCTTCTTGGTAGCTATTACTTCAGCCAGAAGAGTTTCAGAGCTTCAAGCCCTCTCTGTTAAGCCCCCTTATCTGAACTTTCACAAGGATAGAGCATCTCTAAGACTAAACCCGTCATTTCTTCCGAAGGTTTCTACTGCTCTTTGTCTGCAGCAATGTGTAGAGCTACCAGTTTTCTTTCCAAAATTTTCCAACAAGGCAGAATACAGACTTCATCAGTTGGATGTGCCTAGACAACTGAGGTTTTACTTGGATAGGACACAGCAGCAGAGGAAATCAGACCAGTTGTTTGTGGCCTTTGCAGATAACAGGATTGGCAAAGCAGTAACTAAGACCACTATTGCTAGGTGGATTAGGGATTGTGTTTCATTTATTTATGCATCAACAGGAAGGGACCTTCCATTTCCAGTTAGAGTGCATTCTACTAGGGCTATGGCAACTTCAGTGGTCTTCCACACCAGACTGTCGGTGGATGAGATATGTGCAGCGGCCACTTGGGCTTCTCCACATACTTTTATTTCTCATTACAAACTGGACGTGGCCTCTAGAGGTTGGGCGTCCTTTGGTTCCACAGTGCTCAGGAGTGTTTTCCAGTGAGCCTCCCAGGATCTAGGTGCTAGGGACACTGTCCCATCAGTTATGAATGTAGGCGAGATAGGATCACATTACATCTTTTAGTTATGTACTTACCATAAAGATAGATGTATGTGATCCATCTCACCTACATTGTTACGTACCCACCCTCCTTCCCCCTACCTGTTGGATCTGGAGGAAACACTATTGTACAGTTAGAGTGGCTCAAGTGAGTGAGTTGTTGTGGGGCAAACAAGATCTAGGGGTTTGGGCGTGGTGCATCCTGGGATAAGGGGGTTGGCCCAGCCAATGAGAGACTTCATGCTAGTGTATCGTCCGAGTCGGAGCCGATTTTCGGCTCTGAGCCCATCAGTTATGAATGTAGGCGAGATGGATCACATACATCTATCGTTATGGTAAGTACATAACTAAAAGTTCTTTTAACCAAGCATGTCTTCTAATGACAGAGCCTGTAACTGCTGCTCTGCAGGAGGCCTCTAGAGAATCAAAACCACATTGCAAAGTATGCTTTCCCACTTGTTCAGCTGCATGCCATAAATCCTGAATTTCTTTAAAATTAGTAGGATCTGATTCTGGAAGCTTTTTTTGTTTTAACTGAGACAGTAAAATTTGCTGATATTTTAGCATGTAAAACTGGCAATTTAAGGCTCTCATTGCTAAAGTTGCAGACTTATATACTTTCTTTCCCCATCTATCTAATGCTGTGGAATCTGTCAGAGGGAATTGGATTCTTGGCTGATGATGCCTTAACTCCTTTGGGTCCCTGAGAAATAGTTTCAGGGTCAGCTACAGGGCTTTTATACAGAAATTTATGTGAGTCAGGGACTCTGTAGTATCTGTCAGGTTTAACAGGGGCTGGCAGTAAGGAATCAGGATTTAAGCTGGATTCAGTATACACATCATCCACAATATCTAACACTGGCGGAATAGTAAGGGGTCTGTGTTGAGGTAATAAAAGGAAGTCTCTGAGCCTTTTCTTGGATTCTGAGTAATTCTGGCCTTCCCATTGGAAATGCTCCCTCATGGTATGTAGGGTTTCCCCAAAGGAGTAGTCCTCAGGCGGTGAGGCTGATGGAATTGATTCCTCAGCATCAGAATCCTCATAAGGGGGTAAAGAGTATCCTAGGTCTGAGGATGAATCAGAAGAGATGGACACCTGGTCGGATGAGTCATAATCTGCATCCTGTCTAGGCCTTTCATCAGGAGGGGGATGGGGCCCCCTGATCAGAGTGATTAGGTCTTCGGCCATTTTGAACATTTGTTTCTTAGGCATGGAGGCCTGTCCTGGAGAATGCTGTATTTGTTTCTTTGACTTTAAAGGAGGCTTAGACTTAGCTGAGGGTTTAATGCGTAACTAAGTAGGTCTGAAGACACCCTTTGTAGCTGTGGGTTGCTCATCTACTCCGGATCCCTCTGAAAGGTTAGTCTCGGTAGGCTGAAGAACTTGTGCGTCCGAAGGCCCAGCCTTCTCCACGTGGGAGTCATAGGCGGCTTGCGTTTCTACAGAAGTGGCCGTCAGGGGCTGCGAAGGTGCCTCGCTGAAAACCGGAGAACCGGCGACTGGCCTAGAAGAGACTTTGCCGTCAGTTTTGGGCCTCGGATGCCTATCCTTCTCTTTGCGCTTTTTGTGTATTCCGGTCGTCGGAAGTTCCGACGGCATGGTATAATTGAATTTTCTACCAAAATAATGGGCAAAATCAAACTGACGTTTAATAGTGCGCTTGTTAAACCTAGCACAAATCTGACAACCAGTGACGTCATGGTCAGGGCCTAGGCGTGGGATACAATAGGAATGGAAATCCTTATGAGGTATTTGCTTCCCCACAAGAAATTCAGTTAACTTTTACTGACATCGGTCTGAGGCAAGAAAAAGTTTCCCCAATGGGGTACTTAGCTTTGTAGAAGACTTCGGTTCTGGATTCGGAATGAAAATCTTGGGAGACGGCCGACCGGCACTTGCGAACTGCTTTTGCTTCGAGCACCGCGCGGCAATAAAGACTGAAGAAAATGGCGTCGGTTGCATCTTATATACCCCTGCCGCATTGACGTCAGGGAGGAGGCGACAGCAACCGACACCGGACCAGGACTTTGGAACTCAGGCCGACTGGGGAACCACCTGATGGCAGGATAACCCAAGTGTAATGACTGCAACAGTGTAACACGATGAACATCAATGCTTCCTATCATTCCTTGTCTACAGGTAGAATTCCTTTGGTGAGTAGACACCTGTCACCAAAACAAGGGGCTGCCATTCACTCTACTTCCTGTCACCCAAACCCTAACAGACGCATCAGACTATGCATGGGGGGCTCAGTTGGCAGGGAAGTGCATTCAGGGCAAATGGAACCCAAGTCAAATGCACCTGCACATCAGTCAGAAAGAAATGTTAGCTGTACAGAATGCTCTGACAGCCTTCAAGGACCACATCATTCCAGGACAATTAATTGTAAATCGGACAACACCACGGTTATGTGGTACATAAACAAGTAGGGGGGAACCCACTCATGCCCTCTCTGCAGACTAGCCATGGGTCTGTGGAACACAGTTCTGAGCTACCAAGTGCACCTACAGGCTCAATTCCTGCCAGGAAAGCTAAGCACACTGGCAGACAATCTAAGCAGAAATCTCATGGACCCACACGAGTGTATACTGGAACCAAGGATTTTCAACATGTTAAACAAATGGGGGAGTCCAGATATAGACCTGTTTGCCTCCTCCCAGAACTACCAATTGAAAAAATTCTGCACAGGGACTCCCTACAAACAACCTTGGAAAGTGGATGCCCTGTCTTTCTCCTGGAAAAACTTATCAGTTTATGCCTTTCTCCCCTGCCTCTTCTCTCCAAGGTACTACTAAAGATTAAAAAGGACAAACCAAGGACGATACTGATTGCACCAGACTGGCCACGCCAACACTGGTGTGTACCCCATTTTGTGCATTCTGTTACTGCTAGCACCATGGCACCTGCCTCAGACTCTGTCCTGCTGTCTCAGCGGGAGGTCCAGATTCTGCGCCCACAACTTAAAACCCTGAACCTGGCAGCCTGGTTAATTACCTGATCCCACCATTACCATCCCTCAGTAAGCAAGTGTTGGATGTCATTTTGGAGGCAAGGAGGCCTAGTACTAGAAAATCCTATGCTGGAAAATGGAAACGATTCTGTTCCTGGAACCAATCTCAGGGGATGGACACAGCAGCGCCCAGTTTACCTCAGATTCTGAGATGTTGCACATGGGCCTTTCCTTTTCCTCCATCAAAATTCATGCCTCAGACATTTCAGCTCTTTACATCACAGGACCACCTTCTTTTCTAATCCACTGCTGAAGCAGTTTCTCAGAGGGGCCAGAAACTTAAGACCACCCAGGAGAGCTCCTACCCCAGCTTGGGACCTTAACTTTGTATTGGAAAAACTCACTCTCTCTTTTAGAGCCAGCTGCAAATGCTGTTGAAATTCCTTTCTTGGAAAACAGCCTTTCTTTTAGTCATCACTTCAGCTAGAAGGGTGTCTGAATTACAGGCCCCCATGGCAGTGGAGCCTTTCATAATTTTTCATGCGGATAGGGTGTCACTCAGGATCAATGCTCCTTCATGCCCAAGGTGGTATCCAGTGTGGCCCTTAAGTCCATTCATTTGCCAGCCTTCTTTTTTAATCTACAGAACAAAGGGGAGAGAATTCTGCACTCCTTAGGTGTGCACAGACAACTTTTTTTATTTGGACTGGAGTAAACCTCTCAGGAAATCTGAATAACTGCTGATTGAATTTGCTGCAGGGGCAGAGGGGAAGGCCATTTCAAAGCAAACCATTTCTAGGATAGGCTATTGCATTAATTTCTGCTCTAAGCACCATGGAAAGCCTACCTCACAGGGGATTGGACCACATTCTACCAGAGCTGCATCTTACCTCTACAGCCTTTTTCAGAGGTGCTCCTTCCAGAGACATCCTAGAAGCTGCTACCTGGAGTTTTGTGCACACCTTCACCAAGCGTTACCATTTGCCAATTTTCTCTAAATCCAGGGCTGGCTTTGCCACTGCAGCCTTGCAGTGCTTAATAAGCTGGCCCTAATGCTATCTAAATTCCTCCTCCCAACCTTAGCTTTGGGAATCTACCCAAATGGGATGACTGCAACAGTGAAACACGAAGAACATAGTATAGTTGTGTGCACTTACCATAAATGTAGATAAATGTAGATGTTTGAGAGTATTCACTGTTGCAGTCCTAGTTACCCTCCCTCCAGCCTCCTGACTTCTATTGGCTATACCTCTATTCTTGCTTACTATGTTTAAAGCATTTTGGTGTGTTTGCTTTTTTGTTGGAGGTGTAACCTTATCTATATATATAAAACAAAGCTATACCACTGTTAAATCTGGTAAACGCAACTGTACCAAAGAATAATAAATAAAGCACTCAAAAAAACACATGGGATGGTGCGAAGCGAGCTGTAACAAACTCTGAGATGAAACTGTCACAAAGTACAAACGATCCACAAACGTTAAAACTCCACAAATTTATTGTTCCAGAAACAAACTTTGGATAAGCGCTTTCACTACGAATAGCTTCCTCAGATCCTTTTCAAAATGACTGAAGTAGGATCATACATATATAGCAAGTAAGTCAATTAAACAATTAACATCATTACAATTTAAAGGAGAAATGATGTATATAAAAAGCAAAATTATTCTAAAACACTTTTTAAAAACTTATTAGATGGAATAATCCATCTAATGAACTTTATAAAACTATACTTATAAAAATGTGTATACATATGGAAGCTATACAAAAATATATATACAACAATTGTGCTCAGTGTGTGCAAAATGTGGATATGCATACCTAAACATCTCATATATGCATGCACTCTTATAGATACAGACTTGTGTTATAGTGTATAAGACATAAGAATCATCTCACATTCCTACGCTGTCTTAGTTTAGGTTTTATGGACGCTATTTCATTAAGCCCAGACCCTTTATCAGCTCTTAAAAGAACTATCCATTCACTTTCACTGAGAGATATCAGATGTCCATGGAGTGTATGCTCAATGACATTTATTATGAACCCATTTCCATAGAGGCAGTACAGGACATAATTGGATATGTTAAGGATACTTTACTTGATATTCACAAGAGCAGACTAATAGATAAAGACCTATATGATTATCTAGTTATTAAAACACCTGTCATTCCAATTATAAATGGTCTACCCAAAATACATAAGGATGCCCGCAACCCACCCATGAGACCAATAGTTTCAGGCCGTGGGTGGGTTACTGAGCATTTATCTGTCTATACGGAGAAATACCTAAGAAGGGTATTAAACAACAATAAATTTGTATTAAAAGACTCGAAACAGTTCCTAGTTGAGTTATATGAGAACATCAAGCAATTTGATAGTACTGATACATTTATTTTTGACACCTTTGATGTACAATCATTATTCACGGTTATTCCCAATAATCTGGGACTTGCATATATAACTGATTATTTGAAGGAACATAGTGATTATACCATAGTGTCAATAGACCTTATAGTTCATTTTTTGGAACTTGTTTTGGAGAATAACTTATTCATGTTCAAAGATGTCACATATAGACAGCTGGATGGCGTAGCAGTGGGCACTCCTTGTGCCAATAGCTACGCCAATATGGTTCTAGCTTATTGGGAAGCACATGCCCTTTTTTCTGAGACGCTATTTAGAGAACGCGTTGTTTTCTATCGACGCTTTGTCGATGATTTTATTCTTTGGAATGGGACCAAAGATGAACTGGAGTCAATGCTCCTTGTTATGAACAATTTGACAAATTGTTTTAAATTTACAATGCAATTCCCTACTCATAAGATAGAATTCTTAGATATATTCATTGAGAGACTGCCCAATGGATTCATAAATACTGATGTACATCGCAAAGCTTGTTATAGCAATTCTTTACTGCTGAAATCGAGCATGCACCTACCCTTTGTTTTCAAGAATGTTATGAAAGGCCAAGCAATCAGAGCATGTAGATTGAATCCCACTAATGAAGGATTTATGTCAGAAATGGATGACCTGAAGGGAAGGTTGACAGACGGAGGATATAATATAAATGAAGTAAATGCATTCTTGGAAGAAGCCAATGTATTACGTTCATCAGTAGCTACACCATATTTTGGACCCCATAATGCCTATGAGATCAGCAAAGAGAATAGCTTTGATAGGTATGTTAAATTTACAACACCCTTCTCTTCGGATTATTCCGAGATTAGGGGAATTGTTATAAAGCATTGGGACGTCTTGCAGGTTGATAGTGACCTGAAAGAGATAGTGGGTGATAGACCACGCTTTCTATTTAGGAATAAAAAGAATCTGAAGAGAATATTATGTTCTACCAAATCTGAAATGGGCCCCAAGAGAGATGGATACACCAAGCCCTGTGGCCATTGTAATTTTTGTTCCTCCATTGATACCAACACCACGTTCTTTCATCCTGATTTAAAAACATATTTAGAACCAATGCAGATGCTGATTGTATGAGCATCAATGTGGTGTATTTAGCAGTATGCCAGGCATGCCTGTCTTTTTATGTGGGTAAGACCAATCGTACATTTAGAGACAGGATACGTGAGCATTTATATCACATTAGGAAAAGATCGAGCCACAATGCATTGGCTAAGCATATTACTTTATTTGGGGAATCGCACAGTTTCTTGTTCAGAATTCTTGAAGTTGTGATTCCCAATAAAAGGGGTGGAGATATCAGGACCCTTACAGAAAGTAAGGAAAGTGAATGGATAGTTCTTTTAAGAGCTGATAAAGGGTCTGGGCTTAATGAAATAGCGTCCATAAAACCTAAACTAAGGCAGCGTAGGAATGAGAGATGATTCTTATGTCTTATACACTATAACACGTCTGTATCTATAAGAGTGCATGCATATATGAGATGTTTAGGTATGCATATCCACATTTTGCACACACTGAGCACAATTGTATATATATTTTTGTATAGCTTCCATATGTATACACATTTTTATAAGTATAGTTTTTATAAAGTTCATTAGATGGATTATTCTATCTAACAAGTTTTTAAAAAGTGTTTTAGGATAATTTTGCTTTTTTATATACATCATTTCTCCTTTAAATTGTAATGATGTTAATTGTTTAATTGACTTGCTATATATGTATGATCCTACTTCAGTCATTTTGAGAAGGATCTGAGGAAGCTATTCGTAGTGAAAGTGCTTATCCAAAGTTTGTTTCTGGAACAATAAATTCGTGGAGTTTTAACGTTTGTGGATCGTTTGTACTTTGTGACAGTTTCATCTCAGAGTTTGTTACAGCTCGCTTCGCACCATCCCATATGTTTTTTGAGTGCTTTATTTATCTATATATATATTTATAATTGCTTCCCAATATGGGGGCACATGACATCTGCGGCAAGAAAAACTGATGTAATGGTGTCGGCTGCATACTTTATACCCCTGACTACCTGACTTCATGGAAGATGGGACAGCAACCGACGCTGGACCCAAGACTGTGTTAATCAAGCTGACTGAGGGCTACTGCAAGCAGATGACCCAAATGTGATGACTGCAACAGTGAATGCACTCGAACATCTACATTTATGTTAAGTGTACACAACTGTAATTTTCCTCTTAGTTTGAAATTTATTTGCAGCACGTGAATTCTTTTCACAGTACCATTTAGTCCATCTGCGAGTGCAGTTAGCATGCTCTCCACATGTCTCTATGGGTCTTCTCTGTGGGTGCGCTGGTTTCCCTTATGGTGGTGAATTCACTTAAGTTTCTGTGTATGTGTTGCATTTTTACTGATTCCCTTGTAGCCCAGTTTTGTGGTTGAAAAAGGATCCCTTATGGTGCAGTTTACTTGCATGGTTTTAAAAAAATTCATAGCTTTTAAACTGAGAAGTCCTGCTTATCTGTAGACTTGTGTGGCTCTAAGAGCTGCCTGTAGTATCCCTGTGGTCCCATTCTTCTCTTCTGTTTTGGCAGGGTTGACATTCTAAGATTCCACTGGAATAGTAGTATTTAAAAACGTAGAAAGTTTTATTGCAAGGCTTCATTTTTAAAATCTATATATTTTTTCATAGCTTAGAAAGAAAGAGTTAGTACTGAGATAATTTTGTATCATTAGAAGAGCTCGTTACTTAAACTGACATCCTTCCTTGGTGTTTTGAAGTTACAAAAAGTTTGTATGTATGATGGGCTAGCTCCTTACCTCCTCAGAATATCCCCTTTAGCTGCTGTTGATAGACAGTTTTGCATTACTTGAATGGAAAGCACATACAAATGAAAGTAATGTTAAGTACAAATTAGGTATACATTTAGGTTTGTTTTAGGTATTTGAAATTTAAATTGGTCTGGAAACCACAGACCTGTAGTTTACAGTTTTTTCGGAGTGTGGGTTATCACTGTACTTTTAGTAGTTATAGATGCATAACTGTTTACATTTTTTACTTATATGGTGGACATTACTTTTTAGTTTTAAATCCCATTTTACACCTTTTAAACTCGTCACTGTTCTTAGTGTACAAGTTCATTGTGTTCTGAAGTTTTCTTTCTTTTGTTTTTTTTTTTGTTTTTTTTTTTAAGTTTTCAGTTGAGGTAAGTAGACTAGTTTTCTCCCCCTGTAGGTTTCAGTCATTTTGTCTTCAAAACTAGACTTGATCATTACTTTTTGTCCTAGAAATTGTATTTTTTATATATATGCTTTGTACTGTGTAAGTAATTCACATTTGTTAACAGTAGAGGTATAGCTTTATTCATTTCTGTAAGGTAAAAGTTTTTTTTTTTTTTTTTTTTTTTTTTTTTTTTTACAGTAATGCCTCTTATAGGCAGATAATCAGTACTTAAAGAGCTGCTGACTTTGATATAATTAGGGGACACATTTCAGAACACATTACATGAATTGCTTTTCATGACGTGTAGTACTGTTTTATTGTGCATTTTACCGCCGTCCTTTCAGTTTTGGCACTATAGTACAGTGTAATAGAATGCTGACATTCTTAATAAAATATTGAACCATGGTCCCTGTTGGTGTGTGCTTTAAAATGTCCATAACATTTGTTGAAGGGGGGTGATAGTTATGTCCATTTAAATGGCCATGTAATGAATGTTTTTACTTCATTTCTTTTTAACATCCTCCTGTAGCAATGACGGTTCCTGACTCCAGTACTACAGTACCTGCAGCTTGGATTTTTGGCAAGACTCTGGAGTGAGTCATTTGTAACTTATCATGACCATATGGGTAAAACACCCATGTGTATATTTTTTCTTTTTTTGATGGGAAGGTAGTTAGGATGTTTTGAACCGCTGCTGAGTCACCCTGTTTATGAGGGTAACAGTCTGTGCATTCATAGATTTTTGTGTTTCACTGTTGCAGTCATTACACTTGGGTTATCCACCGGCAGGCTATCTGCAGTCAGCCCGAGTTCCAAAGTCTTGGTCCGGCGTCAGTTGCTGTCTCCTCTTCACTGACGTCAGTGCACCAGAGGTATAAAATATGCAACCAACGCCTTTTTCCCCAGTCTTTCTTGCCGCGCGGTGCCCGAAGCAAAAGCAGTTCACAAGTGCCGGTCGGCCGACTCCTGAGATTTTCAAAATTGAGTTTCAGAACCGAAGTCTTCAATAAAGTTAAGTACCCTGTTGTGGAAACTTTTTCTTTGCTCCAGACCGATGTCAGTTTGTCTTTCGGCTTTTCCCGGTTAGGGGTCGCCACAGCGGAACTCCGGTCCGCTAATAATTGCTAGTGGATTTTTACGTACCGGGTTACCAGCCCTGACGCACAGCCTTCAACGAAGGCATGCCCCATTCACGTATGGCTCCACAGAAGACGCTGTAGCTGAGAATCGAACGGGACAACGTCTTGCTATGAGGCGACAACACTACCGCAGCACCACCACCGCAGTTCCAGACCGATGTCAGTAAAAGTTAATAATTGTATTTCTTGTGGGACGCAAATACCTCATAAGGACTTTTACTCTTACTGTATTCCTTGCCTAGGCCCTGACCACAACATTACTAGTTGTCGGTTTTGTGCTAGATTCAACAAACGCACTATTAAACGGTTTGATTTTGCTTTACATTATTTTGGCCGAAGGTTTAATTACATAATGCCGTCGAAACAACCGACCGGAATTTATAAAAAAACGCAAAGAAAAGGACAGGCATCCGAGGTCCAAAACCGACGAAGAAGCCTCTTCTAGGCCAGTCGCCGGTTCTCAGTGAGGCGCTTTCGCAGCCCCTGACACCTGCTACCTCAGAGCCACAGGCCCTATCCGACAGCCACGTGGAGACACCGAGGCCTATGGAAACTCAAGGTATTGGGTCTACGGAAACTATTCCCTCAGATGGGTCCGGAGCCGCTGAGCAGGCATTGGCTTCTGAGGGTGTTTTCAGACCTTCACAGCTTACAATTAAGGCCACTACAGCAGCCAAGGCAAAGTTAAAAACACCATTAAAGACAAAGAAACAAGTACAGCATTCTACTGAACAGTCATCCATGCCAAAGAAACAGATGCTTAACATGGCCGAAGACCTAATTACTTTAATTAGGGGTTCCCATCCCCCTCCTGACAAAAGGCCTAGGCAAGACACTGACTGACTATGATTCCTCTGACCAGGTTTCTATTTCCTCTGATTCCTCTTCTGACCAGGGATACTCTCTCCCTCCTTATGAGGACTCTTGATGCAGAAGAGTCTATACCTTCAGCCTCTCCGCCTGAGGATTATTCTTTTGGGGAAACCCTGCACACCATGAGGGAGCATTTCCATTGGGAGAGCCAGGATTATTCAGAATCCAAGAAAAGGCTCAGAGACTTTCTTTTATTGCCCCAGCACAGGCTCCTGGCTATTCCCCCTGTGCTTGATATTGTTGTTTGTTTTTTCTGAATCCAGTCTGACTCCTGATTCTTTACCCCCTGCACCAGTCAAGCCAGACAGGTACTACAGGGTCCCTGACTCTCATAAATTTCTTTACAAAAACCCTGCTGCAGATCCAGAAACAATTTCTCAGGGTCCTAAAGGGGTTAAGGCGCTTCCATTGCTAAAAATCCTGTCCCCTCGGATAGAGATTCCAGAGCTCTGGACAGATGGGGGGGGGAGTTTACACTTCTGCTACTTTAGCTGTAAGGGCTTTAAATTGCCAGTTTCACATGCTTAAATATCAACAGTATCTCATGTCATTGTTAAAGCAGAAAATGGTTTCTATCTCAGAAAGTCCTGACAGTAAGGAAATGCAGGATTTATTGCATGCAGCTGAACAAGTGGGAAAGCATACTTTACAGTGTGGTTTTGATTCATTAGAGGCTTCTTGTAGAGCCGCAGTTACAGGCTCTGTTATTCGAAGGCATGCTTGGTTGAAAGAACAAAGTTTACCTGACCATGTTTAAGTTAAATTATTGGATGCTCCACTACAGCATGATACTTTGTTTGGTGTTAAGGCAGAAGAGGTATTAAAGAAAATGGAGGATAAAGCAAAATCAATGCAGACAGTAAAGGATTTCTTACAGGTTCAACCACCCAGGTTTAGCAGAAACTGGCCTTCAAAAAATTGGTCCTTTCCAGTGTCAGACAGGCCACAAAGAGGCAGATGCAGACGCGCAAGAGTCAGATCTCAGACCCAAGGCTCCTACAGACCTAAACAATGGGGTGCTTCAGCCCCCAAAGGAGGGGAAGACAAATCACAACCTTATAGGAAACAGTCCCAATGACTTCCCTCTACAGATGCCAAGCATTTACCTTTTGGCAACACCCCTAGGGGGAAAGCTAGCACTTTTCTCAAATAATTGGCACATAATCACCCAGGACAAATGGGTACTGAATATTGTTTCTCAGTTACAGGTTCCACTTTCACACGCTTCCAAAATCAAGAGGTATGCCAGACCTGCCACAAAACCAATGGGCAGAGGCGCAAAAACAAATTGCTGCTCTCATGGACATGGGAGCTATTCAAAGAGTACCACAGCAAGAACAGGGACAAGGATTTTACTCAAGACTTTTCTTAGTACCCAGAAAGGACAAAGACTGGAGACCAATACTGGACCTGTCAATCCTAAATACTTTCCTGGATGTTCCAAAATTCAAAATGTTAACACTACAACAGCTTCTACCCATGCTGGGCAAGAAGGCTTGGCTAGTTACTTTGGACGTCAAGGAGGCATACCTGCATGTCCCAGTCAAACAAACTTGCAGAAGATACCTCAGATTCATAGCAGGCTCAATGCATTACCAATTCTCTGCACTGCCCTTTGGCTTATCTACTGCGCCCAGGGTCTTCACAAAATGCCTGGCACCAGTAATTGCATTTTGCAGAGAAAAGGGAATTCAAATATATCCCTACTTGGACGACTGCCATATTCAAGCAGAGAGCAAGGACATTTTACTAAAGCATCTGGCGTTTGTAAAAAAAAAAAATGACTAATTTGCCTAGGGTACACAGTAAACGAAAAGAAATCAAAACTAGTGCCCTCTCAAGAGATAATATTCCTGGGTGCAAGCTTAAATACAACTGCCCAGATGGTTTATCTCACGCCAGAGAAACAAAGGCAACTGACTGAATACTTTCAACTGATGGCAACAAAGACCCAGCTCCCTGCAAGAAAAATTCTGCAGGCCCTGGGCTTCATGGCGTCCTGCATTCTACTAATTCCATACGCAAGACTGCATATGAGGAAGCTACAATGGTATCTAAAAAGTGTTTGGACTCAACATTGTCACAGCCTGGAGACAATCATAACTTTAATTCCTTGCTTGCAACAGGAGTTTCGATGGTGGTCCCAGGCCTGTCACCGCAACAAGGGACAGCCTTTCACCTTACCCACCGCCAGGCAGACAGTAACAATGGATGCATCGGATTATCCCTGGGGGGCACATATGGCAGGGAAATGTATTCAGGGCCCGTGGCCCAAGGAACAAATGCATCTTCACATCAATCAGAAAGAGATGCTAGCAGTACAGAATGCCCTGACAGCTTTCAAGGATCTACTACATCCAGGACAACTACTAATAAAGACGGACAATACCACAGTTATGTGGTATATAAACAAGCAAGGGGGCAGACATTCCTACCCCCTATGCAGGCAAGCCATGACCTTGTGGAACACAGCACTAACCTATCGGGTACATCTGCAGGCACAATTCCTGCCAGGAACAAAAAATACACTGGCAGACAAATTAAGCAGAAATCTCATGGACCTTCACGAATGGTCCACAGGTGTTCAGCATGATAACAAGGAAATGGGGACGCCCAGACATAGATCTTTTTGCCTCCCCTCACAATTGCCAACTACAGAAATTCTGCCAAGAACTTATCACTCTCAAGCATGGAAAGTGTATGCTCTATCATTCAGCTGGAAAGCTCTGACAGTCTATGCCTTCCCACCAATGCCGCCTCTTACCAAAGTGCTCCTAAAAGTCAGACAAAGGCCAAAAATGATCCTGATTGCCCCAGACTGGCCACACCAGCACTGGTACCCAATCCTAAAGAGCTTGTCTCACGGCCCAGCTTGGCCTTTACCTCAAGTTCCTCATCTTCTGACTCAACAAAACAATCAGATTCTGCACAGTCAACTCAGAAACTTAAATCTGGCAGCATGGCAGATAATGTAGCCACTCGGACTGCACCTTTTTCTAAAGCTGTTATGGATGTCATTTTAGAATCCAGGAGGCCCAACACTAGGTAATCTTATGCAGAAAAATGGAAGAGATTCTGTGCTTGGAACCAGGCACAAGGGCTCGACCCACTTGTTCCAAATTTACCTCAGATTTTACAATACCTAACTGAGATGCTGGACAAAAGCCTATCCTTCTCATAAATTAAAATCCATGCCTCTGCCGTTTCAGCTCATTACAATACGGACCCTCCTATTTTTTCACATCCTCTACTAAAACAGTACCTCAGAGGGGCAGAAAACAAGACCCCCAAGGAGAGCCACCAGTACCAACTTGGGATCTCAATTTTGTTTTAGAAATTTCACACTGCCTCCTTTTGAACCAGCCAGCACGGCTGATATAAAATTCTTATCATGGAAAACTGCTCTGCTCCTAGCAATAACTTCAGCAAGAAGAGTATCAGAGTTACAGGAATGAATGGCTGTGGAACCTTTCATCATTTTTCACCAGGACAGGGTTTCTCTCAGGACAAACCCAACATTCATGCCAAAAGTAGTTTCCAATGTGGCCCTGAACCAAGCCATTCATTTACCCACTTTCTACCCAAATCCTCAGAATAAAGGGGAGAGACTTCTGCATGCTTTGGATATACACAGACAGCTACGATTCTACTTGGACAAAACAAAAGCTTTCAGAAAAACTGAGCAACTGTTTGTAGCCTATGCTGTAGGATCACAAGGAAAACCTATTTCAAAATGGATAGGACACTGCATCCGCTTCTGTTATGCACAACATGGCAAATCAGTGCATAAGGTCATTAGGCCACATTCTACCAGAGCAACAGCCACTTTAGCAGCCTTTCTCAGAGGAGTACCAACCAAAGACATTTTAGAAGCTGCAACCTGGAGCTTAGTGCACACTTTCACCAAGCACTACCACTTGCCCTCTCTACTCTAAATCCAGAGCAGGCTTTGCCACTGCAGTCGTGCAGGGCCTGGCAGCCTCTCCAAATCCAGTCTAGACCCAGCCGCCCAACCTCTGCTTTGGGATTCAACCCAAGTGTAATGACTGCAACAGTGAAACACGATGAACATAGTACAGTTGTGTACCTACCATAAATGTAGATATTCGAGTGCATTCACTGTTGCAGTCCAGGTTACCCACCCACCTTCCCCCTTTACTTTGCTGGGACTTCTCTGTTCTTCTCAACTCTATACAATCTATGTGGTGTATTTGCTTGTAGATGAAGGAAATGTTTATATTAGTACATGCATGCTTTTTGGCATAGTTTTATTTTTCCAGCCTTCCTGTCTGGGGGCATCTGACATCTGGGGCAAGAAAAACTGAAGAAAATGGCGTCGGTTGCATCTTTTATACCCCTGGAGCACTGACGTCAGGGAAGAGGCGACAGCAACCGATGCCGGACCAAGACTTTGGAACTCGGGCCGACTGCGGGTAGCCTGCCGGCGGATAACCCAAGTGTAATGACTGCAACAGTGAATGCACTCTAACATCTACATTTATGGTAGGTACACAACTGTACTTTTTGTTCGCTATCCAGTGACCAACAATGGAAAATAGACCAGATATCGCTGTCTTGCCTAATTGCTACAAGTACTTGGCTCTACAGAACTGTAATCCTGTACCTATCCCTGCCACTTCAAAGGGTGTGTGAAAATGCAAGTAAACCATATTGTTGCTGTAAGAGAAAAACTGGTTTGTTTTTGCTCAGTTAAAAAAAAAAAAAAAAAAATGGCAGGGTTGGCTGTTACTGACTGGTCAGTCCTAGTGGCCTGAAGGAGAAAGCCTGTCTGAATGAAAAAAGTATTAAAAGATCGATCCAGGTGTTTGTCTGCATTTTTAGTTTGCCGTTATTGCCTTTAAGGCAAGCTACTTTTGTCTTAGAGATCTGCCACAGCCTAAAAGGCTGTTTGTTGGAAGATGTTTTATAAAGTTTTGAGAGTACTTTCTCTGAGAAAGATCCTCCTCTCTGCATCTTAACTGTAAAACCTAACAGTATGGGTTTAGCAAATCATCGGTAGGGGCTATTCTTGATAGTCATGCTGACCAGAAAGACCCTATGGTCTCTTCGGTCTGCCCATATATTGCAGTTGACCTGTCCCTTCTGTTACAAGCATTCTTGAATCTCTCCATTAACAAGCATATTTCTGTGTGGGTGTTTCTCATTCTTTTTTAAAAAGTCTTCCGATGTTCTTCGTGTTTAACTGTTGCAGTCATTACATTTGGGTTATCTGCTTGCAGGTAGCCCTCAGTTGGCCTGATTATCAAAGACTTGGGTCCTGCGTCGGTTGCTGTCTCATCTTCCATGTCATCAGGTAGTCAGAGATATAAAGCATGCAGCTGGTGCCATTACATCAGTCTTTCTTGCCGTGCGGTGCCTGAAGCAGTAGCAGTTCGCAAGTGCCGGTCTGCCGACTCCTGAAATTTTCATTTTCAAGTTTCAGATCCGAAGTCTTCAACAAAGCTAAGTACCCCGTTGGGGATCCTTTTTCTTGGTCTAAACCGATGTCATTAAAAGTTAATAATTGTATTTCTTGTGGAAAGCAAATACCTCCTAAAGATTTTCATTAGTACTGCATTCCTTGCTTAGGCCCAGACCACGACGTCCCTCGCTGTCGGTTTTGTGCCTTATTCAAACCTCAAACTATTCATAGTCTGTTCATTTTCGCATCTAAATATTTTGGTACTCTGTTCAATTATCCAAAAATGGCTTCGGTAAGCCACCCGTCTACCTACATTCCGAAAAAACGCAAAGATAAAGACAGACTGCATAGGTCCAAAGCTGCTGACGACGCTTCTCCTAAGCTAGTCGCCAGTTCGCCGGTACTCAGTGAGGCGCTTTCGTAGCCACTGATACCTGCTACTTCAGATTCTCAGGCCTCTACTGAGACCCATTCGGAGTCCGGTGTGCTGCGAGGTGGTGCTTCAACTGTGGAACCTGCGGATGTCTCTACCTTGGATGGGTCCGGAGCCGCTGTGCAGGCAACGGCTTCTGAGGGTATATTCAGGCCTACTGACTTGCATATTAAACCGTCATCTTCTTCTTCAAGGCCTAAAACTCCATCCATGCCTAGAAAACAGACACTCAGACCGCATGGTCAGGCCCCTATGCCTAAAAAACAAATAAGAATGGCTGAAGACCTTATTACTCTAATCAGGGGAAGCCACCCTTCTCCCCCAAGAGACCTAGGACTGATTCTCCTTTTGATTCTTCTGATCAGGATTATGAAATTTCTGTTTTCTCTGATGACCAGGAGTTGCCCTTATCTAACTATGAGGATTCTGATGCGTGACTCCATTCCCTCTGCTTCCCCCTCCAGAGGATTTCTCTTTTGGTGAAACTTTGCATACTCTTAGGGACCATTTCTGCTGGGAAAGCCGGGATTACTCTGACTCCAATTAGAGACTTGGGGAATTCTTACTCCTACCTCAACAGGCCTTTAGCCATCACTCCTGTACTGGACATTGTAGATGATGCCTTCTCAGAATCTAGCTTGGCCCTTGACAATTTACCTCCTGCTCTCAGAAAACCTGACTGGTATTAGAGTACCTGACTCGCACAAGTTTCTCTCTAAAAATGCTACTGCGGATCCAGAAACCATTTCACAGGGACCCAAGGGCATTAAGGCTACTACTGCCAAAAACCCTACCCCCTGCAGTGGGGATTCCAGGGCCCTGGATAGATGGGGTAAGAAGGTATACACTTCTGCAACTTTGGCCATTAGGGCCTTAAACTGCCAGTTTCATATGTTAAAGTATCAGCAACATATTATTGGATTGCTTAAACAGAAAATTATGATTCCTGACTGTGCTGAAAATAAAGAATTGCAGGATTTAATGCATTCTGCTGAACAAGTTGGAAAACATACTTTGTAATGTTGTTTTGATTCATTAGAGGCGTCTTGCAGGGCTGCTGTCACTGGGTCTGTACTTAGAAGGCATACTTGGCTTAAGGAGCAATCTTTGCCAGATCATGTTAAAGCTAAATTACTGGATGCTCCCTTAAACCAAGACCAACTGTTTGGCAACAAAGCAGAAGTAGTACTTAAAAAGATAGAGGAAAAAGCTAAATCTATGCAAACTGTTAAATATTTCCTGCAGGTACAGCCTCCCAGATTTAGTAGGCTTTGGTTTTCTAAGAATTGGTCCTTTTCTGCCTCTTTCAGCCCTTCTCAGCCCAAACCCAGAACCAGCAGAACATCCAGGCTTCAGTCCCAAGGTACTCACAGGCCTAAGCAGTGGGGGGCTTCCAAAGCTGGGAGTAGTAAGACACCCCCCATGGTAAACGGTCACAATGCCAACTTTAAACCTTCCAAGCCCTGCTCTACTGACTGCTCCTTTAGGGGGAAAGATCGACCCTGCATCTCCTTACCAACCCCAACAGATGCCAGTCCTACCCCTAAGTCGGTGGGCAGAGGCTCAATGGCAAGTTCATTCTTTTCTAAGCATCAGGGCTATTCAACCTGTCCCAGAAGAAAAATGGGGGCAAGGTTTCCTCAAGACTTTTCCTGGTACCCAGAAAAGACAATTCCTGGCGTCCTATTCTGGACCTGTGTATCCTAATCACTTTTTTGGGTATCCCAAAATTCAAAATGCTAACTCTTCATCAGCTACTCCCCATGCTAGGCAAAATCCCAATAAGGGAATCTTGCAGAAGATACCTACGCTCCAGAACAGGCTACATGCACTATCAGATTATGTTCTTCGTGTTTCACTGTTGCAGTCATTACATTTGGGTAATCCTGCTGGCAGGTTGCCCTCAGTCGACCTGAATTCCAAAGTTTTGGGTCCTGCGTCGGCCCCTTCCCTGATGTCAGGTCGTCAGGGGTATAAAAGAAACAGCTAACGCCATTTTCTTTAGTCTTTCTTGCTGCGTGGTGCCCGAAGCAGAAGCAGTTCGCAAGTGCCGGTCGACCGACTCCTGATATTTTCGTGTTCGAATTTCAGATCTGAAGTCTTCGTTAAAGCTAAGTACCCCGTTGGGGAAACTTTTTTCTTGCTCCAGACCCATGTCAGAAAAAGTTAATTGTATTTCTTGTGGAAAGCAAATACCTCATAAGGACTTTTATTCTGTGTTCCTTGCCTAGGCCCTGACCATAACGTTTCAGGTTGTCTCTTTTGTGCTAGATTTAACCAACGCACTATTAAGCGTCTGTATGATTTTGCATTAAACTATTTTGGACGCAAGTTTAATTATCCAGAAATGCTCTCGGATAGCCATCCGTCTACCAGAGTTCACAAAAAACGCAAAGAAAAAGACAACAGAGGCCCAAAACAGACGAAGCTTCTAAGCAAGTCGCGGGTTCTCAGTGAGGCGCTTTCGCAGCCCCTGACGCCCGTTACTTTAGAGTCGCAGGCCGCTACCGACTCCCACGTGGAGTCTGCTATGCCGCTGGAAACTCAAGGTATTGGAGCCTCTGACACTATTCCTTCAGATGGGTCCGGAGCCGCTGAGCAGGCACCGGCTTCTTGAGGGTGTATTCAGACATAAACATCTATACATTAAACCCACTTCGGCTTCAAAGGCAAAGACTAAAGCACCTTCAAAGACAAAGAAACAAACTCAAGAGCCACGTGGACAGGCCTCCATGCCCAAAAAACAGATGCTCAAAATGGCCGAAGACTTGATTACCTTGATCAGGGGTTCCCATCTCACTCCTGATAAGAGGCCTAGGCAAGAGACAGACTATGAATCTTCAGATCAGGTTTCTATTTCTTCTGATTCCTCTTCTGACCAGGAATATTCTCTTGCCCCCTATGAGGATTCTGATGCTGAAGAATCTATTCCTTCAGCTTCTCCTCCTGAGGACTGTTCTTTTGGGGAAACCTTGCATACCATGAGGGAGCACTTCCACTGGGAGAGCCAAGATTTTTCAGATTCTAAAAAGATGCTCAGGGACCTCAACACAGGCCTCTAGCCATTCCACCTGTTAGACATTATAGATGATGTGTTTTCGGAGTCCAGTCTGACCCCTGACTCCTTACCCTCCTGCTCCTTTGTTAAGCCTGACAGATATTACAGGGTTCCTGACTTTCATAAATTCCTTTTCAAAAACCCTGCTCCAGACCCAGAAACTATTTCACAGGGTCCTAAGGGGGGTTAAGGCTTCTGCTGCAAAAAAACCCTACCCCCTCTGACAGAGATTCTAGGGCACTGGATAGATAGGGAAAAAAGGTTTGCACATCTGCTACCTTGGCTATAAGGGCCTTAAACTGTTAGATGTTAAGTTGTCAATCTCGCCTTCATTCTTGCTGGATGGGTTCGGAGCCAATCCTCGGCTCCGACTCGGCACTTGCTTAGCTTGAGAACTCCTTTTACCAGCTCGAGGCAACCCTATATCCCATGATGCAAGGCGGGACTACCTCAGATCTCGTTTGCCGCTTTGCAAAAGAGGTCTCCTTTTTGCCAGCTGAGGTAAGTTGGAATTTTCAAAAGCTTAGTCAGGGTTTTATCTCTCCCTTGTTCCTTTTTATAGAGTGTAGTGTTTCTACAGCCCACCCTATTTCCCCATTTAGTTAAAATCTTCTAGTTTTTATAAAAAGTTTAAAGATTTTTTCAGTTAGGCCTAGGCCCCCTTCTTAATCCCTACCTGTGTGTCTGTGTTTGTTGGGATTAATTGTGTGATTGTTTGGGGGTGTGTGTGTGAGTATTATTTCTTCTTGGACTATGTCTAAGGAAGGCAAGGTCTCAGGCTTCAAGAAGTGTGACTCGTGCTGTCAGAAAATGTCTCTGACAGACGGTCACACTTCTTGTGTTTACTGCCTGGGGCCTTTGCACCTGCAGGACTCCTGTGCTTTGTGTCATTCTTTTAGCCAGAGTCTCCTGCAGGAAAGGAGGAATAAATTGATCCTCCGTGGCTTACTAAAGCCAGAAGGTTCACCCACTAAAACTGGGTCTAGTAAACCTTCTAAGCCACCGAAGGTTCAGGCTACAGCTTCTAAGCCTTCTCCGGTGGCTCCGACTCTTCGAGTCGAGATCGGCTCCGGCCGGAGCCAATCTTTCTTCTTCTAAAGTAGTAGTGTCGGTTCCTATCGGTTCCGACACCCAATCTACTGTTGCCTTGTCGGCTCCGGCTGGAGCCGACATATTATCCAGTATCGGGCCGAAGCCTTCGGCTCCATCTGGAACTCAGGGGACATCGGCTCCGATGACTTCGTCCAGGAAGAGATCTCGGTCCCCTTCGCTGGAGAGTATCCACTGCCCGGGGTCTCCTCTTTGTCGGAGCGAGTCATCGAAGCCGATCTTCGAGATCTTCCAGACTGTCTGACCACGATTTAGAGAGGGTGGTAAGCAGGCTGTTGAAGTCGCAGGCACTAGCCCAAATGCTCCATAGCCCGTCTCGGCAGACTTCGGCTATTGCTTTACCCTTGAACTTCCTCCTCCGACTCCTCCAGAGTTCAGAGCCGGAGCTTCTCGGACAGCGACGTGTCGGCGCCGAACCGATACATCCCTCTTCGGCTCCGCTGTCGGCTCCGATCTCTTCCATGAGACCTTCCTTGGAGGGATCCGGTCGTCGAGTTTCCTTGTCGGCTCCGAGGGGCTAGTGGCATCGGACCCTTGTCCGACCCGCTCTCCCTCTCGGGCTTCGGCTTTGGTAAGCTCGGCACCGACATCGGCCTCGGAGCCTTCCCTCTCAGTGGAGCCGGGAGTTCTTATTTCCTCGGAACGGGAATATTCCGGCCTCCCGGGGAGGGGAGCCTTTGAGGTGATGAGGAGTGTCCTGGCACCTGTGCCAGGTCAACGGTCCATCCCATTAGCTCCTCCCTCTTCGGTGCCTGTAGACGCCTCTTGCCAGCCTCTTGCTCCCAGGCCCAGGGATCCATCGCCCCAGGTGTCCCCATTGGGAATATCTTCCTCTTCCGAGGTTTCTCCTGATACTGCAGGGGAACCTCCTCGGAAGAGGACGTGTAAGAGGAAACACACAGACTCCCCTGAGTCTACAACATCTGATACCGACTTAGATGAGTCGGAGGGTTCCCCACGGTCCCCTCTGAGGATGTCTCCTTTTCAGACATCCTTGAGCTCCTCAAACAGAGGGGAATTGGCCTCCATTGACCCCTCCGAGGATGAGTCGGTATACCTGGAGGCTTTGGATCCCGACCTCCACCTCCTGGGTGTCTCCGCCTTTCGACCCACTTATGCAGGTAGTGGCTCGGAAGGCGTGGGCAGCTCCAGATTCTGTGGAACCGGTTCCCAGGAGACCATCCAAATTTATCACGGCCCCTGCAGATAAGCAGTTTCTTTCCAAGGGCGTCTCTGTGGATGCTATGGTGGTGGCGGCCACCAAGAAGGAACTTGTGGATCCTTCAGTACCTGTCCATCCTCCTAACAAAGATTCTAGGACCATGGACAGGTATGGAAAGCGGATGTTTTCTTCAGCGACCTTTGCTATGCGTTCGCTGAACTACCTTTGTCACTTCACCAGGCTTCAGAGAGATATTCTCAAGGAACTAGATGAAGTGGTCCAGGATCCTTCTGCTGCTGGGGCTCAAGAAAAGATTGCCTCACAGCTAGCAATCCTGAATTCCTTAACTAACTCCTCCATGCGGCTCATATCCTATGCAGCCGATGGGGCGAGCAGGGCCGCAGGCACAGGAGTGGCTCTTAGACGTCAAGCCTGGATGCGGCTTTGTAATTTTATGGACCCTTTAAGGCGTCCTTCACCAATACCCCCTTTGACGGTTCGGCTTTGTTCGGACCTCAGGTGAAGGAAACCTTGACCAGGTGTGAGCAGGACGGCAAAACTCTTTCTGCCGTTGGAGTCCATTTTCTACCCTTCTAGACCCTACCCCAAGGGTCAGAAGGGAGGAAAGATGTGGTTCCAAAGCCCAAGGAGCAGCCGACACGTGGGCAGTTTACCCCCAGAGGCAGAGGGGTAACAATAAACGCCCTAGGGGCAGAGGGGGTCCTCAGAACCAGGGCAACAGGGAGTTTCTTCCTGAGAAGCCCTTTCAGCATCCCTGAGGTGTTGCCCGACTGTCCACCCTTGGAGGCAGTCGGGGGAAGGATTTTGCTGTACCCAGTAGCCTGGCGTTCCCTTTCACAAGATATGTGGGTACAGTCGATAATATCCGAGGGTTACAAAATCCCCTTCGAAAGGTATCCCGTACCTCACCAATCCCTTCCAGACATCTCACCCGGTCCAAGGGATTTGGCAGAACAGGAAGTTACAAAGCTCCTACAAAAAAGAGCCATCCAGACTGTTCCAGCAGACCAAGTAGGATCCGGCGTCTACTCCAGATTCTTTTTGGTCCCCAAAAGGACGGGAGATTGGAGACCTATACTAGACCTAAGCAATCTAAACAGATTTGTCAAGAAGGCAAGATTCCGGATGGTCACGCTTCAGTCCATTTTGCCCTTTCTGGGCAAGGACAACTGGATGTGCTCGATAGACCTTCAGGACACGTACTATCACATAAAGATCCACAGGCGCTCCAGGAGGTTTCTCCGCTTTCGGCTAGGGACCAGTCATTATCAATTCAGAGCCCTGCCCTTTGGCCTCACTTCAGCCCCAGAGTGTTTACCAAATGCATGGCAGTGGTCGCAGCTCACCTGAGACGTCAAGGATTCCAGGTGTTTCCTTATTTGGACGACTGGCTCCTCTCCGCCACCATCAGGCATCAGCTTCTTCAGACCAGAGACTACACTCTGCAGCTTTGCAAAAGTTTGGGAATTTCAGTGAATTTCGAAAAATCTTCTCTGCGGCCTTGCCAATCTATCACCTTTATAGGCGCAGAATTAAACACCGTCAAGTTGTCAGCCAGACTAACACATCAGAGAATTCTGGACATCCAAAAATTCATTCGGATATTATTGCAGAGCAGCAAAGCCAAAGCCAGATTGATTCTGAAAGTTCTAGGTCTTTTGGCTGCGGCCATTGTTCGTCTACCACTGGCTCGCTTCCACATGCGTCTGCTGCAGTGGATGTTATTCACTCAGTGGTCGTTCCACAGTCTTCCGATGAAACACGAAATCTTAGTCACACAATCGTGCAGAGCTCATCTGAACTGGTGGATATCTTCCCCTCTCCTTCACCAGGGCCGACCATTTGTTCCCCCTCCTCCGGTTGCCACAGTCACTACGGATGCCTCTCTGATCGGGTGGGGGGGGGGCATTATCAGGGCAGGATGGTCCACGGGACGTGGCAACCCATAGAATACCATCTGCACATAAATGTCCTGGAGATGAGAGCGGTGCTTTTAACGTTGCAAGCCCTCAACGACTTTCTTCCCGCGGGGACTATTGCAGTACAAACGGACAACATGTCCGTGGTCTGGTACATCAACAAGCAGGGCGGGACCAGGTCCTATCCGTTGTGTCGAGAAGCTCTCAGACTTTGGCAATGGGCAATCTCCTCTCATCGGTTTCTGATAGCAACGCACATCCCCGGCAGGTCCAACCTCTTGGCGGACAGGCCGAGCAGAGCCATTCTCATGCCTCACGAGTGGTCTCTCAATCAATCTATTGTGGACCAGATTTTTCTGAAGTGGGGCACACCTTGTTGCGATATTTTTGCTACTCCCCAAATCAACAAGTGCCCCGACTTTTTCACCCTCTTTCCCCTTCCAGGCCAACCCCTGAGAGACTCTCTAACCCAGGATTGGCCCCGGGGACTTCTTGCTTTTCCTCCCTTTCCCTTGATTCCACAAGTCATTCAGAAAGCCACCGTTTTGAGGGCCAAGTTGATTCTCATTGCCCCTTACTGGCCTCGACAAATTTGGTTCCCGACTCTGCATCGTCACCTCCTGGTGCGGCCTTGGCATCTGGACCCAGTTCCGGATATTTTGATCCACCAGTCGGGTCAACAGCACCGGGCCATTCATTCTCTCAACCTCACTGCTTGGTTGCTTCACTTCCTTCCCTAGCCAGGCTTCCTATGATCTCTGATCCTGTCAGAGATATTTTAGTCGCTTCTTTGAAGTCGTCCACCAGAACCGTGTATGCTAGCAAGTGGCGACGTTTTTCCATTTGGGCAAACTCCAGGCACATTGATCCCTTTACTGCTCCTGTGCATTCTGTTTTAGATTTCCTGGCTGAAGTTTTTCAGTCAGGATCCTCTTCATCAACAGTCAAAGTTCAACTGGCGGCTATTTCCAAATATCATGTTGGATTACAAGATCATAACATTATGTCACATAGGCTATGCAAAGCCTTTCTGAGAGGAGTTTTTCTTCTGAAGCCGCCAATAAAACATCCTCCTCCACAATGGGATCTGAATTTAATGTTAGCATCCTAGATTTTACCACCCTTCGAACCGTCTGCCTCATGTTCCTTGAAGTTATTGACCTGGAAAACTATATTCTTACTGGCTGTCACTTCAGCAAGAAGGGTTTCAAATTCAAGCTCTCTGCATCCGTTCCTTACTTGGTTTTTCACAAGGACAGGGTATCCTTAAGAACGAACCCGTCCTTTCTCCCCAAAGTTGTTTCTCAAACTAATATTAATTAATCCATCGATCTACCAGTCTTTTTCCCAAATTATTCTGACAGAGCTGAACAAAAGCTTCATTTTTTGGATGTCCATCGTCAGCTCAGGTACTATTTGCATAGAACTAAACAATTCAGGAAATCGGACCAATTATTTGTCTCCTATGCAGAAAACAGGAAAGGTCTCCCAGTTTCTAAAGTGACCTTATCCAGATGGTTGTCTTCCACCATTTCTTATGTGTATTCACTCAGAGGCAAGCAACTACCTTCTAAACCGAAAGCACACTCAACCAGGAGTCTATCCACTTCTGCAGCCTTTCAGGATAGACTACCCATTGATACCATTTGTGCAGCAGCTACTTGGGCCACTCCTCATACCTTTGTCTCTCATTACAAGTTAGATTTGGCCTCCAGAGACAGGGCCAGTTTTGGTTCCACAGTTCTCAAGAGTCTGTTCCATTGAGCCACCTGGGATACAGGTGGTAGGGACGCAGTCCCATCCAGCAAGAATGAAGGCGAGATTGACAACTTAACATTTAGAAGTTATGTACCTACCATAACGTTCCATGTTAGTTGTCTTCTCGCCTTCTTTCTTCGTCCCTCCCTCCTTCCCCCTGGCCTGGACAGATCTTGAAGAGTTTCCTCTTCTCAGGTTGTTCCCTCCTGAGTCTTCAATAGAAGAGTCCCTTGTTAGGAATTTTTGTGTTCCTAGTTCTACTAGGTTAGTCCTTAGCAGGGTATGTTAGCTACCAAACGAGATCTGAGGTAGTCCCGCCTTGCATCATGGGATATAGGGTTGCCTCGAGCTGGTAAAAGGAGTTCTCAAGCTAAGCAAGTGCCGAGTCGGAGCCGAGGATCGGCTCCGAACCCATCCAGCAAGAAAGAACGCGAGAGAAGACAACTAACATGGAACGTTATGGTAGGTACATAACTTCTAATTTCATATGCTTAAATATTATCAACATGTCATGGCATTGCTTAAACAGAAAATGTTGTTAAACTGTGAATGTGCAGAAAACAAAGAAATGCAGGATTTATTCCATGCAGCTGAACAAGCTGGAAAACATACTTTGCATTGTGGGTTTGATTCTCTGGAGGCCTCCTTCAGGGCCGCAGTTACGGGTTCTGTAATTAGGAGGCATGCTTGGTTAAAGGAACAGAATCTGCCTGATCATGTCAGAGTTAAATTATTAGATGCACCTTTACATCATGATACTTTGTTTGCTTTTAAGGCAGAAGAGGTGTTAAAGTAAATGGAGGACAAAGCTAAATCTATGCAAACTGTCAAAGATTTTTTGCAAATACAGCCACCTAGGTTTAGTAGACACTGGCTACAAAAAATTGGTCCTTTCCTGTGTCAGACAGACCTCAGAGGGGCAGATCCAGACGCCCTAGAGGCAGATCCCAGGCGCAAGGTTCATACAGGTCAAAGCAGTGGGTTGCTTCTACCTCCAAAAGTGGAGAAGAGAAATCACAACCTTACAGGAAACAGTCCCCATGACTACTCCCTGCCTACACCAAGCACTTATTTTTTGGCAGCACCCTTAGGGGGAAAATTAGCACTTTTTTCTCAAAATTTGCACATTATAACCCAGGACAGATGGGTTCTAAATATCGTGTCACAAGGCTACAAGTTCCATTTCCATACTCTGCCAAAGGCAAACGGCTGGACAGATCTACCAAAAAATCAATGGGCAGAGGCATAAAAACAAGTCTCATCCCTCATGGACATGGGGGCCATTCAACAAGTGCCAGAGCAAGAGCGGGGACAAGGATTTTACTCGACTGATCTTGGTACCCAGAAAAGATAATGCATGGAGGCCAATACTGGACCTATCTATTCTGAACACATTCCTGGATATACCAAAATTCAAAATGTTGACTTTGCAGCAGCTTCTGCCCATGCTGGGCAAGAACGCTTGGCTTGTGACTTTAGACCTAAAAGAGGCATACCTGCATGTCCCAATCAGACAAATATGCAGAACATACCTCAGATTCAAGGCTGGCTCAATGCATTACCAATTCTCTGCACTGCCCTTTAGCTTATCTTTTGCGCCCAGGGTCTTTACAAAAGTGCCTGGCACCAGTAATTGCATTTTGCAGACAAAGAGGAATACAAATATATCCTTACTAGGACGACTGTCTAATTCAAGCAAAGAACAAGGACATTCTACTACAGCATCTGGCGTTTGTGAAGAGACTTCTAACATGCCTAGGGTATATAGTCAACGAAAAGAAATCAAAACTAGTACCCTCTCAAAAGGTAATATTCCTGGGTGCAAGCATAAATAAGCCTGCCCAGATGGCATCTCACGCCAGACAAAGGCAACTGACTACCTATTTCAAAATGTTAGCAACAAAGGCCCAGATGTTAATCGTGTTTCACTGTTTCACTCATTACACTTGAGTTATCCTGCTGGCAGGCTACCCGCAGTCGGCCTGAATTCCAAAGTCTTGGTCCGGCGTCGGTTGCTGACGCCTCTTCCCTGACGTCAGTGCGCCAGGGGTATAAAAGATGCAGCCGACGCCATTTTCTTCAGGCTTTCTTGCCGTGCGGTGCCCGAAGCAAAAGCAGTTCATAAGTGCCGGTCGGCCAACTCCTGAGATTTTCGAATTTCAGATCCGAAGTCTTCATTAAAGCCAAGTACCCCGTTGGGGAAACTTTTTTTCTTACTCCAGACCGATGTCAGAAAAAGTTAACAATTGTATTTCTTGTGAGAAGCAAATACCTCATAAGAATCTTCACTCTTAATGTATTTCTTACCTAGGCCCTGACCACAACATTGCTTGTTGTCGGTTTTGTGCTAGATTTAACCAACGCACTATTAAGCGTCTGTAAGATTTTACCTTTCATTACTTCGGCCGAAGATTCAATTATACAATGCCGGCGGAACAGCCGATGACCGGAGTTTATAAAAAACACAAGGATAAAGACAAGGACAGGCATCCGAGGTCCAAAACAGACGATGAGGCTTCCGCTAAGCTAGTCGTCAGTTCGCCGGTTCTCAGTGAGGCGCTTTCGCAGTCCCTGACACCCGCTACCTCAGGAGCCACAAGCCCCTTCCGACTCCCTCGTGGAGCCGACTGGGCCTCTGGAAACTCAAGGTATTGGATCCTCGAAAACTATTCCCTCAGATGGGTCCGGAGCCGCTGTGCAGGCACCGGCTTCTGAGGGTGTTTTCAGACCTACACAGTTAAATGTAAAGCCATCTTCAGCTTCAAAGCCAAAGACTAAAGCAGCTCTAAAGACAAAGAAACAAGTACAGCATTCTCCAGGACAGACTTCCATGCCTTAAAAACAGATGCTCAAAATGGCTGAAGACCTTATTACTTTGATCAGAGGTTCCCATCCCCCTCCTGATAAGAGGCCTAGGCAAGAGACAGAATATGAATCTTCAGATCAGGTTTCCATTTCCTCTGATCAGGAATATTCCCTTCCTCCCTATGAGGAGTCTATTCCTTCAGCTTCTCCTCCTGAAGATTACTCCTTTGGAGAAATCCTGCATACTAAGAGGGAGCACTTTCATTGGGAGAGCCAGGATTATTCAGAATCTAAGAAAAAGGCTCAGTGATTTTCTTTTACTTCCTCAGCACAGGCCCCTTGCTATTCCCTCTGTTCTGGACATTGTAGATGATGCTTTTTTCAGAGTCCAGCCTTTCTCCAGACTCTCTTCCCCCTGCACCTGTTAAGCCAGACAGATACTACAGGGTCCCATACTCCCATAAATTTCTGTACAAAACCCTGCTGCTGACCCAGAAACCATATCTCAGGGTCCTAAGGGAGTCAAGGCTTCCACTGCGAAAAACTCTGATGTTCATTGTGTTACCATGCTGCAGTCATCACACTTGGGTTATCCTGCCGTCAGGTGGTCCCGTAGTCGGTCTGAGTTCCAAAGTCTTGGTCTGGCGTCGATTGTTGTCGCTTTTTCCCTGATGTCAGTGCGCCAGGGGTATATAAGTGGCATCCGACACCATTTTCTTCAGTCTTTCTTGCCGCACGGTGCCCGAAGCAGTTCGCAAGTGCCGGTCGGCCGACACCTGAGATTTTCGAATCAAATTTCAGTCCGAAGTCTTCAATAAAGCTAAGTACCCCATTGGGGAACCTTTTCTTGCCTCAGTCCGATGTCAGAAAAAGTTAACAATTGCATTTCTTCTGGGAAGCAAATACCTCATAAGAACTTCCATTCTTATTGTATTCCTTGCCTAGGCCCAGACCACGACGTCACAGGTTGTCGGTTTTGTGCTAGTTTTAATAAACGAACTATCAAACGCCGTTTTGACTTCGCACGACATTACTTTGGTAGGAAATTTAATGATATGCCGTCGGAGCAGCCGACGACCGGCATGCATAAAAAACGCAAGGGTAAGGACAGGCAGCCTAGGAACAAGCCAGACTCCGAGGCCTCTGCTGGGCCTGTCGCCGGTTCTCTGGTTTTCAGTGAGGGGCCTACGCATTCCCTGACGACCGCAGAATTGGAACCCCAGACAGCTTCGGATTCTCAAGCGATGTGTACTAGGCCATCGCAGCCATGTTCATTAGGCCCTTCCGACACCGGAGCAGGAGGAGATCCCAGTGCAGTAGAAATACCTTCGGTTGCAGAAGGTGTCTTCAGACCGACTACACTCACCATTAAATCTTATGTTAAGCTTAAAACTCCATTAAAACCAAAAAAAGACTGTACATCAGTCTCCAGTTCAAGGCCCCATGCCTAAGAAACAGATGCTTAAGATGGCTAAAGATTTGATTACCCTAATCGGGGGTTCCCATCCCCCTCCAGATAAAAGACCAAGACAAGAGGAGGATTATGCTTCCTCTGACCAGGTTTATTTCCTCAGATTCTTCTGAGAAACAGGATTACGCTTTTCCCCCTTATGAAGAGACTGATACTGAAAAGACTATTCCCTCAGCATCTCCCCCTGAAGACTACTCCTTTGGGGAAACTTTACATACCATGAGGGAACATTTCCACTGGGAAGACCAGGACTACTCTGATTCTAAGAAAAGGCTGCGAGAGTTCCTTTTACTACCCCAGCACCAACCACTTGCTATCCCTCCAGTTTTAGACATTGTGGATGATGTTTACTTGGAGTCTAGTCTAAATCCAGACTCTCTACCTCCTGCTCCAGCCAAACCAGACAGATACTACAGAGTAGCTGACTCTCACAAATTCCTTTATAAAAGCCCTGTGCCTGACCCAGAAACAATTTCCCAGGGTCCCAAAGCGGGCTAAAGCTTCTATGGCTAAAAATCCTGTGCCCTCTGAAAGGGATTTCAGAGCCCTAGATAGATGGGGAAAGATGATGTACACCTCCGCTACCCTGGCAATGAGAGCATTGCATTTTCAGTTTTACATGCTGAAATATCAGCAATTCCTAATGTCTCAAAACAAAAAATGAGCACACATACTGAACAGTCTGAATTCAAGGAAATGCAGGATCTATTGCATGCAGCTGAACAGGTGGGTAAACATACTTTACTATGTGGATTTGATTCATTGGAAGCTTCCTGTATAGCAGCTGTCACTGGGTCTGTCATACATAGCCATGCTTGGTTAAAAGAACAAACCCTACCTGATCATGTTAAAGCAAAATTATTGGATGCACCTTTACAGCAGAATGTATTATTTGGTGTCAAAGCAGAAGAGGTTTTAAAGAAAATGGAGGATAAGGCAAAGTCTATGCAGACGGTCAAGGATTTTTTTACAGGTACAAACCCCCTCGTTTCAACAGAAATTGGCCAACAAAAAACTGGTCGTTTCCAGCCTCTGACAGATCACAGAGGGGCAAATACAGATGCCCAAGGGGCAGAGGTCAGTCACAAGGCCCTTACAAACCTCGCCAATGGGGTACTGCTACCCAGAAAGGTTGAGAAGACAGGCCCCAAGCTAGCAGAAGACAAACACAATGACTCAACCCTCAAACTACCAAGCAAATCTCTCTTGGCAGCTCCCTTGGGAGGAAAATTAGCATGTTTTGCAGACAACTGGCACATCATCACAAAAGACAAATGGGTCCTAAACATTGTCTCACAAGGATACAGATTCCACTTTCATATCTTGCCAAGGATAAAAGGAATGCCAAACCTGCCCACCAAATCAATGGGCAGAGGCACAAAAACAAATTACAGCTCTCATGGACATGAGCCGTTCAACAGGTACCTACACAGGAGCAAGGACAAGGATTTTACTCAAGACTCTTTCTAGTCCCAAGAAAGGACAAAGCATTGAGACCCATTCTGGATCTTTCAATTCTGAACACCTATCTGCAAGTACCAAAATTCAAGATGCTAACACTACAGCAGCTTCTTCCCATGCTGGGCAAGAATTCTTGGCTAGTAACGTTGGACCTCAAGGAGGCATACCTGCATGTCCCTATCAGACAAAATTGCAGAAGATACCTCCGCTTCATTGCAGGTTCAACGCATTATCAATTCTCTGCACTGCCCTTTGGCTTATCTACTGCGCCCAGGGTCTTCACAAAATGCCTGGCACCAGTAATTGCATACTGCAGACAGAGGAATTCAAATATACCCATACTTGGACGACTGCCTTATTCAACAGAAAGCCAAGGACATTCTTTTAAAGCATCTGGCATTTGTCAAACACCTTCTAAGTTGCCTAGGGTACACAGTAAACGAAAATAAATCAAAACTAGTGCCCTCACAAAACATAATATTTCTGGGTGCCAGCTTGAATACAACGGCCCAGATGGCTTATCTTACACCAGACAAGCAGCAACAGCTGACTCAGTATACTTCAAAATAATGGCAACAAAGACCCAACTCCCTGCAAGAAAAATTCTGCAGGCCTTGGGCTTCATGGCATCTTGCGTACTACTAATACCATTTGCAAAACTGCATACGAGGAAATTACAATGGTACCTGAAAAGTGTATGGACTCAGCGCAGCCACAGCTTGGAAACAATGCCTCTCATTCCCTGCCTTCAACAGGAGTTTCTATGGTGGGCACAGGCATGTCACCTCAAGGGTCAACCTTTCACCTTACCCACAGCCAGGCAAACTATGACAACAGATGCATTGGGCTATGCCTGGGGAGCACACATGGCAGGACAGTGCATTCAGGGCAAATGGACTACAGATCAAAGGCATCTGCATATCAATCAAAAAGAAATGCTAGCAGTACAGAATGCCCTAACAGCTTTCAAGGACCTCTTACACCCAGGACAACTAATAATAAAGACGGACAATACCACAGTAATGTGGTACATAAGCAAGGGGGCACACATTCCTACCCTCTATGCAGGCAAGCAATGACCTTGTGGAACACAGCACTGTCTTACCAAGTTCAACTACAAGCACAGTTCCTGCCAGGAAAGAAAAACACATTGGCAGACCTAAACAGAAACATCATGGATCCCCAAGAGTGGAAACTAGATCCACAAGTATTTGCAATGATAACTCAAAAATGGGGATGCCCAGACATAGATCTGTTTGCCAACCCCCAAAACTACCAACTTCAAAAATTTTGCACAAGGACATTCCACCCACAAGCTTGGAAAGTGGACGCCCTCTTATTCAGTTGGAAAACATTAACAGTGTATGCCTTTCCTCCACTGCCTCTTCTAGCAAAGGTACTGCTGAAAGTCAGATTAGAGAGGCCACAAATGATGCTCATTGCTCCAGACTGGCCACGCCAGTGCTGGTATCCAATCCTAAGGAACATGGCCCATGGCCCACCATAGATTTTACCACAAATTCCTCACCTGCTCACCCAGTGAGACAATCGGATTCTACACAGCCAGCTCAAGACTTTAAACCTGGCTGCATGGCAAATTACCTAAACAACCAGCCAACACTTCTATCCAAAGCTGTTATGGATGTCATTCTGGAGGCCAGGAGGCCCAGCATCAGGAAAACCTATTCAGACAAATGGAAAAGATTTTGCGCCTGGAACCAGGCTATAGGCCAAAATCCCCTTGATCCCAACATTCCTCAGATTCTACAATATTTAACTGAGATGTTGCACAAAGGACTTTCCTTTTCATCTATTAAGATCCACACCTCAGCAATTTCAGCTCATTACAACACGGATCCTCCTTTATTTTCACATCCACTCCTGACAGTACCTCAGAGGGGCTAAGAACATAAGACCGCCCAGGAGAGCACCGACACCTACTTGGGATCTCAACTTTGTTCTGGAAAAGCTTACACTGCCGCCCTTTGAACCAGCTTTTTCAGCTGATTTAAAATTTCTTTCATGGAAAACTGCCCTGCTACTAGCAATAACTTCAGCTAGAAGAGTCTCACAGCTACAGGCACTAATGGAAGTGGAGCCTTTCCTCATTTTTCATCAAGACAGAGTCTCTCTACGAACTTAACCCTTCCTTTATGCCAAAGGTGGTATCCAGTGTGGACCTAAACCAAACCATTCATTTGCCCACCTTTTTCCCAAATCCCCAGAACGAAGGAGAAAAACTCCTGCACTCTTTGTATATTCACAGGCAATTACTTTACTGCTTGGATAAAACTAAGGCTTTCAGAAAATCTGACCAGCTCTTTGTAGCCTATGCTGCAGGATCACAAGGAAAAGCGATTTCAAAACAGACAGATGTTAAGTTGTCTATCTCGCCTTCATTCTTGCTGGATGGGTCTGGAGCCGATCCTCTGCTCCGACTCGGCCTCCTACTAAAGCTTGAGAGCTATTTACCGGCTTGAGGCTTCCCCATATCCCACAATGCTAGGCGACAGATACCCAGATCTCGTTTGCCACTTCAGCTGCGAGGTTGCGATTTTACCGGCTCCAGGTCGTATAAATCTTTTCTTGTATTTTTACTGTTAATATTCCCTTATTTTTTTTTGATAATCTTCCCTCTTAGTTTAATTAGATTGTGTACCCCTTGAGATCCCACTTAGAAACTCCTTTTTTGTTATTGTTAGTTCCCCCCCCCCCCCCTTTGGGTAGTGTTAGGCCTCATAGTTTGTTCTTGTATTTTATATATATATATATATATATATATATATATATTTGTTAGTAATAGTTGTGTGGTTATAGTTATTATTATTACTGTTAGTTTTACCTAGTGCTTGTGTGTGCGCCTTGTTTTAAGCACTAGTTACCCGTTTCCTTTGGTACCCCCTTTTTTTAATATGTCTAAAGATACCAAAGTCTCAGGTTTCAAGAAGTGTGACTCGTGGTGTCAGAAGATGTCTCTGACAGACGGTCACACTTGTGTTTATTGCTTGGGCCCCCTACACCTGCAGGAATCTTGTTCGGTCTGCCACGCCTTCAGTCCGAGAGTCCTGCAGGAGCGTAGGAACAAGCTCATTTTGAGGGGCTTACTTAAGCCTGAAGGATCCCCGGCTAAGCCTCCGTCGGGTAAATCCTTAAAGCCCGCCAAACCGTCGGCTCCCTGTTCAGAGCTGTCGCTGAGCGGAGCTCCTGCCTCCTCGTCGGTTCCGGCTGGAACAGACACTTCGAGACCTCAGTCGGCTCAGACCTTGGTGTCTGAGCCTTCTCTGAGCCGAAAACGTTCACGGTCCCCCTCTTTAGAGTCAGTTTGTTCGGCTCCGGGGTCTCCATTGCTTCAATCTGAGCGGAGCCATTGGTCCCACTCCTCTCAGTCCTCCAGGCTATCCGATCATGACTTGGAGAGGGTGGTCAGTAGGCTCCTATAGTCGCAGGCACTGGCCTAAATTTTGACCAGCCCTTCTCAACAGATTGTGGCTATCCCTGTGTCTTCAACAGTTCCTCCTCCGACTCTTCCACTGTGTTTGGAGCCGGAGCTCGATGGGGCTCGAATCGTCGGAACGTCGGTGCCGATACCACACCTTTCTGCTCCCTCGTCGGCTCCGATCTCTTCATTGGTTCTGTCCTTGGAGGGATCCGGGCGCCGAACTCCCTCGTCTGCTCTGAGGGGGCGAGTGGCATTGAACTCTTGTCCGATCCCGTTCTCCCTCTCGGGGCCTCGGCGCAGGTGAGCTCTGCCCCAACATCGGCCTCGGAGCCGTCCCTGTCGGTGCCGGGAGGTGTTCACATCTCTTCGGAGCGTGGACCCTCTTCTCTGCCTGACAGGGGCGCCTTCGTGGTCATGAGGAGCGTGCTGACTCCTGTCGGCTCCGCGATCTGCCCCTTCGGCTCCTCCCCCCATGGTGCCTGCATCGGTCTCTGTCCACCCTCCTGACCCCAAGCGTGGAGAACAGACGCTCCAGGTCACCCCATTGGGTGTATCTTCCTCTTCCGAGGCCTCCCCTGATCATTCAGAGGAGCCCCCTAGGAAGAGAAAATGTAAGAGGAAACATGTTGACTCCCCTGAAGTCAGTCACGTCTGACACCGACTTGGAGGATTCGGAAGGGTCCCCAAGGTCCCCCTCTGAGGATGTCTCCTTTTCAGACATCCTTGAGATCCTTAGGCAGAGGGGGAACTGGACTGCCCTTAACCCTTCCGTGGATGAGTCGGTGTACCTGGACGCGTTTGGTTCTCGCCCTTCCACCTTCTGGGTGTCTCCGCCTTTCGACCCGCTCATGGAAGTGGTGGCTCGGAAGGCGTGGACAGCCCCGGACACAGTGGAACCAACTCCCCGCAGGCCCACTAAATTCATTTCAGCCCCATCTGACAAACAGTTTCTGACAAAGGGTGTCCCTGTTGATGCCATAGTGGTGACAGCAGCCACTAAGGAGGAGGAGTTGGCTGACCCTTCGGTGCCTGTCCATCCACCTAATAAAGAATCTAGGACAATGGACAGGTACGGGAAGCGGATATTTTCTTCAGTGACCTTTTCCATGCAGTCGCTGAATTATCTGTGCCATTTCACCCGCCTTCAAAGGCATCTTCTCAAGGAACTGGGTGATACCCTTCAGGATCCATCAGCTGCGGGGTCTCAGGAAAAGATCAACTCCCAGCTGGCAACCCTTAACTCTATAGTCATCTCCTCCATGCGGCTCACTTCTTATGCAGCCGATGGGGCGAGTAGGGCCGCAGGTATAGGCGTGGCTTTGAGAAGATATGCCTGGGTGCGGTTATGTAACTTTGCTGACCCCTTTAAGGCGTCCTTCACTAATACCCCCTTTGATGGTTCGGCTTTGTTTGGACCACAGGTGAAGGATACCCTTACCAGATGTGAGCAGGAAGGCAAGACTCTCTCTGCCGTGAGAGTCCATTTTTCTACTCCCTCTAGACCATATCCTAAAGGTCAGAAGAGTGGAAAAATGTGGTTTCGGAAACCCCATCGAGTCGTGCCTGACACACGTGATGTTTCCCTCCAGGGGCAGAGGAGGGAACAATAATAGATGCCGCCCAAGGGGCAGAGGGGGTCTGCAAAATCAGGGTGGCAGAGAATCTTTCTCTGACAAACCCTTTCAGCTCCCCTGAGGGGCTGCCCGACTGTCCACTTTCGGAGGCAGTCGGGGAAGATTGTCACTGTACCCAGAAGCCTGGCAACTCCTCACACAAGACAAATGGGTACGGTCTATCGTATCCGAGGTTTACAAAATCCCCTTTGTCCACACCCCTGTACAAACAAACAGGTCCCTTCCAGATGTTGCACCCGGTCTAAGGGAACAAGCAATACAAGAAATTTCAAAACTGCTAAAAAAAAAAAAAAAGGGGCCATCCAGCCAGTCCCAGCAAGGATCCGGGATTTACTCCAAGTTATTTTTGGTACCAAAAAAGACAGGGGACTGGAGACCCATTTTGGATCTCAGCAGGTTAAACAAATCTGTTCAAAGAACGAAGTTCTGGATGGTCACGCTTCAGTCCATTCTACCCATTTTGGGTCAGGACAATTGGATGTGCTCCATAGACCTTCAGGATGCGTACTACCATATCAAAATGGACAGGTGCTCCAGAAGGTTTCTCTGCTTCCGGCTGGGAGCCAGTCACTGTCAATTCAGAGCCCTGCCCTTTGGTCTCACCACAGCCCCCAGAGTGTTCACCAAATGCATGGCAGTGGTTACGGCTCACCTGAGACGGCGAGGATTCCAGGTGTTTCCATATCTAGATGACTGGCTCCTAACTCCTTCCACCAGGCATCAACTACTGCGAGCCAGGGATTATACTATCCAAACTTGCTCCGAGCTAGGTATCTCTCTAAACTTCGAAAAGTCTGCATTGTCGCCTTGTCAATCTATAACCTTTATAGGCGCAAGGTTAAATACAAAAGAGCTGTCGGCAAAACTTCCCTTAGAAAGAGTATCAGACATTCGCCGACATGTCCAGACCTTACTACAGTGCAAAAGAATTCAGGCCAGATTTGTACCAAAAACCTTGGGTCTCATGGCAGCAGCAATCACATTACTTCCCCTGGCTCGTTTTCACATGCGGATCCTTCAATGGATGCTTTTTACCCAATGGTCTTTTCAGCAACTTCCGATGTCTCACAACATAGTAATCACCCAATCTTGCAAAGACCACCTTTCTTGGTGGATGGTCTCCTCTCAAGTACTTAAAGGCAGACCGTTTGTTCTTCCTCCTCTTGTTGCCATGGTGACAATGGATGCCTCCCTGATCTCGGGGGGGGGGGGGCATTTTCAGGGCAGGACTGTCCAGGGCACTTGGCAACCTCTAGAGTACCACCTGCACATAAACGTCTTTGAGATGAGTGCGGTACTTTTAGCGTTGCAAGCTCTTCAGGACTACCCACCGGGACTATTGCAATTCAGACGGACAGTGTGTCTGTAGTGTGGTACATCAACAAGCAGGTCGGAACCAGGTCCTATCCCTTATGTCGAGAAGCACTCAGACTCTGACAGTGGGCGATCTCCTCTCAACGGTTTCTGATAGCAACGTACATCCCCGGGAAGTCCAACGTCATAGCGGACAGGCTAAGCAGAGCTATTCTCATGCCTCACGAGTGGTCTCTCAGTCAGTAGCGGACAAAAGTTTCCGCAGATGGGGTCAACCTTGCTGCAACCTTTTCGCAACCCCTCAACAGCAAGTGTGACGACTACTTCACTCTCTTCCCCCTCCCCGGCCACTCCCCCAGAGACTCTCTAGTTCACGATTGTCCCCGGGGTCTTCTGTATGCATTCCCACCTTTTCCTTTAATTCCGTAACTAATTCAGAAAGCGACCGCATTGGGATCCAGGTTGATCCTCATTGCCCCTTACTGGCCTCGACAAATTTGGTTCCCATTCCTGCATCGTCACCTACTGGAGCAGCCTTGGAATCTGGACCCAGTGCCAGACCTCTAGGTCCATCAGTCGGGCGGGCTGCACCAATCCCTTCAGTCTCTCAACCTCACAGCTTGGTTGCTCCACTTCCAACCTTGGCCAGAGCATTAGCTATGTCAATAGCTTTTCAGGCAAGACTTCCAATGGAATCCATTTGTGCTGCAGCCACATGGGCCACTCCTCATACTTTTATTTCGCATTACAAGTTTGATATGGCATTCAGGAGTCGAGCTGACTTTGGTTCCACTGTGCTCAAGAGTGTGTTCCGATGAGCAGCCCAGGGCTAAGGTGCTAGGGACGCTGTCCCATCCAGTAAGAATGAAGGCGAGATAGACAATTTAACATTAAGAAGTTATGTACCTACCAATAACGTTCCATGTTAGTTGTCTTCTTCTCGCCTACTTTCTTGCGTTCCACCCTCCATCCCCCTAGCCTGGACAGACCGAGAAGAATCCCCTTGGAGGCCTTCTTCCTCTGATTGACTCTTTTCTAGGGTACGTCCTCCTCTGTTTTTAGCACTGTAGGTAAACCTTGTAGTGGGGACAGGTGTCTCCATGGTGTTAGCTCTGCCAAATGAGATCTGGGTATCTGTCGCCTAGCATTGTGGGATATGGGGAAGCCTCGAGCCGGTAAATAGCTCTCGAGCTTTAGTAGAAGACTGAGTCGGAGCCGAGGATCGGCTCCAGACCCATCCAGCAAGAAAGAAGGCTTGAAGAAGACAACTAACATGGAACGTTATGGTAGGTAAATAACTTCTTATTTCAAAATGGATAGGACATTGCATACATTTCTGCTACACACATCATGGGAAACCGGTACCTGCTAACATTAGGTCCCACTCCACCAGGGCTACAGCTACATCAGCAGCCTTTCTCAGGTGGGTGCTAACCAAGGATATTTTGGAAGCTGCAACTTGGAGTTCAGTGCACACCTTCACCAAACACGATCACTTATCTCTATATTCTAAGACTAGAGCTGGTTTTGCCACTGCAGTTTTGCAGGGCCTACTAGCTTCTTCTAACCCTGTTTAACTCCACCACCCATCCTTAGCTTTGGGATTCAACCCAAGTGTGATGACTGCAGCAGGGTAACACGAACATAGTACAGTTTTGTAAGCACAAAACACAGCAAATAACCTGAATAAACAAGACCAAAAGATAGTAGTTCCAAGTCGCCAAAGGATGATAAAAATCCTTTATTCCAACAATAAAGGTAAGCGCTTTCGTCTACCCATATAGACTTCATCAGACAAATGAGAAATGGCACCACTCATATATTTATAAGACCCTTAATTGTCTCAATCAAACTATTAAGTTGAAAAATTATTTAAAAAAATCATCTGTACCAGATTAGTTAATTTAAACTTTCACAATAAAAAATATATAGTGAACAATATTAATCCTCTTAAAGAACTTCTGTGTATATTTTAACAATTTTTTGTGTACATAGACAATAAAATTTTAGATTTTACAAAATTGCTTGTTGCAAACAACTGATTACTTGTATATTTATATTGTTTTAAATGATTATGACCAAAGCTAAAAATAATGGAAGTAATACATTTGTTAAAATATTAAAATTAAAATTGAAATTAATTTAAACTTTCCCTGCTCTGTCAACCAAAATGGCTTTGATACTAAAGTATTCATTCAACAAGCAATTTTGTAAAATCTAAAATTTTATTGTCTATGTACACAAAAAATTGTTAAAATATACACAAGTTCTTTAAGAGGATTAATATTGTTCACTATATATTTTTTATTGTGAAAGTTTTAATTAATCTGGTACAGATGATTTTTTTAAATAATTTTTCAACTTAATTGTTTGAGACAATTAAGGGTCTTATAAATATATGAGTGGTGCCATTTCTCATTTGTCTGATGAAGTCTATATGGGTAGACGAAAGCGCTTACCTTTATTGTTGGAATAAAGAATTTTTATCATCCTTGGCGACTTGGAACTACTATCTTTTGGTTTTATAGTACAGTTTTGTACCTACCATAAATGTAGATGTTCAAGTGTTCACCCTGCTGCATTCCAGGTTACCCTCCCTCCATCCCCTCTGAACTAGCTGGACTTATCTATACCATTCTATCCTATACAACCTCTGTGGTGTATTTGCTTGTGCCTGAAGGTATTTTTTTATTTTTATATGTACATTTTTATATAGCAGTATATATATATTGCCTACCTATTGGGGGCACCTGACATCTGGGGCAAGAAAAACTGAAGAAAATGGCGTTGGATGCCTCTTATATACCCCTGGCGCACTGATGTCAGGGAAGAAGCGACAGCAACCGACGCTGGACCAAGACTTTGGAACTCAGGCCGACTGCGGGACCGCCTGACGGCAGGATAACCCAAGTGTGATGACTGCAGCAGGGTGAACACTCGAGCATCTACATTTATGGTAGGTACAAAACCGTACTTTCCCTCTGATAGAGATTGAAGGGCACTGGATAGATGGGGGAAAAAAAGTTTACACTTCTGCTACTTTGGCTCTAAGGGCTTTAAATTGTCAATTTCATATGCTTAAATATCAGCAATACTTAATGTCACTGTTAAGACAGAAAATTATGGCTTGCTCTAAATGTCCAGAAAACAAGGAAATGCAGGATTTATTCCATGCAGCTGAACAAGTGGGAAAATATACTTTGCAATGTGGTTTTGATTCTTTGGAGGCCTCTTGTAGGGCCGCTGCAACGGGTTCTGTGACTAGGAGGCATGCCTGGTTAAAGGAACAGAATCTGCCTGATCATGTTAAAGCAAAATTATTAGATGCTTCATTGCAGCATGAAACTTTATTTGGTGTTAAGGCAGAAGAGTTGGTGTTGAAAATGGAGGATAAAGCGAAATCTATGCAGACAGTTAAGGCTTTCTTACAGGTACAGCCACCCAGATTTAGCAGGAACTGGCCTTCAGAAAATTGGTCCTTTCCAGTGTCAGGCCACAAAGAGGCAGATACAGACTCCCTAGAGGCAGATCCCAGCCCCAAGGCTCATACAGGCCTAAACAGTGGGGTGCTCCTACCTCCAGAAGCGGAGAAGACAAATCTCAATCTTATAGGAAACAGTCCCTATGACTTTAATCTACCAGTACCAAGCACTTATCTTTTGGAGGCCCACTTATGGGGAAAAGTAGCACTTTTTTCACAAAACTGGCACATGATCACCCAGGACAAATGGGTCTTGAATATAGTGTCCCAGGGTTACAGGTTCCACTTTCACACCCTGCCAAAGGCAAAAGGCATGCCAGACCTGCCACACAATCAATGGGCAGAGGCACAAAAGCAAGTTTCATCCCTCATGGACATGAGGGCCATTCAGCGAGTACCACTACAGGAGCAGGGACAAGGATTTTACTCACGACTTTTCTTGGTACCCAGAAAGGACAAAGCCTGGAGACCAATACTGGACCTGTCTATTCTAAACACTTTTCTGGACGTTTCAAAATGTTGACTCTGTAGCAGCTTCTGCCTATGCTGGACAAGAAGGCTTGGCTTGTAACCTTGAGCCTAAAAGTGGCATACCTGCATGACCCAATCAGACAGTCTTTCAGAAGATACCTCAGATTCATAGCTGGCTCAATGCAATACCAATTCTCTGCACTGCCCTTTGGCTTATCTACTGCACCCAGGGTCTTCACAAAATGCCTGGCACCAGTGTTTGCTTTTTGCAGACAAAAGAGGAATTCAAATATATCCCTACTTGGACGACTGCCTTATTCAAGCAGAGATCAAGGACTTTCTACTAAAGCATCTGGCGTTTGTAAAAAGATTGTTAATTTGTCTATGGATACACAGTAAACCAAAAGAAATTAAAACTAGTACCCTCTCAAGAGATATTCCTGGGTGCAAACTTAAATACAACTGCCCAGATGGCTTATCTCACGCCAGACAAAGGCAACTGCCTTCTTACTTCGAAATGTTGGCAACAAAAACCCAGTTATCTGCAAGAAAAATTCTGCAGGCTTTGGGCTTCATGGCATCCTGCAATTCTGTTAATTCCATATGCAAGACTGCATATGAGGAAACTACAATGGTATCTAAAAAGTGTTTGGACTCAACATTCCCACAGCCCAGTAAAACTAATTACCCTCATTCCCTGCCTGCAACAGGAGTTTTGATGGTGGGCGCAGGCCTGTCACCACAACAAGGAACAGCCTTTCACTCTACCCACTGCCGGGCAGACAATAACAGATGCATCAGATTATGCCTGGAATGGCCCACATGGTGGGAAAATGTGTCCAGGGCACATGGCCCACAAGCCAAATGCATCTTCATATCAATCTTAAAGAAATGCTGGCTGTCCAGAATGCCCTGACAGCTTTCAAGGATCTGCTTCATCCAGGACAACTGCTGATAAAGACTGACAATACTTCAGTCATGTGGTACATAAACAAGCAGGGAGGCACGCATTCCTACCTCTGCAGACAAGCCATGATTTTGTGGAACACAGCATTGGCTTATCAAGTGCACCTGCAAGCACAATTCCTGCCAGGAAAGACAAATACTCTGGCAGACGAACTAAGCAGAAAACCTCCTGGATCCTCACGAGTGGAAAATAGATCCAGAAATCTTCAGCATAATAACAAGGAAATGGAGATGTCCAGACATTGATCTATTTGCCTCCCCTCACAACTGCCAACTACAGAGATTTTGTACAAGGACTTAACACAAGCTAGCATGGAATGTGGATGCTCTATCATTCAGCTGGAAAAACCTTACAGTATATGCCTTTCCTTCACTACCTCTCCTCCCCAAGGTACTCCTAAAGGTCAGACAAGAGAAGCCAAAAATGATCCTGATTGCCCCAGACTGGCCACGCCAGCACTGGTACCCGTTCCTAAAAAGCTTGTCTCAAGGCCCAGCCTGGACATTACCTCAAATTCCTCATTTACTCACCCAACAAAACAATCCGATATTGCACAGCCAACTCAGAACCCTAAATCTGGCTGCATGGCGAATAAAAGTAACCATTCAGAACACACCTCTCTCCAAAGCAGTTACGGATGTTATTCTGGAGGCCAGGAGGCCCAGCACCAGAAAATCATATGCAGAAAAGTGGAAGAGATTCTGTGCTTGGAACCAGGCACAAGGACTTGACATGCCTTGTACCAAATATTCCTCAGATTTTACAATTATCTAACTGAGATGCTGGACAAAGGCATATCCTTTTCATCTGTTAAGATACATGCCTCTGCCATTTCAGCTCATTACAATACGGACCCACCTATTTTTTCACATCCACTACTAAGGCAGTACCTCAGAGGGGTCAAAAACATAAGACCCCCAAGAAGAGCACCAATACCTGCATGGGACCTCAACTTTGTCTTGGAAAAACTCACGCTGCCTCCTTTTGAGCCAGCCAATACAGCTGAAATAAAATTCTTATCATGGAAAACAGCTCTGCTCTTAGCAATAACTTCAGCAGGAAGAGTCTTGAGTTACAGGCACTAATGGCGGTTGAACCTTTCATAATTTTTCATCCGGACAGGGTTTCTCTGAGGACGAACCCAACATTTATGCCTAAGGTAGTGTCCAGTGTGGCTCTTAAACAGTTCACTTATAGGTTCATAGGTTCATACTAGGCTATCTGCCCAAGGGCATTTATAAGCCTAGCCCATAGTTATGTGGCTTTCGCCACCCCTTTAGTTTGAATAAAAACTATGCCTATCATTTTTCTGTGCCTCTGTCAAGCAGTGACACTGAAGTAATCCCTGGGGTATATCTGCGATCTCCCATCCATTGGTCAAGATTCCTCTTGAACAAGGCCAGCGAGGTGCTCTGCCTCACATGTACCGGGATTTTGTTCCACAGCATAGGGAGTCTCTGGGTGATGAATCTGTCCCTCCAGCACGTTCTATTTATAACCGTGTCAAGGTTTAAGTCTCCCGCCCTTGTGGTTCTGAGGGATCTAGAGTTTTTGAGGTGAAGCATATTCATCAAAACTGGGTTTGACATGGCCTTATATGTCAGGCACAGGTCACCTCTGAGCAAGCGGTATGAGACTGAATAAAGCTGGAGTTCTTTCAGTCGGGCAGCATAAGACATATTTTGAGACCCTTTATCCTTTTGGTGAGGAACTTTTGGGGCCTTTCAAGCTGCATCAGGTGTCTGGTCAGATACATTCGAGCGGGCATTGTACTCAATCATAGGTCTAATGAGTGATGAGTACAGGGGACGATGACCTCCCTTGATCTAGATGTGAATCCCTTCATGATCAGGTGGGCGATATAGAAGGTTTTCCTAACTACTTTAGCAACATGAGTGTCAAGCGAAAGACTACTGTCAACTTGGGTCCCCAGATCCTGATGACTTTTTCTGTGCTCAGTGGATTGTCACCTATATGGTAGCTAGGGTAACCTTGTTTTTCGAAGGGTATGACTATGCATTTTTGGCGTTTAACTTCAGGCCATGGCTCTGGCACCAGTTATCCGTTTCTGTGAGGCCCTTCTGGAGGATATCTGTGTCAGATGTGTTTTCGACTGTGGCCCAGTTTGCAGTCATCTGCAAACTTTGTCAGCCATAACCCTCCTGTGTTTGCTTGTACTTCAGAAAAGTAGATGCCGAACAAGAGTGGACCCAGGACTGAGCCCTGTGGGACACCACTTGTGACAGGCTTTGAGTCTGACACGGCTCCAGCAACTCTGACCCTGTGGGTTCTGTCGCTTAGCCAGTTTGCAACCCATCTTGTGATGTATGGGTTTACATTCAAGCTGATGAGTTTTTCGATGATACCTGAGTGGGGTATTGTGTGAAGGCCTTTGCCAGGTCGAGGTAGGCTGTATGGACTGCCTTTCCCTCATCAATGGCCTTGGTGACTGTCTCGAAAAAGTCAACCAAGTTTAAGAGGCAGGATCTGCCTTTGACAAAGCCAAACTGGGTTGGATCCAAAGTCTGCAAGTTCCCTATGTCTTTATTTATGAGTTCCATTATGATCCTCTCCATGGCTTTGCAGATAAGGCTTGTCAAGCTAATGGGCGGTAATTTCCAGGGTCTGTGGAGGCACCGCCCTTATGAAGTGGGACCACAGTCGCCGTCGCCACTCCTTGAGTGCATCCTGAGGTGAGGCTAAGATTAAACAGCTGTCCTAACTGTGGGTTTAATTCCTCGTTGAGTTCATGAAGCACACAGCCGGGGACACCATCCGGTCCCATGGATGCTGTGTTTTTGCCTTAGTGAGGGCAGTTCTCACCTGGGCGTTGGAGATGTTTGGGGGCTACAATCCTCTGGAATAGATATCTCTCCTTTGGGGAGGGGAGAAGTTTGCACTGAACCTGTCAGCCAGTATGTTAGCAATGTGTGTAGGTTCAGTAATTTTCACATCATTTTGAACTAATTCTGAGCATATCTGGGAGTTTCCTCCTAGGTTTCTAACATAGCTAAAGAAGGCCTTATGATTGTCTTTAGAGTCCTTGGCGATTTTTCTCTCAAAATTTGCCTTGGATGATTTTATGAGAGCTCTTAGTTTTTACTTATAATGATCAAAGGTGTCTTACCTTTCAAGGATTTTGCTCTATCTTGTAGTAGCTTCCTCCTTTTGTTGTAGAGCTTGTTTATGGCTGGGGTCCACCAGACTGGACGCTTGCCTTTGGTACAGAGAGTCTTAGTTTTGTTTGGGATTGCCTGATCCATGCAGTCCTGTAGGTGCTGGTAGAAGGCATTTGTAAGTGATTCAGCGGTTTGAGTAATGTTTACCACTGGCTCAGGGGCCTTAAAGGAGACCACACTAGTTTTTAGAAGTGTGAAATCGGCTTTTGAGAAGTTTTTCACTGTGGTCTTTTTGTTTCAGGTGGGCGGGATGAGGACCTCCAGCGAGATTAGTTTATGATCTGATCTCACCAGTGAGGGGTATACTTCGGTGTTGAACATTTTGATCCCATGTTCGTGATGATGAGATCAAGTATGTTTTCACCTCTTGTGGGGATGGTGACTAGTTGTTCCATGGCATTTGAGTTTATGAACTCCAGGAATCTTTGGGTTAGAGTGTTCGGGCTTGAGTAGTGTTCCCAGTCTATATTAGGGTAGTTGAAGTCACCTAGTATGATGGTGTTTGGAGATACATTTATCCCCTCCAATGTTTTCAGGAAGGCCATGTGAGGTTCCTGAGTTTGAGAGGGTGGCCTGTAACATGCTACAAATTGCAGAGCCTACCTTTTTTCCAAAACTCACAGAATAAAGGGGAGACACTTCTACATTCTTTGGACATTCACAGACGGCTACGCTTCTACTTGGACAAAACTAAAGCTTTCAGAAAGTCTGAGCAACTCTTAGTGGCATATGCTACAGGATCTCAAGGAAAAGATATCTCAAAGCAGACTATTTCCAAATGGATAGCCAACTGCATTCATTTCTGCTATTCTCAACATGGCAAATCGGTGCCTAAGGGCATCAGGCCACATTCAACCAGAGCAGCAGCTACTTCAGCAGCCTTCCTCAGAGGAGTACCAACCAAGGACATTTTGGAGGCTGCAACTTGGACTTCAGTGCACACTTTTACAAAGCTCTACCACTTACCCCTTTACTCTAAATTCAGAGCAGGCTTCGGCACTGCAGTTCTGCCGGGCCTCATAGCCTCTCCTAATTCTATTTAGGCCCAGCCACACAACCTCAGCTTTGGGATTCAACCCAAGTGTAATGACTGCAACAGTGAAACACGATGAACATAGTACAGTTGTGTACCTACCATAAATGTGGATGTTAGAGTGTATTCACTGTTGCAGTCCAGGTTACCCTCCCACCATCCCCCTTTCTTTGCTGGGACTTATCTGTACTTCTCTATTCTTTACAACCTATGTGGTGTATTTGCTTATAGATGAAGATAGTTTTATTTTAGTGCATGCTCTTTTATTGGCATAATTTCTTAGCCTACCCTTCGGGGGGCACCTGACATCTGGGGCAAGAAAAACTGAAGAATATGGCGTCTGCTGCATCTTTTATACCCCTGGCACACTGACGTCAGGGAAGAGGCGACAGCAACCGATGCCGGACCAAGACTTTGGAATTCAGGCCGACTGCGTGTAGCCCGCCAGCAGGATAACCCAAGTGTAATGACTGCAACATTGAATACACTCGAACATCTACATTTATGGTAGGTACACAATGGTACTTTATCTGCAAGAAAAATTGTGCAGGCTTTGGGCTTCATGGCATTCTGCATCCTACTAATACAATATGCAAGACTGCATATGAGGAAACTTCAGTGGTACCTAAAAAGTGTTTGGACTCAACATTGCCACAGCCTGGAAACTGTGATTACTCTCATTCCCTGCCTGCAACAGGAGTTTCGATGGTGGGCAAAGGCTTGTCACCAAAACAAGGGACAGCCATTCACATTACCCCCAGCCAAGCAGACATTAACAATGGATGCATCAGATTATACCTGGGGGGACCACATGGCAGAAAGATGCATTCAGGGCACATGGACCTCAAACCAAATGCATCTACATGTCAGTCAAAAAGAGATGCTAGCTGTTCAAGATGCCCTGACAGCCTTCAAGGACCTACTTCATCTGGGAAAACTACTGATAGACAGACAACACCACGTTCATGTGGTATATAAACAAGCTGGGGGGCACACATTCTTACCCCCTTTGCAGACTAGCCGTGACTCTGTGGGACACAGCATTGACTTACGAAGTACATCTGCAGGCACAATTCTGCCAGGAAGGAAAAATACTCTGGCAGACGAACTAAGCAGAAACCTCATGGATCCCCATGAGTGGCAGCTGGATCCACAAGTCTTCAGCATGATAAAAAGCAAATGGGGATGTCCGGACATAAATCTATTTGCCTCCCCTCACAACTACCAACTAAAAAGATTCTGCACAAGGATTTATCACAGACTAGCATGGAAAGTGGATGCCCTATCTTTCGGCTGGAAAAACCTATCAGTATATGCCTTTCCCCCTGTGCCTCTCCTCCCCAAGGTACTCCTAAAGTTCAGACAGACTGGTACCCAATACTAAGGAGCTCCTCTCAATGCCCAGCTTGGACTTTACCTCAAGTACCTCATCTACTGTCCCAGCAAAACAGTCAGATCCAGCACAGCCAACTCTAGACTTTAAACCTGGCAACATGGGGGATAATGTAGTCATACAAAACACACCCCTTAGTAAAGCTGTGATGGATGTCATTTTGGCAGCCAGAAGGCCTAGTACTAGAAAATCTTATGCTGGAAAATGAAAGAGATTCTATGCTTGGAACCAGGCACAAGTAACAGATACAGCTGTGCCAAATATTCCTCAGATTTTGCAATACTTAACTGAGATGCTGGACAAAGGCCTATCTTTCTCATCTATTAAATTTCATGCCTCTGCCATTTCGGCTCATTACAATGCAGAGCCACCAATCTTTTCTCATCCCTTACTAAAACAGTACCTCAGAGGAGCAAAAAAATGTAAGGCCTCCAAGGAGATCACCAATGTCTGCATGGGACCTCAATTATGTCTTGGAAAAACTCACCCTGCCTCCTTTTTGAGCCAGCTGCTACTGTTGATATAAAGTCTTTCTTGGAAAACAGCTCTGCTCCTAGCAATAACTTCTGCAAGACGAGTTTGTTTCAGAGATACAAGAACTCATTGCTGTGGAACCTTTTATCATTTTTTATCCAGACAGGGTCTCCCTGAGGACAAACCCAACATTTATGCCTAAAGTGGTGTCCAGTGTGGCTCTTAACCAAACTATTCATCTGCCAACTTTTTATCCAAATCCACAGAACAAGGGGGAGAGAATTCTGCATTCTTTGGACGTACACAGACAGCTTAGATTCTACTTGGACAGAACCAATGTTTTCAGAAGGACAGAGCAATTACTAGTGGCATATGCTGCAGGATCACAAGGAAAGGCGGTCTCAAAGCAAACTATTTCAAAGTGGATAGGCCACTGCATTCGTTTCTGCTACTTACACCATGGCAAGCCAGTGCCTGAGGGCATTAGTCCACATTCCACCAGAGCTGCAGCCACTTCAGCAGCCTTCCTCAGGGGAGTACCAACCAAGGACATTTTAGAGGCAGCTACTTGGAGTTCAGTGCACACCTTTACAAAGTACTATCATCTGCCACTCTACTCTAAATCCAGGGCAGGCTTTGCCACTGCAGTTCTGCAGGGTCTCATAGCCGCTACTAATGCTGTTTAGCACCAGCCTCCTAACCATAGCTTTGGGACTCTACCCAAATGTAATGACTGCAACAGTGAAACATGAAGAACATAGTACAGATGTTCATCGTGTTACCCTGCTGCAGTCATCACACTTGGGTTATCCTGCCGTCAGGCAGTCCCGCAGTCTGCCTGAATTCCAAAGTCTTGGTCCGGCGTCAGTTGCTGCTGTTTCTTCCCTGACGTCAGTGCGCCAGGGGTATATGAGGCATCCAACGCCATTTTCTTCAGTCTTTCTTGCTGCGCGGTGCCCAAAGCAGAAGCAGTTCGCAAGTGCCGGTCGGCCGCCACCTGAGATTTTCAATTCGAATTTCAGTCCGAAGTGTTCAATAAAGCTAGGTTCCCCGTTGGGGAACATTTTCTTGCCTCAGTACGATGTCAGAAAAAGTTAAGAATTGCATTTCTTGTGGGAAGCAAATACCTCATAAGGATTTCCATTCCTATTGTATTCTTTGCCTAGGCCTAGACCACGACATCACAGGTTGTCGGTTTTGTGCTAGGTTTAATAAACGAACTATCAAACGCCGTTTTTGACTTCGCACTGCATTACTTTGGTAGGAAATATAATTATAGCATGCCGTCGGAGCAGCCGGCAACTGGCATACATAAAAAACGCAAGGATAAGGACAGGCAGCCTAGGAACAAGCCAGACTCCGAGGCCTCTGCTGGGCCTGTCGCCGGTTCTCCGGTTTTCAGTGAGGCGCCTACGCAGCCCCTGACGACCGCAGAACCGCAACCCCAGACAGCTGCGGAATCCCAAGCGGAGACTACTAGGCCGACTCAGCCATCTTCCGACACTGGAGCAGAAGTAGACCCCGGTGCAGTGGAAACACCTTCGGTTGCAGAAGGTGTCTTCAGACCGACTACACTCACCATTAAATCTTATGCTAAGCTTAAAACTCCTTTAAAACCTAAGAAGACTGTACATCAGTCTACAGTTCAAGACGCCATGCCTAAGAAACAGATGCTTTAGATGGCTGAAGATTTGATTACCCTTATCAGGGGTTCCCATCCCCCCTCCTGATAAAAGACCAAGACAAGAGGAGGATTATGCTTCCTCTGACCAGGTTTCAATTTCCTCAGATTCTTCTGAGGAACAGGATTACACTTTTCCACCTTATGAAGACTCTGATGCTGAAGACTCTATTCCCTCAGCATCTCCCCCTGAAGACTACTCCTTTGCGGAAACTTTACATACCATGAGGGAACATTTCCACTGGGAAGGCCAGGACTACTCTGATTCTAAGAAAAGGCTCCGAGAGTTCCTTTTACTACCCCAGCACAGACCTCTTGCTATCCCTCCAGTTTTAGATATTGTGGATGTTGTTTACTTGGAGTCTAGTTTAAATCCAGACTCTCTACCTCCTGCTCCAGCCAAACCAGACAGATACTACAGAGTACCTGACTCTCTCAAATTCCTTTATAAAAGCCCTGTGGCTGACCCAGAAACAATTTCCCAGGGTCCTAAGTGAGCTAAAGCTTCTATGGCTAAAAATCCTGTGCCCTCTGAAAGGGACTCCAGAGCCCTAGATAGATGGGGAAAGAAAATATACACCTCAGCAACTCTGGCTATGAGAGCATTAAATTGTCAGTTTCACATGTTGAAATATCAGCATTTCCTAATGTCTCAATTAAAACAAAAAATGAGCACACATACTGAACAGTCTGAATTCAAGGAAATGCAGGATCTGTTGCATGCAGCTGAACAGGTGGGCAAACATACTTTACAATGCGGATTTGATTCGTTGGAAGCTTCCTGTAGAGCAGCTGTTACTGGCTCTGTCATGCGTAGACATGCTTGGTTAAAAGAACAAACTCTTCCTGATCATGTTAAAGCAAAATTATTGGATGCACCTTTACAGCAGGATGTATTATTTGGTGTCAACACAGAAGAGGTTTTAAAGAAAATGGAGGATAAGGCAAAGTCTGTGCAGACGGTTAAGGATTTTTTGCAGGTACAACCCCCTCGTTTCAGCAGAAATTGGCCAACAAAAAACTGGTCCTTTCCAGCTTCTGACAGATCACATAGGGGCAAATACAGACGCCCAAGGGGCAGAGGTCAGTCACAAGGTCCTTACAAACCTCACCAATGGGGTACTCCTACCCAGAAAGGAGGAGAAGACAGGCCCCAAGCTAGCAGAAGACAAACACAATGACTCAATCCTCAAAACTACCAAGCAAATCTCTCCTGGCAGCTCCCTTGGGAGGAAAATTAGCATTTTTTGCAGACAGCTGGCACATCATCACAAAAGACAAATGGGTTCTAAACATAGTCTCTCAAGGATACAGATTCTACTTTCATACCTTACCAAGGATAAAAGGAATGCCAAACCTGCCACCAAATCAATGGGCAGAGGCACAAAAACAAATTACAGCTCTCATGGACATGAGAGCCATTCAACAGGTACCTACACAGGAGCAAAGAGACAAGGATTTTACTCAAGACTCTTTCTAGTCCCAAGAAAGGACAAAGCATGGAGACCCATTCTGGATCTTTCAATTCTGAACACCTATCTGCAAATACCAATATTCAAGATGCCAACACTACAGCAGCTTCTTCCCATGCTGGGCAAGAATGCTTGGCTAGTAACGTTGGGCCTCAAGGTGGTATACCTGCATGTCCCTATCAGACAAAATTGCAGAAGATACCTCCGCTTCATTGCAGGTTCAACGCATTATCAATTCTCTGCACTGCCCTTTGGCTTATCTCATGCACCCAGGGTCTTCACAAAATGCCTGGCACCAGTAATTGCATACTACAGACAGAGGAATTCAAATATACCCATACCTGGACGACTGCCTTATTCAAGCATAAAGCAAGGACATACTTTTAAAGCATCTGGCATTTGTCAAACACCTTCTAAGTTGCCTAGGGTACACAGTAAACGAAAAGAAATCAAAACTAGTGCCCTCACAAAACATAATATTCCTGGGTGCCAGCTTGAATACAACGGCCCAGATGGCTTATCTCACGCCAGACGAGCAACAACAGCTGACTCAATATTTCAAAATAATGGCAACAAAGACCCAACTCCCTGCAAGAAAAATTCTGCAGGCCTTGGGCTTCATGGCATCTTGCATACTACTAATACCATTTGCAAAACTGCATATGAGGAAATTACAATGGTACCTGAAAAGCGTATGGACTCAGCACAGCCACAGCTTGGAAACAATGATACCACTCATTCCCTGCCTTCAACAGGAGTTTCTATGGTGGGCACAGGCATGTCACCTCAACAAGGCTCAGACTTTCACCTTACCCACAGCCAGACAAACTTTGACAACAGATGCGTCGGACTATGCCTGGGGAGCACACACGGCAGGACAGTGCATTCAGGGCAAATGGACTACAGATCAGCGGCATCTGCATATCAATCAAAAAGAAATGCTAGCAGTACAGAATGCCCTAACAGCTTTCAAGGACCTTTTACACCCAGGACAACTAATAATAAAGACAGACAATACCACAGTTATGTGGTACATAAACAAGCAAGGGGGCACACATTCCTACCCTCTATGCAGGCAAGCAATGACCTTGTGGAACACTGCACTGTCTTACCAGGTTCAGTTACAAGCACAATTCCTGCCTGGAAAGAAAAACACATTGGCAGACGACCTAAGCAGAAACATCATGGATCCACACGAGTGGAAACTAGATCCACAAGTATTTGCAATGATGGCTCAAAAATGGGGACGCCCAGACATAGATCTGTTTGCAAGCCCCCACAACTACCAACTTCAAAAATTTTGCACAAGGACATTCCATCCACAAGCTTGGAAAGTGGACGCCCTCTCATTCAGTTGGAAAACATTAACAGTGTATGCCCTTCCTCCACTGCCTTTTCTAGCAAATGTACTGCTGAAAGTCAGATTAGAGAGGCCACAAATGATACTCTTTGCACCAGACTGGCCACGCCAGCATTGGTATCCAATTCTAAGGAACATGGCCCACGGCCCACCATGGATTTTACCACAAATTCCTCATGTGCTCACCCAGCGAGACAGATTCTACACAGCCAGCTCAAGACTTTAAACCTGGCTGCATGGCAAATTACCTAAACAACCTGCCAACACCTCTATCCAAAGCTGTTATGGATGTCATTCTGGAGGCCAGGAGGCCCAGCACCAGGAAAACCTATTCAGACAAATGTAAAAGATTTTGCGCCTGGAACCAGGCTAAAGGCCAAAATCCCCTTGATCCAAACATTCCTCACATTCTACAATATTTAACTGAGATGTTGCACAAAGGACATTACTTTTCATCTATTAAGATCCACGCCTCAGCAATTTCAGCTCATTACAACACGGATCCTCCTTTATTCTCACATCCACTCCTAAGATAGTACCTCAGAGGGGCTAAGAACATAAGACCGCCCAGGAGAGCAGCAACATCTACTTGGGATCTCAACTTTGTTCTGGAAAAGCTTACACTGCCGCCCTTTGAACCAGCTTTTTCAGCTGATTTAAAATTTCTTTCATGGAAAACTGCCCTGCTACTAGCAATAACCTCAGCTAGAAGAGTCTCAGAGCTACAGGCACTAATGGCAGTGGAGCCTTTCCTCATTTTTCATCAAGACAGTCTCTCTACGAACTTAACCCTTCCTTTATGCCAAAGGTGGTATCCAGTGTGGCCCTAAACCAAACCATTCATTTGCCCACCTTTTTCCCAAATCCCCAGAACAAAGGAGAAAGACTCCTCTCTTTGGACATTCACAGGCAATTACGTTACTACTTGGATAAAACTAAGGCTTTCAGAAAAACTGACCAGCTCTTTGTAGCCTATGCTACAGGCTCACAAGGAAAAGCTATCTCAAAACAGACCATTTCTAAATGGATAGGACATTGCATACGTTTCTGCTACACGCGTCATGGGAAACCGGTACCTGCTAACATTAGATGTTCATCGTGTTACCCTGCTGCAGTCATCACACTTGGGTTATCCTGTCGTCAGGCGGTCCCGCAGTCGGCCTGAATTCCAAAGTCTTGGTCCGGCGTCAGTTGCTGTCTCTTCTTCCCTGACGTCAGTGCGCCAGGGGTATATAAGAGGCATCCAACGCCATTTTCTTCAGTCTTTCTTGCAGCGCAGTGCCCGAAGCAGAAGCAGTTCGCAAGTGCCAGTCGGCCGACACTTGAGATTTTCGAATCTAATTTCAGTCTGAAGTCTTCAAAGCTAAGTACCTCGTTGGGGAACCTTTTCTTGCCTCAGTCCAATGTCAGAAAAAGTTAACAATTGTATTTCTTGTGGGAAGCAAATACCTCATAAGGGCTTTCATTCTTATTGTATACCTTGCCTAGGCCCAGACCACGACGTCACTGGTTGTCGGTTTTGTGCTAGGTTCAGTAAGTGAACTATAAAGCGACGCTTTGATTTCGCACGACACTACGTCGGTAGGAAATTTAATTACCCTATGCCGTCAGAGCAACCCACTACCGGCGTGCATAAAAAACGCAAAGATAAAGACAGGCAGCCTAGATCCAAGCCAGACATCCGAGGCCTCGGCTGGGCTAGTCGCCGGTTCTCCAGTTTTCAGTGAGGCGCCTACGCAGCCCCTGGCGACCGCAGAATTGGAACCCCAGACCGCTTCGGATTCTCAAGCAGAGAGTTAGGCCGACGCAGCCATTTTCTTTAGGCCCTACCGACAACATTGCAGAAGGAGAAGCCGGTGCTGTGGAAACACCTTCGGTTACAGAAGGTGTCTTCAGACCGACTACTCTCACCATAAAATCTTATGCTAAACTTAAGACTCCTCTAAAACCAAAAAAGACTGCACATCAGTCTCCAGTTCAAGGCCCCATGCCTAAGAAACAGATGCTTAAAATGGCTGAAGATTTTATTTCTTTAATCAGGGGTTCCCAAACCCCCCCAGACAAAAGGCCTAGACAAGAGGAGGATTATGTCTCCTCTGATCAAGTGTCTATTTCCTCAGGCTCCTCTGAGGAACAGGATTACTCCTTTCCCCCTTATGAAGATTCTGATGCTGAAGATTCCATTCCCTCAGCTTTTCTCCCTGAAGACTATTCCTTTGGGGAAACCTTACATACCATGCGGGAACATTTCCACTGGGAAGGTCAGGATGACTACCGACTCAAAGAAAAGGCTCAGAGAGTTTCTTTTACTCCCCCAGCACAGACCACTTGCTATCCCTCCAGTTTTAGACATTGTGGATGATGTTTACTTAGAATCTAGTCTAAATCCAGATTCTCTGCCTCCTGCTCCAGCCAAACCAGATAGATATTATAGAGTGGCTGACTCACTTAAATTGCTTTACAAAAGCCCTGTTGCTGACCCAGAGACAATCTCCCAGGATCCCAAAGGTGCTAAGGCTTCTATGGCTAAAAATCCTGTAACCTCTGAAAGGGACTCCAGAGCACTAGATAGGTGGAGGAAGAAGGTTTACACCTCAGCTACTCTAGCTATGAGAGCACTAAATTGTCAGTTTTACATGCTGAAATACCAGCAATTCCTAATGTCTCAAATAAAACAAAAGATGAGCATGCACCCTCAACAGTCTGAATTCAAGGAAAAGCAGGATCTGTTGCATGCATCTGAACAGGTGGGCAAACATACTTTACAATGTGGATTTGATTCCTTGGAAGCTTCCTGTAGAGCAGCTCTTACTGGGTCTGTTATACGTAGGCATGCTTGGTTAAAGGAACAAACTCTGCCTGATCATGTTAAAGCAAAGTTACTAGATACACCCTTACAGCAGGATGTCTTATTTGGGGTTAAAGCAGAAGAGGTTTTAAAGAAAATGGAGGATAAGGCAAAATCTATGCAGACGGTCAAAGATTTCTTACAGGTACAACCCCCACGCTTCAGCAGAAATTGGCCAACAAAAAATTGGTCCTTTCCAGCTTCTGACAGACCACAGAGAGGTAAATACAGATGCCCAAGGGGCAGAGGGCAAGCACAAATCCCTTACAAACCTTGCCAATGGGGCACTGCAACACAGAAGGGAGGAGAAGACAGGTCCCAAACTACTAGAAGACAAACACAATGACTTAAACCTCAAACTGCCAAGCAAAACTCTCTTGGCAGCTTCCTTGGGAGGAAAATTAGCATTTTTTTATAGACAACTGGCGCATCGTCACAAAGGACAAATGGGTCCTAGACATTCTCACAAGGATACAGATTCCATTTCCACACCTTGCCAAGGATAAAAGGAATGCCAAACCTGCCACAAAATAAATGGGCAGAGGCACAAAAACAAATTACAGCTCTCATGGACATGAGAGCCATTCAACTGGTACCTACACAGGAGCAAGGCCAAGGATTTTACTCAAGGCTCTTTCTAGTCCCCAGAAAGGACAATGCTTGGAGACCCATTCTGGCCCTTTCAATTCTAAACACCTTCTTGCAAGTACCAAAATTCAAGATGCTAACACTACAGCAGCTTCTTCCCACGTTGGACAAGAAAGCTTGGCTAGCAATGTTGGACCTCAAGGAGGCATACCTGCATGTCCCTATCAGACAAAATTGTAGAAGATACCTCCGTTTCATTGCAGGTTCAACCCATTACCAATTCTCTGCACTTCCCTTTGGCTTATCTACTGCGCCCAGGGTCTTCACAAAATGCCTGGCACCAGTAATTGCATACTGCAGACAAGAGGAATTCAAATATACCCATACCTGGACGACTGCCTCATCCAAGCAGAAAGCAAGGACATTCTCTTACAACATCTGACTTTTGTAAATCACCTTCTAAGTTGCCTAGGGTACACAGTAAACGAAAAGAAATCAAAACTAGTGCCCTCACAAAATATGACATTCCTGGGTGCCAACTTGAATACAACGGCCCAGATGGCTTATCTGATGCCAGGCAAACAACTACAACTAACTCAATACTTCAATATAATGGCAACAAAGACCCAACTCCCTGCAAGAAAAATTCCGCAGGCCTTGGGCTTCATGGCATCTTGCATACTAAATACCATTTGCAAAACTGCATATGAGGAAATTACAATGGTACCTGAAAAGCGTATGGACGCAACACAGCCACAGCTTGGAAACAATGATACCTCTCATTCCCTCGCTTCAACAGGAGTTTCTATGGTGGTCACAGGCATGTCACCTCAATAAGGGTCAGCCTTTCACCTTACTCCCAGCCAGGTAAACTGTGACAACAGATGCATCGGACTATGCTTGGGGGGGGCACACATGGCAGGATGGGTGTGTTCAGGGCATATGGACTGCAGATCAAAGGAATCTGCACATCAATCAGAAAGAAATGCTAGCTGTACAGAATGCTCTGACAGCCTTCAAGGACCTCTTACATCCAGGACAGCTTATAATAAGGACAGACAACACCACAGTAATGTGGTACATAAACAAACAAGGGGGTATACACTCCTACCCTTTATGCAGGCAAGCAATGACCTTGTGGAACACAGCACTGGCTTACCAAGTTCAATTACAAGCTCAATTCCTGCCAGGAAAAGAGAACACATTGGCAGACGACCTAAGCAGAAACATCATGGATCCTCACGAGTGGAAACTGGATCCACAAGTATTTGCAATGATAACTCAAAAATGGGGGCACCCAGATATCGACCTGTTTGCCAACCCCCAAAACTATCCGCTATCAAAATTTTGCACAAGGACATTTCACCATCAAACTTGGAAAGTGGACGCACTCTCATTCAATTGGAAAATGCTGACAGTATATGCCTTTCCTCCATTGCCCCTTCTCACAAAGGTGCTGCTGAAAGTCAGGATGGAGAGACCCCGAAAGATACTCATTGCCCCAGACTGGCCACGCCAGCACTGGTACCCACTACTAAGGAAGATGGCCCAGGGCCCACCATGGATTTTACCACAAATTCCTCATCTGCTCACACAGCAAGGCAGTCAGATTCTACACAGCCAGCTCAAAACCTTAAATTTGGCTGCATAGCAAATCACCTAAGCAACCAGCCAGCTCCACTTTCACAAGCTGTTATGGATGTCATTCTGGAGGCCAGCAGGCCCAGCACCAGGAAAGCCTACTCAGACAAATGGAAAAGATTTTGCGCCTGGAACCAAGCTAAAGGCCAAAATACCCTTCAGCTGGACAAACCTCAGATTCTACAATATTTAACTGAGATGTTACACAAAGGACTTTCTTTTTCATCTATTAAAATCCACGCCTCAGCTATTTCAGCTCACTACAACACGGATCCTCCCTTATTTTCACATCCACTTCTAAGGCAGTACCTCAGAGGGGCCAAAATCATTAGGCTTCCCAGGAGAGCGCCAACACCAACTTGGGACCTTAATTTCGTTCTGGAAAAACTTACGCTGCCACCTTTTGAGCCAGCTTTCTCAGCTGACTTAGTTTATATCATGGAAGACTGCCCTGCTGTTAGCAATTACTTCAGCCAGAAGAGTCTCAGAGCTACAGGCACTAATGGCAGTAGAGCCTTTCCTCATTTTTCATCAAGACAGAGTTTCTCTACGAACTAACCCCTCCTTTATGCCAAAGGTGGTTTCCAGTGTGGCTCTAAATCAAACCATCCGTTTACCCACCTTCTTCCGAAATCCACAGAACAAAGGAGAAAGACTCCTGCATTCCTTGGACATTCACAGGCAACTACATTACTACTTGGATAAAACTAAGGTTTTCAGAAAATCTGACCAGCTTTTTGTATCCTATGCTACAGCATCACAAGGAAAGGCTATCTCAAAACAGACCATTTCCAAATGGATAGGACATTGCATGCGTTTTTGCTACACCCATCATGGAAAACCAGTTCCTGCTAGCATAAGGCCCCACTCCACCAGGGCAGCAGCTACATCTACAGCCTTCCTCAGGGGGGTGCTAACCAAGGATATTCTGGAAGCTGCAACTTGGAGTTCAGTACACACCTTCACCAAACACTATCACTTACCACTTTACTCTAATACCAGAGCTGGCTTCGCCACTGCAGTTTTGCAGGGCCTTCTAGCCTCCTCTAACCCTGTTTGACTCCACCTACCATCCTTAGCTTTGGGATTCTACCCAAGTGTGATGACTGCAGCAGGGTAACACGAGGAACATAGTACAGTATTGTACCTACCATAAATGTAGATGTTAAGAGTGTATACCCTGCTGCAGTCCAGGTTACCCTCCCTCCATCCCCTCTGACCTAACTAAAACGTTTCAATACCTTATTATCTGATACAACCTTTGTGGTGTATTTGCTTATAGCTGGAGGGATGTTTTGTTTGTGCTAAACTTTTATTATTGGTACTATCTACTGACCACCTTTTGGGGGGGCACCTGACATCTGGGGCAAGAAAAACTGAAGAAAATGGCGTTGGATGCCTCTTGTATACCCCTGGCGCACTGACGTCAGGGAAGAAGCGACAGCAACCGACGCCGGACCAAGACTTTGGAATTCAGGCCGACTGTGGGACCGCCTGACGACAGGATAACTCAAGTGTGATGACTGCAGCAGGGTATACACTCTAACATCTACATTTATGGTTGGTACAAAACTGTACTGTCCCACTCCATCAGGGCTACAGCTACATCAGCAGCCTTTCTCAGGGGAGTGCCAACCAAGGATATTCTGGAAGCTGCAACTTGGAGTTCAGTGCACACCTTCACCAAACACCATCACTTACCTATATATTCTAAGACTAGAGCTGGTTTTGCCACTGCAGTTTTGCAGGGCCTGCTAGCTTCTTCTAACCCTGTTTATCTCCACCTCCCATCCTTAGCTTTGGGATTCAACCCAAGTGTGATGACTGCAGCAGGGTGAAACGATGAACATAGTACAGTTTTGTACCTACCATAAATGTAGATGTTCGAGTGTTCACCCTGCTGCACTCTGAACTAGCTGAACTTATCTATACCACTCTATCCTATACTACCTCTCAGGTGTATTTGCTTGTGCCTAAAGGTATTGTTTTATTTTTGTCTACCTATTGGGGGCACCTGACATCTGGGGCAAGAAAAACTGAAGAAAATGGCGTTGGATGCCTCTTTTATACCCCTGGTGCACTGACGTCGGGGAAGAAGCGACAGCAACAGATGTCGGACCAAGACTTTGGAATTCAGGCCAACTGTGGGACCGCCTGATGGCAGGATAACCCAAGTGTGAGGACTGCAGCAGGGTGAACACTCGAACAAATACATTTATGGTAGGTACAAAACTGTACTTTGTGTACACTTACCATAAATGTAGATGTTCGAGTGTATTCACTGTTTCAGTCCGGGTTACCCACCTGCTATCCCCCTTTTTTTCTGATGGAACCTATCTTTCCTTCTCTGATTATACAACCTATGTGGTGTATTTGCTTGTAGATGAAGGTAAAGTTTATATTGGTGCATGTATTTTTATATGTGTGTGTATATATATATATATATCAATTTTGGCTACCTTTTTAGGGGGCACCTGACATCTGCGGCAAGAAAAACTTAGGAAAATGGCGTCAGCTGCTTCTTTTATATACTCCTGACAGCCTGACTTCAGGGAAGGGACGACAGCAGCTGACGTAGGACCCAAGATTTTGGAATTCAAGCTGACTGAGGGCAATCTGCCAGCAGGATTACCCAAATGTAATGACTGCAACAGTGAATACACTCTTAACATCTACATTTGTGGTAAGTGTACACAACTGTACTTTCTTTGTTTCACTGTTGCAGTCTTTACATTTGGGTAATCTACTGGCAGGTTGCCCTCATTCGGCCTGATTAACAAAGTCTTGGGTCCTGCTTCGGATGCTATCCCTTCTTCCATGACGTCAGGTCTTCAGGGGTATAAGACATGCAGCTGGCATCATTACACCAGTCTTTCTTGCCATGCGGTGCCCGAAGCAGTAGAAATTCGCAAGTGCTGGTCGGCCGACTCTTGAAATTTTAGATTTTCTTCGTGTTTCACTGTTGCAGTCATTACATTTGGGTAATCTGCTGGCAGATTGCCCTTAGTCGGCCTGATTAACAAAGTCTTGGGTCCTGCGTCGGTTGCTGTCCGTTCTTCCATGAAGTCAGATTGTCATGGGTATAAAACATGCAGCCGATGCCATTACATCAGTCTTTCTTGCTGTGCGGTGCCCGAAGCAGAAGCAGTTTGCAAGTGCTGGTCGGCTGACTCCTGAAATTTTCTTTTTCGAGTTTCAGAACCGAAGTCTTTAACTAAAAGCTAAGTACCCCGTTGGGGAATCTTTTTCTTGCTCTTTACCGATGTCGGTAAAAGTTAATAATTGCATTACTTGTGGGAAGCAAATACCTCTTCATTTGTACTGTATTCCTTGCCTAGGCTTTTACCACAATGTGCCTTGCTGTCGGTTTTGTGCTAAACTTAATCAACGCATGACTAAACATCTGTATATTTTTGCTTCTAAATATTTTGGCTCAAGATTTAACTATCCAGAAATGTCGTTGGTTAGCAATCTTGACTACCGGAATACCTAAAAAACGCAAAGAAAAAGACTGAGACAGACTGTCGAGGTCCAAAACCGATGACGCTTCTCCTAAGCCAGCTGCCGGTGTTCAGTGAGGTGCTTTCGCAGCCCCTGATACTTGCTACTTCTGATTCATAGGCCTCGACTGAGACCCATTCGGAGTCTGGTATGCCACGAGATGCTTCAACTATAGAACTCGCTGATGTCTCTACATTTGATGGGTCCAGTGCCGCTGTGCAAGGCACCATCTTCTGAGGGTGTTTTCAGGCCTACAGACTGACGCCATCTTCAAAGCTAAGGCCAAAATCTAACTCTGTCTAAAAAAACTGATGCCTGGGCCACATGTGCAGGCCCTTATGCTTAAAAAACAAATGATCAAAATGGCTGAAGATTTAATTACTATGATCAGGGGTAGTCAACCCCCTCCTTCTAAGGCCTAGGGAAGACATTAATTATGAATCTTCTGAACAGGATTCTATTTCTTCTGACTCTTCTAATGAACAGGATTTGTCTATTCCTACTTATGAGGACTTGAGGATTCCATTCCTTCTGCCTCTCCCCCTGAGGATTTTTCTTTTGGAGAAACTTTACATGCCTTAAGGGAACATTTCCACTGGGAAAATCAGGATTTCTCTGAATCTAAAAAGAGACTTGGGGATTTTCTTCTACTTCCTCAGTATAGGCCTTTGGCTATACCTCCTGTTCTAGACATTGTTGTTGATGTATTTTTAGAATCTAGTATGACTCCCGGTTCTCTGCCACCGGCTCCTTGTAAGCCAGACAGAGATAGTACAGGGTTCCTGACTCTCTCAAATTCCTTTTCAAAAGCACTTTTGCTGATCCTGAAACCATTTCTCAGGGTCCTAAGGGCATTAAGGCCTCTTCTGCCAAAAATCCTACCCCTTCTGATAGAGACTCCAGGGCGCTGGATAGATGGGGTAAGAAGGTTTACACGTCTACAACCTTGGCAATCAGGGCTTTAAACCGTCAATTTCATATGCTTAAATATCAACAGCATATCATAGGACTACTTAAACAAAATGATGTTAATCTCTGACTGTGTGAAAAATAAAGAATTGCAGGATTTATTGCATTCAGCTGAACAAGTTGGAAAACATACTTTGCAATGTGGTTTTGATTCCTTGGAGGCCTCTTGCAGGGCTGCTGTAACTGGATCTGTGTTAAGATGGCATGCTTGGCTCCAAGAGCAAACTCTGCCTGACCATGTTAAAGCAAAATTGTTGGATGCTGCTTTACAACAGGACCGTCTCTTTGGTAATAAGGCTGAAGAAGTGCTAAATAAGATGGAAGATGAAGCTAAATCTATGCAAACTGCGAAAGATTTCTTACAAGTGCAACCTCCAAGATTTAGTAGGCACTGGCCTTCTAAGAACTGGTCCGTTCCAGTCCCCTCGAGAGCTGCTCAAGTCAAATCAAGACATTCCAAAGGCTCCAGGTTTCAGTCACAAGGAACTTTTAGAACAAAACAATGGGGTGCCTCCACCGCCAAACCTGGAAGCAACAAGGCACCTCCCTATGGTAAACAGTCTCAATGACTTCCCTCTACATTCACCAAGCACTTACCTTTTAGCCGCCCCTTTGGGTGGAAAACTAGCACTTCATGCACGAAACTGGCAACTTATTACCCAGGACAAATGGGTTTTAAATATAGTATCCCAGGGATACAGATTTCACTTCCATACGTTGCCAATCCCAAACGGATGGCCAGATCTGCCCCCAAATCAGTGGACAGAGACCCAGAAACAAGTTCTGTCCCTCTTGAACATGGGGGCTTTTTCGACCAGTACCAGAAGAGGAAAAAGGGCAAGTTTTCTATTCCAGAATTTTCCTGGTACCCAGAAAAGACAAATCATGGTGTCCAATTCTGGGCTTATCCACTCTAAACACATTTCTGGACATTCCAAAATTCAAGATGCTGACTCTTCAACAGTTACTACCTATGCTAGGCAAAGATGCCTGGTTGGTAACTCTAGACTTGAGGCTTACCTGCATATCCCAATCAGGGAATCTTGTAGAAGATAACTCCGCTTCAAAGCAGACTTACTTGCATTACCAGTTCTCTGCACTGCCCTTTGGCTTATCTACTGCACTCAGGGTCTTCACAAAGTGCCTGGCACCAGTAATTGCATTTTGCAGGCAAAGAAATATTAAAATTTATCCATACCTGGACGATTGTGTAATTCAGGCAGAAAACAAGGACATTCATCTAAAGCATCTGGCGTTTGTAAAAAGGGTTCTAACTTGTCTAGGGTATACCATAAACGAAAATAAATGACAACTGGTACCCTCTCAAAAAATTACTTTCCTGGGTGCAAGCCTGAATACAACTGCCCAGATGACTTACCTTACACCAGAAAAGCAAATTCAATTGATGTCTTACTTCAAACAGGTGGCCACAAAAACCCAGCTATCTGCAAGACAAATTCTGCAGGCCTTGGGGTTCATGGCCTCCTGAATTCTACTATTTTCATGTGCAAGACTGCATATGAGGAAACTTCAGTGGTATTTAAAAAGTTTATGGAGTCAGCGTTGTCACAGCCTGGAAACAATGATTTCTATTATACCTTGCCTGCAACTAGAGTTCCTATGGTGGACAGAGGCCTGCCACCAAAACAAGGGACTGCCATTCACTCCACCCCCTGCCGCCCAAACCCTAACAGACGTATCAGACTATGCTTGGGGGGGCTCATCTGGCAAGGGAAGTGCATTCATGGCAAATGGAGCCCAAATCAAATGCCCCTACATATCAATCAGAAAGAGATGCTAGCTGTACAGAATGCTCTGACAGCCTTCAAGGACTACCTTCATCCAGGACAACTAATGATAGACAGACAACATCACAGTTATGTGGTACATGAACAAGCAGGGGGGGTACACATTCCTAACCCCTTTGCAGACTAGGCATGGCTTTGTGGGACACGACCTTGACCTATCAGATACATCTACAAGCTCAATTCCTGCCAGGAAAGCTAAATACTCTGGCAGACAAACTAAGCAGAAATCTTATTGACCCACACGAATGGAAATTGGAACCCCAAGTTGTTGACACGCAAATAGGGGAATCCAGACATAGATCTTTTTGCTTCACCCCAGAACTGTCAGTTGGACATATTCTGCACAAGAATTCATCACAAAAAAGCTTGGAAAGTGGATGCTCTATCATTCAGCTGGAAGAACCTGTCAGTCTATGCCTTTCCCCTTCTACCTCTGCTCTCCAAAGTTCTACTAAAAGTCAAACAGGACAAGCCAAATATGATTCTGATTGCTCCAGACTGACCTCGCCAACAACTGGTACCAACTCCTGCGCAATGTGCCACACCTTCCTCCATGGCACCTGCCTAAGACACCTTACCTATTGTCTCAGCAGAACTACCAAATTCTGCACAATCGGCTCCAAACTTTGAATCTTGCAGCGTGGCTAATCAACTAATTTCACCTTTGGCATCCCTGAGCAAACCAGTGATGGATGTCACATTGGAGGCTAGAAGGCCTAGTACCAGAAAATATTATGCTGACAAATGGAAAAGATTATGTTCCTGGAACCAGTCACAAGGAATAAGCACAACTTTATTACCTAAGCATAACTTTATTTATCACTTTATTAAAAGCGCACCTAAAAACATGCTGGCTATGCCCTTGCAACTCCCACTCTAATATCATCCACCCCATCCAACTACTACCTTTCTTTCACTTCCACTAACTACCTTGATGATAGCAAGCTCAGATGCTCATAAGCCTAGTACTTATTATACAGCAGGAACTTCTCATTGTTACATTTGTTAATGCCTGTTATGTACTTCACAGTTAAAGATTCTAGTTGTCTGCTGATGTACTATGATGTTCTTCATCTCACATTGCTGCAGTCCTAACACTTGGGTAGTCCGCTGTCCCAGTCGGCTCGAATACCAAAGTATAAGGCTGACGTCGGTCAAGGCGCATTAGTCTGACGTCAGGGTACAAATGCGCATGACCGACGTCATATCCTCAGTCTTTTTTGCCGCATGGTCCGATGCAGAAGCAGTATTGCGAGTGCAGGTTGGCGTTCTGAAATTTTCTGAAGTCGGAGTTTCAGACCGAATCAAAGTTGGCTAAGTACCCCGTTGGGGAATATTTTGGTTTTTTCTTGCCTCAGTATTTAACCGGATGTCAGAAAAAGTGAATAACTGTATTTCTTGTGGGAAACAGATACCTCATAGGGATTACCATACCTTGTGTATACCTTGCTTAGGGCCTGAGCACGACGTTGTTGGCTGTCGCTCTTGTGCTAGATTTAACAAACGCACTATAAAGAGAAGATTAGATTGTGCCAGGTTAGTTTTTGGGAAGCGTTGTAATTATAACATGCCGTCGGATGCTCCGACGCCCGCTTCGTCTAAAAAGCGCAAGGACAAAGCAGCTAAGCCTAGGTTGGAAGAACCGTCTGTCCCGGACGTCGGTTCTTTAGAGGGCTCGGTGGAGCCGGTGGTTCTCCCAGAAGTTCCTTTGGATTCTCAGGGAGAGACTTTACTGTTACAAGATGTGTCCTCTCAGGAGGTAGGCCAGGCTGAAGGGGCTTCTCAGGTAGCTGTTCTCCCCTCCCTTCCTAAGGTGGTTAGGCCCTCCCCTTCTGTTTCCAAGGTTTCTTCTAGAGGCAGGCCTGGGTTAACTTCAGTGGGGGTCTCCCCTAGTTCTTCAGGGTCTCTGCCTAAGAAACATATGCTTAAAATGGCAGAAGATTTGATTACTATGATTAGAGGTTCTATGCCCCCCCCTGATAAGAGGCCTAGGGTGGAACCTGAGCTTGAGAGTTTTGAGCAGTGTTCGGAGGCTTCTGAGTCTTCGGCTGAAGACTTGCAGGAGTATCCTCCTTATTCAGATTCTGATGTAGATGATTCTACTCCTTCGGCTTCTCCTCCTGAGGATTTTTCTTTTTCAGAGACTCTTCATTCCATGAGGGAGCATTTTAAATGGGAAGGTCAAGATTTCTCAGATTCCAGGAAAAGGCTTAGGGAATTTTTGTTTCTACCCCAGCATAGGCCTTTAGCTATACCTCCTGTTCTGGATGTGGTAGAGGATGTTTTTGCAGAGGCTTCCCTGAACCCTGATTCTTTGCCTCCTGCCCCAGTTAAACCGGATAGGTATTATAGGGTGCCTGAAGCTCATAAGTATCTTTTTAAGAGTCCTAGGGCAGACCCAGAAACTGTTTCTCAGGGCCCTAAAGGTGTTAAGGCTTCTGTTGTTAAAAATCCTGTTCCTCCTGATAGAGGCAAGGGCTTTGGATAGATGGGGAAAGAAGGTGTATACTTCTTCCACTTTAGCCATGAGGGCTTTGAATTGCCAGTTTCACATGTTGAAATACCAAAATTATCTCCTTTCACAATTGAAGTCTAAGGTAGATGCTCTGGCGGAAGGTATTGAGTGTAAAGAGTTGCAGGATTTAGTTCATGTTTCTGAACAGGTGGGTAAGCATTCCTTGCAATGTGGTTTTGATGCTGTGCAGGCCTCTTCAAGGGTGGCAGCCACTGGTTCTGTTCTTCGCAGGCACGCCTGGCTGAGGGATCAGAATTTAGCTGAGTATGTAAAGACAAGAATTTTAGATGCTACTTTACAATCTGATGTGTTATTTGGTTCACCTGTGGAAGCAGTTTTACAGAAAATGGAGGACAAGGCTAAGTCTATGCAGACTGTTAAGATTTTTTGCAGGTTCAGCCTCCGAAGTTTAGTAGAAATTGGCCTTCTAAGGGGTGGACATATCCTTCTTATGATTCACAGTCTAGGGGTAGGTCTAGACGTGGTAGGGGCAGAGCTCAAGGTTCTTTTAGGCCTAGAACAGGGAGTTCACCTGCTCAGTCTTCTGGTGAGGGCAGGGGTCAGTCCTTTCGTAAGCAGACCCAATGACCTGCCTTTTCAGCTGCCAGAGCCTTCTCGTCTGGCAGCACCTTTGGGAGGAAGGCTGGCACTTTTCAAAGAAAATTGGAGTTTAATTACCCAAGACAGATGGGTATTGGATATCATTCACCACGGTTACAGGTTTTATTTCCATACCTTGCCTCCTTTCAAAGGCATGCCAGACATTCCTCCTATACAAAGAAAAGAGGCTCACAAGCAAATTTCTCTGTTACTTCAAATAGGGGCCATTCAGCCGGTTCCTGTGCCAGAAAGGGGCCTAGGATTTTATTCTCGCCTGTTCCTAGTACCAAAAAAGGGAACACGTGGAGACCAATTTTGGATTTATCTATCCTCAACACTTATCTGGACATTCCCAAGTTCAAAATGTTGACGTTACAACAGCTTTTACCTCTGCTGGGCAAAGATCACTGGATGGTAACTTTAGATCTCAAGGAGGCTTACCTTCATGTGCCTATCAGACTCAGTTGCAGGAAGTATCTGCGTTTGAGCTGGGAATTCCCATTATCAGTTCTCTGCATTGCCCTTTGGCTTATCTACTGCGCCCAGAGTATTCACAAAAGTTCTGGCTCCAGTCATAGCTTTCTTCAGGCTAAAAGGAATACAAATCTATCCTTACTTGGACGACTGCCTGATTCTGGCTCAAGAAAAGGACGAGCTTCTTCAACATTTGGAATATGTGATAGCAGTGCTAAGATGCCTGGGGTATTCTGTGAACGAAATAAAGTCCAGTCTAGTACCCTCTCAAGACATGTGCTTTCTGGGTGTGAGACTGAATACAGCAACCCAGATGGCCTTTTTAACCCCGGACAAACAAAAGAATCTTTCCCTTTACTTCCATCAACTATCTCTTCAGTCCGGGCTGACTGCAAGGACAGTCCTTCAAGCCTTAGGGTTCATGGCATCTTGTATTCTGGTGCTTCCCAATGCCAAACTGCATATGAGGAAGCTGCAATGGTATCTCAAAAATGTATGGACACAGCACTGCCAGGATTTGGACACTGTCATTCAAATAATACCTTGCATTCAAAAGGAATTTTTGTGGTGGGCTCAGGAATGTCACCTAAACAAGGGACTCTCTGTGACCCGGCCAGAGGCGAGTCAGATTCTAACGACAGATGCCTCGGACATAGCTTGGGAGCTCATCTGAATGGAAAGTGGATACAAGACAAGTGGCCTGCCAGACTACAGCATCTACATATCAACATGAAGGAGATGTTAGCAGTCCAGTTTGCATTAATGGCTTTCAAGGAGTTACTTCTTCCAGGGCAGGTGTTGATTCTAACAGACAACACAACTGTCATGTGGTACATCAACAAGCAAGGGGGAACACATTCTTATCCTCTATGCAGGCAAGCAATGATTTTGTGGGAGACTGCGCTCAGCTTGCAGCTAAATCTTCAGGCAAGGTTTCTGCCAGGAGCACAGAACTCCTTAGCAGATGTGTTAAGCAGGCAAATCATGGATCCCCACGAGTGGAAACTGGATCTTCATGTATTTCGGAAATTGACAGTGTCATGGGGAACTCCAGACATAGATCTGTTCGCTTCTCCACTAAACCACCAGCTGCCAAAGTTTTGCACGAAAAGGTTTCATCACACAGCTTGGAAAGTGGATGATCTTTCTTTCAGTTGGAAAAATCTTCATGTGTATGCCTTTCCACCTCTGCCTCTCCTTCCAAAGGTACTCCTAAAGGTCAGACAAGACAAGCCAAGGATGATTTTAATAGCTCCAGATTGGCCTCGGCAACACTGGTACCCATTACTGAGGAATCTGGTAAGGAAGCCTCCATGGCCTTTACCTTTGATTCCACACCTTTTGTCTCCGAGGGAAGGTCATCTACTCAATGTCAAGCTTCACTCTCTTCATCTAACAGCCTGGCATATTCTGTTTTGAACCACAGCAGGTCTCAACTTCCTCAACAAGTTTTGAATGTGATTATGGAAGCCAGAAGACCTAGTACACGTAAAGTGTATGCAGAAAAATGGAAGAGATTTTTATTTTGGAGTGCAGCAAAGGATTTGGATGTTTCTGAGCCTAATTTGAGTGTGGCTCTTCAATATCTTACTGAGTTATTGGACAAAGGTTTGTCTTTCTCTTCCATTAAGATTCATGCTGCAGCAATTTCAGCTCACTATGATTGTGACCCACCATTGTTTTCTCATCCTTTGTTCAAGCAATTTCTTAGAGGGGCAAAGAATATAAGACGCCCACGTAGAGCTCCTACGCCTGCTTGGGACCTCAATTTTGTGTTGGAGAAACTTACTCTACAACCTTTGAGCCTGCGGCTACTGCTGAATTGAAATACTTGTCATGGAAGACTGCTTTTTTGTTGGCCATTACTTCTGCAAGAAGGGTTTCTGAATTGCAGGCCCTTATGGCGGTTGAGCCTTTTTTGATTTTCCATAAGGATAGGGTATCATTACGTACTAATCCTTCCTTTATGCCTAAGGTGGTTTCTAGTGTGGCTTTAAACCAAACTATTCATTTGCCTACTTTTTATGCAGATCCCCAAAATAGGGGGGAAAAGATTTTGCACACTTTTTAGATGTACACAGGCAGTTGCGTTATTATTTAAGCAGGACTAGGGATTTTAGGCAGTCTCAGCAGTTGTTTGTTTCTTTTGCTTTGAGTTCTCAGGGCAAGCCTGTGTCAAGACAAACTATATCTAAGTGGATTGGGTTTTGCATTGCATTCTGTTATTCCCATCATGGCAAGGAGATTCCAGCTGGGATTAGGCCTCATTCCACTAGGGCTACTGCCACTTCAACAGCATTTCTAAGGGGGGTGGCAACTGAGGATATTTTGGAGGCAGCTACTTGGAGTTCAGTGCATACTTTCTCTAAGCATTACCACCTTCCTCTCTATTCTAAATCCAGGGCTGGTTTTGCCACTGCTGTGTTGCAGGGCATTTTGGCAGCTCCTGCTTCATTATAGTTTAGCCATCCTCCCTTACCTCTGCTTTGGGATTCTACCCAAGTGTTAGGACTGCAGCAATGTGAGATGAAGAACATAGTACAGTTTTGTACCTACCATAAATGTAGATGTTCGAGGATCCACATTGCTGCAGTCCAATTTACCCTCCCTCCTTCCCCTCTGTGTTTAGGGGTGGTTGTGTGGGTGGGGTTGTACTTTTGTAAATTTGTATATATATTGTACATATATTAGGTACAGGAGTGTTTGGTGTTTTTTGGTTTTGGCCTTATCTTTTTAGGGTCTTCTGACATCTGGGGCAAGAAAAGACTGAGGATATGACGTCGGTCATGCGCATTTGTACCCTGACGTCCTGACGTCAGACTAATGCGCCTTGACCGACGTCAGCCTTATACTTTGGTATTCGGGCCGACTGGGACAGCGGACTACCCAAGTGTTAGGACTGCAGCAATGTGGATCCTCGAACATCTACATTTATGGTAGGTACAAAACTGTACTTTTCTTCATCTGTAAATGTTGTAAGTAATTTCTATGTTAAATTGTTAATCACTATGTAATCCAATGTAACTACTGTCTGTTTATTTTACTGTGGAGCTTTTCTCCCCGGGCCTCTGCTGAAAATGGACCCACGTCCAGTCGGACACTCCCGGTCAACAAATTTAAATAAATAAATAAAAATAAACAACAATGCCCAGTTTTCCTCAGATTCTGCAAAAATCCATGCCTCAGCCATTTCAGCTCATTACAACACAGAACCTCCCCTTTTTCCTCATCATCTGCTAAAGCAGTATCTCAGAGGGGCCAAAAATATAAGACCACCCAGGAGAGCACCAGCTTCTGCATGGCACCTCAATTTTCTTTTGGAAAAACTCACTCTCCCTCCTTTTGGGCCAGCTGCTACTGCGGACCTAAAATTTCTCTCCTGGGAAACAGCTTTCGTTTTTGCAGTCACTTCAGCTAGAAGGATTTCAGAATTGCAGGCTCTTATGGCAGTTGAGCCTTTCATTATTTGTCATCCGTACAGGGTGGCAATCAGACCAATCCATCTTTCATGCCTAAGGTGGTATCCAGTATGGCTCTTAATCAGACCATTCATCTGCCAACTTTCTTCCCCAATCCACTGAACAAGGATGAGCGGATTCTGCACTCATTGGATGTACACAGACAACTTAGATTCTACTTAGGACGAAATCTCTAAGAAAATCTGAGCAACTATTGGTGGCATTTGCTGCAGGGGCAGAGGGAAAAGCTGTTTCAAAGCAGACTATTTCCAAATGGATAAGCCATTGCATTCGTTTCTGCTATATGCACCATGGTAAACCTATCCCCAAGGGGATCAGGATTCATTCCACCAGGGCTGCATCTACTTCTGCAGCCTTTTTCAGACGGGTTTCTACCAGAGACATTCTAGAAGCTGCTACCTGGAGCTTAGTTCATACGTTCACCAAACATTACCATTTACCTCTCTTCTCTAAATCCAGAACTGGCTTTGCCACTGCTGTCCTGCAGAGCCTTATAGCTGCTCCTAATGCTGTATAAATCCATCTTCCCAACCATATCTTTGGGATTCTACCCAAATGTAATGACTGCAGCAGTGAAACACGAAGAACATAGTGCAGTGTTGTACACTTCCCTTAAATGTAGATGTTAGAGTGTATTCACTGTTGCAGTCCTGGATGTTCGTGTTTCACTGTTGCAGTCATTACAGTTGGGTTATCCTGCTGGCAGGCTACCCACAGTCGGCCCGAGTTCCAAAGTCTAGATCCGACGTCGGTTGCTGTCGCCTCCTCCCTGACGTCAGTGCGCCAGGGGTATAAAAGATGCAGCCAACGTCATTTTCTTCAGTCTTTCTTGCCGCGTGGTGCCCGATGCAAAAGCAGTTCGCAAGTGCCGGTCGGCCGACTCCTGAGATTTTCAAATTCGAATTTCAGATCCGAAGTCTTCATTAAAGCTAAGTACCCTGTTGGGGAAACTTTTTTCTTGCTCCAGACCGATGTCAGAAAAAGTTAATTGTATTTCTTGTGGGAAGCAAATACTTCATAAGGATTTTCATTCTTACTGTATTCCTTGCCTAGGCCCTGACGACGACGTTGCTAGTTGTCTGTTTTGTGCTAGATTTAATCAACGCACTATTAAGCGTCGGTACGATTTTGCATTTCATTATTTTGGCATAAGATTTAACTATGTAATGCCATCGGAGCAACCGACTACCAGAGTTTATAAAAAGCGCAAAGAAAAAGACAGGCATCAGAGGTCCAAAACCGACTAAGCTTCCACTAGGCCTGTCGCCGTTTCTCAGTGAGGCACTTTCGCAGCCCCTGACGCCTGCTACCTCAGAGCCATAGGACGCTTCCGACTCCCACGTGGAGCCGACTAGGCCACTGGAAACTCAAGGTATTGCATACTTGGAAACTATTCCCTCAGATGGGTCCAGAGCTGCTCAGCAGGTATCGGCTTCCGAGGGTGTTTTCAGGCCTACGCAGTTATATGTAAAGCCATCTTCAGCTTAAAAGGCAAAGACTAAAGCAGCTCTAAAGACAAAGAAACAAGTACAGCATTTTCCTGGACAGGCCTCCATGCCTAAAAAACAGATGCTTACATTGGCCGAAGACCTAATTACTTTGATCAGGGGTTCCCATCCCCCTCCTGATAAGAGGCCTAGGCAAGAGATAGAATATGCATTTTCAGATCAGGTTTCCATTTCCTCTGATTCCTCTTCTGAACAGGAATATTCTCTGTTTCCCTATGAGGATTCTGATGCTAAAGAATCTATTCCTTCAGCCTCTCCTCCTGAGGATTCTTCTTTTTGGGGAAACCCTGCATACTATGAGGGAGCATTTCCACTGAGAGAGCCAAGATTACTCAGAATCCAAGAAAAGGCTCAGAGACTTCCTTTTATTACCTCAGCACAGGCCCCTTGTTGTTCCTCCTGTTTTAGACATTGTAGATGTATTTTCAGAGTCCGGACTGTCTCCTGACTCTTTGCCACCAGCTCCTGTTAAGCCAGACAGATACTACAGGGTTCCTGATTCACATAAATTTCTTTATAGACACCCTGCTGCAGACCCAGACCCAGAAACTATCTCTCAGGGTCCCAAAGGGGTCAAGGCTTCCACTGCAAAAAACCCTATACCCTCTGAAGGGATTCAAGGGCCCTGGACAGATGGGGGTAAAAGATTTATACTTCTGCTACCTTGGCTGTAAGAGCTTTAAATTGTCAATTTCATATGCTTAAATATCAGCAATGTCTAATGTCACTGCTTAAACAGAAAATGTTGACAAATTCAGACTGTGCAGAAAACAAAGAAATGCAGGATTTATTGCATGCAGCTGAACAAGTAGGAAAGCATACTTTGCAGTGTGGTTTTGATTCTCTAGAGGCCTCTTGCAGGGCCGCTGTTACAGGTTCAGTCATTAGGAGACATGCTTGGTTAAAAGAACAGAATCTGCCCGATCATGTTAAAGCAAAAGTATTGGATGCTCCATTACAGCATGATACCTTGTTTGGTGTTAAAGCAGAAGTGTTGAAAATGGAGGACAAAGCTAAATATATGCAAACAGTCAAGGATTTCTTACAGGTACAGCCTCCCAGATTTAGCAGGAACTGGCCTGCAAAGAATTGGTCCTTTCCAGTGTCAGGCCACAAAGAGGCAGATACAGACGCCCCAGAGGCAGATCACAGCCCCAAGGCTCATACAGGCCTAAACAATGGGGTGCTAATACCTCCAAACGCGGAGAAGAAAAATCACAGCCATACAGGAAACGGTCTCAATGACTTCCCCTGCCAGCACCAAGCACTTATCTTCTGGCAGCTCCTTTGGGGGAAAAACTAGCACTTTTTGCACAAAATTGGCACATGATCACCCAGGACAAATGGGTCTTAAATGTCGTATCCCAGGGCTACAGGTTCCATTTTCACACCCTGAAAAGGCCAAAACGGTATGCCAGACCTGCCACGCAATCAGTGGGCAGAGGCACAAAAACAAGTTTCATCCCTCATGGACATGAGAGCCATTCAGCAAGTTCCACAGCAAGAGCAGGGACTAGGATTTTACTCAAGGCCATTCTGGTGCCCAGAAAGGACAAAACCTGGAGACCAATACTCGACCTGTCTATCCTGAACACATTCCTGGATATTCCAAAATTCAAAATGTTAACTCTGCAGCAGCTTCTGCCCATGCTGGGCAAGAAGGCTTGGCTTGTGACTTTAGACCTAAAAAAGGCATACCTGCATGTCCCAATCAGACAATCGTGCAGAAGATACCTCAGATTTATAGCTGGCTCAATGCATTACCAATTCTCTGCACTGCCCTTTGGCTTATCTACTGCGCCCAGGGTCTTCACAAAATGCCTGGCACCAGTAATTTCATTTTGCTGACAAAGAAGAATTCAAATATATCCGTACTTGGGCGACTGCCTTATTCAGGCAGAGAATAAGGACACTGTACTACAGCATCTGGCGGTTGTAAAAACATTACTAACAGGCTTAGGGTACACAGTAAACAAAAAGAAATCAAAACTCGTACCCTCTCAAGAGATAATATTCCTGGGTGCAAGCTTAAATACAACTGCCCAGATGGCTTATCTCACGCCAGACAAATGCAGAGAACTGACTACTTATTTCAAAATGTTGGCAACAAAGACCCACTTATCTGCAAGAAAAATTCTGCAGGCTTTGGGCTTCATGGCATCCTGCATTCTACTAATTCCATATGCAAGACTGCATATGAGGAAACGTTAATGGTATCTAAAAAGTGTTTGGACTCAACATTGCCACAGCCTAGAAACAATAATTACCCTCATTCCCTGCCTGCAACAGGAGTTTCGATGGTGGGCAATAGCCTGTCACCACAACACGGGACAGCCATTCACCATACCCACAGCCAGGCAGACATTGACAACAGATGCATCAGATTATGCCGGGGGGGGGGGGGGGGGCTTATGGCAGGAAGATGTATTCAGGACACATGGTCCAAGTCAAATGCATCTACATATCAATCAGAAAGAGATGCTAGCTGTACAAAATGCCCTGACTGCCTTCAAGGATCTACTTCATCCAGGACAACTGATAGACTGACAATACTACAGTCATGTGGTACATAAGCAAGGGGGCACACATTCCTACCCCATCTGCAGACTAGACATGAACTTGTGGGACACAGCATTGACTTACCAAGTACATCTGCAAACACAATTCCTGCCAGGAAGGATAAATACTCTGGCAGACGAACTAAGCAGAAACCTAATGGATCCCCACGCGTGGAAATTGGATCCACAAGTCTTCAGCATGATAACAAGGAACTGGGGATGCCCGGACATAGACCCATTTGCTTCCCCTCACAGTTGTCAACTACAAAGATTCTGCACAAGGACTTATCACAAGCAAGCATGGAAAGTGGATGCTTTATCTTTCAGCTGGAAAAACCTAACAGTATATGCTTTTTCTCCTCTGCCTCTCCTCCCCAAGGTGCTCCTCAAGGTCAGACAAGAGAAGCCAAAAATGATACTTATTGCCCCAGACTGGCCCCGCCAGCACTGGTACCCAATCCTAAAGAGCTTGTCTCAATGCCCAGCTTGGACATTACCTCAAATTCCTCACTTATTGACCCAACAAGACAGTCAGATACTGCACAGCCAACTCAAGACCTTAAACCTGGCAGCATGGCAGATAATGTAGCCATTCAAGACACACCTCTTTCTAAAGCAGTCATGGATGTTATTTTGGAGGCCAGGAGGCCTAGCACCAGAAAATCTTGTGCAGAAAAATGGAAGATTCTGTGCTTTGAACCAGGCACAAGGTATTGACACGATTACTCCAATTATTCCTCAGATTTTGCAATACTTAACTGAGATGCTGGATAAAGGCCTTTCCTTTTCATCAGTTAAAATTCATGTCTCTGCCATTTCAGCTCATTACAATACAGAACGACCTATTTTTTTCTCATCCATTACTAAGGCAGTACCTCAGAGGGGCCAAACACATAATACCCCCACGGAGAGCACCAATACCTGCATGGGACCTCAACTATGTCTTGGAAAAACTTACACTGCCTCAGTTTGAGCCAGCCTCTGCAGCTGATATAAAATTCTTATCCTGGAAAACAGCTCTGCTCCTAGCAATAACCTCTGCTAGACGAGTCTTAAGAGTTACAGGCACTCATGGCTGTGGAACCTTTTATCATTTTCCATCCTGACAGGGTTTCTCTTGAGGACAAACCCTACATTTATGCCTAAGGTAGTGACCAGTGTGGCCCTTAACCAAACAATTCATTTGCCTACCTTTTACCCAAACCCACAGAATAAGGGTGAGAGACTTCTGCATTCTTTGGACATTCACAGACAGCTACGTTTCTACTTGGACAGAACCAAAGCTTTCAGAAAGACTGAACAACTTCTGGTAGCATATGCTGCAGGATCACAAGGAAAGCCTATCTGAAAGCAGACTATTTCAAGGTGGATAGGCCACTGCATTCGTTTCTGCTATTCACAGGATGGCAAATCAGTGCCTAAGGGCATTAGGCCACATTCCACCATAGCAGCAGCCACTTCAGTAGCCTTCCTCAGAGGAGTACCAACCAAAGACATCTTAGAGGCTGCAACTTGGAGTTCAGTGCATACTTTTACAAAGCACTATCACTTACCTCTCTACTCTAAATCCAGGACAGGCTTTGCTACTGCAGTACTGCAGGGCCTGATAGCCTCTCCTAATCTTATTTAGCACCAGCCTCCCAACCATAGCTTTGGGATTCAACCCAGTTGTAATGACTGCAACAGTGAAACACGCACATAATACAGTTGTGTAACTACCATAAATGTAGATGTTCAAGTGTATTCACTGTTGCAGTCCAGGTTACCCCCCCCCCCCCGCCCCGCCATCCCCCTTTTCCTTGCTGGGACTTATCTGTACTTCTCTATTCTATACAACCTATGTGGTGTATTTGCTTGTAGATGAAGGAAAAGTTGTTTTTTGGTTATGCATGCTTATTGGCATTAGTGAGCCTACCATTTTAGGGGCATCTGACATCTGGGGCAAGAAAAACTGAAGAAAATGGCGTTTGCTGCATCTTTTATACCCCAGGCGCACTGACGTCAGGGAGGAGGCGACAGCAACCGATGCCGGACCTAGACTTTGGAACTCGGGCAGACTGCAGGTAGCCTGCCAGCAGGATAACCCAATTGTAATGACTGCAACAGTGAATACACTCTAGCATCTACATTTATGGTAGGTACACACACACCCACACACATATATGTATATGTATATATATATATATATATATTGCTCCCCATTTGGGGGGCGCCTGACATCTGGGGCAAGAAAAACTGATTTAATGGCGTCGGCTGCGTGTTTTATACCCCTGACGTCATGGAAGAAGGGACAGCAACCGATGCAGGACCCAAGACTTTGTTAATCAGGCCGACTGAGGGCAACCTGCCAGCAGGATTACCCAAATGTAATGACTGCAACAGTGAATACACTTGAACATCTACATTTATGGTAAGTGTACACAACTGTACTATATCTGTACCTTGGATGGGTTCGGAGCCGCTGTGCAGGCACCGGCTTCTGAGGGTGTATTCAAGTCTACGGACTTGCATATTAAACCGACGCCGCCTCCTTTTTGGCCTGAATCTCGAACCATGCCTAAAAAAACGATGGCCAGGACGCATGCTCAGGCCTCTATTACTAAGAAACAAATAAGAATGGCTGAAGATCTTATAAATCTAATCAGGGGAAGCCCCCACACACACACACACACACACACACACACACACACACACACACATCTAAGAGGCCTAGGACTGAAGTTGTTTATGATTCTTCTGACCTGGATTCTTTTTTTTTCTTATTCTTGTGATGATCTGGATTTGCCTTTATCTACTTACACGGATTCTGATGCAGAGAACTCTATTCCCTCTGCTTCCCCTCCAGAGCATTTTTCTTTTGGTGAAACCTTACATACTCTAAGGGAGCATTTCCAGTGGGAAAGCCAAGATTTTTCTTATTCAAAATAGAGACTTGGGGATTTTCCTCCTCCTGCCTCAGCTTAGGCCTTTAGCTGTTCCTCCTGTACTAGACATTGTTGATGCTTTTTCGGAATCTAGTTTGACTCCTGATTCTTTGCCTCCTTCTCCCAAAAATCCTGCCAGATATTACAGGGTTCCTGATTCACACAAGTTCCTTTTTAAAAATCCTGTTGTGGATCTAGAGACTATTTCCAGGGGCCCAAGGGCATTAAGGCTTCTACTGCTTAAAATTCTATCCCTTCTGATCGAGACTCCAGAACGCTGGATAGATGTGGTAAGAAGGTTTACACTTCTGCAACCTTGGCCATTAGGGCTTTATAAACTGCCAGTTTCATATATTAAAGTATCAGCAACATGTTATTGGATTGCTTAAACAGAAAATGATGTTGATTTCTGACTGTGCGGAAAAAGAATTGCAGGATTTAATGCATTCTGCTGAACAGATTGGAAAACTTACTTTGCAATGTGGATTTGATTCATTAGAGGCCTCTTGCAGGGCTGCTGTTACTGGGTCTGTGCTCAGAAGGCATGCTTGGCTTATGGAGCGATCTTTACCTGATCATGTTAAAGCTAAATTGTTGGATGCTCCCTTAAATCAGGACCGCCTGTTTGGCAATAAGACTGAGTAAGTTCTTAAAAAGATGGAAGATGAAGCTAAATCTATGCAAACTGTTAAAGATTTCTTACAAGTTCAGCCTCCTAGATTTAGTAGGCATTGGCCCTCTAAGAATTGGTCCTTTCCAGCCCCTTCCAGGTCTTCTCAAGCCAAACCCAGACACAGCAGAAACCCCAGGTTTCAGTCCCAGGGTACGCATAAGAGTAAGCAGTGGGGGGCTTCCGCTACCAAATCTGGGAGTAGTAGGACCCCCCTATGGAAAACTGTCTCAATGACTTGACTTTAAAACTTCCAAGCACTTCTCAACTGACTGCTCCTTTAGGGGGAAAGATTAGTCTGCAGGCCAAAAACTGGGAACTCATTACCCAGGACAAATGGGTTTTAAATATAGTGTCCCAAGGATACAGATTTCATTTTCACACATTGCCAACAGCCAAAGGTTTGCCAGATCTACCCCCAAATCAGTGGGAGGGGCTCAAAAGCAAATACTTTCTTTTAAACATAAAGGCTATTCAAACTGTACCAGAAGAGGAAAAGGACAAGGTTTCTAGTCAAGACTTTTCCTGTTATACCCAGAAAGGACAATTCATAGCATCCAATCCTGGATCTGTCTACTCTACAACACCTTTTTGGTGATTCTAAAATTCCAGTTGCTTACTCTTCAGTTGCTTCCCATGCTAGGAAAAGATGGCTGGATGGCAACACTCGATTTAAAGGAAGCATACCTGCACATCCCAATCGGGCAATCTTGGAGAAGTTAGCTACGCTTCAAAGCAGGCTACAATCACTACCAGTTCTCTGCACTGCCCTTTGGCGTATCTACTGTGCCCAGGGTATTCACAAAGTGCCTAGCCCCACTCATTGCCTTTTGCAGGCAAAGAAATATTCAAATATACCCTTATCTGGATGATTGTTTAATTCAGGCAGAAAGCCAGGACATACTTTTGAATCATCTGGCCTTCATTGAAAGGGTGCTGACTTGTGTGGGGTACACCATAAACGTAAAGAAATCACACCTGGTACCCTGTCAACAAATTATATTCCTGGGAGCAAGCTTGAATACAGCTTCCTAGATGGCTTACCTCATGCCACAGAAACAAATTTATTTGACAACCTACTTCAAACAAGTGGCCACAAAACCCCTACTATTTGCAAGGCAAATAGTACAAGCCTTGGGATTCATGGCCTCCTGCATTCTTCTAATTCCGTATCCAAGACTGCATATGAGGAAACTAGAATGGTATCTAAAAAGCCTATGGTGTCAACATTCTCAGGATCTAGAAGCAATGATCCCTATCATACCTTGCCTGCGCCTCGGGTTTCTTTGGTGGGAAGAGGCCTGCCAACAAAACAAGTGACTACCATTCACAACACACCTTGCTGCCCAAACCCTAACAGACGCATCAGATTATGCATTGGGGGGGGGGGGCACATATGGCAGGGAAGTGCATTCAGGGCAAATGGAACCCAAGTCAAATGCACCTGCATAAGTCAAAAAGAAATGTTAGCTGTACAGAATGCTCTGACAGCCTTCAAGGAAAACATTCTTCCAGGACAATTAATGATAAAGATTGGCAACACCACTATGATGTGGTACATAAGCAGGGGGGTACACATTCTTACCCCCTCTGCAGACTAGCCATAGCATTGTGGAACACCGCCTTGAGCTGTCAGGTGCATCTACAAGCTCAATTTCTGTCAGGAAAACTAAATATACTGGCAGACAAACTAAGCAGAAACCTCATGGACCCACACGAGTGGAAACTGGAACCAAGGATTTTCAACATGTTGACAAGCAAATGGGAGAGCTGGGATATACACCTGTTTGTCTACCCCTAGAACTATCTATTGGACAAATTTGCACAAGGTCTCCCCATAAACAAGCTTGGAAAGTGGATGCTCTGTTCTTCATCTGGAAAAACCTATCAGTTTATGCCTTTCCTCCTCTGCCTCTGCTCTCCAAAGTACTACTAAAAATCAAACAAGACAAACCATGGACTATTATGATTGCACCAGACTGGCCACGCCAACACTGGCACCCCCTCTTGCTCAGTGCGTCACTGTTGGCCCCACGGCACCTGCCTCAGACTCCTACTCTATTGTCTCAGCAGGAGAACCAAATTCTGCACCCTCAGCTTCGAACACTGAATCTAGCAGCCTGGCTAATTACATAATTTCTCCATTACCATCCCTCAGTAAACCAGTGATGGATATCATTTTAGAGGCAAGGAGGCCTAGTACTAGGAAGTCTTATTCTGAAAAATGGAAAAGATTCTGTGCCTGGAACCAGTCTCAAGGGATGAGCACAATAGTGCCCAATTTACCTCAGATTTTACAATGCTTAACTTGAGATGCTTCACAAGGGCCTGTCTTTGTCCTCCATCAAAATTCATGCCTCAGCGATCTCAGCTCATTATAACACATACCCACCTCTCTTCTCTCATCCACTGCTTAAGCAGTTCCTCAGAGGGGCCAGAAATCTATGACCACCCTGGAGAGCACCACCTCCAGCCTGGGACCTCAGCTTTGTATTGGAAAAGCTCACCCTTCCTCCTTTCGAGACAGCTGCCACTGTGGACTTAAAATTCTTTTCTTGGAAAACAGCTTTCCTTTTACCAATCACTTCAGCAAGAAGGATATCTGAATTACAGGCCCTCATGGCAGTAGAGCCTTTCATCATCTTTCATGTGGACAGGGTGTCCCTCAGGACCAATCCCTCCTTCATGCCCAAGGTGGTATCCAGTGTGGCCCTTAATCAGTCCATACATTTGCCAACCTTCTTTCCTAATCCAGAAAAAGGGGTCTGGATTCTGCACTCCTTAGACGTGCACAGACAACTTAGATTCTACTTGAACCAAACTAAACCTCAAAGGAAATCTGATCAACTGCTGGTGGCGTTTGCTGCAGGGGCAGAGGGGAAGGCTATTTCAAAGCAAACCTTTTCCAGATGGATAGGCCATTGCATTAATTTTTGCTGCAAACACCATGGAAAACCTATCCCACAAAGGATCATATCCCACTCTACCAGGGCTGCATCTACCTCTACCTCTACATCCTTTCTCAGAGGCGTCCCTACCAGGGACATCCTAGAATCTGCTACCTGTAGTTCTGTACATAATTTCACCAAGCATTACCATCTGCCAGTTTTCTCTAAATCTAGAGCTGGCTTTGCCACTGCAGTCTTGCAGGGCCTTTTAGCTGGTCCTAATGCTATTTAAATTCCTCCTCCCATCCTTAGCTTTGGGAATCTACCCAAAAGTGATGACTGCAGCAGTGAAACACGAAGAACATAGTAAGGTTGTGTACACTTACCATAAATGTAGATGTTAGTGTGTATTCTCTGTTGCAGTTCTGGTTACACTCCCTCCAGCCCCCTTTCTTCTTTTGGATATGCCTCTACTTTCCTTTTCTATGTTCAAAAGCTTTTTGGTGTATTTGTTTTTTTTGTTGGAGATATAACGTATATTTACAGATTTAATTATAGGTTCATAGGTTCATACTAGGCTATCTGCCCGAGGGCATTTACAAGCCTAGCCCATAGTTTTGTGGCTTACGCCACCCCTTTAGTATGGGGAACTATACCCATTATTTTGCTGTGCCTCTGTCGAGCAGTGACACTGAGGTAATCCCTGGGGTATATCTGCGATCTCCCATCCATTGGTCAAGATTTCTCTTGAACAAGGCCAGCGAGGTGCTCTGCCTCACATATACCGGGATTTTATTCCACAGCATAGGGAGTCTTTGGGTGATGAATCTATCCCTCCAGCACGTCCTATTAATAGCCGTGTCGAGGTTTAAGTCTCCCGCCCTTGTGGCTCTGACGGATCTAGATTTTTGAGGTGAAGCATATTCATCAAATCTGGGTTTGACATGGCCTTGTATGTTAGGCAAAGGTCACCTCTGAGCAAGCGGTGGCGACTGAATAGAGCTGGAGTTCTTTCAGTCGGGCAGCATAGGACAGATGTTTGAGACCCTTTATCCTTTTGGTGAGGAACTTTGTGGCCTCTCCAGCTGCTGCAAGTGTCGGGTCAGATACATTCCGAATGGGGCATTGTACTCAATCATTGGTCTGATGAGTGATGAGTATAGGGAGACTATGACCTCCTTGATCTAGATGAGAATCCCTTCATAAGGTGGGCAATGTAGAAGGTCTTCCTAACTACTTTAGCTACATGGGTGTCGAATGACAGACTACTATCAACCTGGGTCCCCAGGTCCCTGATAACTTCTTCTGTGCTCAGTGGATTGCCACCTATTTGGTAGCTAGGGGTAACCTTGTTTCCGAAGGGTATGACTATGCATTTTTTGGCATTTAACTTTAGGCCATGGCTCTGGCACCAGTTATCCATTTCTGTGAGACCCTTCTGAAGGATATCTGTGTCAGATGTGTTTTCTACTATGGCGCCCAGTTTGCAGTCATCTGCAAACTGTCAGCCATAACCCTCCTGTGTTTGCTTGTACTTCGGGAAAGTAGATGCCAAACAAGAGTGGGCCCAGGACTGAGCCCTGTGGTACACCACTTGTGACGGGCTTTGAGTCTGACATGGCACCAGCAACTCTGACCCTGTGGGTTCTGTCACTCAGCCAGTTTGCAACCCATCTTGTGATGTATGGGTTAACATTTAAGCTGATGAGTTTTTCAATGATACCCGAGTGGGGTATTGTATCGAAGGCCTTCGCCAGATCGAGGTAGGCTGTATGGACTGCCTTTCCCTCATCAATGGCTTTGGTGACTGTTTGAAAAAAGTCAACCAAGTTTAGAAGGCATGATCTGCCTTTGACAAAGCCAAACTGGGATGGATCCAAAGTCTGCAAATTCCTATGTCTTTATTTATGAGGTCCATTATGATCCTCTCCATGGCTTTGCAGATAAGGCTTGTCAAGCTAATGGGCGGTAATTTCCAGGGTCGGTGGAGGCACCGCCTTTGTGAAGTGGGACCACAGTTGCAGTGCGCCACTCCTGGAGTGCGTATCCAGAGGTAAGACTATGATTAAACAGCTGTCCTAGCTGTGGGTTTAATTCCTCGTTGAGTTCGTGGAGCACACAGCCGGGGACACCATCAGGTCCCATGGATGCTGTGTTTTTGCTTTGGAGAGCAGTTCTCACTTGGGCGTTGGAGATGTTTGGGGGCTGCAATCGCTTGGTATAGATATCTCTCCTTTGGGAAGTTTGCACTGAACCTGTCAGCCAGTATGTTGGCAATGTCTGTAGGATCAGTAATCTTCACATCATTTTGAACTAGTTCTGAGCATATCTGGGAGTTTCCTCCCAGGTTTCTAACATAGCTAAAGAAGGCCTTATGATTGTCTTTTGAGTCTTTAGCTATTTTTCTCTCAAAATTTGCTTTGGATGATTTTATGAGAGCTCTTAGTTTTTTACTTATAGTGATCAAGGGTGTCTTACCTTTTAAGGATTTTGCTCTATCTTGTAGTAGCTTCCTCCTTTTGTTGTAGAGTTTGTTTATGGCTGGGGTCCACCAGACTGGACGCTTGCCTTTGGTACAGAGAGTCTTTGTTTTGCTTGGAATTGCCTTATCCATGCAGTCCTGCAGGTGCTGGTAGAAGGCATTTGTAAGTGATTCAGTGGCTTGAGTACTGTTTTCCGCCAGCTCGGGGGCCTTAAAGGAGACCACACTAGTCTTTAGAAGTGTGAAGTCGGCTTTCGAGAAGTTCTTTACTGTGGTCTTTTTTATTTCAGGTGGGGGTGGGATGAGGACCTCCAGCGAGATTAGTTTGTGATCTGATCTCACCAGTGAGGTATACTTCTGGTGTTGAACATTGTGCTCCCATGTTCGTGATGATGAGGTCAAGTATGTTTTCTCCTCTTGTGGGGATGGTGACTAGTTGTTCCATGGCATTTGAGTTTATGAATTCCAGGAACTTTTGGGCTAGGGTGTTTGGGCTTGAGTAGTGTTCCCAGTCTATATTAGGGTAATTGAAGTCACCTAGTATGATGGTGTTTGGTGATACATTTATCCCTCTAGTGTTTTCAGGAAGGCCATGTGAGGTTCCTGAGTTTGTGAGGGTGGCCTGTAACATGCTACAATTTGCAGAGCAGTCTTGCCTATGGTTAATTGCACCTGGATGGTCTCCGATGCATCGTGCGTTGCCACTAGTCTTGAGGTGTGGGTGTCCTTGATGAATATGGATACCCCCCCTCCTTTCTTGGTATTGTCCGGATTTTGGGGCCGGAGCATGATAAGAGGTAAAACCTGATAGTGCTGGGGTGCTCTCAGGAGCCTTGAACCAGGTTTCTGTCACTGCACAGACATCGATGTTCTCCATACTGAGAAGGGCCTCAGTGCGTGCATTTTGAGATTTAGACTTCTGGCATTGAGCAGCATTACCCTTAGTTTTTTCCTTTTTGTGTTCTAGGGTGGTAGGTTTAGAATTTGAGCCTTGCCTAAAAAGGCACTATGGGGTGGCAAGAGCCTTTGCCAATATCCGAATCCCAGGGGTGACAGGTGCAAGCCGTCCCTTGCGAAGCAGCGTGGCTTGTCCAGCATGTCATCCCAGGCAGACAGACATTGGATCCCGTTTGAATGACACCAGAGTTTAAGCCAATTGTTAAAGCTGATCATCTTATCTCTGTATTGTGGCATCATTCTTGGTGAAGGTAGGATACTGCTCAAGGTCAGGGTCATACCTGCCTGGGCTACATAATCAGAGAGCTCCTCAATGTCTCTTTTCATGTAGTCCAAGGAGGTGCCTCGGTCGTTTACACCAGCGTGGACAATGACTGAGTCGTATTTGTACCTGCTGTTGGGAGACCCGAGTGCTTGCGTTATGTGGCGGATTCTAGCGCCCGACAGGCAGCTTACTGTCACCTTCTCCTTACTCAGTCTGGTGAGCGGGACGTCAGTGTGTCTGACTATGGAGTCACCAATGACTAGTGTGTCTGGCATTGTGTTTGGCCTTAAGGGCTGTGACTGTTTAACACTCTGACTGTGAGGTCTATGTGTTGCAGGTGTTGTGTTCTGAGGTGGTGGTTGTTTGGGTGTCTGCTTTGGTGGCCTCTGCTGTTTTGGTATATTTTTGATCAGAGCCGAGTATGTCTTTGTGTGTTTATGTGTATGATTTGAGGTTGTGATGGTACTATGTGAGACTGGGTCTATAGTGTGTGTGGTAACCTTCTCCTCCTGAGTGGTCTTGCCAGTCCTATGTTGAGAGAGCTCAGCCTCCAGTTTGGCCGTATAGTTGCATCTCTCGCATGTATTTGTGTTTTGTGGGAGGAGGAGAGGGTTGTCTGTGTACATGAGGCAATTGTAACATTGCCTCAATATTCCCAGGTTCACCAGCTGAGCAGGAGAGGACACTAGCAACTGATCCCTCGACATGCTAGAAGGACTAGACAAAAAAACTTTAAAAGAGATTCCGTTCCCATCAAGGGGGCACCTGACATCTGGGGCAAGAAAAACTGATGTAATGGCGTCGGCTGCATGTTTTATACCCCTGACGACCTGACGTCATGGAAAAAGTGACAGCAACCAACGCAGGACCCAAGACTAAATCAGACCGACTGAGGGCTACTGCAAGCAGATAACCCAAAAGTGATGACTGCAACAGTGAATACACTCGAACATCTACATTTGTGGTAAGTGTACATAGATTAACTTCACCATCCCTTAGTAAGCAAGTGATGGATGTTATTCTAAAAGCATGGAGGCCTTGTACGAGAAAATCCTATGCTGAAAAATGGAAAAGATTCTGTTCCTGGAGCCAAACTCGGGATGGGCACAGGAGTGCCCAATTTACCACATATTCTTAAATACGTAATTGAGATGCTTCACAAGGGCCTTTCCTCTTCTTCCATCAAAATTCATGCCTCGACCATTTCAGCTCAATACAATATTGAGCCTCCCCTCTTCTCTCATCCACTGTTGAAGCAATTCCTCAGAGGGGCTAAAAACTAAAGACCCACCCAGGAGAGCCCTTACTCCAGCCTGGGACCTTAACTTTGTATTGGAAAAGTTCACTTTACCTCCCTTTGAGCCAGCTGCAAATAGAGTTGAAATTACTTTCTTGGAAAACAGCCTTCCTTCTAGCCATTACTTCAGCAAGAAGGGTGTCTGAATTACTGGCCCTCATGGCAGTGGAGCCTTTCATCATCTTTCATGTGGACAGGGTGTCCCTCAGGACCAAGCCTTCATCTATGCCTAAGGTGGTATTCAGTGTGGCCCCTTAATCAGTCCATTCATTTGCCAACCTTCTTTTCTAATCCCTAGAACAAAGTGGAATGAATACTGCACTCCTTGGAAATGCACATACAACTTAGATTTTACTTGGACAAGACTAAACCTCTCAGGAATTCTGAACAGCTGTTGGTTGCGTTTGCTGCAGAGGGGAAGGCCATTTCAAAGCAAACCATTTCTAAGTGGATAGGCCATTGCATTCATTTCTGCTGTAAGCACCATGGAAAACCTTCCCCACAGGGAATAAGACCTCATTCCACCAGGTCTGCGTCTACCTCTCCATTCTTTCTCAGAGGTGTCCCTACCAGGGACATTCTGGAAGCTGCTACCTGGAGCTCTGTATATACCTTCACCAAGGATTACCACTTGCCAATTTTTTCTAAATCCAGAGCTGGCTTTGCCACTGCAGTCTTGCAGGGCCTTATAGCTGGTCCGAATGCTATCTGATTGCCTCCTCCCAACCTTAGCTTTGGGAATCTACCCAAATGTGATGACTGCAACAGTGAGCCACGAAGAGCGTAGTACAGTTGTGTACACTTACCATAAATGTAGATGTTCGAGTGTATTCACTGTTGCAGTCCTGGTTACCCTCCCTCTAGCCCCCTGATTCTATTGTCTTTACCTCTATTCTTGTTTACTATACTTAACGTTTTCTGGTGTATTTGTTTTTTGTTGGAGGTGTAACCTTGTGTGTGTGTGTGTGTGTGTGTGTGTGTGTGTGTGTGTGTGTGTGTGTGTGTGTGTGTGTGTACATATATATATATCTGTATATGTATGCTTTCCATTATGAGGGCACCTGACATCTGGGGCAAGAAAAACTGATGTAATGATGTCTGCTGCATACTTTGTACCCATGACTACCTGACGTCATAGAAGATGACAGCAGCCAACGCAGGACCCAAGACTTTGATAATCAGGCCGAATGAGGGCTACCTGCAAGCAGATAACCCAAATGTGATGACTGCAACAGTGAATACACTCGAACATCTACATTTATGCTAAGTGTACACAACTGTACTTTCTGCATTGCATTAGTCAGTCACTTTAAGCATTTGCAGAAAAAAAAAAAGTCTAACTCTGGTAACTTCTTTAACAAATCACTTGTGTAAATAGGTACTTTCTGCAAGTCAGATTTAAGTGCATTTAGTCTGAAGACTATGCCCCCGCTTTTCTGTTTAGATGAACTCTTTAAGCCCCCACCCCCCCCCCTTTTTTTTTTTTTTTTAAATAGTATCATTTCCCTTGCCTATTTCCAGGCAGACAAAACCTTGGACTTTTCAACGTCTTTTCATGCTCCTTAACTTGTTCATGCTTTAATTTCCTTCCTTTGAAACCTACTTTCCATGTGGCTTCCAGAACTGCAAATAGTGTTTCGGCTTTTTTTTTTTTTTTTTCTTCACCAGAGTCCTGTATAGTGACACTATGTCCTCCTCCTTCCTGATGTTCTTCGTGTTTCACTGTTGCAGTCATTACATTTGGGTAATCCTGCTGGCAGGTTGCCCTCAGTCGGCCTGAATTCCAAAGTCCTGGGTCCTGCGTCGGCTGCTGTCTCCCCTTCCCTGATGTCAGGTTGTCGGGGGTATAAAAGATGCGGCCGATGTAATTTTCTTTAGTCTTTCTTGCCGCGCAGTGCCCGAAGCAGAAGCAGTTCGCAAGTGCTGGTCGGCCGACTCCTGAGATTTTCGTGTTCGAGTTTCAGATCCGAAGTCTTCAATAAAGCTAAGTACCCCGTTGGGGAAACTTTTTTCTTGCTCCAGACCGATGTCAGAAAAAGTAAATAATTGTATTTCTTGTTTAAAGCAAATACCATATAAGTTCTTTCATTCTTACTGTATTCCTTGCCTAGTCCCTGATAACAACATTTCTGGTTGTCGGTTTTGTGCTAGATTTAGCCAACGCATTATTAAGCTTCGGTATGATTTTGCTTTAAACTATTTTGGACGCCGGTTTAATTATCCAGAAATGTCGTTGTATAGCCATCTGACTACAGGAGTTCACAAAAAACGCAAAGAAAAGGAGAGAGAGATAGACAGCCGAGGCCCAAAAGTGACAAAGCTTCTCCTAAGCCAGTCGCCGGTTCTCAGTGAGGCACTTTTGCAGCCCCTGACGCCTGCTACTTTAGAGTCACAGGCCGCTACCAACTCCCACGTGGAGTCGGCCATGCCACTGGAAACTCAAAGTATTGGAGCCTTGAATACTATTCCTTCAGATGGGTCTGGAGCCGCTGAGCAGGCACCGGCTTTTAAGGGTGTATTCAGACCTAAACATCTTTACATTAAACCAACCTCAGCTTCAAAGGCTAAAGCACCTTCTAAAGCAAATAAACTCAAGAGCCACATGGACAGGCCTCTATGCCCAAAAAATAGATGCTCAAATAGATGCTCAAAATGGCCGAAGACTTGATTACCTTGATCAGGGTTTCCCATCCCCCTCCTGATAAGAGGCCTAGGCAAGAGACTGACTATGAATCTTCAGATCAGGTTTTCATCTCTTCTGATTCCTCTTCTGATCAGGAATATTCTCTTCCCCCATGAGGATTCTGATGCTGAAGATTCCATACATTCAGCTTCTCCTCCAGAGGAATATTCCTTTGGGGAAGCCTTGCATACCATGAGGGAGCATTTCCACTGGGAGAGCCAAGATTTTTCAGAATCTAAAAAGAGGCTCAAGGATTTCCTTTTACTTCCTCAACACAGGCCACTAGCCATTCCACCTGTGTTAGGTATTGTAGATTGTGTTTTCGGAGTTTAGTCTCACCCCTGACTCCTTACCTCCAGCTCCTGATAAGTCTGACAAATATTACAGGGTTCCTGACTCTCAGAAATTCCTTTTTAAAAACCCTGCTGCAGACCCAGAAACTATTTCCCAGGGTCCCAAAGGAGTTAAGGCTTCCGCTGCAAAAACCCCTACCCCCTCTGATGGAGATTCTATGGCACTGGATAGATGGGGAAAAAAGGTTTACACATCTGCCACCGTGGCTATAAGGGCCTTAAACTGACAGATGTTCATCGTGTTACACTGCTGCAGTCATTACACTTGGGTTATCCTGCCGTCAGGTGATTCCCCAGTCGGCCTGAGTTCCAAAGTCTTGGTCCGGTGTCGGTTGCTGTCGCCTCCTCCCTGAGGTCAGTGCGCCAGGGGTATATAAGATGCAGCCGACGCCTTTTTCTTTAGTCTTTCTTGCCGCTCGGTGCCCGAAGTAAAAGCAGTTCGCAAATGCCGGTCGGCCGCCTCCTGAGATTTTCATTCCGAATCCAGAACTGAAGTCTTCTACAAAGCTAAGTACCCCATTGGGGAAACTTTTTTTCTTGCCTCAAGCCAATGTCAGTAAAAGTTAATAACTGTATTTCTTGTGGGAAGCAAATACCTCATAAGGATTTCCATTCCTATTGTATCCCATGCCTAGGCCCAGACCACAACGTCACTGGTTGTCGGTTTTGTGCTAGGTTTAACAAGCACACTGTTAAACGTTGGATTGATTTTGCCCAACATTATTTTGGTAGAAAATTCAATTATACCATGCTGTCGGAACTTCCGACGACCGGAATACACAAAAAGCGCAAAGACAAGGATAGGCATCCGAGGCCCAAAACTGACGACAAAGCCTCTTCTAGGCCAGTCGCCGGTTCTCTGGTTTTCAGCGAGGCGCCTTCGCAGCCCTTGACTACCGCTTCTGTAGAACCACAGGCCGCCTCTGACTCTCACGTGGAGATGGCTGGGCCTTCGGATGCACAAGTTATTCAGCCTACTGAGACTAACCTTTCAGAGGGATCCGGAGTAGCTGAGCAACCCACAGCTTCAGAAGGTGTCTTCAGACCTACTCATAAGCATTAAACCCTCAGCTAAGTCTAAGCTGCCTTTAAAATCAAAGAAACAAATACAGCATTCTCCAGGACAGGCCTCCATGCCTAAGAAACAAATGCTCAAAACGGCTGTAGACCTAATCACTCTGATCAGGGGGTCCCATCCCCCTCCTGATAAAAGGCCTAAACAGGATCCAGACTGACTCATCCGACCAGGTGTCCATCTCTTCTAATTCATCCTCAGACCTAGGATACTCTTTACCCCCTTATGAGGATTCTGATGCTGAGGGATCAATTCCATCAACCTCACCGCCTGAGGACTACCCCTTTGGGGAAACCCTACATACCATGAGGGATCATTTCCACTGGGAAGGCCAGGATTACTCAGAATCCAAGAAAAGGCCCAGAGACTTCCTTTTAATACCTCAACACTGACCCCTTGCTATTCCGCCAGTGTTAGATATTGTGGATGATGTGTATACTGAATCCAGCTTAAATCCTGATTCCTTACCTCCAGCCCCTGTTAAACCTGACAGATACTACAGAGTCCCTGACTCGCATAAATTTCTGTATAAAAGCCCTGTAGCTGACCCTGAAACTATTTCTCCGGGACCCAAAGGCGTTAAGGCCTCATCAGCCAAGAATCCAGTTCCCTCTGACAGAGATTCCAGAGCATTAGACGGAGATTCCAGAGCATTAGACAGATGGGGAAAGGAAGTATATGCATCTGCAACTTTAGCAACGAGAGCCTTAAATTGCCAGTTTCACATGCTAAAATATCAGCAATTTTTACTGTCTCAGTTAAAACAAAAAAATGCTTCTAGAATCAGATCCTCCTAATTTTAAAGAAATGCAGGATTTATTGCATGCAGCTGAACAAGTGGGAACGCATACTTTGCAATGTGGTTTTGATTCTCTAGAGGCCTCCTGCAGAGCAGCAGTTACAGGCTCTGTCATTAGAAGACATGCTTGGTTAAAAGAACATACATTACAAGATCATGTTAAAGCAAAGTTATTGGATGCACCTTTGCAGCAGGATGTGTTATTTGGAGTTAAGGCAGAAGAGGTATTAAAGAAAATGGAGGATAAGGCAAAATCTATGCAAACGGTGAAGGATTTCTTACAGGTTCAGCCTCCTAGAGTTAGCAGAAACTGACCAACTAAGAATTGGTCCTTTCCAATTAGACAGACCTCAAAGGGGAAGATACAGACGTCCAAGAGGTAGAGGTCAAACACAAGGTCCTTACAGCCCTCGACAATGGGTTGCATCAGGCCAGAACAAAGGGGCAGAAAGGCCCCAACCATATAAAAAGCAGCTCCAATGACTTAACCACTACAGCTGCCAAACAAATCCCTCTTGGCAGCCCCCTTGGGAGGAAAACTGGCACTCTTCTACCACAATTGGCAAATGATCACCAAAGACAAATGGGTCTCAACATGGTATTTCAAGGTTACAGGTTCCACTTTCATACTCTGCCAAGGTTAAAAGGAATGCCAAATCTGCCACCAAATCAATGGCAGAGGCTCAAAAACAAATTACAGCACTCATGGATATGAGAGCTATTCAAAAGGTACCATCACAGGAGCAAGGACGAGGATTTTACTCAAGACTCTTTCTGGTACCCAGAAAGGACAAAGTCTGGAGGCCCATTCTGGATCTTTCGTCAACACTTAACTGGATGTTCCAAAATTCAAAATGTTGACACTACAGCAGCTTCTTCCCATGCTGGGCAAGAAAGCTTGACTCGTGACTTTGGACCTCAAGGAGGCATACGTGCATGTCCCTATCAGACAGAACTGCAGAAGATACCTCAGATTCATAGCTGGTTCAATGCACTACCAATTCTGTGCACTGCCCTTTGGCTTATCTACTGCGCCCAGAGTCTTTACAAAGTGCCTGGCACCAGTAATTGCATTTTGCAGACAGAAAGGAATTCAAATTTATCCGTACCTGGACTGCCTGATTCAAGCAGAGAGCAAGGGCATTCTTCTAAAGCATCTGGCGTTTGTAAAAAAGTTAAGTTGCCTGGGGTACACAGTAAACGAAAAGAAATCAAAACTAGTGCCCTCACAAGAGATTAATATTCCTGGGTGCCAGCTTTAACGCAACAGACCACATGGCTTATCTCACGCCAGACAAGCAAGGACAACTGACTCAATACTTTCAGTTGATGGCAACAAAGACCCAACTCCCTGCAAGAAAAATTCTGCAGGCCTTGGGTTACATGGCATCCTGCCTACTGCTAATTCCATATGCCAGACTGCATATGAGGAAACTGCAATGTTACCTAAAGAATATATGGTCTCAACACTGTCAGTTTGGAAACAGTTATACCACTAATCCCTTGCCTTCAACAGGAGTTTCAGTGGTGGGCTCAAGCTTGTCAACTCAACAAGGGACAGCCTTTTACACAACCCACAGCCAGGCAAACACTGACAACAGATGCATCGTATTACGCCTGGGGAGCACACATGGCAGGCAAATGTATTCAAGGCACGTGGCCTGCAGAACAAAGGCATCTTCACATCAATCAAAGAGATGCTAGCTGTACAAAATGTCCTTATAGCTTTCAAAAACCTGCTGCATCCAGGACAACTATGACTAAAGACGGACACCACCACAGTTATGTAGTACATAAACAAGCAAGGGGGGCACTCACTCCTACCCCCTATGCAGACAAGCCATGACTTTGGAACACCGCTATAAACCTTCAAGTTCATCTGCAAGCACAATTCCTGCCAGGAGAGCAAAACACACTGACAGACGACTTGAGCAGAAACATCATGGATCCCCACAAATGGGAATTGAATCCACAAATATTCAGAATGATAACACAGTAGTGGTGGAGCCCGGACATAGATTTGTTTGCATCCCCAATAAACTGCCAGCTACAAAAATTCTGCACAAGGAGTTACCATCCACAAGCATGGAAAGTGGATGCCCTCTCATTCAGCTGGGAGAACCTAAAAGTATACGCTTTCTTACCACTACCTCTCCTGCCAAAGGTACTCATAAAAGCCAGGAAAGAAGAGCCAAAGATGATCCTGATTGCACCAGACTGGCCACGCCAGCACTGGTACCCAAATCTTAAAGAGATTAGCACAAGAACCACCCTGGATTTTGCCTCAAATTCCGCATCTGCTGACTCAGCACAACAATCAAATACTACACAGCCAGCTAAAGACCTTAAACCTAGCCACATGGAAGATTCCTTAGTCAAGCAAGCAATGCCTCTCTCCAAAGCTGTTGTGGATGTCATTCTGGAGGCCAGAAGGCCTAGTACCAGGAAAGCCTACTCAGATAAATGGAAGAGATTCTGTTCCTGGAACCATGCTCACAGCCTTGACCCTCTTGTCCCAAATATTTCTCAGATACTACAATACTTAACTGAGATGCTGGACAAAGGCCTCTCCTTCTCATCCATCAAGATCCACGCCTGTGCCATCTCTGCTCATTACAACACTGATCCACCAATTTTCTCTCATCATCTGCTAAAACAGTACCTCAGAGGGGCTAAAAACATAAGACCGCCCAGTAGAGCACCTACTCCAACTTGGGACCTCAACTTTGTTTTGGAAAAACTAACTTTACCTCCTTTTGAGCCAGCTAACAGCAGAATTAAAATATATATCTTGGAAAACTGCTTTGCTCCTGGCAATAACATCAGCACGAAGAGTTTCAGAATTACAGGCACTAATGACAGTGGAACCTTTCCTCATTTTCCACCAGGACAGGGTGTCTTTAAGAACAAACCCTACGTTTATGCCAAAGGTGGTATCAAGTGTGGCTCTAAACCAAACTATTCATTTGCCAACTATTCAATGCCACCCCCCTTCTCTCATTTGGGTGTTCCTCGCTAGTGCAGTTGCAACAGAGACTTGGGTTGTTTTGAATGGCAAGATTCAGCTAATCAGATTTGCATTTGTTTAACCCGCGTTGGTGGTGCTGTAGTAGCATCGTCGCGTCAAAGTAAGACGCTGTCCGGTTTGATTATCAGCTAGAACGTCTTCTGCATGGAGACATGCGTGAATGGGCGTACCTTCATTGAAGGTTGTGTGTCAGGGCTGGTAACTCGTCACGTAAAAATCAACTACCAATCATTAGCGGACCGGAGTGCCGCTGTGGCGACCCCTAACCGGGAAAAGCCGAAAGACACAACAATGGCAGTGGAAACTTTCCTCATTTTCCCCCAGGACAGGGTGTCTTTAAGAACTAACCCTACGTTTATGCCAAAGCTGGTATCCAGTGTGGCCCTAAACCAACCTATTCACCTGCCATCTTTTTATCTTAAACCACAGAATAAAGGGTAGAGACTATTGCACTCTTTGGACATTCACAGGCAGTTACGGTTCTACTTGGACAAAACCAAAGCTTTCAGAAAATCTGAGCAGTTATTGGTAGCATATGCTGCAGGAGCACAGGGAAAAGCCATTTCAAAACAGACTATTTCAAAATGGATAGGACATTGTATACGTTTCTGCTACACATACCATGGAAAACCTGTACCTAGCAGCATTAGATCTCACTCCATCAGGGCAACAGCCACTTCAACTGCCTACCTCAGGGGAGTACCTACCAAGGATATTTTGGAAGCAGCAACTTGGAGTTCTGTACCTACCTTCACCAAGCATTACCATCTGCCTCTATACTCTAAATCCAGAGCTGGCTTCGCCACTGCAGTGCTGCAGGGCCTTATAGCCACCCCTAATGCCTTATAGAACCAGCCACCCTACCTCAGCTTTGGGATTCTACCCAAGTGTAATGACTGCAGCAGTGTAACACGATGAACATAGTACAGTTTTGTACCTACCATAAATATAGATGTTCGAGTGTATGCACTGCTGCAGTCCTGGTTACCATCCCTCCTTCCCCTCTTACTGGCTGGTACGTACCTATGTCTTCTCCCCTTACTGCCTATGGGGAGTATTTGCTGGTAGTTGCAAGTTGTTTTTTGCTTTTCTTATGTATGTTTGATTAGCAATTGGAATTGCCTATTTAGAGGCACCTGACATTAGGAGGCATACTTGGTTAAAAGAACAAAATCTGCCTGATCATGTCAGTTAAATTATTAGATGTACCTTTACAGCATGATACTTTGTTTGGTGTTAAGGCAGAAGAGGTGTTAAAGAAAATGGAGGACAAAGCTAAATCTATGCAAACTGTCAATGATTTTTTACAAGTACAGCCACCTAGGTTTAGTAGACACTGGCTTACAAAGAACTGGTCCTTTCCTGTGTCAGACAGACCTCAAAGAGGCAGATCCAGATGCCCTAGAGGCAGATCCCAGGCGCAAGGTTCATACAGGTCAAAGCAATGGGGTGCTTCTACCTCCAAAGTTGGAGAAGACAAATCACAACCATACAGGAAACAGTCCCAGTGACTTCCCCCTACCTGCACCAAGCACTTATCTCCTGGCAGCACCCTTAGGGGGGAAATTAGTACTTTTTTTCTCAAAAGTGGCACATTATAACCCAGGACAAGTGGGTTCAAAATATCGTGTCACAAGGGTACAAGTTCCATTTCCATACCCTGCCAAAGGCAAACGGCTGGCCAGATCTGCCAAAAAATAAATGGGCGGAGGCACAAAAACAATTCTCATCCCACATGGACATGGAGGCACAAAAACAAGTCTCATCCCACATGGACATGGGGGCCATTCAACAAGTGCCAGAGCAAGAGCAGGGACAAGGATTTTACTCGACTATTCGTGGTGCCCAGAAAGGGCAAAGCCTGGAAACCAATACTGGACCTATCTATTCTGAGCACATTCCTGGTTATACCAAAATTCAAGATGTTGACCTTTCAGCAGCTTCTGCCCATGCTGGGCAAGAACGCTCCGCTTGTGACTCTAGACCTAAAAGTGGCATACCTGCATGTCCCAATCAGACAGTTATGCAGAAGATACCTCAGATTCAATGCTGGCTCAATGCATTACCAATTCTCTGCACTGCCCTTTGGCTTATCTACTGCGCCCAGGGTCTTTACAAAGTGCCTGGCACCAGTAATTGCATTCTGCAGACAAAGAGGAATACAAATATATCCTTACTTGGTCTGTCTAATTCAAGCAGAGAACAAGGATACTCTTCTACAGCATCTGGCGTTTGTGAAAAGACTTCTAACATGCTTAGGGTACACAGTCAACAAAAAGAAATCAAAACTAGTACCCTCTCAAGAGATAGTATTCCTGGGTGCAAGTTTAAGTACAACTGCCCAGATGGCTTATCTCATGCCAGACAGACAAAGGCAACTGACTACCTATTTCAAAAGGTTGGAAACAAAGGCCCAGTTATCTGCAAGAAAAATTCTGCAGGCCTTGGGCTTCATGGCATCCTGCATCCTACTAATTCCATATGAAAGACTGCATATCAGGAAACTTCAGTGGTACCTAAAAAGTGTTTGGAACTCAACATTGCCACAGCCTGGAAACAATGATTGCTCTCATTCCCTGCCTACAACAGGAGTTTTGATGGTGGTCACAGGTCTGTCACCACAAGGGACAGCCTTTCACTTTACCCACAGCCAGACAGACAATAACAACGGACGCATCGGATTATGCCTGGGGGGGGGGGCACATATGGCAGGAAAATGTATGCAGGGCACGTGGCCCAAGGAACAAATGCATCTTCACATCAACCAAAAAGAGATGCTAGCTGTTCAGAATGCACTGACAGCTTTCAAGGACCTACTACATCCAGGACAACTGTTAATAAAGACGGACAACACCACAGTTATGTGTTACATAAGCAAGGGTGCACACATTCCTACCCCCTATGCAGGCAAGCAGTGACTTTGTGGAACACAGCACTTGACCCATCAAATACATCTGCAGGCACAATTCCTGCCAGGAACAAAAAATACACTGGCAGACGAACTAAGCATAAATCTCATGGATCCTCAGGAATAGAAACTAAATCCACAGGTGTTCAGCATGATAACAAGGAAATGGGGACGCCCAGACATGGATCTTTTTGCCTCCCCTCTCAATTACCAAATACAGAAATTGTGCACAAGAACTTACCACTCTCAAGCATGGAAAGTGGATGCTCTATCATTCAGCTGGAAAGGCCTGACAGTCTATGCCTTCCCTCCGATGCCTCTTCTTACCAAGGTGCTACTAAAAGTCAGACGAGAAAGGCCAAAAATTATCCTGATTGCCCCAGACTGGCCACGCCAGCACTGGTACCTAATCCTAAAGAGCTTGTCTCAAGGCCCAGCTTGGCTTCTACCTCAAATTCCTCACCTTCTGACACAACAAAACAATCAAATTCTGCACAGTCAACTCAAAACCTTAAATCTGTCAGCATGGCAGATAATGTAGCCACTCGGACTGCACCTTTTTCTAAAGCTGTTATGGATGTCATTTTAGAATCCAGGAGACCCAGCACTAGGAAATCTTATGCAGAAAAATGGAAGAGATTCTGTGCTTGGAACCAGGCACAAGGCCTTGATCCACTTGTCCTTAATATACCTCAGATTTTACAATACCTGACTGAGATGCTGGAGAAAGGCCTATCTTTCTCATCAATTAAAATCCATGTCTCTGCCATTTCAGCTCATTACAATACGGACCCTCCTAATTTTTCACATCCTCTACGGCAGTACCTCAGAGGGGCAAAACATACAAGACCCCCAAGAAGAGCACCAGTACCAACTTAGGATCTCAACTTTGTTTTTGAAAAACACTCCCTCCTTTTGAACCAGCCAGCACAGCTGATCTAAAATTCTTATCATGGAAAACTGCTCTGCTCCTAGCAATTACTTCAGCAAGAAGAGTTTCAGAGTTACAGGCATTAATGGCTGTGGAGCCTTTCATCATTTTATATCAGGACAGGGTTTCTCTTAGGACAAACCCAACATTCATGCCAAAAGTGGTCTCCAATGTGGCCTTGAACCAAACCATTTATTTACCTACTTTCTACCCATATTCCCGGAATAAAGGGGAGAGACTTCTGCATGCTTTGTATATACACAGACAGCTACGATTCTACTTGGACAAAACAAAAGCCTTCAGAAAAACTGAACTGTTTGTAGCCTATGCTGCAGGATCACAAGGAAAGCCTATTACAAAGCAGACAATTTCAAAATGGATAGGACATTGCATCCGCTTCTGTTATGCACAGCATGACAAATCAGTGCCTAAGGGCATTAGGCCTTATTCTACCAGAGCAGCAGCCACTTCAGCAGCTTTTCTCAGAGGAGTACCAACCAAAGACATTTTAGAAGCTGCAGCCTTTCACCAAGCACTACCACTTACCTCTCTACTCAAAATCCAGTGCAGGCTGTGCCACTGCAGTGCTGCAGGGCCTGGTAGCCTCTCCCAATCCAATTTAGACCCAGCCACCCAACCTCAACTTTGGGATTCTACCCATGTGTAATGACAGCAACAGTGAAACACAATGAACGTAGTACAGATGTTCATCGTGCATACAGCTGCAGTCATAACAGATGGGTTCTCCTGCCGTCAGGCGGGTCCTCGGTCGGCCGAATTCCAAAGTCTAGGTCCAGCATCGGTTGTCATCGCTTCTTCCCTGATGTCAGTGTGACAGGGGTATAAAAGAACCAGCCGACGCCATTTTCTCCGGTCTTTCATACCTGCATGTCCCAATCAGACAAGATTGCAGAAGATACCTCAGATTTCTTGCAGGTTTATCCCATTATCAATTCTCTGCATTGCCCTTTGGCTTATCTACTGCGCCCAGAGTGTTCACGAAATGCCTGGCATCAGTAATTGCCTTCTGCAGACTTCAAGGGATACAAATATACCCATATCTGGACGACTGCCTGATCCAAGCGGACAGCAAACACACTCTTCTGAAACACCTTGCGTTTGTAATAATGTTGTTGAAATCTCTGGGATACACAGTCAACAAAAAGAAGTCAAGACTAATACCCTCTCAAACAATAATTTTCCTGGGTGCCAGCTTGGATACAAACACCCAGATGGCCTACCTCACGCCAGAGAAACAAGGGCAATTAACTCAATACTTCAGAAAACTGGCAACCTTCACCAGGCTGACTGCAAGGAAAATCCTGCAGGCTCTGGGTTTCATGGCATCTTGCATCCTACTAATCCCATATGCAAAGCTGCATATGAGGAAACTTCAGTGGTACCTAAAAAACTTATGGTCTCAACACAGCCACAGTTTGGAAGCAATCATACCACTGATTCCATGTCTTCAAAAGGAATTTCTGTGGTGGGCTCAAGCATGCCAAAGAAACATAGGTCTCCCATTCTGCAAGCCTCAAGCAAATCAAGTCATCACAACAGACGCCTCGGACTACGCCTGGGGCACATGACAGATCGGTGCATTCAGGGCAAATGGGCACAAAAAGAGAAGCACCTACACATCAATCAAAAGGAAATGCTAGCAGTAATAAATGCTATTATGGCTTTCAAAGACCTACTGCATCCAGGGCAGCTATTGATAAGAACAGACAACACCACAGTGATGTGGTACATAAACAAACAGGGAGGAACTCATTCATACCCCCTGTGCAGACTAGCCATGTCCCTTTGGAACACGGCTCTGGAATTGCAAATCCAACTTCAAGCACAATTCTTGCCAGGGAAGGAAAACACACTGGCAGACAACCTGAGCAGAAATATGACAGATCCACACGAATGGAAGTTGCATCCTCAGGTTTTTACAATGATAATTCAAGCATGGGGAAGGCCAGACATAGATCTCTTTGCCACCCGCAGAAATTACCAATTGACAAAATTCTGCTCAAGGACCTTTCATCCACAGGCCTGGAAAGTGGACGCACTCTCTTTCAGTTGGACAACAATGACGGTTTATGCCTTTCCTCCTCTTCCACTGCTGACCAAAGTTCTATTAAAAGCCAGAGCAGACAGACCAAAGATGATTCTCATTGCTCCAGACTGGCCAAGACAACACTGGTACCCACTCCTGAGGAGCCTGACGCATTCCCCACCATGGATCCTGCCTCTATTGCCTCTTCTACTGACTCAGCACAACTTCAAAACTCTTCACAGTCAGCTGAAAACACTCAATCTAGCTGCATGGAGGATTCCTTAAATTCACAGCAGACCCTACTCTCCAAGGAGGTGCAGGATGTCATTTTGGAGGCCAGAAGGCCTTCTACTAGAAAAGCCTACTCTGCAAAATGGAAACTGTTTTGTGTCTGGAATCAGAAAAAGGGTCAGAATCCTGGAATACTGAATTTACCTCAAATACTACAGTACCTAGCCGAGCTGCTAAGCAGTGGACTTTCATTCTCCTCCATCAAAATCCATGCCTCAGCCATTTCTGCAGAGTACAACACTGATCCTCCTTTATTCTCTCACCCTCTCTTAAGACGGTTCCTCAGAGGGGCTAAGAATATAAAACCCCCAAGGAAGCAACCAGTACCGGCTTGGGACCTCAATTTCATTCTAGCAAAACTAACCCTGCCTCCTTTTGAGCCAGCTGCTTCAACAGATCTGCAATATTTGTCATGGAAAACAGCCTTCCTTCTAGCTATCACCTCAGCACGCAGGGTTTCGGAACTACAAGCCCTCATGGCTGTGCAGCCTTTCATCATTTTCCATCAGGACAGAGTTTCCTTACGACCCAATCCTTCATTTATGCCAAAGGTAGTATCCAGGGTAGCCTTGAATCAGGCTATCCACTTACCTACGTTTTACCCTAATCCACAAAACAAAGGGGAGAGGCTACTACATTCCTTGGGCATTCACAGACAGCTTCGTTATTATTTGGACAGGACAAAGCCTTTCAGAAAATCAGAGCAACTCTTTGTGTCCTATGCTACAGGTGCTCAAGGGAAGCCTATTTCCAAACAGACAATCTCAAAATGGATAGCCCACTGCATACGCTTTTGTTACTCTTTTCATGGTAAATCTGTACCTACAGGCATCAGATCTCACTCCACAAGGGCCACAGCTACCTCTGCAGCTTTCTTCAGGGGGGTTCCTACCAAAGATATTTTGGAAGCAGCCACTTGGAGTTCTGTACATACTTTCTCCAGGCACTATCACCTACCTTTATACTCCAAAACTAGAGCGGGCTTTGCCACTGCAGTCTTGCAGGGCATCCTGGCTCCACCTAGTTCCACTTAGTGCCTACCACCCCTTTATTAGCTTTGGGATTCTACCCATCTGTTATGACTGCAGCTGTATGCACGATGAACATAGTACAGTTTTGTACCTACCATAAATGTAGATGTTCGAATGCTAATACAGCTGCAGTCCAGGTTTCCCTCCCTCCCTCCCCCTCTTGGGACAGGACTTATGGCTAACACCTCCTCATACAACCTCATTGGGGTATTCTTTTATGATGTATTTGCTTGCAACTACTGTTTTTTGATTATATTGCATTTGCTTTACTACATAAATTTATGTTTTGCCTTCCTTCTGGGGGCACCTGACATCTGGGGCAAGAAAAACTGAAGAAAATGGCGTCGGCTGGTTCTTTTATACCCCTGTCACACTGACGTCAGGGAAGAAGCGACGACAACCGACGTTGGACCTAGACTTTGGAATTCGGACGACCAAGGGACCCGCCTGACGGCAGGAGATCCCATCTGTTATGACTGCAGCTGTATTAGCACTCTGACATCTACATTTATGGTAGGTACAAAACTGTACTTTGTGTACCTACCATAAATGTCGATGTTCGAGTGTATTCACTGTTGCAGTCCAGGTTACCCACCCACCATCCCCCTTTTCTTTGCTGGGACTTTTCTGTACTTCTCAACTCTATACAACCTATGTGGTGTATTTGCTTGTAGATTAAGGAAATGTTTATAGTAATATATGCATGGTTTTTGGCATATTTTTATCTTTTCAGCCTTCTTATCTGGGGGCACCTGACATCTGGGGCAAGAAAAACTGAAGAAAATGGCGTCTGTTGCAACTTTTATACCCCTGGTGCACTGAAGTCAGGGAAGAGGCGACAGCAACCGACGTCTGACCAAGACTTTGGAACTCGGGCCGACTACGGGTCGCCTGCCAGCAGGATAACCCAAGTGTAATGACTGCAACAGTGAATACACTCTAACATCTACATTTATGGTAGGTACACAACTGTACTTTCTTCGTGTTTCACTGTTGCAGTCATTACACTTGGGTTATCTGCTTGCAATAGCCCTCAGTCGGCCTGATTACCAAAGTCTTGGGTCCTGCGTCGGATGCGGTCCTTTCTTCCATGACGTCAGGTGGTCAGGGGTATAAAACATGCAGCCGATGCCATTACATCAGTCTTACTTGCCGCGCGGTGCCCAAAGCAGAAGCAGTTCGCAAGTGCTGGTCGGCCGACTCCTGAAATTTTTGTTTTTGAGTTTCAGAACCGAAGTCTTCAACTAAAAAGCTAAGTACCCCGTTGGGGAAACTTTTTCTTGCTCCTTAATGATGTCAGTAAAAGTTAATAATTATATTACTTGTGGGAAGCAAATACCATATAAGGATTTTCATTTGTACTGTTTTCTTTGCCTAGGCCCTGACCACATTGTACCTTGCTGTCGGTTGTGTGCTTTATTTAATCAACGCATTATCCATAGTCAGTACATGTTTGCTTTTAGATATTTTGGATCACGGTTTAATTGTCCAGAAATGACGTTGGTTAGCAATCCAATTACCGGAATACCTAAAAAACGCAAAGAAAAAGACAGGCCGTTGAGGTCCAAAACTGTCGACGCTTCTCCTAAGCATGTCTCCAGTTCGCCGGTACTCAGTGAGGTGCTTTCGCAGCCCCTGATACCCGCTACTTCCGATTCGCAGACCTCTATTGAGACCCATTCGTTATCCGGTATGCCGCGAGATGCTTCAATTATGAAACCCGCGGATGTCTCTACCTTGGAAGGGTCCAGAGCCATTGTGCAGGCACCGGCTTCTGAGGGTATATTCAGGCCTACAGATTTGTATGTTAAACCGACACCATCTTCAATATTAAGGCTGAAATCTTGATCTATGTCTAAAAAAAGACGCCCAGGCCACATGTGCAGGCCCCTATGCCTAAAAAAACAAATGGTCAAAATGGCTGAAGCTTTAATTACTCTAATCAGGGGTAGCCAACCCCCCCCCCCTTCAAAGAGGCCTAGGGCAGAAATTGACTATGAATCTTCTGAACAGGATTCTATTTCTTCTGACTCTTCTAATGAGCAGGATTTGTCTGTACCTATTTATGAGGACTCTGATGCAGAGGATTCCAATCCTTCTGCTTTTCCCCCTGAGGATTTTTCTTTTGGGGAAACTTTACATACATTAAGGGAACATTTCCACTGGGAAAGTCAGAATTTCTCTTAATCTAAAAAGAGATTTGGGCATTTTCTTCTTTCTCATCATAGGCCTTTGGCTATACCTCCTGTTCTAGACATTGTTGTTGATGATGTTTTTTCAGAATCTAGTATGGCTCCGGATTCTCTGCCTCCGGCTCCTTGTAAGCCAGAAGGTTACTACAGGGTTCCTGACTACCACAAATTCCTTTTCAAAAATCCTGTTGCGGATCCTGAAACCATTTCTCAGGGCCCCAAGGGCATTAAGGCTTCTACTGCTAAAAATCCTACCCCTTCTGATAGAGATTCCAGGGCACAGGATAGATGGGGTAAAGAAAGTCTACACCTCTGCAACCTTGGCAATCAGGGCTTTAAACTGTCAATTCCATATGCTAAAATATCAGCAGCATATCATGGGACTGCTTAAACAGAAAATGATGATGATTTCTGACTGTGTGGAAAATAAAAATTTACAGGATCTATTGCATTTAGCTGAAAAAGTTGGAAAACATACTTTGCAATGTGGTTTTAATTCTTTGGAGGCCTCTTGCAGGGCTGCTGTAACTGGGTCTGTGCTAAGAAGGCATGCTTGGCTCAGAGAGCAATCTCTGCCTGATCATGTTAAAGCAAAATTGTTGGATGCTCCATTGCAACAGGACCGTCTCTTTGGTAATAAGGCTGAAGAAGTTCTAAAAAAAAAATGGAAAATAAAGCTAAATCTATGCAAACTGAAATATTTCTTACAAGTCCAAGCTCCAAGATTTAGTAGGCACTGGCCTACTAAGAACTGGTCCTTGCTAGTTCCTTCGAGAGCCACTCAAGTCAAACCCAGGCATTCCAAAGGCACCAGGTTTAAGTCCCAAGGGACTTTCAGAACTAAGCAGTGGGCTGCCTCCTCTTCCAAATCTGGAAACAGCAAGACACCTCCCTATGGTAAGCAGTCTCAAGGACTTTCTTCTAGAGTTACTAAGCACTTACCTTTTAGCCACCCCTTTGGGGGGAAAACTGCCTCTTCATGCACAACACTGGCAACTTATAACCTAGGACAAATGGGTTTTAAATATAGTATCCCAGGGATACAGATTTCATTTTCTACATGTTGCCAACTCAAAATGGATGGCCAGACCCTGCCCCCAAATCAGTGGGCAGAGGCCCAGAAACAAGTTGAACATGGGGGCTATTCAACTAGTGCCAGAAGAGGAAAAGGGACAAGGTTTCTATTCCAGACTTTTCCTGGTACCCAGAAAAGACAAATGGCATCCAATTCTGGACCTGTCTACTCTAAACACCTTTCTGGATATTCCAAAATTGAAGATGCTTACTCTTCACCAGTTACTTCCTATGCTAGGCAAAGATGCCTGGTTGGCAACTCTAGATTTAAAAGAGGCTTATCTGCATGTCCCAATCAGGGAATCTTGCAGAAAATACCTCTGCTTCAGAGCAGGCTAGTTGCATTACCAGTTCTCTGCACTGCCTTTTGGCTTATCTACTGCTCCCACAGTCTTTACAAAGTGACTGGCTCCAGTAATTGCATTTTGCAGGCAGAAATATTCAGCTATATCCATACTTGGACGATTGTATAATTCAGGCAGAAAACAAGGACATTCTTCTAAAACATCTGGCGTTTGTAAAAAGGGTTCTAACTTGTTTAGGGTACACTATAAACGAAAAGAAATCACAACTGGTACCCTCTCAAAAAATTACATTCCTGGGTGCAAGCTTGAATACAACTGCCCAGATGGTTTTCCTTACGCCAGAAAAGCAAATTCATTTGGTGACTTACTTCAAACAGATGGCCACAAAAACCCGGCTTTCTGCAAGGCAAATACTGCAAGCCTTTGGGTTCTTGGCCTCCTGCATTCTTCTAATTCCATATGCAAGACTGCATATGAGGAAACTTCAGTGGTACTTAAAAAGTTTATGGAGTCAACATTGTCACAGCCTGGAAACAATGATTCCTATCATACCTTGCCTGCGCCTAGAGTTCCTATGGTGGGCAGAGACCTGCCACCAGACCAAGGGACTGCCATTCACACCACCCCCTGCCACCCAAACCCTAACTACAGACTCATCAGACTATGCATGGGGGGCTCATCTGGCAGGGAAGTGCATTCAGGGCAAATGGAGCCCAAATCAAATGCACCTTCATATAAATCAAAAAAATGCTAGCTGTACAGAATGCACTGACAGCCTTCAAGGACTATCTTTATCCAGAACAATTACTGATGAAAAACGGACAACACCACGGTTATGTGGTACATAAGCAGGGGGGTACACATTCCTATCCCCTCTGCAGACTAGCCATGGCATTATGGAACATGAGCTTGAGCTATCACAACTGCAAGCTCAATTCCTGCCTGGAAAGCTGAATACTCTGGCAGACGAACTAAGCAGAAATCTCATGGACACACACAAATGGAAACTGGAACCATGGATTTTCAACATGTTGACACACAAATGGGGGAGCCCAGACACATGTCTTTTTGCCTCACCCCAGAACTACCAGTTGGACAAATTTTGCACAAGAACTCCTCTCAAAAAAGTCTGGAAAGTGGATGCTTTGTCCTTCATCTGGAATATCCTATCAGTCTATGCCTTTCCCCCTCTGCCTCTGCTCTCCAAAGTTCTACTAAAAGTCAAACAGGACAAACCAAAAATGATTTTGATTGCTCCACACTGGCCTCGCCAACACTAGTACCCACTCCTGCACAGTGTCACACATTTCACCATGGCACCTGCCTCAGACACCTTCCTTACTGTCTCAGCAGAACAAACTCTATACCCTCAGCTCCAAACTTTGAATCTTGCAGCATGGCAACTCACCTAAATTCACCCTTAGCATCCCTCAGCAAACCTGTGATGGATGTCATGATGGAGGCGAGAAGACCTAGTACTAGAAAATCTTATGCTGACAAATGGAAACGATTCTGTGCCTGGAATCAGTCTCAAGGGATAAGCACAGCAGTGCCCAATTTACCTCAGATTTTGCAACACTTAACTTAGATGCTTCACAAGGGCCTGTCTTTTTCTTCCTATACAAATCCATGCCTCAGCCATTTCAGCTCATTACAACACAGAACCCTCCCCTCTTCTCCTATCCTCTGCTAAAGCAGTATCTCAGAGGGGCCAAAAACTTGAGACCACCCAGGAGAGCTCCAACCCCTGCCTGGGACTTGAACTTTGTATTGGAGAAACTCACTCTGCCTCCTTTCGAGCCAGCTGCTACTGCAGACTTAAAATTTCTCTCCTAGAAAACAGCCTTCCTTTTAGCAATCACTTCGGCCAGAAGGATTTCTGAATTACAGGCCCTTATGGCAGTGGAGCCTTTCATCATCTTTCATGCAGACATAGTATCGCTCAGGACCAACCCATCCTTCATGCCCAAGGTGGTATCCAGTGTGGCTCTTAATCAGACCATTCATATGCCAACTTTCTTTCCCAATCCAGAGAACAAGGTGGAGCGGATTCTGCATTCATTGGATGTACACAGACAGCTTAGATTTTACTTGAACAGGACTAAATGTCAAAGATAATCTGAACAACTGCTGGTAGCATTTGCAGCAGAGGGAAAGGCCATTTCAAAGCACACCATTTCCAAATGGATAAGCCATTGTATTTGTTTCTGCTATAAACACCATGGAAAACCTTTCCCCCCAGGGGATCAGATCCCATTCTACCAGGGCTGCATCTACTTCTACAGCTTTTCTCAGAGGTGTTCCTACCAGGGATATTCTAGAAGCTGCTACCTGGAGTTCAGTTCATACTTTCACCAAACATTATCATTTACTAATTTTCTCTAAATCCAGAGCGGGCTTTGCCACTGCTGTTTTGCAGGGCCTTCTAGCCGGTCCTAATGCTGTATAAATCCATCCTCCCAACCATAGCTTTGGGAATCTACCCAAATGTAATGACTGCAACAGTGAAACACGAAGAACATAGTACAGTTGTGTACACGTACCGTAAATGTTGATGTTAGAGTGTATTCACTGTTGCAGTCCTGGTTACCCTCCCTCCAGCCACCTGTTTTTTTCTCTTACTATGCCTCTACTACACTTAAAAGCCTTTTTGGTGTATTTGCTTTTGTTTGGAGGAATATTTTTTGAGTTTTAAATTTCTTGTATACACACACACACACACACACACATACATACATATATATATATATATATATATATATATATATATATATATATATATATATATATATATATATATATAATTTGGCTCATCTGGGGCAAGAAAAAGTGATGTAATGGCGTTGGCTGCATGTTTTATTCCCCTGACGTCATGGACAAAGGGACAGCATCCGACGCAGGACCCAAGACTTTGTTAATCATGCCGACTGAGGGCAACTTGCCAGCAGATTACCCAAATGTAATGACTGCAACAGTGAATACACTCCAACATCTACATTTATGGTAAGTGTACACAACTGTACTTTCTCGGTTTAATTATCCAGAAATGTCGTCGGTTAGCCTTCCGACTACCGTGATTCTGAAAAAACACAAAGATAAAGACAGAGACAGGCTTCGGGGTCCGAAGCCGCCGACAACGCTTCCCCTTAGCCATTCACCAGTTCGCCGGTACTCAGTGAGGTGCTTTCGCAACCCCTGATACCCGCTACATCTGACTCGCAGGCCTCTTCTGAGACCCATTCAGAGTCCGGTATGCTGCGAGATGCTTCAACTGTGGAACCTGCGGATGTCTCTACCTTGGATGGATCCAGAGCTGCTGTGCAGGCACCGGCTTCTGAGGGTGTACTCAGGCCTATGGACTTGCATGTTAAACTGATGCCTCCTTTTGGGCCAAAATCTCGAACCATGCCTAAGAAACCTACACCCAGGCCGCATGCTCAGGCTTCTATGCCTAAAAAACAAATAAGAATGGCTAAAGACCTTAGAACTCTAATCAGGGGAAGCCAACCTCTCCCTTCTAAGAGACCTAGGACTGAATTTATTTATGAATGTTCTGAACAGGATTCTGATTTTTCTGATTCTTCTGATGTGGATTTGCCCTTATCTACTTATGAGGATTCTGATACTTATGAGGATTCTGATGCAGAGGACTCTTATTCCCATATGCTTCCCCTCCAGAGGATTTTTCTTTTGGTGAAACCTTGCATACTCTACAGGAGTATTTCCACTGGGATAGCCAGGATTTTTCTGATTCAAAAAAGAGGCTTAGAGATTTCTTACTCCTGCCTCAGCATTGGCCTTTAGCTATACCTCCTGTACTAGACATTGTTGCTGATGCTTTCTCAGAATCTAGTTTGTCCCCTGATTCTTTGCCTCCTGCTCCCAGAAAACCTGTTTGATATTACAGGGTTCCTGAGTCTCACAAGTTCCTTTTTAAAAATCCTATTGCGGATCTAGAGACTATTTCACAGGGACCCAAAGGCATTAGGGCTTCTACAGCTAGAAATGCTAGCCCCTCAAATGGAGACTCCAGGGGGCTGGATAGATGGGGTAAGAAAGTTTACACTTCTGCAACCATGGCCATTAGGGCTTTAAACTGCCAGTTTCATATGTTAAAGTATCAACAACATGTTATTGGATTGCTTAAACATAAAATGATAATTCCTGACTGCGCTGAAAGTAAAGAATTGCAGAATTTAAAGCATTCTGCTGAACAGGTTGGAAAACATACTTTGTAATGTGGATTTGATTCATTAGAGGCCTCTTGCAGGGCTGCTATTACTGGGTCTGTGCTCAGAAGGCATGCTTGGTTTAAGGAGCAATCTTTGTATTATCATGTTAAAGCTAAATTGTTGGATGCTCCCTTAAATCAGCACCGCATGTTTGACAAGGCCAAGAAAGTTCTTAAAACGATGGAAGATAAAGCTAAATTTATGCAGACGTTTAAAGATTTCTTTCAAGTTCAGCCTCCTAGATTTAGTAGGCACCGGCCCTCAAAAAATTTGTCCTTTCGAGCCCCCTCCAGGTCTTCTCAAGCCAAACCCAGACACAACAGAAACCCCAGGTTTCAGTCCCAAGGGACACACGAGACTAGGCAGTTGGTGGGTTTCCATACCCAAACCTTTGAGCAGCAAGACCCCCCGCCCCCATGGAAAACTGTCTCAGTGACTTGCTTTTAAGACTTCCAAGCACTTCCCAACTGAATGCTCCTTTAGGCGGAAAGATTGGTCTGCAGGCCAGAAAACTGAGAACTCGTTACCCAGGACAAATGGGTTTTAAATATAGTGTCCTAAGGATACAGATTTCATTTCCATACGTTGCCAACACCAAGCGGGTTGCCAGAGCTAACCCCAAATCTGTGGGCAGAGGCCCAAAATCTGGTTCTCTCTCTCTTAAACATTGGGGCAATTGAGTTGGTACCAGAAGCGGAAAAGGGACAAGGTTTCTATTCAAGACTTTGCCTGGTACCCAGAAAAGGCAATACATGGCATCCTATCCTGGACCTTTCTATTCTAAACACCTTTCTGGTGAATACAAAATTCAAAATGCTGACTCTTCACCCGCTGCTTCCTGTGCTTGGCAAGGAGGCATGGTTGGCAACACTGGACTTAAAAGAAGCATACCGGCACATCCTTATCAGGGAGTCTTGCAGAAGATACCTACACTTCAAAGCAGCATACATGCATGCGCTATCAGATGTCCATCGTGTTACCCTGCTGCAGTCATCACACTTGGGAACACAGCTCAGGCCTGCCAAGTCCAGTTGCAAGCTCAATTCCTGCCAGGACAGAAGAACACATTGGCAGACGACCTCAGCAGAAACATCAAGGATCCCCACGAGTGGAAACTAGATCCACAAATATTTGCAGTGATAACTCAAAAATGGGGCCTTCCAGACATAGACCTGTTTGCCAGTCCTCAAAACTATCAACTGACAAAATTTTGTGCAAGGAAATTTCACCATCAAGCTTGGAAAGTGGACGCTCTCTCTTTCAGTTGGAAAAACCTGACAGTATATGCCTTCCCTCCATTGCCTCTCCTCACAAAGGTTCTTTTGAAAGTCAAAAACGAGAGACCACGACTGATTCTCCAGACTGGCCACGCCAGCACTGGTATCCGCTATTGAAAAATATGGCCCACAGCCCACCATGGATATTGCCTCAAATCCCCCATTTGCTCACACAACAAAACAATCAGATTCTTCACAGCCAGCTCAAAACTTTAAATCTGGCTGCATGGCAAATCAACTAAACATCCAACCAGCTCCTCTTTCACAAGCAGTTCTGGATGTTATTCTGGAAGCCAGGAGGCCAAGCACCAGGAAGGCTTATTCGGACAAATGGAAAAGGTTTTGTGCCTGGAACCAAGCTAAAGGCCAAGACACAATTCAGCCTCACATGCCTCACATTCTACAGTATTTAGCTGAGATATTGCACAAAGGACTTTCCTTTTCCTCAATTAAAATCCATGCTTCAGCTATTTCAGCTCACTACAACACGGATCCACCTTTATTTTCACATCCTCTTCTAAGGCAGTTCCTCAGAGGGGCAAAAAACATTAGATCACCCAGGAGAGCTCCCACACCAACATGGGACCTCAATTTTGTTCTGGAAAAACTAACGCTGCCTCCCTTTGAACCAGCTTTCTCTGCAGATCTTCAGTTCCTATCATGGAAGACTGCCCTGCTCCTAGCAATAACTTCAGCTAGAAGAGTCTGAGTTACAGGCATTAATGGCAGTGGAACCTTTCCTCATTTTTCATCAAGACAGAGTTTCTCTATGAACTAATCGTTCCTTTATGCCTAAGGTGGTTTCCAGTGTAGCTTTAAATCAAACCATCCACTTACCCACCTTCTTCCCCAATCCACAGAACAAAGGTGAGAGACTCCTGCATTCCTTGGACATTCACAGGCAGCTTCGTTACTACTTGGACAAAACTAAGGCTTTCAGAAAATCTGACCAGCTCTTTGTATCCTATGCTACAGCTTCTCAAGGGAAGGCTATATCAAAGCAAACCATTTCTAAATGGATAGGTCATTGCATACGTTTCTGCTATACCCATCATGGGAAACCAGTTCCTGCTACCATTAGATCCCACTCTACCAGGGCAACAGCTACCTCTACAGCCTTTCTCAGGGGGGTTCCAACCAAGGAAATTTTAGAAGCTGCAACTTGGAGTTCAGTACACACCTTTACCAAACACTATCACTTACCTCTAAGTCCAGGGCGGGCTTCGCCACTGCAGTTCTGCAGGGCCTTATTGCCTCCACTAACCCTCTATGATACCTCCCTCCTACCTTAGCTTTGGGATTCAACCCAAGTGTGATGACTGCAGCAGGGTAACACGATGAACATAGTACAGTTTTGTACCTACCATAAATGTAGATGTTCGAGTGTTCACCCTGCTGCAGTCCAGGTTACCCCCCCTCCATCCCCTCTGATCTACTGGCTAAATCTCTTCAATGCCTTACTGATGTATTTGCTTATAGCTGAAGGGATTTTGTGTTTGTGCAGTGGTTACTCCATTTGGTATTAATTTCTGCCCACCTTTTTGGGGGCACCTGACATCTGGGGCAAGAAAAACTGAAGAAAATGGCATCGGTTGCATTATATATACCCCTGGCGCACAGACGTCAGGGAAGAGGCGACAGCAACCGACGCCGGACCAAGACTTTGGAATTCCGGCTGACTGCGGGGACCGCCTGACGACAGGATCTAGTTTCCACTCGTTGGGATCCTTGATGTTTCTGATGAGGTCATCTGCCAATGTGTTCTTCTGTCCTGGCAGGAATTGAGCTTGCAACTGGACTTGGTACGCCAGAGCTGTGTTCCCAAGTGCGATGACTGCAGCAGGGTGAACACTCGAACATCTACATTTATGATAGGTGCAAAACTGTACTTTCTCTGCACTGCCCTTTGGCTTATCTGCTGTGCCCAGGGTATTCACAAAGTGCCTAGCTCCAGTCATTGCATTTTGCAGGTAAAGAAATGTTCAAATATACCCATACCTAGACGACTGTCAGGTTCAGGCTGAAAGCAAGGACATTCTCTTCAATCATCTGGCCTTTGTTCAAAAGGTACGGACTTGTCTGGGGTTCACCATAAACGAAAAGAAATCCCACCTGGTACCCTGTCAACAAGTTATATTCCTGGGAGAAAGGTTGAATACAACTTCCCAGATGGCTTTCCTCACACCAAAGAAACGGTTACATTTGACAACTTACTTCAGACAAGTGGCCACAAAAACCCAGCTATCGGCAAGGCAAATACTGCAAGCCTTTGAGGTTCATGGCCACCTGCATTCTTCTAATTCCATATGCAAGGCTGCATATGAGGAAACTACAGTGGTATCTAAAAAGCCTATGGTGTCAACATTCACAGGATCTGGAAGCAAGGATTCCTATCATACCTTGCCTTTGCCTAGAGTTCCTTTGGTGGGCAGAGGCCTGCCACCAAAACAGGGGACTACCATTTACATTACTCCCTGCCAAACAAATCTTAACAGATGCATCAGACTATGCATGGGGGGGGCTCACCTGGCAGGGAAGTGCATTCAGGGCAAAAGGAACCCAAATCAAATGTACCTGCACATAAATCAAAAGGAAATGTTAGCTGTACAGAATGCTCTGACAGCCTTCAAGGACCACATTCTTCCAGGACAACTAATGGTAACGACGGACAACAGCACTGTCATGTGGTACATAAACAAGTGGGGGGGTACACATTCTTAGCCCCTCTACAGACTTGCCGTGGCATTGTGGAACACAGCCTTGAGCTACCAAGTGAATCTACAAGCTCAGTTCCTGCCAGGAAAACTAAATACACTGGCAGACGGACTAAGCAGAAACCTCATGGACCCTCACAAGCGGAAACTGGAACCAAGGATTTTCAACATGTTGACAAGCAAATGGGGGAGCCCAGATGTAGACCTATTTGCGTCCACCCAGAACCGATCAGATGGACAAATTTTGCACAAGGATTCCCCATAAACAAGCTTGGAAAGTGGGATGCCCTGTCCTTCAGCTGGAAAAACCTATCAGTTTATGCTTTTCCTCCTCTGCCTCTCCTCTCCAAGGTACTACTAAAGATCAAATGGGACAAGGCAAGGACGATTTTAATTGCTCCAGACTGGCCTTGCCAACACTGGTACCCACTCTTGCGCAGTGTCACGCTTGGCTCCATGGCACCTGCCTCAGACTCCTTCCCTGTTGTCTCAGCAGACTAACATGATTCTGCACCCTCAGCTGCAAACCCTGAACCTAGCAGCCTGGCTAATTACCTAATCTTTCCTTTACCATCCCTCAGTAAATCAGTGATGGATATAATTTTAGAGGCAAGGAGGCCTAGTACTAGAAAATCTTATGCTGCAAAATGGAAAAGATTCTGTGCTTGGAACCAGTCTTAAGGAATGAACGCAGCAGTGCCCAGTTTACCTCAGATTCTTCAATACTTGACTGAGATACTTCATAACGGCTTGTCTTTTTCCTCCATCAGAATTCATCCCCCAGCCATTTCAGCTCTTTATAGCACAGAGCCTCCCCTCTTCTCTCACCCACTGCTCAAGCAGATGTTGTTCTTGTTTCACTGTTGCAGTCATTACATTTGGGGTAATCTGCTGGCAGGTTGCCCTCAGTCGGCCTGAATAACAAAGTCTTGGGTCCTTCGTCGGTTGCTGTCTCCTCTTTAATGACGTCAGGTCGTCAGGGGTATAAAATATGCAGCCGACGCCGTTTTATTCAGTCTTTCTTGGCGCGCGGTGCCCGAAGCAGAAGCAGTTCGCAAGTGCCCGTCGGCTGACTTCTTAAAATTTTCGCATTAGAGTTTCAGAACCGAAGTCTTCAACTAAAGCTAAGTACCCCGTTGGGGAAAGTTTTTCTTGCTGCTTACCGATGTCAGTCAAAGTTAATAATTGCATTACTTGTGGGAAGCAAATACCTCATAAGGATTTTCATTTGTACTGTATTCCTTGCCTAGGTCCAGATCATAATGTGCCTTGCTGTCAGTTTTGCGCTAGATTTAACCAACACACTATTAAGCGTCTGTATATTTTTGCTTCTAAATATTTTGGATCAAGATTTAATTACCCTGAAATGTCGTCTATTAGCAGTCCGACTACCGGAGTTCACAAAAAACGCAAAGAAAAAGACAGAGCCTGACCGTCGAGGTCCAAAATCGATGAAACTTCTCCTAAGCTAGTCGCCCATACTCAGTGAGACGGTTTCACAGCCCCTGATACCCACTACGTTTGAGTTGCAGGCCTCTGCCGAGACCCATGCGGAGTCTGGTATGCCGTGAGATTCTCAGAGTATTGAATCTGCGGATGTTTCTTCCTTGGATGGGTCCGGAGCCGCTGAGCAGGCACCGGCTTCTGAGGGTGTTTTCAGGGCTCAACATTTTTATATAAAACAGACGCTAGCCTCAAAAACAAGATCAATAACATCTTCTATGTCTAAAAAACTGATGCATGAGCCACGTGCTCAGAGCCTATGCCTAAAAAACAGAATATCAAAATGGCTGAGGACTTGATTACCTTAATCAGGGGTTCCCAGCCCCCCCTGCTAAGAGGCCTATGCAAGGCACTGATTATTAATCTTCAGATCAGGTTTCCATTTCTTCTGATCAGGAATTTTCTATTCCACCCTATGAGGATTCTGATGCAGAAGAATCCATCTGCATCTCCTCCTGAGGATTATTCTTTTGGAGAAACCTTGCATACTTTAAGGGACCATTTTCACTGGGAGAGTCAGGATTTCTTTGAATCAAAAAAGAGGCTTGGGGATTTCCTCCTCCTTCCTCAGTATAGGCCTTTGGCAATACCTCCTGTATTAGACATTGTTGATGTGTTTTCAGAATCAAGCATGGCTCCTGATTCCCTACCTCTGGCTCCTAGTAAGCCAGACCAATATTACATGGTTCCTGACTCCCACAAATTTCTATTCAAAAATCCTGCTGCTGATCCTGAGACAGTCTCACAGGGTCCCAGAGGTGTAAAGGCCTCTACAGCCAAAAATCCTACCCCTTCTGATAGAGATTCCTGGGCGCTGGATAGATGGGGAAAGAAGGTTTATATCTCTGCAGCCGCGGCAATTAGCGCCTTAAACTGCCAGTTTCATGTGCTTAAATATCAGCAGCATGTTATCGGCTTATTGAAACAGAAAATTATGTTGATTTCTGATTGTGTGGAAAATAAAGAATTACAGGAATTATAACATTCAGCAGAACAGGTTGGAAAGCATACTTTGCAATGTGGTTTTCATTCCTTGGAGGCCTCTTGCAGGGCCACAGTTACTGGATCTGTGATTAGAAGGCATGCCTGGCTCAAGGAGAAAAATCTGCCTGATCATGTTAAAGCTAAATTGTTGGATGCCCCCCTTGCAGCATGATACCCTGTTGGGTAATAAGGCAGAAGAGGTTTTAAAGAAAGTGGAAGACAAAGCTAAATATATGCAAATGTAAAAGATTTCTTACAAGTGCAGCCACCCAGGTTCAGTGGGCACTGGCCTACTAAAAATTGGTCCTTTCCTGTGTCCAACAGAGCCTCAAAAGGCAAATCCTGGAGCTCAAAAGGCTCTAGATACCTATTACAGGGTTCTTACAGGTCAAAGCAATGGGATTCCTCCACCTCCAAATCTGGAGGAAACAAAGCACAACCCTACAGTAAGCAGTCTCAGTGACTTCCCTCTACCTTCACCAAGCACTTATCTTTTGGCAGCCCCCTTGGGGGGAAAATTAGCATTTCATGCTCAAAATTGGCAGTTAATTACCCAGGACAAGTGGGTATTAAACATAGTATCCCAGGGATACAGATATAATTTCCTTAGTTTGCCAATTCCAAATGGTTGGCCACATCTGCCACAAAATCAATGGGCAGAGGCTCAGAAACAAGTTATGTCCCTCATGGATATGGGTGCTATTCAACCTGTACCAGAAAAGGAAAAAGGACAAGGTTTTTATTCAAGACTTTTCCTGGTACCCAGAAAAGGCAATGCCTGGCGTCCAATACTGGACTTACCGATTTTAAACACATTCCTGGACATTCCAAAATTCAAAATGCTGACTTTGCAACAGCTACTGCCCATGCTGGGCAGGAACGCTTGGTTAGTGACTCTAGACATAAGAGGCATACCTGCATATACCAATAAGGAAATCGTGCAGAAGATACCTCCGGTTCAAGGCAGCTTTTTTGCATTACCAATTCTCTGCACTGCCCTTTGGCTTATCTACTGCGCCCCAGGTCTTTACAAAGTGCCTGGCACCAGTAATTGTGTTCTGCAGACAAAGAAGCATACAAATTTATCCTTATCAGGACGACTTGTCTCAATCAAGCAGAGGACAAGGACACTCTTCTTCAACATCTGGCGTTTGTAAAATGGCTTCTAACATGCCTAGGGTACACAATAAACGAAAAGAAATCCCAACTGGTACCCTCTCAAATAATTACATTCCTGGGTGCAAGGTTGAATACAACTGCCCAGATGGCTTACCTTACGCCAGACAAACAAAGGCAACTGACAACATACTTCAAACAAATGCCAACAAAAACCCAGTTATCTGCAAGACAAATTCTGCAGGCTTTGGGGTTCATGGCATCCTGCATTCTACTAATTCCATATGCGAGACTGCATATGAGGAAACTTCAGTGGTACCTAAAAAGTTTATGGAGTCAACATTGTCACAGTCTGGAAACAGTGATTCCTCTCATTCCCTGCCTACAACAGTAGTTTCTTTGGTGGGCAGAGACATGTCACCAAAACAAGGGACTGTCATTCACTCTACCCCTTGCCAACCAAACCCTAACTACAGACTCATCAGACTATGCTTGGGGGGGGCCCACCTGGCGGGAAGATGCATTCAGGGCAAATGGAGCCCAAAACAAATGCATCTGCATATCAACCGAAAGAGATGCTAGCTGTTCAGCATGCTCTGACAGCCTTCAAGGACTTAATTCATCCCGGGCAACTACTGATGAAGACGGACAACACCACAGATGTTCATCGTGTTTCACTGTTGCAGTCATTACTCTTGGGTTATCCTGCTGGCAGGCTACCTGCAGTCGGCCAGAATTCCAAAGTCTAGGTCCGGTGTCGGTTGCTGTCGCCTCTTCCCTGACGTCAGTGCGCCAGGGTTATAAAAGATGCAGCCGACGCCATTTTCTTTAGTCTTTCTTGCCGCGCAGTGCCCGAAGCAAAAGCAGTCTGCATGTGCCGGCCGGCCGACTCCTGAGATTTGAAGACGAATTTCAGATCCGAAGTCTTCATTAAAGCCAAGTACCCAATTGGGGAAACTTTTTTCTTGCTCCAGACCGATGTCAGAAAAAGTTAACAGTTGTATTTCTTGCGGGAAGCAAATACCTCGTAATGATTAGCATTCTTACTGTATTCCTTGCCTAGGCCCTGATCATAACGTTGCTAGCTGTCAGTTTTGTGCTAGATATAACAAACGCACTATTAAGCGTCTGTTTGATTTTGGTTATTACTTTGGCCGAAAATTCAATTACATAATGCCGTCGGACCAGCCGACAACCGGAGTTTCTAAAAAAACGCAAGGAAAAAGAGGAGGACAAGCATCCGAGATCCAAAACCGACAACGAGACTTATGCTAAGCCAGTCGCTGGTTCTCAGTGTGGCACTTTCGCAGCCCCTGACACCCACTACCTCAGAGCCACAGGCTGCTGACGACTCCCACGTGGTGCCAGCTAGGCCTCTGGATACTCAAGGTATTGGACACTCGGAAATCATTCCCTCTGATGAGTCTGGAGCCGCTGAGCAGGCATCTGCTTCTGAGGGTGTTTTCAGACCTACACAGCTATATATAAAGCCTACTTCAGCTTCAAAAGCAAAGACTACAGCAGCTTTAAAGACGAAGAAATAAGTACAGCATTCTCCAGGACAGACTTCCATGCCTAAGAAACAGATGCTCAAAATGGCCGAAGACCATATTACCTTGATCAGGGGTTCCCATCCCCCTCCTGATAAGAGGCCTAGGCAAGAGACAGACTATGACTCTTCAGATCAGGTTTCCATTTCCTCTGACTCCGCTTCTGTACAGGAATACTCTCTTCCTCCCTATGAGGATTCTGATGCTGAAGAATCCATTCCTTCAGCCTCTTCTCCTGAGGATTATTCTTTTGGGGAAACCCTGCGTACCATGAGGGAGCACTTCCACTGGGAGAGCCAAGATTACTCAGAATCAAAGAAAAGGCTTAGAGATTTTTTTTTTACTTCCTCAGCACAGACCTCTTGCTATTCCCCCTGTGCTAGACATTGTAGATGTATTTTCAGAGTCCGGCCTTTCTCCAGACTCCTTACCTCCAGCTCCTGTTAAACCAGACAGATACTACAGGGTTCCAGATTCACATAAATTTCTTTATAAAAACCCTGCTGTTGACCCAGAAACTATTTCTCAGGGTCCCAAGGGGGTTAAGGCTGCTACTGCAAAAAACCCTGTCCCTTCTGATAGGGATTCAAGGGCACTAGACAGATGGGGGGAAAAAGGTTTACACTTCTGCTACTTTGGCTGTGAGGGCTTCAAATTGTCAATTTCATATGATTAAATATCAGCAATACTTAATGTCACTGTTAAAACAGAAAATGTTGACTAATTCTGATTGTACAGAAAATAAGGAAATACAGGATTTATTGCATGCAACTGAAGAAGTGGGAAAGCATACATTGCAGTGTGGTTTTGATTCTCTGGAGGCTTCCTGCAGGGCCGCAGTTACGGGTTCTGTCATTAGGAGGCATGCTTGATTAAAGGAACAAAATCTGCCTGATCATGTTAAAGCAAAATTATTCGATGCTCCATTACTGCATGATACTTTATTTGGTGTTAAAGCAGAGGAGGTTTTGAAGAAAATGGAGGACAAAGCAAAATCTATGCAAGCAGTAAAGGATTTCTTACAGGTTCAACCACCAAAATTTAGCAGGAACTGGCCTACAAAGAATTGGTCCTTTCAAGTGTCGGACAGGCCATAAAGAGGCAGATACAGACGCCCCAGAGGCAGATCCCAGCCCCAGGGCTCATACAGGCCTAAACAGTGGGGCGCTTCTACCTCCAAAAGTTGAGAAGACAAAGCACAGCCATACAGGAAACAGTCCCAATGACTTGCCTCTGCCCAGCACCAAGCACTTATCTTCTTGCAGCCCCCTTAGGGGGAAAACTAGCACTTTTCTCTCAAAATTTGCACATGATCACCCAGGACAAATGGGTATTGAATATAGTGTCCCAGGGCTACAGGTTCCACTTTCACACCCTGCCAAAGGCAAAAGGTATACCAAACCTGCCACACAATCAATGGGCAGAGGCACAAAAAACAAGGTTCGTCCCTTATGCGCATGAGGGCCATTCAGCAAGTACCACAGCAAGAGCAGGGACAAGGATTTTACTCAACTTTTCTTGGTTCCCAGAAAGGACAAAGCCTGGAGACCAATACTGGACCTGTCTTTTCTAAACACATTTCTGGACGTTCCAAAATTCAAAATGCTAATTCTGCAGCAGCTTCTGCCCATGCGGGGCAAGAAGGCATGGCTTGTAACTTTGGACCTAAAAGAGGCATACCTGCATATACCAATCAGACAATCTTGCAGAAGATGCCTCAGATTCATAGCTGGCTCAATGCACTACCAATTCTCTGCACTGCCCTTTGGCTTATCTACTGCGCCCAGGGTCTTCACAAAATGCCTGGCACCAGTAATTGCATTTTGCAGACAAAGAGGAATTTAAATTTATCCTTACTTGGACGACTGCCTTATACAAGTAGAGAACAAGGACACTCTACTAAAACATCTGTCGTTCGTAAAAAGATTAATAATTTGCCTAGGGTACACAGTAAGTGAAAAGAAATCAAAACTAATACCCTCTCAAGAGATAATATTCCTGGGTGCAAGCTTAAATACAACTGCCCAGATGGCTTAACTCAGGCCAGACAAACAAAGGCAACTAACTTCTTACTTTAAAATGTTGGCAACAAAGACCCAGTTATCTGCAAGAAAAATTCTGCAGGCTTTGGGCTTCATGGCATCCTGCATTCTAATTCTAAATGCCAGACTGCATATGAGGAAACTTCAATGGTACCTAAAAAGTGTCTGGACTCAACATTGTCAAAGCCTGGAAGCATTAATTACCCTCATTCCTTGCCTGCAACAGGAGTTTTGATGGTGGCCACATGCCTGTTACCTCAACAAGGGACAGCCATTCACTCTACCCACAGCCAGGCAGTCAATAACAACAGATGCATCAGATTATTCCTGGGGAGCACACATGGCAGGAAAATGTATTTAGGGCACATGGTCCACAAGCCAAATGCATCTACATATCAATCAAAAAGAGATGCTAGCCGTTCAGAATGCCCTGACCGCTTTCAAGGATCTACTCCATCCAGGACAGCTACTGACAAGGCGGACAATACTACAGTCATGTGGTACGTAAACAAGCAGGGAGGCACACATTCCTTCCCCTCTGCAGACAAGCCAAGACTATGTGGGACACAGCATTGACTTATCAAGTACACCTGCAAGCACAATTCGTGCCAGGAAAGAACAATACTCTGGCAGACGAACTAAGCGGAAACCTTACGGATCCCCACGAGTGGAAACTGGATCCACAAGTCTTCAGCATAATAACAAAGGAATGGGGATGCCCAGACATAGATCTATTTGCTTCCCCTCACAACTGCCAACTACAGAAATTCTACACAAGGACTTAAAGCAAGCATGGAAAGTCGATGCTCTGTCACTCAGCTGGAAAAGTCTAACAGAGTATATGCCTTTCCTCCTCTGCCTCTCCTCCCCAAGGTACTCCTAAATGTCAGACAAGAGAATCCAAGAATGATTCTGATTGCCTTAGACTGGCCACGCCAGCACTGGTACCCAATCCTAAAAAGCTTGTCTCAAGGCCCAGCCTGGACATTGCCTCTAATTCCTCACTTACTGACCCAGCGAAACAATCAGATTCTGCACAGCCAACTCAGGACCCTAAATCTGGCAGCATGGCAGATAATGTAACCATCCAAAGCACACCTCTCTCTAAAGCAGTGATGGGTGTTATTTTGGAGGCCTGGAGGCCCAGTACCAGAAAATCTTATGCAGAAAAATGGAAAAGATTCTGTGCTTGGAACCAGGCACAAGGAATTGATGCATCTGTACCAAATATTCCTCAGATTTTACAATACCTAACTGAGATGCTGGACAAAGGCCTATCTTTTTCATCAATTAAAATCCATGCATCTGCCATTTCAGCTCATTACAATACGGAACCTTCTATTTTTTCCCATTAATTGCCAAGGCAGTACCTCAGAGGGTTAATAACATAAGCCCTCCAAGGAGAGCCCCAGTACCTGCATGGGACTTCAATTATGTCTTGGAAAAACTCACACTGCCGCCTTTTGAGCCAGCCAATACAGCTGACATAAAGTTTTTTTCTTGGAAAACAGCTCTGCTCCTAGCAGTAACCTCTGCAAGGCGAGTTTCAGAGTTACAGGTACTCATGGCTGTGGAACTTTTCATCATTTTCCATCCAGACAGGGTTTCTCTAAGGACGAACCCAACATTTATGCCTAAGGTAGTGTCCAGTGTGGCCCTTAACCAAACCATTTATTTGCCTACCTTTTATCCAAACCCACAGAATAAGGGTGAGAGACTTCTGCATTCCTTGGACATACACAGACAACTACACTTCTACTTGGACAGAACTAAAGCTTTCAGAAAAACTGAGCAACTTTTAGTGGCATATGCTGCAGGATCTCAAGGAAAAGCCTTTCTCAAAACAGACTATTTCAAAATGGATAGCCCACTGCATTCGTTTCTGCTACTTACAACATGGCAAATCAGTGCTCAAGGGCATTAGGCCTCATTCTACCAGGGCAGCAGCCACTTCAGCAGCCTTTCTCAGAGGAGTACCAACCAAAGACATTTTAGAGGCTGCAACTTGGAGTTCAGTGCACACTTTTACAAAGCACTACCATTTACCTATCTACTCTAAATCCAGAGCAGGCTTTGCCACTGCAGTTCTGCAAAGCCTTGTAGCCTTTCCTTATTCTATTTAGGCCCAGCCACCCAACCTTAGCTTTGGGATTCAACCCAAGAGTAATGACTGCAACAGTGAAACACGATGAACATAGTACAGTTGTGTGTACCTACCATAAATGTAGATGTTAGTGTATTCACTGTTGCAGTCCAGGTTACCCAGCCACCATCCCCCTTTTCTTTGCTGGGACTTACCTATACTTCTCTATCTTATACAACCTATGTGGTGTATTTGCTTGTAGATGAATGAAATGTGTATTTTACTGCATGCATAATTATTGGCATATTTTTTTTTATAGCCTACCATTTTGGGGGCACCTGACTTCTGAGGCAAGAAAAACTGAAGAAAATGGCATCTGCTGCATCTTTTATATACCCCTGGCGCACTGACGTCAGGGAAGAGGTGACAGCAACCAATGCAGGACCTAGACTTTGGAATTCTGTCCGACTGCGGGTAGCCTGCCAGCAGGATAATCCAAGAGTAATGACTGCAACAGTGAATACACTCTAACATCTACATTTATGGTAGGTACACAACTGTACTTTGTGGTACATAAGCAGGGGGGTACAAATTCCTACCCCTTTTGCAGACTAGCCATGGCACTGTGGAACACAGCTTTGACTTACCAAATACATCTTCAAGCTCAATTCCTGCCAGGAAAACAAAATACTCTGGCAGACGACCTAAGCAGAAATCTTATGGACCCGCACGAGTGGAAACTGGATCCACAAATCTTCAGCATGTTAACACAGAAACGGGGGAGCCCAGAAACAGATCTATTTGCCTCTCCCCAAAATTATCAGCTGGACAAATTCTGCACAAGGACTTATCACAGACAAGCATGGAAAGTGGATGCCCTATCCTTCAGTTGGAAAAAACAATGTCTATGCCTTTCCCCCTGTGCCCCTTCTCTCTAAGGTCTTACTAAAAGTCAGACAGGAAAAACTAAAAATGATCCTAATTGCTCCGGACTGGCTTCGCCAGCACAGATACCCAATTCTAAGGAATATGTCTCAACTCCCTCCTTGGTACTTGCCTCAAATATCTCATCTACTGTCTCAGCAGAACAATCAAATTCTGCACACTCGACTCCATACTCTGAACCTTGCAGCATGGCTGATCATTTAATTATTCAAACACCACCTCAGTAAATCTGATGGATGTCGTTTTGGAAGCCAGAAGGCCTAGTACTAGAGAATCCTATGCTGATAAATGGAAGAGATTCTGTGCTTGGAACCAAGCACAAGGAACGGACACAGCAAAGCCCAAAATCCCTCAGATTTTACAATGTTTGACTGAGATGCTTGACAAGGGCCTATCTTTTTCTTCAGTAAAAATCCATGCCTCTGCCGTCTCAGCTCATTACAACACGGAGCCTCCCCTCTTTTGTCATCCTCTGCTTATAAACTGTATCTTATAGGGGCCAAAACGTTAAGGCCTCCCAGAAGATCACCAACTCCTACATGGGACCTCAATTTTGTGCTGGAAAAACTCACCCTGCCTCCTTTTGAACCAGCAGCTACTGCGGATATAAAATTTTTATCTTGGAAAACAGCTTTCCTTTTGGCAATCACTTCAGCAAGAAGGGTTTCGGAACTACAGGCTCTCATGGCTGTGGAGCTTTTTATTACGTTTTACCTGGACAGTGTTTCCCTCAGGACCAATCCTTCTTTTATGTCTAAGGTGGTAGCTAGTGTGGCTCTTAACCAAACAATTCACCTGCCAGCATTTTACCCAAGTCTACAGTACAAGGGGGAGCGGATTTGTGGTGTATTTACTGGTAAATTGGGTGTTTGAGATGCTTTTTCTACTACTTTAAATGTACTGTGCTAATGCCAACCCCCTTATCTGCCTACCACCACTACTAGGAGATAAGGTGTTTATTTCTTACTACACAGCTATTAATTCTCTCTCAACTTTTTCTCCTGTCTCCAGTTGTTTTGCCCTGCATGCCCTGCATTCCCCTTGGGACCTCGCCTGGGTGGACACACACACCCAACTAAAGTAATCAAACTCATCTATTTTTTGCTCAAGCAAATATAACTACTCTGCTGCCTCAAAGAAATTAAGGAAGTATGTGCATCTGCTGCTACTTAAACTTCTGTATTTTTTAACCCCTGCTTGGTATCTCAGTACGCTGTCTCCCTGCCAGGAAAGCCAGCAGCCTAAACCCCTCTTATTTCTGCCTCTCTGATCTCACTCTCATCTAACTCCCTGAGTTACACTAGCTCCCTTCTCATTTCAGTCCAATTTAGTCCATAGACTGCCCTAGTGGGCTTAGTGCACTTCAGCATTTGTCCACTAGATGGCATCCCCTCCCCACTGTTATTGATTTAGATTCACTCACTTCTTGTATTTTCTCAGCTTTTACATTCATTTCTCACTTTCTCTCCTACAATTTATAGCCCACTCTACCTATTATATCCAGATCCCCTCTACTTACCCTGCTTCAACTTACTCTCCTGCAAACTATGCTCCACTGATTGGCTCTCGATCTTCTCCTGGTTTCTTCCCACTCTGTTCGCCCTTTGGGCTCACTCCGCTCCCCTACCCTGCCCCCAAATCTCACCCGCCCCTAGCACCTCTAGCTGTATCCCTCTTGTAACCACACCCACTTCCTCTCTACACCTATCAGTCTCCAACACTCTAGATACACCCTCTACCACCCAATTTCCTTCTTGTAACCACACCCACTTCTATTCTATACTATCAGACTCCAATTCTAAAATTTCTCACCCAGATAATTGGTCTCCTTTCTCCCTCTAACACCCACTCCCAAAACCTCACCCCCTCCAAACCTACTTAACTCTATACTCCCCCACTGCTAATCAGGCTTTTACCAGTGTATCCTTTAAAATAATCTTTTATATACATATAAAATACAATTACAACATTATACCACTAAACAACCTTATTCAACATGCTCTTAAAACCTTCATCCATCTCCATTTTACTACTACTACTTCTTAAACTTTCCTATCTTCACTACCTCACCCAACCCAGTACTTCCTACCATTCACAATTCTATCATGTAACTAACCATCTTAATTCCCCTCTCTCACATTCACACTCATCTATTTCTCCCCATCTATATCCTATAAAAAAACACATATCTTTCTCATACAAATTGTTCACCTCTCAGAAATACTCTATCCCCATAGCAACCAAAAACCCCTTCACCATCACAACAGAACCCAATCCTTTTATTAAACTGCTCAATTACCTTTCTAACCCAATCCTTCATCTGATTACCAGTCTTTTATCAGGTGATATCCATCCCAACCCAGGCCCCTCCACCTCAACCACTATACACAAGCCTATATTACTTACTTCTTTAAACTCCCAAAGTATAGTCAACAAAGTCACAACCCTCCATGCCTGGCTCATGCATAATAAACCTGACATCCTATCTATCTCAGAAACATGGTTAAAACCCTATATAAAAGACTCTGAAATAATTCCACCTAACTATTCTATCATTAGAAAAGACAGGTCCCACAAAAAGGCGGAGGTGTAGCTCTCCTATATTCATCCTCCTTGTTAGTTACTCCCTACAACAAACCTATTCCACACTTTAACAACGCTGAATTACTCCTCACTCTCCTTCAAGTAAACAAGCACAAACACATATGTCTAGCATCCCTCTACATCCCCCCAGGGGATAATATTTCCACACTTGAAGATATCCTCTCCTGGCTCTCCAATAACATCAGCAATGAAACCATAATCTTAGGAGATGTAAATATTAACTGGGCCTCCATTCAGTCTCCAACTAACTCCCTTAACATCAACCTCTATAATTTTTCCCAGCTAATCAACTCTGTAACACGTCCTTCAAAAAACCTCTCTTGTGGCAGTATTCTAGATTGGATTCTAGTCTCACATCCCCACTATTTTTCTGACAGTGGCACTCTTCCCGACCCTCTAAGTGATCATATGCCCATCTTCACTCACCGACTCCCCTGTATCCCATATCGCACTCATAATTATATTACTACCCGCAACCACAAAAACTTTAACCCAACAACCTTTTCAAACTCTCTAAAAGCAATTAACTGGAATTATCTAAAGACATTATCCTTAAATAATGCAGTTGCCCACTTCAGCTCAACATTCTTAAAACTACTAGACTCCCAAGCCCCCTTGAGGACAAAGAGAATAAAAACTAATTCCACCCCCTGGCTAACCAAAAACACGCTAGCAACCATGTGCCACAGAGATAAAGCCTGGGCACTCTATCAGAAAAACAAGACCCCTCGACACCACATTGAATACAAAACACTTCGAAATAAAGTAAAAAAGCGTATTATCTCTGATAGACAAAATTACTTCTTTACACTCCAAAACAATAATAAAACAACCCCTCAGAAATTCTGGAAAGGTATCTCTACCCTCCTTAACCCCAGCAAACCACACACCCCTACCCCAGACCCAAATGCCCCAGATTTAGACTTAGCTACTCAATTTAACTCCTTTTTCATTGAATCTATTGGCAAACTAACCTCCTCATTCCCTAGTTCCACCTCATTATCTAATACACCCCCACCCTCCCCTGCCAACAATCCACCCTGCACTGCTGCTCCTTCCTCATCCCCATCTACTAACTCTCTATCCTCCACCTCTTCTCCTACTCTAACTTCCACATCATCCTTACCACCCTCTAATACTCCCTCTCCCCACTCACCTATATTCTCATTAAAACCTATACCCATTTCTACTATAAAGAAACTCCTTCAGAAATTGAAGCCATGCACTAACGCACCTGATAACATCCCTTCATACTTTCTAAGCATAGCTGCTGAAGCAATTGCCTATCCCATAAGCATTCTAATCAACCGCTCCATCCAAGAATGTACAGTACCCCAAATCTGGAAACAAGCCTTTATCATACCTCTGCATAAAGGTGGCAACAATTGTAATGTCAACAACTTCCGACCCATTGCTATCCTGTCCCCCATTTCTAAACTTCTAGAAAAGTGTGTCCAACTTCAACTCTTACCACATCTCTTAGATAATAACCTTCTAACTCCTACACAACATGGATTTAGGCCAAATCATAGCACCATGACAGCCCTCCTCTCCTATCTTGAAACTGTAAATAAAGCTTGTGACTCTGGCCAAATTGTTTCTACCCTACTACTTGACCTCTCTAAGGCCTTTGACACTATCTCACACAGCCTACTCTTAACTAAACTCTTAAAACTTAACCTAACTTCCTTCAATTTGAACTGGTTCTCCAGCTACTTATCTAATAGATACCAAGCTGTAAAATGGAAAAAGGCAACCTCCTCTTTTCTTAGTACCCCCACCGGAGTTCCTCAAGGCTCCATACTAGGTCCCCTTCTTTTCAATATATTTATAAATGATTTCCGCAAATCTATTCTATTCTCAAATATCATCCAATATGCAGATGATTCTACCATTATCTGCTCTGCCACATCTACCCCTATGCTCCTAAAGCTTACACAAGAAGCTTTTTCAATCACTGAGCAATGGATGAAAATAAACCACCTAGCACTCAATGCTTCCAAAACTAAACTAATGGTATTTACCCCCTCTAAAGTTACTCCTTTCGATATAAATACATTCTTGATTACTAGTCAAAATAACTCATTTCTGGAACTGGTGTCAGAAACCAAGTTACTTGGTGTCCAAATTGACAACCAGCTTAATTTCAACTCTCATCTACAATTAAATATCAAAAAAACCCATCAAAAACTAGGTATGCTCTACCGACAAAATCAGTACCTTACAAGCACCTCTAAAATCACTCTCTCTTCTTCCTTTCTTATCCCCTCCCTTCTCTATGGAGCACCACTCCTAACTAATCTTCAGTCCTCTCTAAAAAAAACAACTTTCCTCTTGCTACAACAAAATCGCCAAGTTCGCTAACAGCCATAGGTCTTCCACCCACCACTGTTCCTCTCTCCAAAAACTTAATTGGCTAGAACTACCCAATCACCTCAGCTATACTCAGCTAACTCTTGCCCATAAGCTCATTTTCAACCCCTCTCTCTGTCCCTCCCTGTCTTCTGCCTTTAAGATGCACCTACCTGATAGAGATTTAAGGTCAGACAATCAAAACCTATTAGAAGTGCACAAACCAACTCGTCCCCCAGGCAAAAACTTACTATCCTATAACCTAGCACGTCTTTGGAACTCACTACCACCATCCATTCGCACCACCTCTAACCATTATATGTTCAAAAAATCTCTTCACATACATCTAATGTCCCACTGGGAATGCTCTTGCTCCCACCCCTCTTAACTAATAATGGCAATTTTCTTCCTTTCACTCTCATGTTACTCCAGCAATTTTTCCTTATAAATTTCCCATAACTCGCATTATTTTTTCCCATGGTATCTGCAAAGACTGTATTTGACTGCACCTTATAAAGCTTATGCTCCTTACACAATAACTACTCTGTATCATTATGCAATATTACTTTTCACAGCTTAAACACCTCAAATTTTCATCACTAGACTGTATTGTTTGAAATGTTTCCTGAATTTTGAAATGAAATGCTTGTATCGTTTTATATTTGTATAATTATCATTAGTAATCTATTGTATGTACCTAGTTTGTTTGTTTTTGGAGCTTTTCTCCCCAGGACTCCATTGAAAACGGGTTCATTTTGGCCCAATGGACTATCCTGGTAAACCAACTGCAAATAAATAAATAAATAAATAAAATTCTGCATTCATTGGACATACACAGACTACTAAGATTCTACTTAAACAGGACCAAATATCTAAGAAAATCTGAGCAACTACTGGTGGCATTTGCTGCAGGATCAGAGGGGAAGGCTATATCTAAGCAGACTATTTCTAAGTGGATAAGCCACTGCATTTGTTTCTGATACTTGCACTATGGTAAACCTGTGCCCAAAGGGATCCGGGTCACATTCCACCAGGGCTGCCTCTACCTCCGCAGCTTTTCTCAGAGGAGTTCCAACCAAAGACATTCTAGAAGCTGCTACTTGGAGCTCAGTTCATACCTTCACAAAGCATTATCATTTGCCTCTCTTCTCCAAATGCAGGGCAGGCTTTCCCACTGCAGTTCTGCAGGGCCTTATAGCTGCTCCTAATGCTATTTAGTTCCATCCTCCCATCCATAGCTTTGGGATTCTACCGAAATGTAATGACTACAACAGTGAAACGTGAAGAACATAGTGCAGTTGTGTACACTTATTCGAGTGTATTCACTGTTTCAGTCCAGGTTACCCACCCGCCATCCCCCTTTTCTATAACTTCTCTTTCCTTCACGGTATTGTAAAGCCTTTGTGGTGTATTTACTTTTAGATGAAGGTAAAGTTTATGTTGCTAAAAGTGCATTTACATATATTACTGTTTATCTATCTATATATTTTTTTTTTTTTTTTTTTTTGCTCCCCATTTGGGGACATCTGGGGCAAGAAAACCTGAGTAAAATGGCGTTGGCTGCATGTTTTATACCCCTGATGACCTGACATGTAAGAGGAGACAGCAACCGACGCAGGACCCAAGACTTTATTCAGGCAGACTGAGGTCAACCTGCCAGCAGATTACCCCAAATGTAATGACTGCAGCAGTGAATACACTCGAACATCTACATTTATGGTAAGTGTACACAACTGTACTTTTCCTTAGAGGGGCCAAAAATCTAAGGCCACCCAGGAGAGCTCCACCTCCAGCCTGGGATCTTAACTTTGTCTTGGAGAAACTCACTCTTCCTCCTTTCCAGCCAGCTGCTACTGCAAATTTAACATTTATTTCCTGGAAAACAGGTTTCCTTTTGGCAATCACTTCTGCAAGAAGGGTATCTGAATTACAAGCCCTTACAGCAGTGAAACCTTTCATCATCCTTCATGCAGACATGTGTCCCTCAGAACAATCCCTCCTTCATGCCCAAGGTGGTATCCAGTGTGGCTCTTAATCAGTCCATTAATTTGCCTACCTTTTTTCCTAACCCACGTAACAAAGGGGAACGGATACGGCACTCTTTAGATGTGCACAGACAGCTTAGATTCTACTTGGACAGGACTAAACCTCAAAAGAAGTCTGAACAACTACTGGTGGCATTTGCTGCACGGACAGAGGGGAAAGCTATTTCAAAACAAACCATTTCAAAATGGATAGGCCACTGCATTCATTTCTGCTATAAGCACCATGGAAAACCTATCCCACAGGCATCAGACCCCATTCAACCAGGGCTGAATCTACCTCTATAGCCTTTCTCAGGGGCATCCCTACTAGGGACATCTTAGAAGCTGCTACCTGGAGTTCTCTACATACTTTCACCAAGCATTATCTTTTGCCAATTTTCTCTAAATCCAGGGCTGGTTTTGCCACTGCAGTCTTGCTGGTCCTAATTCTATTTAAATTCCTCCTCCCAACCTTAGCTTTAGGAATCTACCCAAATGTAATGACTGCAACAGTGAAACACGAAGAACATAGTCCAGTTGTGTACACTTACCATAAATGTAGATGTTCAAGTGTATTCACAGTTGCAGTCCAGGTTACCCTTCATCCAGCCCCCTTTTCTTCCTTTGGCTATACCTCTGCTCTTGCTTACTGTGCTCTAAAAGCTTTTTGGTATATTTGCTTTTCTGTTGGGTGTATATCCTTGTATTTATAGATTTACTTGCTTCCCATTAGGGGGGCACCTGACATCTGGGGCAAGAAAAACTGATGTAATGACTTTGGCTGCATGTTTTATACCCCTGACGTCATGGAAGAATGGACAGCAACCGACGCAGGACCCAAGACTTTGTTAATCAGGCCGACTGAGGGCTACTGCAAGCAGATAACCCAAATGTAATGACTGCAACAGTGAATACACTCTAACATCTACATTTATGGTAAGTGTACACAATTGTACCTTCCTTTCCCTGATTTGTTTAATGAATCTGAATCCCTCTCAATTACTTCCTTAAATTCGATTACCAATGTCTGGGTTTCATTACCTTAACTTTACCTACTTCCCTGCTGAGCTGAACACAAGATGACACTGCTTCAGTAAAAATGTCAACCATATGGTGAAATTTGACAGTCAAACTTCCTCCTCATGTGGAATAAATTCATCTCCTCAGTTAAACTCAACACATCAAGCCATACCATCAGGAGGGAATTAGTTATACATGATCATTCTTAAGTTGCAACATGAAATCTGTGGGTTAAAGTTTTTTGATGGCCATGTAGGTCTTAACCTTGTTCAACAGCCCTTTGAGGCTACAATGAACTTTTCAGAGTGCTTTCCTCACTGTTTAGGTATGTATATTTGCCCACCATCCCACTTTGTGATATCACATAAAAACAGTACTGACCCATGTAGTACTTCTGAAATTTATCCTTTTCTCTTTGGTTAAAATATTGCTGTTTGGCTTGGGTAGCACTGTCAGCGTTATTACTTTTGGGATACTCTCCTCCTCGTTTGTGTTCTTTGTTAGATTCAGTTTACTCCGATATTGCCGCAGATGTGACCACCTCATGTTTTAGGCTGGAGGATACACTTCTGTCAGCTTTGGTTGCACCTTACAAATATTTTTAATGTGTTCATTGTTATAAGTCTTACATTGTGACCTGATTTTGTAGAGGGATAGCTGAGGTACTAATGAACACTTTAGATACATGTATTTGGTTTTAATTTGTAGGTCCGCAATTTAAAAAAATGAATGGTCATTTTTAGGCTTTAAGGAAATGAATTGTAAAATTTTATTAACACAGTCAGCTGCTCTTTAACTGCTGTTTTGCATAAGAAGTTTTTTGATTTTCTTTCTTACAGCTTTCCTGTTTGCTTATAAAAGTGTACAAATCTATAGTGGCAGAGAATACTAAAAGTACATATTTATTTGGTTGGCCCCATATGCATTATTTTCCCTATGCTATTATTTTGTTTCTAATGCTTTTGATGTTACATTTGACTACATGTATTTGGATACGTTAGTATAGGAAACATTGTAATTCTAGGTATTCTGTCTGTCGATAGTGCCAGTTTGCATGGCTGTTTTGATGTTTATTTTGCAAAATATTTTGAGGTTTGTTTTTGCACATCTTAATTTCGACTTGCCTAAGAAACAACACTTAATTTGGAGATGTTGCTTAAATTTGGGGTATTCTAAACCATAAGAGGATTTTTATAGTCCATCTTAAATAATAGGGCTCTGGTTGTTTTGCAGAATGTTCTCGGAAGAATGGACAGCATTTCCATGGGCTTTACTGCAAGCTACAGTGCACAGTGGATAAATGTTGTAGACTTCTTATTTCTTTTTCATCTCTCTTAAATTTTATCTGTTTGTTGTAGTTTCCAGTCACTTCTTTTGATTCCTGTTTTTTAAAATAATGCAGTTTACTATTTTGTATTTTGCATTCTAGTTTAATGACCTAACACTTAAGTGTTTTTAGTGCTTGTTTTCCTTATATTGTAATCATTTCTGAAAATGTCAATTTCTCAAAATTTACAGCTGCCCACAGTCCAAAAAGGGGGTAACGAATTGACCTGAGAAAATAAAAGAATTCAGTTAACAGGCGACGTATGCCTTTTAATTCCTATTTTTCATTTTTTCTATTTATTACTTTTTTAATGAGTAGGTAGAATGTGTTGACAAATAACAAAGTTATAAGTTGCATGGTTAAAGAAAGCCATTCCTTTTATGTACAAGAGGCCACTACTAAACACGGCCTGAAATTATTATGGATAGCTGCTTTGACCATGCTTAGTTTTAACATTTTAATGTAAAAACCATAAAACTGGGAACCATATATTGTAAATTAGAGATGCTTTTTGATTTGCATGTTTACCACTTTAAAATTGATTTTGCTTTTATTTTTAAGTGTTTTATTGAGAGGAGAAATGCTTTTGACTGTTTTACTGGTGCATTTAAAAAAGGTGTGACATAAAAGGCCATAAGTGTTTTCTTTGTGCGTTTGTGTGTGTGAATCTTTTTCATTTTTAGACTGATATATTTTCTTATTAAAATGACAAAATCCTTATTTTTATGATTTTTTAGAGATGCACGTGTTGTTAAAGATATAGCAACAGGAAAATCAAAAGGCTATGGCTTTGTATCCTTCTTCAATAAGTGGGTAAGTTGGTAAAGAATGTGGCTTTTAAAAGAATGACTTGTTCAGTAAACTGTTCTTGGCAGTTTTTATACGTTAAATTTCTTTAGCTCTGTACAGAATGTCATCTTACTGTCTATGGTTGACAGATGGAGGGAGCAGTTTGGCAGCATTTACAGGAAAACAGAGTACAATCCTCCTGACCAAAGATGCTTCACTTTAAGGATATAGATGCTGTTTATCTGGGCAGTGTTTTGCCAGTAACAAACAATAGTAAATCATTACAGTTTTAAAATGCTACAGTAATTGACTTGGGGGAAGGTGTCTGGCAGCACAGAGTATTGAGGCTGTGAGCTCTTAATGGTCTACTTTACTCCGGGTTTGCTTCCATCAGATGCCAGTGTGCTTATTGTGCGACTCTACAAGTCACTTAACCAGGTCAACCCAGCTTAAATTCACAGGATCATAGGAAGTTGTTAGCCTAATGGCTCTAGGGCCCTTACAAGCCTAGCCAAGTTCTACCCTTATTTACACGATCAGCACGTATTTCCCCTGTCCAAGACACAGACCGGTGGAACCCTTGGGGTGAATTTACAGTTACCCATCCAGTCGTCCAGATTGCATATGAAGGTGGCCAATGAGGTGCTGTGTTGAACATGAAGTTGGGAGTCTGTTCTAAAGGTCTGTTAACCTCTGGGAGACAAATCTGCCCTTCTAGCAGGTTCTATTAATATTGCATACCAGGTTAAGGTCTTCAGAGCAAGTAACCAATGTACCATTTGACTTACTGATATTTAACATTTCCAATAAAGCAGGGTCAGAGATTGCCTCTTGAGTAGTCTGTATAAAACAGAATAAAGTGAGACTGATTTCAGACAGTTTACATAGGACAGATGCTGAAGACCTTGAATTTTCCTTGTGATGAAAACTTTGTGGTCTCTCCAGTTGCTGCAGGTGCTTGCAAAGTTACATACCAAAAGGGGTGTTGTACTCCGTTATTGACCTGATAAGGGAAAAGAACAGGGAGGTTATAACTTTTTTTCTGGAGGGCAGCACTTATGAGATGAGCAGTATGGGAATGCCCTTCTTTCCACTGTGGAGATGTGACGATGAAAGGCAAGGTTGCTGTCAACCTGTGTGCTCAGGTCCCTCTCCACGGAGTGCATAATTCGGTGTTGCCATTGATGTGGTAGTTAGCAGGAACATCACTCTTACTGAAAGGGATTGATGGTACTTTTTTTTTTACATTGAGGTTAAGGCCATGGCTTTGGTACCCATCATTTAAGACCCTCTTGTAGGATGTTGACATAATTTGGAGATTCTATGACTGCTCCCAGTTTGCAGTCAGCAGCAAACTTTGTCAGCCACAGACCTTTAGATGTTCTTTGTGTTTCACTGTTGCAGTCATCACATTTGGGTTATCCCGGCTAGGGTATCCCTTGGCCAGCCCTAATACGTTGGTTGCTGTCGCTTCAGGACTGACATCAGGTCATCAGTAGTATAAAGTAAGGCAGCCGACGCCATTACATCAGTCTTTCTTGCCGCGGAGCCCGAAGCAGAGGCAGTTCGCATGAGTGACGGTTGGCCGCTGTCTGAGTTTAGTCTTCCAAATTGAAGCTGAAGTCTTCTAAAGCTAAGTACCCCATTTAGAATCCATTTGTCTTGCACTAATCAATGTCAGAAAAAGTTAAATTGTCTGCCTGTGGAAAGCAAATACCACACAGATACTTTCATTCTTACTGCATCACTTGCTTAGGCCCAGTCCACGACGTCCCCCGCTGTCGCTTCTGTGGTTTGTTCAACGCCAGAACTGTACGTTGTTGGGCCCTTATTGTAGCTAGATATTTGCACTTATAATCCTCACATTCCGATATGGCTTTGGTAAGCCCATCCAACAGCAGATCTTCTGAAAAAACGTAAAGCTAAAGACAGAGACAGACTGCACAAGTCCAAACCTACCAACGACGCTTCCGTTAAGCTTCTCCGGCCATTAGTAAGGTGCTTTCGCAACCCCTGATGCCCCCTTCTGTGGATTTGTAGGCTGCTACAGAGACCCTTTTGGAGTCCTGTATGCCGCAAAACTCTTCGACTAAGGATCCTGCGGTGGTCTCCCTTGGATAGGTCCGGAGCCGCTGAGCAGGCACCTGCTTCCGAGGAAGTACTTCGCACTACTGATTCTTGACACAAACCGACGTCGTCTTTCGCGTCTATCGTTCTTTCGAAAACTACATAGTTTTTTAGACCCAGGGTACGATCCACACCCAAGAAACAGACTACTCAATCTCAGGCACCTGCTTTCTTGCTTCAGTCTCAAATGCTTAAAATGGTGGAAGACCTTATCATGCTGATCAGAGGAAGTCAAGCTACCCTTTCCAAAACAAAAAGATCTGCCCCTGTAGTTTTGTCTGAACAGGTCTGATGACTCTGATGCATCTGAATATGAAGACATGCAACCCCTTTCTGTTTATGAGGATTCTGATGCAGAGGATTCCATTTCTTCAGCCTCTCCCCCAGAGGACTTTTCCTGTGGGGAAACCCTTCCTACCTTAAGGGATCATTTCCAGTGAGAAGTCAGGACTACCCTCAGTCTAAAAAGAGACTCATGGAATTCTTAGATCTTCTACAGCACAGACCCCTGGCTATTCCCCCAGTCCTGGATATTGTGGAGGATGTTTTCCTGGAATCCAGTTTGATTCCTGACACCCTCCCTCCTGCACCCAGAAAACCAGACCAGTACAGTAGAGTCCTTGACTCTCAGAATTTTTTTTTTTTAATTCTACTGCTAACCCTGAGGTCATTTCTCAAGGGCCTAAAGGAATTAAAGTAACCTCTGCTAAGAATCCCATCCCCTCAAATAGGGATTCCCGAGCACTAGACAGATGAGGCAAAAAAGTATGCACCTCTGCTACTCTTGCTATCCGAGCACTAAATTGCCACTTCCATGTGCTAATCTTTCAGCAACATACCCTGAAACTCCTAAAACAAAAAATGTCTTCCTTTCCTGCTTGTGCAGAATCTAAAGAGTTAATGCATTCTGCCAGTCAAGTAACTAAACACACCTTGCGCTGTGGTTTTGACACCTTAGAAGCTTCTTGCAGGGCAGCAGTCACTGTTTCTGTCCTTGGAAGACATGCTTGGCTTAAGGAACAGCCCTTGCCAGACCATGTTAAATCTTAAGTTGTTGGATGCCCCCTTGCACAAAGACAACTTATTTGGCACTAAGGCTGAAGAGGTCTTAAAAAAAAAAAAAAAAGAGGGAAGAAAAAGCAAAATCTATGCTGACAGTTAAGGACTTTTTACAGGTCCAGCCACGCAAATTTCAGCAGGCATTGTCCCTCCAAGCACTGGTCCTTTCCTGCTCCCACCAGGTCAGTTTAGCCCAGACCCCCCCCCCCCAGACAGCGGGGGGGGGGGGTCTACTTCACTAAGTCGAAAGCCGACAATATCGAAGCTGATATTGTCGGCACCACAGCATTGAAAACGCAGAACATCGTGCAGGTAAACGGAAATCTCCATAGGGGGAGATTTTCATTTACCTCAATGTTGTGCGGTCCCATATTTGGAATATTTAAGGGGGAGTGTGGGGGTGCAGTGGGGCTTGCCCCCCTACCTACGCTAGTTAGCTTTTATTGTTGTTTTTTGTTTTTTTAAGCGTTATTCAATGTTTTACTACATCGATCACTAGAGGTCGACCTTTAGTGATTCAATGTAAGATTTCGATAAAGTGATATAGACTTGCCACAGGGAATACAGAGATCTAAACAGTGGACTTCCTCAATTTCAAAAACCGGGAGTTCTAAGCCACTCCCTTATGGTAAGAACTCACAATGACTCTCCTCCCCCACCACCTCCGTCTGCCCACCTTCACTTACCCCTAGGAGGAAAACTCTCCTTTCACACAAGCACTTGAGCCACCATCACCAATGACCACTGGATTCTCAACGCTGTGTCCCGGGGATACAAATTTTCTTTCCACACCCTTCCAACTCCAAAAGGGTTCCCAGGTCTACCTCCAAACCAGTGGGCAGAGGTGCAAAAGCAAGTCCTTTCCCTGCTCTCTATGAGGGCAGTAGAGCACAATTCCTGCAGAACTGTAAGGCCAAGGTTTCTACTCCAGACTCTTTCTGGCACCCAGAAAAGAGGGCACCTGGCGCCCTATCCTCAATCTATCTATTCTAAACACCTTCCTGGTGATACCAAAATTCAGAATGCTCACCCTCCAGCAGCTGCTACCCATGCTCTCCATGGATGATTGGCTAGCCACCCTAGACCTAAAAGAGGCGTACCTCCACATTCCTTTCAGGGAATCAGGCAGGAAATATCTCCATTTCAGGACAGGATCTCTGCACTTTCAGTTTTCTGCACTTCCCTTTGGCTTGTCTAATGCTCTGAGTTTTCACAAAATGTTTGGCTCCAGCCATTGCCTTTTGCAGACAAAAAAATCCAGATTTACCCATACTTAGACTGCCTAATTAGGGCAGGCAGCCAGGAATAACTGCTAAAGCATCTGGCCTTCGTAAAGTTCCTACTAACCTCCCTAGGGTACACAATCAACGAAACGAAATCCAAACAGGTGCCCACCCGAAGGATTTTATTCCTGGGAGGAAGCCAGGACACTGCACCCCAGATTGCATTCCTTACACCAGAAATGCAAACTTTCCTGACAGCCTGCTTTTCTCAACTAGCCATTAGACCACAGTTACCTGCAAGGAAAATCCTGCAAGCTCTGGGGTTCCTGGCATCTTGCATTCTACTCATTCCATATGCCAGACTGCATACAAGGAAACTTCAGTGATACCTAAAAAGCCTTTGTTGTCAACACTCTCAAGACCTGGAGACTATTATATCCATGATACCTTGCCTCAGAAAAGATTTTCTTTGGTGGGCAACAGCATGCTCCCACAACAAGGGACTACCTTTCTCACCAAACCCCGCTGCCCAGACCCTCGTCACAGATGCATCAGACCATGCCTCAGGTGCACACCTGGACGGCAGGTGCATACAGGGTCAATGGAGCCTACAGCAAATCCATCTGCACATCAGCCAAAAAGAGATGATCACTGTCCAGCATGCCTTGACTTGCCCCTTCTCTCCCTAGCGGCTCTCCTGATCAAAACAGACAACACCACTTGATGTGGTATATCAACAAACAAGGAGGGACTCACTCATACCCTCTATGCAGGCTGGCCATGACCCTTTGGTACACAGCCACTGCCATGCATCTCTACCTGTAAGCACAATTCCTACCAGGTTTTCAGCACTCTGGCTGACCACTTAAGCAGAAATCTTCCAGACCCACAGGAGTGACAGCTCAACTAAAGAACCTTCACCCTAATGACTCTGAACTGGGGCACCCCAAAGGTCGAACTCTTTGCCTCCCACACAGTCAGCTCAGCAAGTTCTGCACCAGGGAGCATCACTGCATGGCTTGGAAAGTGGTGTCCTTCCCCTGGGTCAATGTATGCCTTTTCTCCACTACCTCTTCTCCCCAGGGAACTGCTCAAAATAATGGAAGAAAAACCAAGGACAATTCTTATAGCTCCTGGCTGGCCTCGTCAGCACTGGTACCCACTGCTGTGCAGCCTGTCCCCACTCCCACCATGGCATCTCACTTAGATTCCAACCCTCCTGTCCCAGAGGGAAGGAGAATTCATGTATCCTCAATTGCAGATCATCAGTTTGGCAGCTTGGCTTATTCCCTAACCCCGATCAATCTGCCAACCTCAGTAAACAGGTTCTAGATGTTGTTCGTGAGGCCAGATGCCCTAGCAAGAAAGTCGTATGCTGACAAATGGAAAAGGTTCTGCACCTGGATTTCAGGTTAAGGGAGCTAATATGGCACAGCCCTCCCTCCCTGTCATCCTGGATTATTTAGCTGACCTGCTACACAGTGGTGTCTTTTTCCTCTATTAAAACTCATGCTTCTGCTATCTCTGCTCATTTCCCCACTGAGCAGCCCCTTTTCTCACACCCTCTGATCAAACAGTTCCTAAGAGGGGCTAGCAACTTGAGGTCACCCAGAAGAGCACCAACAGCAGCTTGGGACCTTAACTTTGTGTTTGAAGAACTCAACCTGCATCCATTCAAACCAGCCTCTTCAGCAGAGCTAAAATTTCTCTCCTTGAAGACAGCTTTCCTTCTGGCCCGTCACTTCAGCCAGAAGAGTCTCCGAGCTGCAAGCACTCATGGTTGTGGAACCCCTTCATCTTCCTTGCTGACAGGGTATCCCTCTGGACTAACCCATCCTTCATGCCACAGGTGGTGTCCAGTGTGGCTTTTAACCAATCCATTCATTTGCCCACCTTTTTCTATAACCCACAGAACAAGGGGGAAAGGGTCCTGCACTCTCTAGATGTGCACAGACAGCTCAGATTCTATCTAGACAGAAGTAAATCCTTCAGAAAGTCTGATCAGTTGCTGGTTAGCTTTGCTGTAGGGGCAGAGGGGCAAAGCCATCTCCAAACAATTCATTTCAAATTGGATAGCACACTGCATTCATTTCTGCTACAAGCAACACTGAAAGCCTCCCCCCAAGGGGGTCAGGAATCATTCCACCACAGCAGCCTCCACCTCTGCAGCTTTCCTCAGAGGAGTCCCCACCAGGGACATCTTGGAGGCTGCTACCTGGACATCTGTTCACACCTTAACCAAACATTACCCACCCGCCTATCTTCTCCAAATCCAGGGCAGGGTTTGCCTCTGCAGTCTTGCAGGCCATCCTAGCCAGCCCCTAGTTTCCTTGACTGCCTCCACCCATTCCCTCAGCTTTGGGAATCAACCCAAATGTGATGACTGCAACAGTGAAACACGAAGAACATACTACAGTTGTGTACACTTATCATAAATGTAGATGTTTGAGTGTATTCACTATTGCAGTCCTGTTTTCCCTCCCTCCATCCCCCTCTTCTTTCTTCTCTTTCCTTACAAGGGACGTATTGGTATTTACTTTCTACTGGTGGGGTTCTTCCACCATAACCTGGCTCCCACTTGGGTGCTCCTGACAGGTTAAGGCAAGAAAAAAGTACAGTTTTGTACCTACCATAAATGTAGATGTTCGAAGATCCACATTGCTGCAGTCCTTACTCTTGGGTAGTCCGCTGTCCTCGGTCGGCCCGAATATCAAAGTATAAGGCTGACGCCGGTCAAGGCGCATTAGACTGACATCAGGACGTCAGGGTACAAATGCGCATGACCGACGTCATATCCTCAGTCTTTTCTTGCCCCAGATGTCAGAAGACTCTAAAAAGAAAGGTCAAAACCAAAAGACAGCAAACAAACAACCAACCACCCTTGCACTAATAATATGTACAAAGTATACAATATACACAATATTTACAACCCAACCCACACAACCGCCTCTAAACACAGAGGGGAAGGAGGGAGGGTAAATTGGACTGCAGCAATGTGGATCTTCGAACATCTACATTTATGGTAGGTACAAAACTGTACTATGTTCTTCATTTCACATTGCTGCAGTCCTTACACTTGGGTAGAATCCCAAAGCAGAGGTAAGGGAGGATGGCAAAACTATAAAGAAGCAGGAGCTGCCAAAATGCCCTGTAAAATAGCAGTGGCAAAACCAGCCCTAGATTTAGAGTAAAGTGGAAGGTGATAATGCTTAGAGAAAGTATGCACTGAACTCCAAGTAGCCGCCTCCAAAATATCTTTAGTTGCCACCCCCCTTAAAAAGGCTGTCGAAGTGGCAGTAGCCCTAGTGGAATGAGGCCTAATCCCAGCTGGAATCTCCTTGCCATGATGGGAATAACAGAAAGCAATGCAAAACCCAATCCACTTAGAAATAGTTTGTTTTGACACAGGCTTGCCCTGAGAACTCAAAGCAAAAGAAACAAATAACTGCTGAGACTGCCTGAACCCTTTAGTTCTGCTTAAATAATATCGCAACTGCCTGTGTACATCTAAAGTGTGCAAAATCTTTTCCCCTTTATTTTGGGGATTTGCATAAAAAGTAGGCAAATGAATAGTTTGGTTTAAAGCCACACTAGAAACCACTTTAGGCATAAAGGAAGGATTAGTACGTAAAGATACCCTATCCTTATGGAAAATTAAGAAAGGCTCAACCGCCATAAGGGCCTGCAATTCAGAAACCCTTCTTGCAGAGGTAATGGCCAACAAAAAGCAGTCTTCCATGATAAATATTTCAACTCAGTAGTAGCTGCAGGCTCAAAAGGTTGTAGAGTGAGTTTCTCCAACACAAAATTGAGATCCCAAGCAGGCGAGGAGCTCGTCGTGGGGGTCTTATATTCTTTGCCCCTCTAAGAAATTGCTTGAACAAAGGATGAGAAAACAATGGTGGGTCACAGTCATAGTGAGCGAAATTGCTGCAGCATGAACTTTAATAGAAGAGAAGGACAAACCTTTGTCCAGTAACTCAGTAAGATATTGAAGAGCCACACTTAAATTAGGCTCAGAAACATCAAAATCCTTTGCTGCACTCCAAAATAAAAATCTCTTCCATTTATCTGCGTACACTTTCCTTGTACTAGGCCTTCTAGCTTCCAAAATAACATTCAAAACTTGCTGTGGAAGTTGAGACCCTCTATGGTTCAAAACAGAATATGCCAGGCTGTTAGGTGAAGAGAGTGAAGCTTGACATTGAGTAAATGACTGTCCTCCTGAGACAACAGGTGTGGAATCAAGGCAAAGGCCATGGAGGCTCCTACAGACTTCTCAGTAATGGGTACCAGTGCTGTCGAGGCCAATCTGGAGCTATTAAAATCATCCTTGGCTTGTCCTGTCTGACCTTTAGAAGTACCTTTGGGAGGAGAGGCAGAGGAGGAAAGGCATACACATGAAGATTGCTCCAATTGAAAGAAAGAGCATCCACTTTCCAAGCTGTGGGATGAAACCTTTTCGTGCAAAACTTTGGCAGCTGGAGGTTTATTGGAGAAGCGAACAGATCTATGTCTGGAGTTCCCCATGACACTGTCAGTTTCTGAAATACATGAGGATCCAATTTCCACTCGTGGGGATCCATAATACGTCTGCTCAACACATCTGCTAAGGAGTTCTGTGCTCCCGGCAGAAACCTTGCCTGAAGATTTAGCTGTAAACTGAGAGCAGTCTCCCACAAAATCATTGATTGCCTGCATAGAGGATAAGAATGTGTTCCCCCTTGCTTGTTGATGTACCACATGACAGTTGTGTTGTCTGTTAGAATCAACACCTGCCCTGGAAGAAGTAACTCCTTGAAAGCTATTAATGCAAACTGGACTGTTAACATCTCCTTCAAGTTGATATGTAGATGTTGTAGTCTGGCAGGCCACTTGTCTTGTATCCACTTTCCATTTAGATGAGCTCCCCAAGCTTTGTCTGAGGCATCTGTCGTTAGAATCTGACTCGCCTCTGGCCGGGTCACAGAGAGTCCCTTGTTTAGGTGACATTCCTGAGCCCACCACAAAAATTCCTTTTGAATGCAAGGTATTATTTGAATGACAGTGTCCAGATCCTGGCAGTGCTGTGTCCATAAATTTTTTAGATACCATTGTAGCTTCCTCATATGCAGTTTGGCATTGGGAAGCACCAGAATACAAGATGCCATGAACCCCAAGGCTTGAAGGACTGTCCTTGCAGTCAGCCTGGACTGATGAGACAATTGATGAAAGTAAAGGGAGAGATTCTTTTGTTTGTCAGGGGTCAAAAAGGCCATCTGGGATGCTGTATTCAGTCTTACACCCAGAAAGCACATGTCCTGAGAGGGTACTAGACTGGACTTTATTTCGTTCACAGAATACCCCAGGCATCTTAGCACTGCTATCACATATTCCAAATGATGAAGAAGTTCGTCCCTTCCTTGAGCCAGAATCAGGCAATCGTCCAAATAAGGATAGATCTGTATTCCTTTTAGCCTGAAGAAAGCTATCACTGGAGCCAGAACTTTCGTGAACACTCTGGGCAGTAGATAAGCCAAAGGGCAATGGAGAGAACTGATAATGAGAAGTCCCAGCCCGAAAACGCAGATACTTCCTGCAACTCTGTCTGATAAGAACATGAAGGTAAGCCTCCTTGAGATCCAAAGTTACCATCCAATGATCTTTGCCCAGCAGAGGTAAAAGCTGTTGTAACGTCAACATCTTGAACTTGGGAATGTCCAGATAAGTGTTGAGGATAGATAAATCCAAAATTGGTCTCCACGTGTTCCCCTTCTTTGGTACTAGGAACAGGCGAGAATAAAATCCTAGGCCCACTTCTGACATAGGGACTGGCTGTATGGCTCCTATTTGAAGTAACAGAGAAATTTGTTTGTGAGCCTCTATTCTTTGCTGAGGAGGAACGTCTGGCATGCCTTTGAAAGGAGGCAAGGTATGGAAATAAAACCTGTAGCCTTGGTGTATGATATCCAATACCCATCTGTCTTGGGTAATTAAACTCCAGTTTTCCTTGAAAAGTGTCAACCTTCCTCCCAAAGGTGCTGCCAGACGAGAAGGCTCTGGCAGCTGAAAAGGTAGGTCATTGGGTCTGTTTACGAAAGGAATGACCCCTGCCCTCACCCGAAGACTGTGCAGGAGAACTCCCTGTTCTAGGCCTGAAAGAGCCCTGAGCTCTGCCCCTACCACGTCTAGATCTACCCCTAGACTGGGAATCATAAGAAGGATACGTCCACCCCTTGGTAGGCCAATTTCTACTAAACTTCGGAGGCTGAACCTGCAAAACATCTTTAACAGTCTGCATAGACTTAGCCTTGTCTTCCATTTTCTTTAAGACTGCCTCAACAGGTGAACCAAACAACACATCAGATTGTAAAGGAGCATCTAAAATCCTTGTCTTAACATGGTCAGATAAATTCTGATCCCTCAGCCAGGCGTGCCTGCGAAGAACTGACCCAGTGGCAGCCACCCTAGACGAGGCCTGTACAGCATCAAAACCACATTGCAAAGAATGCTTACCCACCTGTTCAGAAACATGTACTAAATCTTGTAACTCTTTACACTCAATACCTTCCGCCAGAGCATCTACCTTAGACTTCAGTTGAGAAAGTAGGTAGTTTTGGTATTTCAACATGTGAAACTGGCAATTCAAAGCCCTCATAGCAAGGGTGGAAGAAGTATAGACTTTCTTTCCCCATCTATCCAAAGCCCTGGCCTCTTTATCTGGAGGAACCAGATTTTTAACAACAGAAGACTTAACACCCTTAGGCCCCTGACTAACAGTTTCTGGGTCCGCCCTAGGCTCTTAAAAAGATACTTATGTGCTTCAGGCACCCTGTAATACCTATCCGGTTTAACAGGAGCAGGAGGCAAAGAATCAGGATTAAGAGAAGCCTCTGCAAACACATCTTCCACAACATCCAGAACAGGAGGTATAGCCAAAGGCCTATGCTGGGGTAAAAACAAAAATTCTCTAAGCCTTTTCCTGGAATCAGAGAAGTCCTGACCTTCCCACTTAAAATGCTCCCTCATGGAGTGAAGAGTCTCTGAAAAAGAAAAATCCTCAGGAGGAGAAGCAGAAGGAGTAGAATCATCCACATCAGAATCAGAATAAGGAGAATACTCCTGCAAGTCTTCAGCCGAAGACTCTGAAACATCCGAAGCCTGCTCAAAACTCCCCAACTCAGGTTCCACCCTAGGTCTCTTATCAGGAGGGGGCAAAGAACCTCTAATCAAAGTAATCAAATCTTCTGCCATTTTAAGCATATGCTTCTTGGGCACAGATCCTGAAGAACTAGGAGTGACACCAACTGAAGCTAAACCTGGCCTGCCTCTGGGAGAAGCCTTGGAAACAGAAGGAGAAGGCCTAACCACCCTAGGAAGGGAGGGGAGAACAGTAACCTGAGAGGCCCCTTCAGCCTGACCTGCCTCCTGAGAGGCCACATCCTGCAATAACAAAGTCTCCCCCTGGGACTCCAGAGAAACCTCCGGTGGAGCCCCCGGCTCCACCGACACCTCTAAAGAACCGGCGTCCGGTACGGACGGCTCTTCTTGCCTGGGCTTAGCTGCTTTGTCCTTGCGCTTCTTCGAAGAAGCGGACGTCGGAGCATCCGACGGCATATTATAATTGCACCGCTTCAAGACTAACCTGGCACAATCTAACCTTCTCTTAATAGTGCGCTTATTGAATCTAGCACAAAAGCGACACCCAACAACGTCGTGCTCAGGCCCTAAACAAGGAATACACAAAGTATGATAATCTCTATGCGGTATTTGCTTCCCACAAGAAATACAGTTATTCGCTTTTTCTGACATCCGGTAAACCACTGAGGCAAGAAAAAACTAAAATATTCCCAACGGGTACTTAGCCAACTTTGACTCGGTCTGAAACTCCGAATTCGAAAAATTTCAGAACGCCGAACGGCACTTGCAACGCTGCTTCTGCATCGGACCATGCGGCAAAAAAGACTGAGGATATGACGTCGGTCATGCGCATTTGTACCCTGACGTCCTGATGTCAGTCTAATGCGCCTTGACCGATGTCAGCCTTATACTTTGATATTCGGGCCGACCGAGGACAGCGGACTACCCAAGAGTAAGGACTGCAGCAATGTGAGATGAAGAACATCTGATGTAATGGCGTCTGCTGCCTTACTTTGTACTGCTGACAACCTGACGTCAGTCCTGAAGCGACAGCAACCGAAGCAGAAATACTAAGCCTCTGATATTCAGGCTGGCTGAGGGGCTACCCTGGAGGCCCCAGGAATGATCCCTGTTGAGCACCACTGGTTACAGGGCTGCAGTTGGAGGTGGGTTCTCCTATTTTGACTGTATGTTGTATCCGTGAGCCAGTTAGTGACCCATCTAAAGATATAAGGGTTGATACCTAGCTGGGCGAGTTTTTCAATGATACCCGAGTTGGGGGGGGGGGGGTCAGAAGGCTTGGCTAAGTCTAGGTAGGCAGTATTCACAGATTTCCCCTTATCCAGGTCCTTGGTGACTCTCTCTAAGAATTCCACCAGGTTTAACAAGCATGATCTCCTTTTGACAAATCAAGACTGTGTAGGGTCAATTGTTTGGAAATTATCTTTTTCTTTGTTGATAACGTCCATGATGATTCTCTCCATGGCCTTGCAGATGAGGCGAGTCAGGCTAATAGTCCTATAGTTCCCAGGATCTGTGGAAGCACCATCTTTGTGCAGGGAAATAATGATGGCCATTTTCCATTCAGCTGGGACAAAGTCTGTGCTTAGACTATGATTAAAATTGTACCCAATTATGTTGCTAATTCTTGTTGGAGCCCATGTAGGATGCAGGCTGGGATGCTATCTGGTCCCATAGATGCTGTGTTTTTGGCCTTAGGGTGTTTACTACCTACTGTTTAGAGATACAAGGTAGGTGACAGGTGGTAAGGGTGTCATGGGATACATTTAACAGGGACAGGAGAGTGAAGTTTTCACAGAGCCTGTCGGCCAACAGGTTAGCTATGTCCACAGGCTCTGTATATGTCGTAACATTAACTACCAGTGTGGCGCAAGTCTGGGCCTTTTCTTTTCAGTTACAGATGTAATTAAAGAATGCCTTATTGTTCTTTGTTGAAGCTAATTTGGATTTGCAGTTTGCATTGGAGGACTTCACAGGAAGTCTTAGTTTCTTCTTTAAACTGAGGAGGGAGTGTCTCCAATTTAGGACTCACTCCCTCTTGCTGTTGGACATCAATTTCTTCCTCTTATTGTAAAGCCTGTTAATGGCAGTTGTCCACCAGGCAGACTTTCTCCACTTGTTTTGGTCCTGTCAGGTACAGCAAGATCAATGCAGTTGTACAGGTGTTCATATAAAGCATTGGTGTAGAATTCTGCATAGGTGTCAGTTTCATCTGAGATGGGATCTGCAGTGAAGATATTTATACCATCCCGTAAGAGGTTATAATCTGCTTTGGAGAAGTTTTTTAATTTAGTTGTTGCTTGGGTGGGGGTTAGGTGCGATACTAACTTCAGCTGAGATTGATTTGTGGTCAGATCTCACCATTGAAGTAGAGGTGCTCCAGTGCTCCCCATATGGTTAAGCACCAGATCCAGTATATTGGCACCCTTTGGGGGGGGGGGGTGTCAGCCAGCTGGTCCATGGCATTGGAGTTAACAAAGTTGAGGAACCTGTGGGTAAGTGCATTTGAGCATTTGAGCATGAGTAATTTACCCAGTCAGTGGATGGGTAGTCACCCAAAACCATGATATTCGAATGTATCTTGATAGACTCAAGTAGATCCAAATAGGCAGAGTGGGTGTCCTGATTCACAGAGGGGGTCCTGTAGCCGGCAGTGACTTGAGTAGGTATCCTACCAACAGTTAATTGCCCCTGAATTATCTCCAGGAAGTAGGTTCATAGGTAGGTACTAGGCTATCTGCCCGAGGGCTTTTAAAAGCCTAGCCAGAGTGTGTCGGCTTTCGCCGTCTCATTGATTAATGAACTGACACTCTGTCAAGCAGAGCCAATGAAGTGATCCCAGGGGTGTATATTCTGTTACCCATCCACTCATCAAGGTTTCTTTTGAAGAGTGTCAGTGAGGGGCTCTGCCTGATGTAGTTTGGAATTTTGTTTCAAAGCATTGGGAGTCTCTGTGACAGGAATCTATCCCTCCAGCATGTTCTATTTATTGTTGTGGCGAGGTTTAGCTCACTAGAGCAAGTGGCTCGCAGTGACTAGGACTTCTTTAGGTGGAGCATATCCATCAATTCTGAGTTGAACATGGCTTTGCAAGTCAGGCAGAGATCACCTCTGAGTAAGCAATATGCCACTGAGTGCAGCCAGAGTTTTTTCAGTCGGGCTGCATAGGACATATGTTTGAAGCCAGTAATCCTCTTGGTGAGGTACTTTTGTGGTCTTTCCAGCTGTTGGAAGTGTCTTGTGAGGTACATCCCAAATGGGGCATTGTAATCTATGATGGGTCTAACGAGTGATGAGTAGAGAGGGGCACTATAACCTCTCTATTTCTAGATACGAACCCTATAGTAATTAGATGGACCACATAGAAGGATTTCCTAACTACTTTGGCAATATGATTGTCAAAGGAGAGATTACTATCTACCTGGGTCCCCAGACATCTTACTACCTCTTCTGTATTAAAGGACAACCGCACCCTCAGACTCCAAAAACATATTTATTTCATCATGGTGTGGTGTTTCCTACATGTTAACAGCACTCTGGGACTATTTAGAGCTTTTTAGATATTTTTATATGCAATTTCTGACTCTGACCACATGGGGAGGGGGGTGGCATTTTGAAATAATTCAGACTGTTTACTCTGCCTCTAAGTATCCCAGAATGCATTGTTTGTCTCCAAAAAAAAATGCATCAGATATGCCACATTTTCCCTTAAGCTGCTGTCACTTCATTGACTTAGTTATTCACTGCTGTCTTAAAGTCCCCTACTTTTGGTTAAAATGTTATCCTTTTTCAATGACTACTTCAAACACAAGCAGTGCAAATGCTACAGAACAGAACTGAAAAGTGCTTTTTATTGCTTTTGTTTCTTAGAAATGCTAACTTGCTTTCTTTTGAAGGCTGAAATCTAGTTCTTCAAGGCATCTCCCCTCCCACTTCACACCTACCTTCAAAGAGATAAGGGTAATTTGACCCATTATCTGCATGTGATTGACAGTTCACAGCAGATGACAAGAGTAATGTACTGATGTTCTTCATTCCACATTGCTGCAGTCCTAACTATTGGGTAGTTCGCTGTCCAGTCGGCCCGAATACCAGAGTATATGGCTGACGTTGGTCAGGGCGCATTAGACTGACGTCAGTACGTCAGGGTACTAATGCTCATGACCGACGTCATATCCTCAGTCTTTTTTGCCGCATGGTCCGATGCAGAAGCAGTTTTGCGAGTGCAGGTTGGCGTTCTGAAATTTTCTGAAGTCGGAGTTTCAGACCGAATCAGAGTTGGCTAAGTACCCCGTTGGGGAACATTTTGGTTTTTTCTTGCCTCAGTATTTAACCGGATGTCAGAAAGTGAATAACTGTATTTCTTGTGGGAAACAGATACCTCATAGGGATTACCATACCTTGTGTATACCTTGTTTAGGGCCTGAGCACGGCGTTGTTGGATGCGCTCTTGTGCTAGGTTTAACAAACGCACTATTAAGAGAAGGTTAGACTGTGCCAGGTTAGTGTTTGGGAAGCGTTGCAATTATAAAATGCCGTCGGATGCTCCGACGCCCGCTTCGTCCAAAAAGCGCAAGGACAAAACAGCGAAGCCTAGGGTTGATGAACCGGCAGTCCCGGACGCCGGTTCTTTTGAAGGCTCAGTGGAGCCAGAGGTTTTGCCAGGAGTTTCTTTGGAGTCTCAGGCAGAGACTTTACTGTTACAGGATGTGCCTTCTCAGGAGGTAGGCCAGGCTGAGGGGGCTTCTCAGGTAACTGTTCTTCCCTCTCTTCCCAAGGAAGTTAGAGCCTCTCCTTCTGTTTCCAAAACTTCTTTGAGAGGTAGGCCAAGTTTAGCTTCAGTGGGGGCTTCTCCTAGCACTTCAGGTTCTGTGCCTAAGAAACATATGCTTAAAATGGCAGAAGATTTGATTACTATGATTAGAGGTTCTATGCCCCCACCTGATAAGAGGCCTAGGGTGGAACCTGAGTTTGATAGTTTTGAACAGTGTTCAGAGGCTTCTGAGTCTTCTGCGGAAGATTTGCAGGAGTATCCTCCTTATTCTGATTCTGATGTGGATGATTCCACTCCTACAGCTTCTCCTCCTGAGGATTTCTCATTTTCAGAGACTCTGCATTCCATGAGGGAGCACTTTAAATGGGAAGGCCAGGATTATTCTGATTCCAGGAAAAGGCTTAGGGAATTCTTGTTTTTACCCCAGCATAGGCCCTTAGCTATACCTCCTGTGTTGAATGTGGTGGAAGATGTTTTTGCAGAGGCTTCTCTGAACCCTGATTCTTTGCCTCCTGCTCCTGTTAAACCTGATAGGTACTATAGGGTGCCTGAAGCTCATAAGTATCTTTTAAGAGTCCTAGGGCAGACCCGGAAACTGTTTCTCAGGGACCTAAAGGTGTTAAGGCCTCTGTGGTTAAAAACCCTGTTCCCACTGATAAAGAGGCAAGGGCTTTGGATAGATGGGGAAAGAAAGTGTATACTTCTTCCACTTTAGCCATGAGGGCGTTGAATTGTCAGTTTCACATGCTAAAATATCAAAATTATCTCCTTTCACAATTGAAATCTAAGGTGGATGCTTTGGCGGAAGGTATTGAGTGTAAAGAGTTGCTGGATTTAGTTCATGTGTCTGAACAAGTGGGTAAGCATTCTTTGCAATGTGGTTTTGATGCTGTACAGGCCTCCTCGAGGGTGGCTGCCACTAGTTCTGTTCTTCGCAGGCATGCCTGGTTGAGGGATCAGAATTTAGCTGAGCATGTTAAGACAAGGATTTTGGATGCTCCTTTACAGTCTGATGTGTTGTTTGGTTCGCCTGTGGAAGCAGTTTTAAAGAAAATGGAGGACAAAGCTAAGTCTATGCAAACTGTTAAAGATTTTGCAGGTGCAGCCACCGAAGTTTAGTAGAAATTGGCCTACTAAGGGATGGACATATCCTGCTTATGATTCCCAGTCTAGGGGTAGGTCTAGACGTGGTAGGGGCAGAGCTCAAGGTTCTTTTAGGCCTAGAACAGGCAGTTCACCTGCTCAGACTTCTGGTGAGGGCAGGGGTCAGTCCTTTCGTAAACAGACCCAATGACCTGCCTTTTCAGCTGCCAGTAGATTCTCGTCTGGCAGCTCCTTTGGGAGGAAGACTGTCTCTTTTCAAAGAAAACTGGGATTTAATTACTCAAGACAGATGGGTGTTGGATATCATTCACCACGGTTACAGGTTTTATTTCCATACATTGCCCCCTTTCAAAGGCATGCCAGACGTTCCTCCTCCACAAAGGAAAGAGGCTCACAAGCAGATTTCTCTGTTACTCCAAATAGGGGCCATTCAGCCAGTCCCTGTATCAGAAAGGGGCCTAGGATTTTATTCTCGCCTGTTCCTAGTACCGAAGAAGGGGAACACGTGGAGACCAATTTTGGATTTATCTATCCTCAACACTTATCTGGACATTCCCAAGTTCAAGATGTTGACGTTACAACAGCTTTTACCTCTGCTGGGCAAAGATCACTGGATGGTAACTTTAGATCTCAAGGAAGCTTACCTTCATGTGCCTATAAGACTAAGTTGCAGGAAGTATCTGCGTTTCGAGCTGGAAATTCTCATTATCAGTTCTCTGCATTGCCCTTTGGCTTATCTACTGCGCCCAGAGTATTCACAAAGGTTCTGGCTCCAGTGATAGCTGACTTCAGGCTAAAAGGAATTCAAATCTATCCTTACTTGGACGACTGCCTGATTCTGGCTCAAGAAAAGGAAGACCTTCTACAGCATCTGGAATATGTTATAGCAGTGCTAAGATGCCTAGGGTATTCTGTGAACGAAATAAAGTCCAGTCTAGTACCCTCTCAAGACATGTGCTTTCTGGGTGTGAGACTGAATACAGCAGCCCAGATGGCCTTTTTAACCCCGGACAAACAAAAGAGTCTATCCCTTTACTTCCATCAACTATCTCATCAGTCCGTGCTGACTGCAAGGACAGTCCTTCAAGCATTAGGGTTCATGGCATCTTGTATTCTGGTGCTTCCCAATGCCAAACTGCATATGAGGAAGCTGCAATGGTATCTCAAAATGTATGGACACAGCACTGCCAGGATTTGGACACTGTCATTCAAATAATACCTTGCCTTCAAAAGAATTTTTGTGGTGGGCTCAGGAATGTCACCTAAACAAGGGACTCTCTGTGACCCGCCAGAGGCGAGTCAGATATTAACGACAGATGCCTCGGACATTGCTTGGGAGCTCATCTAAATGGAAAGTGGATACAAGACAAGTGGCCTGCCAGACTACAGCATCTACATATCAACATGAAGGAGATGTTAGCAGTCCAGTTTGCATTAATGGCTTTCAAGGAGTTACTTCTTCCAGGGCAGGTGTTGATTCTAACAGACAACACAACTGTCATGTGGTACATCAACAAACAAGGGGAACACATTCTTATCCTCTATGCAGGCAAGCAATGATTTTATGGGAGACTGCGCTCAGCTTGCAACTAACTCTTCAGGCAAGGTTTCTGCCGGAGCACAGAAATCCTTAGCAGATGTGTTAAGCAGACAAATCATGGATCCCCACGAGTGGAAACTGGATCTTCATGTATTTCAGAAATTGACAGTGTCATGGGGAACTCCAGACATAGATCTGTTCGCTTCTCCACTAAACCACCAGCTGCCAAAGTTTTGCACAAAGGGGTTTCATCACACAGCTTGGAAAGTGGATGCTCTTTCTTTCAGTTGGAAAAATCTTCATGTGTATGCCTTTCCACCTCTGCCTCTTCTTCCAAAGGTGCTCTTAAAGGTCAGACAAGACAAGCCAAGGATGATTTTAATAGCTCCAGATTGGCCTCGGCAACACTGGTACCCACTACTAAGGAGTCTGGTAAGGAAGCCTCCATGGCCTTTACCTTTGATTCCACATCTGTTATCTCAGAAGGAAGGTCATCTGCTCAATGTCAAGCTTCACTCTCTTCATCTAACAGCCTGGCATATTCTGTGTTGAAACACAGCAGGTCTCAACTTCCTCAACAAGTTTTAAATGTGATTATGGAAGCTAGAAGACCTAGTACAAGGAAAGTGTACGCAGAAAAATGGAAGAGGTTTTTATTTTAGAGTACAGCAAAGAATTTGGAGATTTCTGAGCCTAATTTGAGTGTGGCTCTTCAATATCTTACTGAGTTATTGGACAAAGGTTTGTCCTTTTCTTCCATTAAGATTCATGCTGCAGCAATTTCAGCTCACTATGATTGTGACCCACCATTGTTTTCGCATCCTTTGTTCAAGCAGTTTCTTAGAGGGGCAAAGAATATAAGACCCCCGTAGAGCTCCTACTCCTGCTTGGGATCTCAATTTTGTGTTGGAAAAACTTACTCTACAACCTTTTGAGCCTGCGGCTACTGCTGAATTGAAATACTTGTCATGGAAGACTGCTTTTCTGTTGGCTATTACTTCTGCAAGAAGGGTGTCTGAGTTGCAGGCCCTTATGGCAGTAGAGCCCTTTTTGATTTTCCATAAGGATAGGGTATCATTACGTACTAATCCTTCCTTTATGCCTAAGGTGGTTTCTAGTGTGGCTTTAAACCAAACTATTCATTTGCCTACTTTTTATGCAGACCCCCAAAATAAAGGGGAAAAGATTTTGCACACTTTAGATGTACACAGGCAATTGCGTTATTATTTAAGCAGGACTAAGGATTTTAGGCAGTCTCAGCAGTTGTTTGTTTCTTTTGCTTTGAGTTCGCAGGGCAAGCCTGTGTCAAAACAAACTATTTCTAGGTGGATTGGGTTTTGCATTGCATTTTGTTATTCCCATCATGGCAAGGAGATTCCAGCTGGGATTAGGCCTCATTCCACTAGGGCTACTGCCACTTCAACAGCATTTCTAAGGGGGCTGGCAACTAAGGATATTTTGGAGGCAGCTACTTGGAGTTCAGTGCATACTTTCTCTAAGCATTATCACCTTCCTCTCTACTCTAAGTCTCGGGCTGGTTTTGCCACAGCTATTTTGCAAGGCATGTTGTCAGCTCCTGCTTCTTTATGATTTGCCAGCCTCCCTTACCTCTACTTTGGGATTCTACCCAATAGTTAGGACTGCAGCAATGTGGAATGAAGAACATAGTACAGTTTTGTACCTACCATAAATGTAGATGTTCGAGGATCCACATTGCTGCAGTCCAATTTACCCTCCCTCCTTCCCCTCTGTGTTTAGGGGTGGTTGTGTAGGTGAGGTTATATGCTGATATTTTTGTATATATATTTTTGTATGTATTGTACATATTTTTGGTGCAGGTATATTGGGCCTTGTCTTTTTAGGGTCTTCTGACATCTGGGGCAAGAAAAGACTGAGGATATGACGTCGGTCATGCGCATTAGTACCCTGACGTACTGACGTCAGTCTAATGCGCCCTGACCGTCAGCCATATACTCTGGTATTCGGGCCGACTGGACAGCGGACTACCCAATAGTTAGGACTGCAGCAATGTGGATCCTCGAACATCTACATTTATGGTAGGTACAAAACTGTACTTTTTCTTGTCAGCCTTTCCCTCCTTACAGTGGGACACTTTTTTTTTTGTTGCACTCCTTCTGTCAAATTTAGAACCAAGCTACATAGCACTGGGAATAATCACCGTTTTGCAAAGCATCAAACTCCCACTTATTTTTCCTTCCCGTTTGATTAAATAGCTAACAAATGACACACTATAAACATGAAATATTTTACAGACTTGCATGACAGCACCAACATGCTTTTTTAAGACATAATTTAAAAAATTACGGTATTGCATACTACTTGTAATCTGATGTAGTGTTGTCGATTAATTGTGACAGACATCTGCTTCTTATGTAAAAACATGCAATTAATGTATATGCATGGTTATTGCAAATTTATGCTCTTAGTTTTTGCAGCTGTTACTGTGCTTCTGCCTGTACTTTGTCACATATCGGTAGGGCAGTGTAAAGCAATATGACAATACAAAAACAAAGTTTACAAAATTTAGAAATTACATCAAAAAAACTCACGCATTCACCCACACTCACCCACTTACCTCACCACACTCACCCACTTACCTCACCACACTCACCCACTTACCTCACCTCACTCACTTACCTCACCACACTCACCCACTTACCTCACCACTCGCTCGCCCACTCGCCCACCCCACTCGCCCGCCACACCCACCCACCCACATTCAACTCACCCACCCACATTCAACTCACTCACCCACCCACACTCACTCACCACACTTCATTCACTCACCCACCCACACTCACTCACCACACTTCATTCACTCACCCGCACTCACTCACTACACTCACCCACCCACACTCACTCACCACCCTCTCATTCACCCACACCAACCCACTCACCCACACCAACCCACTCACCCACACCAACCCACTCACCCACACCACACCCACTCACCCACACCACCCACACTCACCCACCCACCACCCACACTCACCCACCCACCTCCCACACCCACCCACACTCACCCACACTCACCCACACCACACTCACCCAACTCACACACTCACTCACTGCACTCACTCAACTCACACACTGCACTCACTCAACTCACACACTGCACTCACTCAACTCACACACTCACCCTTTCACACACATAACCACAAGTTTGTTTGGCAACACCAAGAATGACCCCAGGGCTTCATCCGAGGAATGCACGAGTAATTATGTACTTTGGCTGTGCAGGCATCAGAAACGGAAACGCATGCCTATACAGATCTTACACATCAAGCCGCTCCATTCAAATTGTACATGAAATGCACCCATTGAACAGTTTTCCACCTACAACATTATTAAAGTAGTTTAATCCAACACTAGTGAGCCCTACTTTACACAGCCCAGTAAACCTGTCCACAGATTCAGCTTCTACAGCACAGTCCAATAAACTGTCTACTATACATTAGTGTTAACACAGGAATTTCCAGTTCTTAGCATAACCACATGCACAATCTTCCACCTCAGACCTTTCCTGAAGGATGTTTTATTTTTAAACTTTCGTCCTTCCCACTGTAGGGGTCTTGCATAAATCCCAGCAAAAAGGAGACCTATAAACTGCAATCATCCTGATCCAAATCCATCCAAACATGGCTGCAAAACTAAAGGTGTTACCGTTTTGAGGGGTGGTTAAGCAACCATGCCCACACCACCTGGGAACAATCAAGATGTTATGTGATCCTATCTCGCCTACATTCTGACTGATGGGTTCGGAGCCGATCCCTCAGCTCCGACTCGGCACGCTTATGCCAAAGAGCGATGTCTCTTATTGGCTGAGCTTACTATATCCCAGGATGCACCACTACCAGTCCCCCAGATCTCGTTTGCCGCTAACTAGCAAAGACGTGGTCTCGAGCTGGCTGAGCTAAGTAGTGTCTTTTCACTAACTTTTTCTGTCAGAAATTTGCTAATTCTTTAACAAAAAGCTGTTTTAACGGCTACTCTGTGCTGTTGTGTGTGTTTTGAAAATTTTTTGTGGAAAATTTGTGTGTGATTGGTGTTTGTTCTGGCTACAGGCCCCCTTGTTCTGTAGGGCCTTCCCTGTCAGTCAATCCCTTTTGAACCTTTAGGGGTTCTTGGATTCCCTTAGATATATTCACTGTTGTATGTCTTCAGTTGGTCTTAATTTAATTGCCGGCTGTCATTCTTAACGGCAAGTTAATCCTTGTAGTGTCAGTCTTTTTCAAAGAGTTTTGTCTGTGAGAGAGTTACTCAATTCTACTTATAATGTCTCAGGCGCCTAGGCCTTCGGGCTTTAAGAAGTGCACTAAATGTAGTTTTAAAATGTCTATCACGGATGACCACTCTCTGTGTGTATATTGTTTGGGCGCCAAACATTTGCAGGTGTCCTGCAGCGTGTGTCACGCTTTTTCCTTGAGGGTCCTCCAAGAGAGGAAAAATAAGCTTATATTGAAAGGCCTTATAAAACCCTCTTTTGAAGAAGCTTTAGCATCCTCTCCTTCTCCTGCTAAAAAGAAAAGGGCGTCGGCTCCAACCAGTCCGTCGGATCCAACCGCCAAAAGACATAGACAGGCTTCTCCTTCGGCTCCAAGGACTTCGGAGCCGAGGGCGGAACGGTCTGCCTCGATGCCTCCAGTCTCGACTCCTCTGGCTTCGGAGCCGATGGCTGGGGCATCGAGGCGGTCACCTTCATCGGCTCCACTGATCTCGGAGCCGATGAAGGTTGTCCGCTCAGACACTTCCTCCTCGGCACCTAAGTCCTCCTCGGCACCGATGGAAACTGGCTTGTGCATTCCTTCGGCGCCGATAGTTATCGAGTCGCCTCGGAGCCGGTCCCCTAGCCCCTTGGGGCCGTTGGAGAGGCCAACTCGAACCCGTTCAGTCTCCTCTAGGTCATCGAGGATGTCAGATTCGGACATAGACAGGGTGCTCCAAAGACTGTTCCAGTCCCCAGTCTTTCAAAAATTTGTTTCGGCTCCGACCCAATTGGCTTCGGAGCCAATAGCCCATTCCATTGCCATTCCTCCTCCGACCGCTTCGGCTCCGTCGGAGCAGGTGCTGTTGGAGCCGGTGGAGATCCTAGGGTCGGCTCCGACCCTCACTCCAACCCCGGCCTTCGGGTCCGAGTTTGGCACGCGGACTTCTTTGGCCGGACCCGGGGGTGACGTTTCGGGACCAATGCTGTCTGTTCCGAGCCTCCCTCTCGGTGCTTCGGCTGCAGGACTTCCGTCTCCTATCATGGCTCCGGGGACCGGACACTCCCAGGATTCTGGGGGTCCGGCTTTCAGAGCTAGGAGGAGTGCCTTGGCCAAGTCTTCTTCGGCCATCTCTACGGCTTTACCGGCACCTTCCCTGGGCGTGGAGACTGGGTCTTTGGCAGTTCCCCTGTCCCTAGGCAGCGGAGCCCCGGGGCCTGAGGTTACCCCCACTGGGAGTTCCCCTCCTCCTGAGGGTTCTTCGGAGTTGTCTTCGGAGGAGCCCCCAAGGAAGAGATTGTGCAAGAGGAAGCACGTGGACTCCCCCGAGTCTCTTACATTGGACACTGATCTTGATGATGCGGCGGGGTCCCCAAAGTCGTCCTCGGATGATGTCTCATTCGCAGACATTTTAGAGATCCTTAAGCAACGAGGCGGCTGGATATCCAAACCCCCCTCTGCTGATGAGTCAGTGCTTGTCAAGGCATTTGGGGCTCAGCCCTCCGCCTCCTGGGTGTCTCCGCCCTTCGATGAGCTCCTGGACTTGGTTTGTCGGAGGGCGTGGGAACATCCAGATACTGTGGAACCAGTGCCTTCTCGCCCTAACAAATTTTTGTCTGCCGCACCCGAGAAGGAGTTCTTGACAAAAGGCGTGGCTGTAGATGCCATGGTGGTGGCATCTGCTACACAACAGAACATGGCAGAGGCTTCAACGTCCGTCCATCCTCCTAATAAGGAGTCTAGGAGCATGGACCGGTACGGGAAGCGCACCCTGACTTCAGCGGCCTTTACACTAAGGTCCCTGAATTATTTGGCACATTTTACCAGGCTACAGAGGGATCTGGTCAAGGAGCTGTCAGATTCCCTCTCAGGTAACCTACCTGAGCAGCTAGCCCAGTCGGTTAGCTCTCAGTTGGCTATCCTTACCTCGATTTCTAACTCGTCCATGAGGCTCATTTCATATGCGGCGAAGGCGGCAGAGCGGCAGGCACAGGCGTAGCTCTACGGAGACAAGCCTGGCTCAGTTTGTGTCATTTCGCGGAAGCCTTCAAGACTTCCTTCGCCGACGCTCCCTTTGATGGGTCCTCTTTGTTTGGACCTAAGGTAAAAGACACTCTTACCCGCTGTGAGCAAGAGGGAAAAACTTTATCTGCCGTAGGTGCACGTTATTCCACTCCCTTTCGGCCTTATCCCAAGGCTAAAGGAGGAGGGAAGATGTGGTTCCGCAAATCACGGAAGTTTTTTCCTCAACAGCAGGAAGATTCCCCTTCCAGAGGCAGAGGACGGGGAAATTTTTCTGGGAGATGCCGTCCCAGAGGCGGCAGAGGGCCCCGCAATTCTGGAGACCGCGAGTCCTTTCGTGGCTCTTCAGCCTCCAACACTTCATGAGGGATTGCCCGGCTGTGCTGCTCCGGAGCCAGTCGGGTGCCGTTTTGCCAAGCACCTAAAAGCCTGGGAGTCTATCACTCAGGACAGATGGGTGCTTCGGATTATTGCCGGAGGTTACACCATTCCCTTCACACACTCACCCCCACCGACCAAAAAAATCCCGGACCCACCACCCAGTCAAAGGGAAATTGCAGCCGCAGAAGCTTCAAAGCTGCTAGAAAAAGGAGCCATCCAACTGGTCCCCACAGACCAGATCGGATCCGGAAATTACTCAAGGTTCTTTTTAGTGCCAAAAAAGACAGGGGACCTGAGACCAATATTGGATCTCAGCAAACTAAACCAGTCCGTCATGAAGTCCAAATTCCGAATGGTCACTTTACAATCCATTCTCCCATTGTTGGAGAAGGATGTTTGGATGTGCTCCATAGATCTCAAGGACGCCTATTGTCACATACCGATACATCAGGCGTCCAGGAGGTATCTGCGCTTCAGCCTGGGAGACAGTCATTTCCAATTTTGTGCACTGCCCTTTGGTCTCACCACAGCCCCAGGGTGTTCACCAAGTGTTTGGCAGTAGTGACTGCTCACCTGAGGAGTCTTGGATTCCAAGTGTTTCCCTATCTGGACGACTGGCTCCTGACTGCCACCACCAGGCATCTACTAATAGACAACCTAAAGCCACCATCTCCTGGGTGCTTCCCTGGGAATTACATTCAATTGGTCAAAGTCTGTCTTGCTGCCCTCTCAGCGCATAAGATTCATAGGAGCAGAGATAGACTCAAAATAGATGCGCGTCTTCCTTCCTACCGAAAGGATTCAAACTTTACAAGGTCAAGTCCAGGCCCTGCTTCCAAGATCCAAAGCCCCAGCCAGGATGGTCCTGCAACTTTTAGGTTCGATGTCTGCCACGGTTCTCCTAGTTCCACTGGCAAGATTGCACATGAGGATTCTTCAGTGGCTGTTATCGACACAATGGTCTTTTCAGAATCTCCCCCTCAATCATCTCATACTGATTACAGAAACGTGCAAACGGGACCTCCGCTGGTGGCTTCAGTCATCCAATCTGAATCAGGGAAGACCTTTTGTTATCCCCCCTCCGGTGGCCACCCTGACAACGGATGCCTCCCAGACATGGTGGGGGGGGCATTGTCTGGGCAGGTTAGTTCAGGGTTCTTGGCTTCCAGACGAAACCTTTCTCCATATCAATGTATTGGAAATGAGGGCTGTACTTCTGTCCCTACAGGCCCTCCACAAGTTTCTCCCTCAAGGCATTATCGCCATCCACACAGACAACATGTCGGTGGTCTGGTATCTAAACAAACAAGGAGGGACCAGATCTTACCCCCTTTGCAGAGAGGCCATGAGGGTGTGGGAATGGGCTGTAGCTACCAACCGTTTCTTGGTAGCGACCCACATTCCAGGGAAATCCAATATTTTGGCAGACAGATTAAGCAGGACGATTCTCTCTCCTCACGAGTGGTCCCTGAACGAGACAGTAGCAGCTCAGGTTTTCAGAAGATGGGGGACTCCGTGCTGCGACCTGTTTGCAACACCACAAAACACAAAGTGCAAAAGGTTCTTTTCCTTGACTCCACAGGGGAGGCAGGTACGGATGCTCTAGCCCAACCTTGGCCAACAGGACTACTTTATGCCTTTCCTCCGGTTCCACTCCTCCCCAAAGTCATCCAGAAAGCTTCCCAATTGGGGTCCACAATGATACTAATTGCTCCGCACTGGCCTCGTCAGGTATGGTTCCCCTACCTAAAGAAACATGCTCTGGACGGTCCTTGGTTTTGGATCTAACTCCGGACCTGCTGATTCATCAGTCGGGACGACAACACCAATCCCTTCACACTTTGAAATTAACAGCTTGGCTCCTCCACTTCCGACTTTAGTCAGAAATCACAACTTAGACCCGGAAGTTATTCACATTTTATCTTCAGCCCACAAACCCACCACTAAGAAATTGTACCTCAGTAAGTGGAAGAGGTTTGCTATCTGGGCTCAACTCAGGGGCTTAGTCCCTATCACTGCCCGATACCAGAGGTCTTGAAATTTTAACATCCTTGTTTACTCAAGGATCTTCAGTCTCTACTATTAAAGTCCAACTAGCAGCTATCTCCAAATTTCACGAATCCATGGATCCACCGTTGATGAGCAGCAGATTATGCAAAACTTTCATTAAAGGTGCTGTGCTGTTAAGACCCCCAGTTTTTCATCCTGTGCCCCCGTGGGATCTTGATTTGGTACTTTGTGCCTTAACATCTTCCCCTTTCGAACCGGCTGCTACATGTGAGTTAAAATATCTGTCTTGGAAAACTGCCTTCTTAGTTGCAATTACCTCTGCAAGAAGAGTTTCAGAGCTTCAAGCCCTATCTATCAAACCACCGTACTTGATTTTTCACAAGGATAGAGTATCACTTAGGCCTAATCCATCTTTTTGTTCCAAAGGTTTGTTCTAATCTCTGTCTCCAACAATCTCTAGAGCTACCAGTTTTCTTTCCAAAATTCTCAAATGAAGCAGAATACACCTTCCATAAATTGGATGTTCACAGGCAATTGCTTCTATCTAGACAGGACTCAACAAATTCAAAACAGACCAGTTGTTCGTGTCCTTTTCAGATAATAAATTGGGTAAAACCATCACGAAAGCTACTATCTCCAAATGGATTAGAGATTGCATAACTCAGGCTTATTCCTCTTCAAATAAGCAACTTACAACATCTATCAAAGCTCACTCTACCAGAGCTATGGCTACTTCTATTGCTTTTCATTCCAAGCTCGCTATCTCTGAGATTTGTGCTGCGGCTACTTGGTCCAACCCGACACTTTCATTTCCCACTATAAATTGGATGTGGCATCTAAAGGGCGAGCATCATTTGGTTCCACGGTACTCAGGAGTGTTTTCCAGTGAGCCACCCAGGATTCAGGTGCTAGGACGCTGTCCCATCAGTCAGAATGTAGGCGAGATAGGATCACATAACATCTTTTAGTTATGTACTCACCATAACTTCAGATGTTTGGGATCCATCTCGCACATTCCTAATACCCAGCCTCCTTGCCCCTGCCTTGGAGATCAGAAGAGATTGAACGGTTTTGAGTTCTACTGTTTTTTATCTTGTTTCATCTGACGATGTTATATAAGCAGCGTGTGTGTCTGTGTATGTATGCGGACAAACTAGATCTGGGGGACTGGTAGTGGTGCATCCTGGGATATAGTAAGCTCAGCCAATAAGAGACTTCGCTCTTTGGCATAAGCGTGCCGAGTCGGAGCCGAGGGATCGGCTCCGAACCCATCAGTCAGAATGTAGGCGAGATGGATCCCAAACATCTGAAGTTATGGTGAGTACATAACTAAAAGTTCTTCCTGTCTTTATAACTACACCTTTCCACAACCACAGGGAAAAAATTACCCAGCAAAGGCACAACAGTACCTAATGGAATTAAGTGACAATTCAACACTAAATCATAAATCACAAAACAGACTTTATCAATTCAGTATATGAAGAACATAGCAGTATAGTGTTTTTAAAGTTACATCTAACTACCAGATTGTGCTGGGACAGCTTTAGAGATTAAAGTGGTTTTGTAAAATTCAGCAGATACTGGCAGAGTGCCCTTTATCACACAAACGTGCACACACTTGCCCCTTATCACACAGATGCATGCACACACTTGCCCCTTGTCACACAGACACAGTTTGTTTGGCAACAGCTAAAATGACACAAGGGCTTCTTCCTTCTGATAGTCTGTTAACTATAGGTTCGTAGGTTAGTACTAGGCTATCGGCCCTAGGGCTTATACAAGCCTAGCCATAACAATTCTCTGGCTATTACTTCCACACTATTTTCTACCCTGGACCCCTGTCTAGCAGGGTGAGTGACTTGATCTCTGGGGGTTAATTTCTTTCTCCCATCCAATCGTCAATGTTCCGTTTGAAGAGGGCCAAAGAGGCTTGACATGTATGGGCAGTCTATTCCAGAGTCTGGGCAGTCTCTGAGTCAGGAACCTATCCCTCCAGCATTTGTTTATTGTGATGACAAGGTTTAGATCCCTGAAGCATGTAGCTCTGAAGGATTGGGATTTCTTTAAGTGTAGCATGTCCCAGAATGGGTACATGTTTTTCCCAAAGGGGATAACTATACATTTCTTGGCACTGAGCTTGAGCTTGAGCCCATGGCTCTGGCACCAAGCATCTGTTTCTGTAAGGCCCTTTTCTAGAGTATCCACAACATTTGGAGATTCAGTAATGTCTTCCAGTTTGCAGTCATCTGTGAACTTTGTTAGCCAGAATCCCTTAGTGTTGGCCTGTACTTCAGCGAAGTAGATGCCAAACAAGAGCAGTCCCAGGACTGACCCCTGAGGTACTTTGACTTGTCAGAAGCTGGATTTGGAGTGGGCTACTTTTACAGCGTGGGTTCTGTCAGTAAGCCAGTTGGCAACCCATCGAGTGACGTAGGGATTGATGTCCAGCTTAGCATTCATACACATACACACTTGCCCCTTGCTTGCATTCTCTCACACACACACACACACACACACACACATACACATACACTTGCCCCTTGCTTGCATTCTCACACACACACACACACACACACACACACACACACACACTTGCCCCTTGCTTGCATTCTCACACACACACACTTGCCCCTTGCATTCTCACACACACACACTTCCCCCTGGCTTGCATTCTCTCTCACACACACACACACACACACACACACACACACACACACACACACACACACACACACACACACACACACACACACACACTTGCCCCTTGCTTACATTCACACACACACACACACTTGCCCTTGCTTGCATTCACATACACGCATTTGTGGCTTTAAAAAACAAGAACCAGTATGACGGACATAGTCCATGATACCTCACTGGACTATATCAAGAGTGACATGGAGCTCTCTGAATACGTGTGTCCCAGGTAGGTATGAATCTAGCCTTGAGTCACATCCTACCTTCAGCAATGATTATACGACAGGACCAGCAAAAATGACCTACTTCAACAAATGCCTTAGTTTCTGGTGTCACAACAAGGGGATTCAATCTCTGACAGCTTGGGTAGACATAACCGACAAGCCACTATGCTTTTCAAGAGATGGTTTGCACTTATCACCACTTGGCTTCTGAATATTGACAAAAACTTTGTCACAATAGTGCCTTTTTTAGGATATGCCAAGTTAAGCCCGCAAACATAATAAAAATCAGTCAGAAATACCTAAAGATGCTGCTTCTCAATGCTAGTAGTTTACATATAAAAAAAATTACCTGGAAGCACTCATTACCCTAGAAAATTCACACACATATATGCAGTCACAGAAACAGTTCAGAACCGTAGTAATCACTCTGGCTATTAAAGTCTACAGTGCCTTTCATACATTTTGATCCCCCTCAGCTCTGAATAAAACATGTTTTTAAAGCACTAATACAGTGCTATATTGGTCCAAAAACATGACTGAATTGAGCTGCTGCTTGCCCAACTTAACCACAGGTGTGAACCCCCATCATATCCTTGCATAATAGTGGTACTAAAAATAGACGCAGGAATGTTTAGAGGAGATGCATAAACACGTTATAAAGCTAAACAAGGAGCAACATTAAACCGTACAGCCCTGAAATCAAGTTAGTATCTAATCATACTGCCTATGTTGATGAAGCAATTTCAGTGTCCATAACTGAAAAATCTGGCATGGTACAATTAACACCACTAAAGCTCCTGATGTGTTACAGTAAGACAATCTAGCAGACCTGAGCGAACGGTCAGTTCGTACAAGACCAGTGTTATTGCAAAATATCAATGCTAATAATACATTTAAGTGGAAACAAATGGGGGCCACTGATGAAATTATATAGTAGTCTCCATTCATGACGAATGCTCCTGCTACGCTGACTCAGCAGAAAGTACAGTTGTGTACCTACCATAAATGTAGATGTTCGAGTGTATTCACTGTGGCAGTCATTACTCTTGGGTTATCCTGCTGGCAGGCTACCCGCAGTCAGCCTGAATTCCAAAGGCTTGGTCCGGCGTCGGTTGCTGTCACCTCTTCCCTGACGTCAGTGCGCCAGGGGTATAAAAGATGCAGCCGACGCCATTTTCTTCAGTTTTTCTTGCCCCAGATGTCAGGTGCCCCCAAAAGGGTAGGCTAAAAATTATGCCAATAAACATGCATGCACTAAGGTAATCATTTCCTTCATCTACAAGCAAACACACCACATAGGTTGTATAGAATAGAAAAGTACAGATAAGACCCAGCAAAAGAAAGGGGGATGGTGGGAGGGTAACCTGGACTGCAACAGTGAATACACTTGAACATCCACATTTATGGTATGTACACAACTGTACTATGTTCATCGTGTTTCACTGTTGCAGTCATTACTCTTGGGTTGAATCCCAAAGCTGAGGATGGGTGGCTGGGGCTAAATAGGATTAGGAGAGGCTATGAGGCCCTGCAGAACTGCAGTGGCAAAGCCTGCTCTGGATTTAGAGTAGAGAGGTAAGTGATAGTGCTTTGTAAAGGTGTGCACTGAACTCCAAGTTGGAGCCTCTAAGATGTCTTTGGTTGGTACTCCTCTGAGGAAGGCTGCTGCTGTGGTTGAATGTGGCCTAATGTCCTTGGGCACTGATTTGCCATGTTGTGAATAGCAGAAAGTAATGCAATGGCCTATCCGTTTTGAAAGTCTGTTTTGAGATAGCCTTTCCTTGTGATCCTGCAGCATATGCCACTAAAAGTTGCTCAGTCTTTCTGAAAGCTTTAGTTCTGTCCAAGTAGAAGCGTAGCTGTCTGTGTATGTCCAAAGAATTCAGAAGTCTCTCACTCACCCTTGTTCTGTGGGTTTGGATAAAAGGTAGGCAAGTGAATGGTTTGGTTAAGGGCCACACTGGACACCACCTTAGGCATAAATGTCGGGTTTGTCCTCAGAGAAACCCTGTCTGGATGGAATATGATAAAAGGTTCCACAGCCTTGAGTGCCTATAACTCCGAGACTCATCTTGCAGAGGTTATTGCTAGGAGCAGAGCTGTTTTCCAGGATAAGAATTTTATATCAGCTGTTGAGGCTGGCTCAGAAGGAGGCAGTGTGAGTTTTTCCCAGACATAATTGAGGTCCCATGCAGGTATTGGTGCTCTTCTTGGAGGTGTTATGTTTTTGGCCCCTCTGAGGTACTGCCTTATTAAAGAATGAGAAAAGATAGGTGGTTCCTTATTGTAATGGGCTGAAATGGCAGAGGCATGGATCTTAATTGATGAAAAGGATAGGCCTCTGTCCAGCATCTCAGTTAAGTATTGTAAAATCTGAGGAATGTTTGCAACAAACGTGTCAATTCCTTGTGCCTGGTTCCAAGCACAGAATCTCTTCCATTTTTCTGCATAGGATTTTCTGGTACTGGGCCTCCTGGCCTCCAAAATAACATCCATCACAGCTTTGGGGAGAGGAGTGTTCTGAATGGCTACATTATCCACCATGCTGCCAGATTTAAGGTCCTGATTTGGCTGTGCAGGATCTGATTGTTTTGTTGGGTCAGTAAGTGAGGAATTTGAGGCATTGTCCAGGCTGGACCTTAAGACACGTTCTTTAGGATTGGGTACCAGTGCTGGCGTGGCCAGTATCATTTTTGGCTTCTCTTGTCTGACCATTAGGAGTACCTTGGGGAGGAGAGGCATATACTGGTAGGTTTTTCCAGCTGAAGGATAAGGCATCCACTTTCCATGCTTGCCTGTGATAAGTCCCTGTGCAGAATCTCTGTAGTTGGCAGTTGTGAGGGAAGGCAAACAGATCTATGTCTGGGCATCCCCATTTCCTTGTTATCATGCTGAAGACTTGTGGATCCAGTTTCTACTCATGAGGATCCATGAGGTTTCTGCTTAGTTCGTCTGCCGGAGTATTTATCTTTCCTGGCAGGAATTGTGCTTGCAGGTGAACTTGATAAGTCAATGCTGTGTCCCACAAAGTCATGGCTTGTCTGCAGAGGGGGTAGGAATGTGTGCCTCCCTGCTTGTTTATGTACCACATGACTGTAGTATTGTCCGTCTTTATCAGTAGTTGTCCTGGATGAAGTAGATCCTTGAAAACTGTCAGGGCATTTTGAACAGCTAGCATCTCTTTTTGATTGATATGAAGATGCATCTGGCTTGTGGGCCATGTGCCCTGAATACATTTTTCTACCATGTGGGCCCCCCAGGCATAATCTGATGCATCCGTTGTTGGTGTCTGCCTGGCTGTGGGTAAAGTGAATGGCTGTCCCTTGTTGTGGTGACAAGCCTGTGCCCACCATCGAAACTCCTGTTGCAGGCAGGGAATGAGGATAATTAATGTTTCCAGGCTGTGGCAATGTTGAGTCCAAACACTTTTTAGATACCATTGTAGTTTCCTCATATGCAGTCTGGCATATGGAATTAGCAGGATGCCATGAAGCCCAAAGCCTGCAGAATTTTTCTTGCAGATAACTGGGTCTTTGTTGCCAACATTTTGAAGTAAGAAGTCAGTTGCCTTTGTCTGGCGTGAGATAAGCCATCTGGGCAGTTGTATTTAAGCTTGCACCCAGGAATATTATCTCTTGAGAGGGTACTAGTTTTGATTTATTTTTGTTTACTGTGTACCCTAGGCAAATTAGTAATCTTTTTACAAACGCCAGATGCTTTAGTAGAATGTCCTTGTTCTCTGCTTGAATAAGGCAGTCGTCCAAGTAAGGATATATTTGAATTCCTCTTTGTCTGCAAAATGCAGTTACTGGTGCCAGGCATTTTGTGAAGACCCTGGGCGCAGTAAATAAGCCAAAGGGCAGTGCAGAGAATTGATAGTGCATTGAGCCAGCTATGAATCGGAGGTGTCTTCTGCAAGATTGCCTGATTGGGACATGCAGGTATGCCTCTTTTAGGTCCAAAGTTACAAGCCAAGCCTTCTTGCCCAGCATGGGCAGAAGCTGCTGCAGAGACAACATTTTGAATTTTGGAACGTCCAGAAATGTGTTTAGAATAGACAGATCCAGTATTGGTCTCCAGGCTTTGTCCTTTCTGGGTACCAAGAAAAGTCTCAAGTAAAATCCTTGTCCCTGCTCTTGCTGTGGTACTCGCTGAATGACCCTCATGTCCATGAGGGATGAAACTTGCTTTTGTGCCTCTGCCCATTGATTGTATGGCAGGTCTGGCATACCTTTTGCCCTTGGCAGGATGTGAAAGTGGAACCTGTAGCCCTGAGACACTATATTCAAGACCCATTTGTCCTGGGTGATCATGTGCCAATTTTGTGAAAAAAGTGCTAGTTTTCCCCCTAAGGGGGCTGCCAAAAGATAAGTGCTTGGTGCTGGCAGAGGAAAGTCATTAGGACTGTTTCCTGTATAGCTGTGATTTGTCTTCTCCGCTTTTGCAGGTAGAAGCACCCCATTGTTTAGGCCTGTATGAGCCTTGGGGCTGGGATCTGCCTCTGGGGTGTCTGTATCTGCCTCTTTGTGGCCTGTCTGACACTGGAAAGGACCAATTCTTTGTGGGCCAGTTCCTTCTAAATCTGGGTGGCTGCACCTGTAAGAAATCCTTAACTGTCTGCATATATTTTACTTTGTCCTCCATTTTCTTCATCACCTCCTCTGCTTTAACACCAAAGTATCATACTGTAATGGAGCATCTAATAATTTTGCTTTAACATGATCAGGCAGATTCTGTTCCTTTAACCAAGCATGCCTCCTAATGACAGAACCCGTAACAGCGGCTTTGCGAGAGGCCTCCAGAGAATCAAAATCACATTGCAAAGTATGCCTTCCCACTTGTTCACTTGCATGCAATAAATCCTGCATTTCCTTGTTTTTTGCACATTCAGAATTTGTTAATATTTTATGTTTAATCAGTGACATTAAGTATTGCTGATATTTAAGCATATGAAATTGACAATGTAAAGTCCTATCAGCCAAGGTAGCAGAAGTGTAAACCTTTTTCCCCCCATCTGTCCAGTGCCCTTGAATCTCTATCAGAGGAGATAGGGTTTTTTTTGCAGTGGAAGCCTTGACCCCTTTGGGACCCTGAGAAATAGTTTCTGGGTCAGCAGCAGGGTTTTTATAAAGAAATTTATGTGAATCTGGAACGCTGTAGTATCTGTCTGGCTTAACAGGTGCAGGGGGTAGAGAGTCAGGAGACAGGCCGGACTCTGAAAATACATAATCTACAATGTCTAAAACAGGGGGGAATAACAAGAGGTCTGTGCTGAGGTAGTAATGGAAAGTCTCTGAGCCTTTTCTTAGATTCTGAGTAGTCTTGGCTCTCCCAGTGGAAGTGCTCCCTCATGGTATGCAGGGTTTCCCCAAAAGAATAATCCTCAGGAGGGGAGGCTGAAGGGATAGATTCTTCAGCAGCAGAATCCTCATAGGGAGGAAGAGAGTATTCCTATTCAGAAAAGAGTCATAAACTATATCAGGCAGCACAAAATAGGGCTAGACGTGCATTCAAACAGGGGCTGTGTGTAGAATTACATTTTTAATTCACTAGGAAGACTTGTCTTACCAGTGAAGCAAAAAATGCAGACGAAAATGCAGGCAATCCAAACTTTTCAGTAGTCCCTCAAACAAATGCAGTCGACAGGATACACGTACAATGAAAAGGAGTTCCACACACCGCATGGATTTTATTAGGTTGAGTGGGCTGGGTAAGGCAGGTCTGACATCACAATGTGGGAGGAACACCGGTTCTTCTATACAGCATGCAAATTAGGCGGGGATTACATCACTTTGGGGGAGGCAACATCCCGATAGCTAGAGCAAGAGCAGATGGCAGATGTGACATAATTTCAGAGCCAGCTACAGGTTTTTCAGGTTGGTTTGCAAAGTTAAACAAAAACAGTATAGAAAGCTAGGAAGCAGAACAGGGAAAACAGTTGAGTGGGTTATTTTTTAAAGCTGCAAGCGTGATTTTTTTTTAAGCTGTATCAAAGAACAGGGACTGGAAGAGTCAGCAGGTTGGGGAATCTGCTTTAATATCCTGTTGTTTTCCTTTAAGGGCCACCTATGTGGTAATTCGTGGGTGTTTTGTTTTTCCCAAACAGGATGACTATGCATTTTTTTGGCATTTAACTTGAGGCCATGACTGACACCAGGTGTCCGTCTCAGTAAGGCCCTTTTGGAAAATGTTCGTCTAAGCCGGAGAGTCAATTTTGGCTCCCAGTTTGCAGTCATCGGTGAACTTGGTTAGCCATAGTCCTCCTGTGTTTGCCTGTACTTCTGAGAAGTATATGCCGAAAAGTAGGGATCCCAGGACCGAGCCTTGCAGGACACCACTTGTGACTGGTTTAAAGTCTGACCTGGAGCCAGCTATTCTTTTACCGTGTGAGTTCTGTCTCTAAGCCAGTTGGCAGCCCATCTCGTGACGTAGGGGTTGTATGTTCAGGCCAGTGAGTTTTTCTGTAATACCCGAGTGAGGAATGGTGTCGAAAGCCTTGGCGAGGTCAGGGTAGGCTGTGTGAACCACCTTTCCCTCGTCTGTGGCCTTGGTGACTGTCTCGAAGTCAACCAGGTTTAGTAGGCATTATCTGCCCTTAACAAAGCCGAACTGGGTCAGGTCAAGTGTTTGGAGGTTCCCAATGTCTTTGTTAATGAGTTCCATGATGATGCGCTCCATAGCCTTGCAGACCAGGCTAGTCAGGCTTATGGGGCGATCGTTACCAGGGTCAGTTGTGGACCCTCCTTTGTGGAGAGGATTAACCGTTGCTGTGCGCCATTCTCTGGACACATAGCCTGTGGAGAGGCTGAGGCTGAACAGCGTGTTTACGTGGGGGGTTAGTTAGTTCTGTAGTTCGTGCAAGACGCAGTCTGGGACACCATCTGGTCCCATTGACGCTGTGTTTTTGGCTTTTGAAAGGGCTGATTTCACCTGTGCTTCTGGGGACACTACACTTTTCTGGTATTGTTGTGGGCCCTTTTGGAGGTGAGAGGGGGGTGACGTTTGCACTGAATCTATCTGCCAGGATGTTGGCAATATCAGTAAGGTTCAGTATATTTTATGCTATTTTGCACTAGTTCAGTGTATATCTGCGAGTTACCACTTAGATTCTTAAACATAGCTAAAGAAGGCTTTGTGGTTATCTTTTGAATCCTTGGCGATTTTTTCTTTCGAAGTTAGCCTTGGATGATTTCATGAGGGACCTTAGTTTCTTACTGATACTGATCAGGGATGTCTTTCCTTCATGTGGGATTTGTTTTTTTTCTGAACTAGTTTCCTCTTCCTATTGTATAGCCTGTTGATGGCAAGGGTCCACCAAACTGGTTTCCTTCCCTTAGAGGAGTGAGTCTTGGTTTTGCTAGGGTGGCATGATCCATGCATCCTTGTAGGTGCTCATAGAGTGCATTTGTAAAGGTTTCTGCATCTTGGGCAGCGTTATCCTTTAGCGTTGGGGCTGTGAAACTTACCACCTCTTTAAGTAAGGTGAAGTTTGCTTTACAAAGTTTTTTTACTGTGGTTTCCTTAGTTGAGGGTAGTGGTGGGGTGTTGGACATCCAGAGTGATTAGTTTATGGTCTGATCTAACCAGTGACGAGTTGACCTCCAATGTGGAACACCTGTCGCCCATGTTGGTGATGACCAGGTCCAATATGTTCTTACCTCTGGTAGGGGAGTTTACCAGCTGATCCAGGGCGTTTCTTGATGAATTCCAGGAAGCGATGGGCCTGGGCGTTTGTACTCGAGTAGTTTTCCCAGTTAATGGTAGGGTAATTGAAATCTGCCAATATCAGGGTGGTGATCATCGTGTTACACTGCTGCAGTCATTACACTTGGGTTATCCTGCCGTCAGGCGGTTCCCCATTCGGCCTGAGTTCCAAAGTCTTGGTCCGGCGTCGGTTGCTGTCACCTCCTCCCTGACGTCAGTGCGACAGGGGTATACAAGATGCAGACAACGCCATTTTCTTCAGTCTTTCTTGCCGCGCTGTGCCCGAAGCAGAAGCAGTTCGCGAGTGCCGGGCGGCCGACTCCTGAGATTTTCATTCCGAATCCAGAACCGAAGTCTTCTACAAAGCTAAGTACCCCGTTGGGGAAACTTTCTTGCCTCAGACCGATGTCAGTAAAAGTTAATAACTGTATTTCTTGTGGGAAGCAAATACTTCATAAGGATTTCCACTATTCCATGCCTAGGCCCAGACCACGGCATCACTGGTTGTCTGTTTTGTGCTAGGTTTAACAAACGCACTATTAAACGTCTGTTTGATTTTGCCTGACATTATTTTGGTAGAAAATTCAATTACACCATGCCGTCGGAACTTGCAACGACCGGATTACATAAAAAGCGCAAAGACAAGGACAGGCATCCGAGGCCCAAAACTGACGACGAGGCCTCTTCTAGGCCAGTCGCCAGTTCTCCAGTTTTCAGCGAGGCGCCTACGCAGCCCCTGACTACCGCATCCACAGAGCCACAGACTGGCTCCGACTCCCACGTGGAGCAGGCTGGGCCTTCGGGCGCTCTTTGTTTTCAGCCTACCGAAACTAACCCTTTTGAGGGAACCGAAGTAGCTGAGCAATCCACAGCTTCAGAGGGTGTCTTCAGACCTACCCAGTTAACCATTAAACCCTCTGCAAAGTCTAAGGCCCCATTAAAAACAAAGAAACAGATGCAGCATTCTCCAGGACAGGCTTCCATGCCTAAGAAACAAATGCTCAAAATGGCCGAAGACCTAATCACCCTGATCAGGGGGTCCCATCCCCCTCCTGATAAAATGCTCAGACAGGATGCAGATTATGAATCTTCCGACCAGGTGTCCATTTCTTCAGATTCATCCTCAGACCTAGGATATTCCTTACCCCCTTATTAGGATTTGGATGCTGAGGAATCTATTCCATCAGCCTCTCCACCTGAGGACTACTCCTTTGGGGAGACCTTACATACCATGAGGGAGCATTTCCATTTGGAAGGCCAGGATTACTCAGAATCCAAGAAAAGGCTCTGAGACTTCCTTTTGTTGCCTCAACACAGACCCCTTGCTATTCCGCCAGTGTTGGATATTGTGGATGATGTGTACACTGAATCCAGCTTAAACCCTGACTCCTTACCTCTAGCCACAGTTAAACCTGATAGATATTACAGAGTCCCTGACTCTCTCAAATTTCTGTATAAAAGCCCTGTTGCTGACCCTGAAACTATTTCTCAGGGACCCAAAGGGATTAAGGCCTCGTCAGCAAAAAACCCAGTTCCCTCTGACAGATTCCAGAGCATTAGACAGATGGGGAAAGAAAGTATATACGTCTGCAACTTTAGCAATGAGAGCCTTAAATTGCCAGTTTCACATGCTAAAATATCAGCAGTTTTTGATGTCTCAGTTGAAACAAAAGATGCTTCCAGATTCAGATCCTCCTAATTTTAAAGAAATGCAGGATTTATTGCATGCAGCTGAACAAGTGGGAAAACGTACTTTGCAATGTGGGTTTGATTCCTTAAAGGCCTCCTGTAGAGCAGCAGTTACAGGCTCTGTCATTAGAAGGCATGCTTGGTTAAAGGAACATACATTACCAGATCATGTTAAGGCAAAATTATTGGAAGCACCTTTGCAGCGGGATGTGGTGTTTGGAGTTTAGGCAGAGGAGGTATTAAAGAAGGAGGATAAAGCAAAATCCATGCAAACGGTGAAGGATTTCTTACAGATTCAGCCTCCTCGTTTTAGCAGAAATTGGCCAACAAAGAATTGGTCCTTTCAAATAACAGACCGACCTCAAAAAGGCAAATACAGACGTCCAAGAGGTAGAGGTCAAGCACAAGGTCCTTACAGGCCTCAACAATGGGGTACACCAGGCCAGAAAGAAGGGGAAGACAGGCCACAACCTTACAAAAAGCAGCCTCAATGACTTCCCACTACAGCTGCCAAACAGATGTTCATCGTGCATACAGCTGCAGTCATAACAGATGGGTTTTCCTGCCGTCAGGCGGGTCCTCGTCGGGCGAATTCCAAAGACTAGGTCCAGCGTCGGTTGTCGTCGCTTCTTCCCTGACATCAGTGCGACAAGGGTATAAAAGAACCAGCTGACGCCATTTTCTTCAGTCTTTCTTGCCGCGCGGTGCCCGAAGCAGAAGCAGTTCGCAAGTGCCTGTCGGCCAGCTCCTGAGATTACGAATATTTTGCAACCGAAGTCTTCTTGAAAGCTAAGTACCCCGTTGGGGAAACTTTTCTTGCCTCAGACCGATGTCAGACAAAGTTAATAATTGCATTTCATATGGGAAGCAAATACCGCATAAGGATTTTCATTCCCTCTGCATTCCTTGCTTAGGCCCAGACCACGACGTCTCGGCCTGTCGTTTTTGTGCTACATTCAACAGACGAACATTCAACAGGGCGGAGTTCGCCCAACACTATTTTGGCAAAAAATTTAATTACATTATGTCGTCGGATACTCCGACTCCAGTTATGAGTAAAAGACGCAAAGATAAGGACCGACATACGAGATCCGCGGCTTCTACCGACACCACGCCAAAGCCGACTACAGGTGGTCCGGTTCTCAGTGAGGCGCCTACGCAGCCTCTGACTACCGACGACACTTCATTGGCGGTGTCTACTGTACCCGAGGTCGCAGGCTCTTCGGCCCACACCCCGACTACCGATACCGAAGCCACTCTTGGCAGTGAAACTCAGAGTTTAGACAGGTCTGCCACCTCTCAAGGTGTCTTCAGGCCTTCCTCTTCTTTTTCCATCAAGGCTAAGTCTAAAGCAGCCATGCATACTAAGAGACAAGCTCCATAGGGCCCTTCTCAAGGCCCTATGCCTAAAAAGCAGATGCTCAAAATGGCTGAGGATTTGATTACTCTTATCAGGGGTTCTCAACCCCCCCCGGACAAAAGGCCCAGAGTGGAGGAAGAATCCCCCTCCTCGGACCAGGCCTCCATTATTTCAGAGCATTCTGATGACCAGGAACATTCATACTCCCCTTTTGAAGATTCTGATGCAGAGGAGTCCATTCCCTCTGTCTCCCCTGAGGATTACTCTTTTGGGAAACCTTGCATACCTTGAGGGAACACTTCCACTGGGAAGGCCAAGAGTACTCAGACTCCAAGAAAAGGCTTAGGGATTTTCTCTTGCTCCCTCAGCACAGGCCTCTGGCTATACCTCCTGTCTTAGACATTCTAGATGATGTGTATTCGGAGGCCTGCCTTAACCCAGATTCTTTACCTCCAGCCCCAGTCAAGCCTGACAGGTATTACCGGGTTCCTGACTCACACCAATTCCTATACAAAAGCCATGCGGCTGACCCAGAAACTATCTCACAGGGCCCCAAGGGAATTAAGGCCTCCACTGCTAAAAATCCATTACCTTCAGAGAGAGATTCCAGAGCTTTGGAAAGGTGGGGGAAAAAGGTATACACCTCGGCCACCTTAACCATGAGGGCATTAAACTGCCAGTTCCATATGTCAAAGTACCAACAGTTTCTGTTATCACAGTTGAGAAGCAAAATGTCACAACCTGAACAACCAGACTTGAAGGAGTTGCAGGATTTGATGCATAGTGCAGAACAAGTGGGTAAACATACCTTACAATGTGGTTTTGATGCTTTAGAGGCCTCATGTAGAGCTGCTGTTACAGGATCAGTCATATGTAGACATGCCTGGCTCAAAGAGCAAACCTTACCAGATCATGTCAAAGCTAAATTACTAGATGCCCCTCTGCAAAAAGATGTATTATTTGGTGTTAAAGCTGAGGAGGTATTAAAGAAAATGGTGGAAAAGGCTAAATCAATGCAAACAGTGAAAGATTTCCTACAGGTACAACCTCCACGTTTCAGTAGAAATTGGCCTTCCAAAAATTGGTCCTTTCCAGCCACGGACAGACCCCAAAGAGGTAGATACAGGCACCCGAGGGGCAGAGGGCAATCTCAAGGATCGTTTAGAGGCAGACAATGGCAAGCTCCTACACAAAGAGGTGGTGAGGATAGTTCACAGCCATTCAGAAAGCAGACCCAATGACTTTCCCCTTTGCATGCCAAGCAAGGCTCAAATGGCAGCACCTTTAGGCAGAAAACTGGCATTATTTTCGAAAAATTGGCATATTGTCACAAAAGACAAATGGATCCTGGACATTATAAACAGAGGCTACAGATTCCATTTTCACACCCTTCCAAAAATGAGAGGCATGCCAAACCTGCCACACAATCAAAGGGCAGAGGCACAAAAACAAATTTCAGATCTCATGGGCATGAAAGCTATTCAAGAGGTACCTACACAAGAACAAGGTCAAGGTTTTTACTCCAGACTATTCCTGGTACCAAGGAAGGGAAAAGATTGGAGACCTATTTTGGACCTATCCATCTTAAACACATTTTTACTCGTGCCAAAATTCAAGATGCTCACATTACAGCAGCTTCTTCCCATGCTGGGCAAGGAGTCTTGGCTGGTAACATTGGACCTCAAGGAGGCATACCTGCATGTCCCAATCAGACAAGATTGCAGAAGATACCTCAGATTTCTTGCAGGTTCAACCCATTATCAATTCTCTGCATTGCCCTTTGGCTTATCTACTGCGCCCAGAGTATTCACGAAATGCCTGGCATCAGTAATTGCCTACTGCAGACTTCAAGGGATACAAATATACCCATATTTGGACGACTTCCTGATCCAAGCGGACAGCAAGCACATACTTCTGAAACATCTGGCTTTTGTAATAATGTTGTTGAATTCTCTGGGATGCACAGTCAACAAAAAGAAATCAAGGCCAATACCCTCTCAAACAATTTTCCTGGGTGCCAACTTGGACACAAACACCCAGATGGCCTACCTCACGCCAGGGAAACAGGGGCAACTAACTCAATACTTCAGAAAACTAGCAAATTTCACCAGGCTGACTGCAAGGAAAATCCTGCAGGCTCTGGGATTCATGGCATCTTGCATCCTACTAATCCCATGTGCAAAGCTGCATATGAGGAAACTTCAATGGTACCTGAAAAACCTATGGTGTCAACACAGCCACAGTTTGGAAACAATAATACCACTGATTCCATGTCTTCAAAAGGAATTTCTGTGGTGGGCTCAAGCATGCGAAAGAAACACAGGTCTCCCATTCTGCAAGCCTCAAGCAAATCAAGTCATCACAACAGACGCCTCGGACTACGCCTGGGGGGTGCACATGACAGACCGGTGCATTCAGGGCAAATGGTCCCAAAAAAGAAAAGCACCTACACATCAATTAAAAGGAAATGCTAGCAGTAATAAATGCTATTATAGCTTTCAAAGACCTTCTGCATCCTGGTCAACTATTGATAAGGACAGACAACACCACAGTAATGTGGTACATAAACAAACCGGGAGGAACCCATTCATACCCTCTATGCAGGCTGGCCATGTCTCTTTGGAACATGGCTCTGGAATTACAAATCGAACTTCAAGCACAGTTCTTGCCAGGCAAGGAAAACATGCTGGCAGACAGCATCCTCAAGTTTTTACCGAGATAATTCAAGCATGGGGAAGGCCAGACATAGATCTCTTTGCCTCCCACAAAAATCACCAATTGGCAAAATTCTGCTCAAGGACTTTTCATCCACAGGCCTGGAGAGTGGATGCACTCTTTCAGTTGGACAACAATGACAGTTTATGCCTTTCCACCTCTTCCTCTGCTGCCCAAAGTTCTATTAAAAACCAGAGCAGACAGACCAAAGATGATTCTCATTGCTCCAGACTGGCCAAGACAACACTGGTACCCACTCCTGAGGAGCCTGCCGCATTCCCCACCATGGACCCTACCTCTAATGCCTCCTCTTCTGACTCAGCACAGCTTCAAAACTCTTCACAGTCAGCTGAAAACACTCAATCTGGCCGCATGGAAGATTCCTTAACTTCACAACAGACCCTACTCTCCAAGGAGGTGCAGGATGTAATTTTGGAGGCCAGAAGGCCTTCTACTAGAAAAGCTTACTCCGCAAAATGGAAACGGTTTTGTGCCTGGAATGAGAAAAAGGGCCAGAATCCTGGAATACTGAATTTACCTCAAATATTACAGTATCTAGTTGAGATGCTAAGCAGTGGACTTACATTCTCCTCCATCAAAATCCATGCCTCAGCCACTTCTGCAGAATACAACACTGATCCTCCTTTATTCTCTCACCCCTCTTGACAGTTTCTCAGAGGGGCTAAGAATATAAAACCCCCAAGGAAACAACCAGTACCTGCTTGGGACCTCAATTTCATTCTAGAAAAACTGACCTTGCCTCCTTTTGAGCCAGCTGCCTCAACAGAATTGCAATATTTGTCCTGGAAAACAGCCTTCCTTCTGGCTATCACCTCAGCTCGCAGGGTATCGAAACTACAAGCCCTCGTGGCTGTGCAGCCTTTCATCATTTTCCATCAGGACAGAGTTTCCTTATGAACCAATCCGTCCTTTATGCCAAAGGTGGTATCCAGGATAGCTTTGAATCAGGCTATCCACTTACCTACTTTTTACCCTAATCCTCAAAACAAAGGGGAGAGACTACTACATTCCTTGGACATCCACAGACAGCTGCATTATTTGGACAGAACAAAGCATTTCAGAAAATCAGAGCAACTCTGTGTGTCCTATGCTACAGGAGCTCAAGGGAAGCCAATTTCCAAACAGACAATCTCAAAATGGATAGCCCACTGCATACACTTTTGTTACTCTTTTCATGGTAAAACTGTACCTACAGGCATCAGATCTCACTCCACAAGGGCCACCGCCACCTCTGCAGCTTTCCTCAGAGGGGTTCCTACCAAAGATATTTTGGAAGCAGCCACTTGGAGTTCTGTGCATACCTTCTCCAAGCACTATCACCTACCATTATACTCCAAAACTAGAGCAGGCTTTGCCACTGCAGTCTTGCAGGGCATCCTGGCTCCTCCTAGTTCCACCTAGTGCCTACCACCCCTTTTTTAGCTTTGGGATTCTACCCATCTGTTATGACTGCAGCTGTATGCACAGTGAACATAGTACAGTTTTGTACCTACCATAAATGTAGATGTTCGAGTGCTAATACAGCTGCAGTCCAGATTTCCCTCCCTCCTTCCCCTCTTGGGACAGGCCTATTGGCTAACACCTCCTCATACAACCTGATTGGGGTATTCATTTATGGTGTATTTGCTTGCAACTACTGTATTTTGATTATATTGCATTGCATTATTACATAAATTTATGTATTGCCTTCCTTCTGGGGGCACCTGACATCTGGGGCAAGAAAAACTGAAGAAAATGGCGTCGGCTGGTTCTTTTATACCCCTGTCGCACTGACGTCCGGGAAGAAGCGACTACAACCGACGCCGGACCTAGACTTTGGAATTCGACCGACTGAGGACCCGCCTGACCGCAGGAAAACCCATCTGTTATGACTGCAGCTGTATTAGCACTCTAACATCTACATTTATGGTAGGTACAAAACTGTACTTTCTCTCTTGGCAGCCCCCTTAGGAGGAAAACTGGCACTTTTCTATTACAATTGGCTTTGCATCACCAAAGACAAATGGGTTCTCAACATTGTATCTCAAGGTTGCAGGTTCCAATTTCACACTTTGCCAAGGTTAAAAAGAATGCCAAGTCTGCCACCAAATCAATGGGCAGAGGCTCAAAAACAAATTACAGCACTCATGAACATGGGAGCTATTCAAAGGTTACCACCACAGGAGCAAGGACAAGGATTTTATTCAAGACTCTTTCTGGTTCCCAGAAAGGACAAAGCCTGGAGACCCATTCTGGATCTTTCTTCTTTAAACACTTACCTGGATGTTCTGAAATTCAAAATGTTGACACTACAGCAGCTTCTTCCCATGCTGGGCAAGAAAGCTTGACTCGTGACTTTGGACCTCAAGGAGGCATACCTGCATGTCCCTATCAGGCAAAACTGCAGAAGATAACTCAGATTTCTAGCTGGTTCAATGCACTATCAATTCTCTGCACTGCCCTTTGGCTTATCTACTGTGCCCAGGGTCTTCACAAAGTGCCTGGCAGCAGTAATTGCATTTTGCAGACAAAAAGGAATTCAGATTTATCTATACCTGGACGACTGCCTGATTCAAGCAGAGAGCAAGGACATTCTTCTAAAGAATCTGGCGTTCGTAAAAAAAGTTAAGTTGCCTGGGGTTCACAGTAAACGAAATAAAATCAAAACTAGTGCCCTCACAACAGATAATATTCCTAGGTGCCAGCTTGAACACAACGGTCCAGATGGCTTATCTCACGCCAGACAAGCAAGGACAACGGACTCAATACTTTCAATTGATGGCAACAAAGACCCAACTCCCTGCAAGAAAAATTCTGCAGGCCTTGGGCTACATGGCATCTTGCATACTACTAATTCCATATGCCAGACTGCATATAAGGAAACTACAATGGTACCTAAAGAGTGTATGGTCTCAACACTGTCAAAGTTTGGAAACAGTTATACCACTAATTCCTTGCCTTCAACAGAAGTTTTGCTGGTGGGCTCAAGCTTGTCACCTTAACAAGGGACAGCCTTTTACTCAACCCACAGCCATGGAAACGCTGTCAAAAGATGCATCGGATTACGCCTGGGGAGCACACATGGCAGGAAAATGTATTCAGGGCGGATGCTAGCTGTACAAAATGCACTTATAGCTTTCAAGGACCTGCTACATCCAGGACAACTACTACTAAAGACAGACAGCACCACAGTTATGTGGTACATAAACAAGCAAGGGGGCACGCATTCCTACCCCCTCTGCAGACAAGCCATGACCTTGTGGAACATAGCTCTAGACTACCAAGTTCATCTGCAAGCACAATTCCTGCCAGGAAAGAAAAACACACTGGCAGACGACCTAAGCAGAAACATCATGGATCCCCACGAATGGGAATTAAATCCACAAGTATTCAGAATGATAACACAAAAATGGTGGAGCCCAGACATAGATCTATTTGCATCCCCAAAGAACTGCCAGCTACAGACATTCTGCACAAGGAGTTACCATCCACAAGCATGGAAAGTGGATGCCCTCTCATTCAGCTGGAAAAACCTGCAAGTATACGCTTTCCCTCCTTCACCTCTCCTTCCAAAGGTACTCATAAAATCCAGGCAAGAAGAGCCAAAAATGATCCTGATTGCACCAAACTGGCCACGCCAGCACTGGTACCCAATCTTAAAGAACTTAGCAAAAGAACCACCCTGGATTTTGCCTCAAATCCCACATTTGCTGACACAGGACAACAATCGGATACTTCACAGCCAGCTAAAGACCTTAAACCTAGCTGCATGAAAAATACCTTAGTCAAGCAAACAAAGCCTCTCTCCAAAGCTGTTATGGATGTCATTCTGGAGGCCAGAAGGCCTAGCACCAGGAAAACCTACTCGGATAAATGGAAGAGATTCTGTGCCTGGAACCAGGTGCACAGCCTTGATCCTCTTGTCCCAAACATTCCTCAGATACTTCAATATTTAACTGAAATGCTGGACAAGGGCCTGTCCTCATCAATCAAGATCCACACCTCAGCCATTTCTGCTCATTACAACACGGATCCACCAATTTTTTCTAATCCTTTGCTCAAACAGTACCTCAGAGGGGCTAAAAACATAAGACTACCCCATAGAGCACCTACCCCAACTTGGGACCTCAACTTTGTTTTGGAAAAATTAACTTTACCTCTTTTTGAGCCAGCTAACACAGCAGAATTAAAATACGTATCCTGGAAAACTGCTCTGCTACTGGCAATAACATCAGCACGAAGAGTTTCAGAATTACAGGCACTAATGGCAGTTGAACCTTTCCTCATTTTCCACCAGGACAGGGTGTCTTTAAGAACTAACCCTACGTTTATGCCAAAGGTGGTATCAAGTGTGGCTCTAAACCAAACTATTCATTTGCCAACTTTCTATCCAAAACCATAGAACAAGGGGGAGAAACTACTACATTCTTTGGACATTCACAGGCAGTTACGCTTCTACTTGGACAAAACCAAAGCTTTCAGAAAATCTGAGCAATTATTGGTAGCATGTGCTGCAGGAACACAGGGCAAAGCCATCTCAAAACAGACTATTTCAAAATGGATAGGACATTGCATATGTTTCTGCTATTCTCACCATGGGAAACCTATACCTAGCAGCATTAGATCTCACTCCACCAGGGCAACAGCCACTTCAACTGCCTACCTCAGAGGAGTACCTACCAAGGATATTTTGGAAGCAGCAACATGGAGTTCTGTGCATACCTTCATAAAGCATTACCATTTGCCTTTATACTCCATATCCAGAGCTGGCTTCACCACTGCTGTGCTGCAGGGCCTTATAGCCACCCCTAATGCCTTGTAGAAACAGCCTCCCTACCTCAGCTTTGGGATTCCACCCAAGTGTAATGACTGCAGCAGTGTAACACGATGAACATAGTACAGTATTGTACGTACCATAAATGTAGATGTTCGACTGTAAACACTGCTGCAGTCCAGGTTACCCTCCCTCCTTCCTCTCTTACTTGCTGGTACGTACCTATGCCTTCTACCCTTTACTACCTATGGGGAGTATTTGCTGGTAACTGAAAGTTGTTGTTTGCTTTTCTTATGTATGTTTTATTAGCAATTTGAATTGCCTACCTATTTGGGGGCACCTGACATCTGGGGCAAGAAAAACTGAAGAAAATGGCGTCGGCTGCATCTTATATATTCCTGTCGCACTGACGCCAGGGAGGAGGCAACACCAACTGACGCCGGACCGAGACTTTGGAACTCAGGCCGACTGGGGAACCGCCTGACGGCAGGATAACCCAAGTGTAATGACTGCAGCAGTGCTTACACTCTAACATCTACATTTATGGTAGGTACAAAACTGTACTTTTGGTAGGATCTTCATGTTTTCTAGTGTCTCCAGAAGGGTGGAGTGGTGGTCCTGGGTCATGGAGGGTGATCTGTAGCAGGCCATAATTTGCATTGCAGATTTGCCCGATGTTAGTTGCACATGGATGATCTCAGAGGTATCATGTTGCGCCACTAACCTGGAGGTGTAAGTATCCTTGATGAATATGGATACACCCCCTCCGTTTGTGTTTCGGTCTGTGTTCTGTGGCCAAAACATGTGGTATGAGTTGTAGCTCAGTCATGCTGGGATGCTCTCTGGATCCTTGAACCAGGTTTCAGTTACTGCACAGATGTCGACGTTCTCCATACTGGAGTGCTTCGAGCGCGCGCATTTTGAGATTTAAACTCCTGCCGTTGAGTAGCATAACCCTCAGTTTTTTGTTAATTGTGCTATTTACGTAGGTGGGTTTGACTTTTGAGCCTTGCCTAAAAAAGGCACTATGGGCGCAGCAAGAGCCTTGGCCACTATTCGAAAGCCTAGGGGTGACAGGTGCAAGCAGTCTCTTGCGAAGCAACATGGCTTGTCGAGCATGTCATCTCAGGCTGGCAGACGCTGTATCCCCTTTGAATGACACCAGAAGCTTAGCCAGTTGTTGAAATTGATCATTTTTTCTTTATACTGAGGTATCATTCTTGGTGAGGGCAGGATGCTGGTCAGGGTCATACCAGCCTGGGCTACATGATCAGAGAGCTCTTCCATGTCTCTCTTCATGTAGTCCAGGGAGGTACGTCTCTGGTCATTCACACCAACATGAACAATGACAGAGTCATATCTGTACTTGTTCTGGAATGACATGAGTGCTTGTGTTATGTGGTGGATTCTGGCTCCCAACAGGCAGCTAACAGTAACCTTCTGCTTGTCCAGCCTAGTGAGTTGGGACGTCAGTGTGCCTGACTTAGTCACCTATTACTAGTATGTTAGGTATGTTATTTCGCCTTAAGGGCTGTGATTGTGCGGCACACTGTTTGTGTTTTATGTGTTGTCTGATTTGTGATGGGAGATGCGGGTTGTTTGGGTGTCTGCTTTGGAGGTCTCTGATGCTTTTGCAGGTTTTTATTTAGAGCCTCCGAGTATGTTTTTGTGTATTTGTGTATTTTTTGCCAGTGCTGTTTTAGTAGGTCTGTGTGCGGCTGACGTGTGGTGCAAGTGTTAACTTTCTCCTTTTGACGGTTTGTCCTAGTCTTGGGTGGAGACAGCTTAGCTTCCAGTTTGGCTGTGTAATTGCATCTCTCGCATACGTTAGTGATTTGTGGTAGGAGGAGAGGGTTGTCTGTGTACATGAGGCAGTTGTAACATTGCCTCAGAATACCCAGATTCACCAGCTGGACTGGAGAGTACACCTGAAATTGCCCTTTGGTCATGCCTGAATAGTAGGGTGAGCTGCTTAGTCGCTTGATTGGTGAGTGGTGAATAAAGTGCCTTGCCCTGCTGGGCAGTCAGTGTCAAGGTATATTAGTGCTCACTATTAGGTCTGAGCAAGTGCTGCTCTTTAGTGTGCTTTTTGAGTGCTTAGGTTGAGAGTTTGACTAGTTTCAAGGGAAAAACTGAAGAGGAGACTTAGTGGAGCCGGGAATAATTTAATAGTAGCTAACCGGCCCTGCCCAGTGTGCAAAACCGTGCAAACGCGGTTTTTATAGTAGGGAAATGAGAGAGAGAGAAATTAGCCCAAAATGGCCAATAAACTACTAACTTCTGTGCTTGAACCGCGAAACTTTTCTATCCTAGTAAGGTATGGGCAACTCAGAAACTAGTATATCAGCCCTGAATTCAACACTAGCCTGAAAACTGGACTATACTAGCGTAGAAAGGCGGGAAACAAGGAATTTTGTTTTTTTGAAAAGGCAAGGCAAAACAGTAAAAAATACACTTAAAACAGCTTTACACGACTGCAGACGAACAGAAAAGGCTATGCCACTTTAGTGTGTAGCCTACAACAATTAAATTATTTAAACAAAAAACTTTTTAAAAGTGCAGGCAGTCAGATAAGTACAATATGTGAAAAAAAACAAGCTTTTAAATCACAGTAAATGCTGGAAAATCTGCGTTTAGGCTGAAAACCGTTAAGTACAGCAAGAAAGTACAGAAAACTGATACGTAATCACTCCAAAGTCTCTTTTCTAAGCTAGAAGTGTTGTATCAGTTTAAGGCTTTCTAGTGCTACCCAGTAGGTTAGTTACAGGAAAGATGGGAAACGAGCGCAGATATGGTCTTTTAAACCAGAAAGTTGAAAGAGACGGACAAACTGTCCAAATGGTCAATAAACAACAATTTCTGGGCCAAGAACCTCTCCTCTCATGGTAGACAGACTACCTAGTGCTTACCACTCCCACTGATAAGCTAGAAGGCTTTACTCCAACACAGAAAGGCTTGTGGGGCTCAGAAGCATACCAACAGTCCTGAATACAGCAACTCTGTATCTAGACTAGGCTAGTTACAGCAAAGGTGGGAAACCAGCACAAGTGTGGCTTTTAAACCAGAACGTTGAAATAGATGGAAAAAAAATGTCCAAACGACCAATAGCTACAATTTCTGGGCCAGGAACCACTCCTCTTGTGGTAGATAGGCTACCTAATGCTTACCACTCCCACTTATAAGCTAGAAGGCTTACCTCCAACACAGAAAGACTTGGGGGGCTCAGAAGCTTGCAAAGAGTCCTGAATACAGCAAATCTGTACCTGGACTAGACTAGTTACAGGAAAGGCGGGGAACAAGTACAAACGCAGGCTTTTAAGCCAGCAAGTTGAAAGAGATGGAAAACTGCGCAAACGACCAAATAAACTATAATTTCTGGGCCAAAACTCACTCTTCCCGTGCAGGATAGGCTACCTAGTGCTTACTACTCCCACTGATAAGCTTGAAGGCTTCCCTCCAACACAGAAACATACTGTTTAACCAATCTGGAGGTGTATTTATCTTTAATCAATATTGAAACACTGCCTCCTTTTGTTTTCACACTTCAGTTTCTGGGTGAACGTGTGAAAGGAGGTGTAACCTGGTATGGCTGGGGTGCTCAACACAGCCTTGAACCTGTTCTCTGTGAATGCACAAATATCTACGTCTTCCAAGGTGAGGACTGCTTCCAGTGAGTGCAGTTTCATGTTAAGACTCCGAGTGTTTAGCAGCATAACCTTGAGGTTGTTTTTAGATGGATTTTTTACATTAGCAGTTTTGTCCTTGAGACAGTGCCTAAAAATGTTACTATGGTGGTGGCAAGAGCCTTGGCCAGTAGCCGGAATCCCATGGATGATTGACCATCTCTTACAAAGCATCGAGGCTTGCAGATCACGTCATCCCAAGCTGACCAGATACTGGATCCTCTTAGAATGACACCAGGAACTAAGCCATTTATTGAAGTTAATCATTTTCTGTGTGCATTGAGGCATCATCCTAGGTGAAGGTAAAATGCTGCTTTTAAGGCTAGTGACATAGCTGACTGAGACGCACATTCCGAGAGCTCAGTAATGATCTTAGTGTTTCACTGTTGCAGTCATCACATTTCGGTTATCTGCCTGCAGGTAGCCCTCAGTCGGCCTGAATACCAGAGTCTTGGGATTTCTGCATCGGATGCTGTCGTTTCTTCCATGACATCAGGTCGTCAGGGGTATAAAACATGCAGCCAGCACCATTACATCAGCTTTTCTTGCCGTGCAGTGTCCGAAGCAGAAGCGGTTCGCAAGTGCCGGTCGGCCGCCTCCTGAAATTTTCGTTTTTCGAGTTTCAGACTTGAAGTCTTCTAAAAGATAAGTACCCCGTTGGGGATCCTTTTTTCTTGCTCTAACCAATGTCAGAAAAAGTTAATGGTATTGCCTATGGAAAGGAAGTACCTCACAGAGATTTTCATTCTTACTGCGTCACCTGTTTAGGCCCAGACCACGATGTTCACCGCTGTCTGTTTCGTGCCATGTTCAACACCCAAACTATTCATAGTCAGTCTATTTTTGTTGCTAAATTCTTTCGCTCTCGTTCTTTGCATTCTGAAATGGCTTCGATAAGCCATCCGCCTACTGATCTTCTAAAAAAAAAAAAAAAAAAAAAAAGCATAAGACAGAGACAGACCGCATAGGTCCAAAACTGCTGACGATGCTTCCGTTAAGCTAGTCGCCAGTCCGCCGGTACTCAGTGAGGTGCTTTCGCAGCCCCTGATGCCAGCTTCTACAGATTCGCAGGCCTCTACTGAGACCCATTTGTCTGGTATGCCGTGAGATGCTTCTTCGACTATGGAACCTGTGGATGTCTCTACCTTGGATTGGTCCGGAGCCGCTGTGCAGGCACCGGCTTCTGAGGGGTATATTCAGGCTTTCTGATTTTCATATCAAACCGACAACTTTGTTTCAAACCAAAAATACCGACTTTCTCAGGCCTAGAGTTCACACTACGCCTAGGAAACTGGCCAAAGTGCATTCTCAGGCCCACATCCCCCAGAAACAAATGCTTAGAATGGCTGAATATCTTATTACTTTAGTTAGGGAAAGCCAGCCTTCCCCCTCAAAAAGACCCAAGAACTGATTTTCCTTCTTATTCTTCAGATCATGAGACTGTTGACTCTGATCCTTCTGATTACCAGGACATACCTTTATGTATATATGAGGATTCTGATGCAGAGGATTCCATTCCCTCTGCATCCCCACCAGAAAATTTTTCATTTGGTGAAACCCTGCATACCCTTAGAGAGCATTTCTGCTGGGAGTGCCAGGACTACCCACAGTCCAAAAAGCGACTCAAGGAATTTTTAAACTTGCCTCAGCACAGACCACTAGCTATCCTTCCTGTTCTGAAATTGTAGATGATGTCTTTGGAATCCAGCCTTACCCCTGATACCTTGCCTCCAGCTCCAAGGAAACCTGACAGGTACTACAGAGTGCCTGACTCCCACAAGTTCTTTTTTAAGAATCCTACTGCGGATCCAGAAACCATTTCCTATGGCCCTAAAAGCATTAAGGCTACAACAGTCAAAAATCTTACCCCTTCGAACAGGGACTCTAGGGCTTTAGACAGATTGGGTAAGAAGGTATACAGCTTTGCTCCTCTTGCCATCAGGGCTTTAAATTGCCAGGTTTCAATGGTTAAAGTATAAGCAACATATTATGGAGCTAATTAAACAGAAAATGATGTTGATTCCTGATTGTGCAGAACATAAAGATTTAAGAGAGTTAATGCATTCTGCTAACCAAGTTGGAAAACAAACATGCAATGTTGTTTTGACACCTTAGAAGCATCTTGCAGGGCTGCTGTCACTGGGTCTGTTCTTAGAAGGCATGCTTGGCTAAAGGAACAAGTCTTACCAGACCATGTCAAAGCAAAATTACTAGATAACCCATTAAATCAAGAACGCCTGTTTGGCAATAAAGCAGAAGTCATCAAAAAGTTGGAGGGAAAAGCTAAATCTATGCAAACTGTTAAAGATTTCCTACAGGTACAGCCACCTAGATTCAGTAGGCATTGACCTTCTAAAAACTGGTCCTTTCCAGTCCCTCCCAGACCTTCTCAGTCCAAACCCAGGGGCAGCAGACCACCAAGATTACAGTCTCAGGGTATGCACAGATCTAAGCAGTGGAGTGCTCCTACCTCTAAAACAGGGAGTAGTAAGCCACCATCCTGTGGTAAAATCTTGCAATGACTTGTCCTTAACCCTTCCAAGCCTTGCCCAAGCATCCTTAGGAGGAAAACTCTCCCTGCATGCATAAAACTGGGAGTACATCACCCAGGACAGATGGGTCTTTGAACATTGTATCCCAGGGATACAGATTCTACTTCCACTCACTGCCAACCCCAAGCGGATGCCCAGACCTCCCTCCAAACCAGTGGGCAGAGGCCCAAAGGCAAGTACTTTCTCTTCTCAGTACAAGACTATTCAGCCTGTCCTAGCAGAGCAAAGGGGACAATGTTTTTACTCCAGACTGTTTCTGGTACCCAGAAAAGAAAACTCTTGGCGCCCTGTCCTGGATCTATTTATTCTCAACACCTTCCTGGTGGTTGCAAGGTTCAAAATGCATACTCTTCAACAGGTGCGTCCTATGCTAGCCAAGGACTCCTGGCTAGCCACCCTAGACTTAAAAGAAGCTTATCTGCACATCCCCATAAGGGAATCTTGCAGGAAATACCTGTTTCAGAGCAGGCTGTATGCACCATCAGTTCTCTGCACTTCACTTTGGCTTATCTACTGTGCCCAGGGTATTCACAAAATGCCTAGCTCCAGCCATTGCATATTGCAGGGATAGAAATATTCAAATTTACCCTTACTTGGATGATTGCCTGATTCAGGCAGAAAGTCAGGAAATTGCTACTCCAGCACCTAACATTTGTAAAGAGACTTCTAACCTCACTGGAGTACACCATCAATGAAAAGAAATCACATCAGGTACCCAGCCAGCAGATTGTATTCCTGGGAGCAAGCTTGAACTCAACTTCCCAGATGGCATTTCTCACTCCAGAAAAACAAATGTATTTGACAAACTATTTCAGTCTACTGGCTACCAAAGCCCAGCTAGCTGAAAGAAAAGTATTGCAAGCCCTATAGGTTCATGGCTTCTTTCATTCTACTAATTCCATATGCAAGACTGCATATGAGGAAACAGCAAATGTAAAATAAAAAAATAAATACTTGAAAAGGCTCTGGTGTCAGCATTCTCAAGACCTGGATACAGTGATTCCTATCATTCCTTGCCTAAGGGCAGAGTTCCTTTGGTGGGCAGAAGCCTGCTTCCGCCACAAAGGACTCCCTTTCACTCAACCCCTTGCCGCCCAAACCCTAACAACAGATGCATCAGACTATGCATGGGGGGCTCACGTGGCAGGACAAAGGTATTCAGGGCAAATGGAGCCCAAAGCAAATGCTCTTGCATATAAATCAAAAAGAAATGTTAGCTGTACAGAATGCTCTGGCAGCCTTCAAATGCCTTATTCTTCCAGGGCAACTATTGATAAAGACAGACATCACAGTTATGTGGTACATAAACAAGCAGGGGGGAACCCAATCCCACTCGCTCTGCAGGTTAGCCTTGGCTCTGTGGAACACAGCCTTGAGTAATCAAGTGCACCTGCAAGCTCAATTCCTGCCAGGCAAACTAGATTCACTGGCAAACGACTTAAACAGAAATCTAATGGACCCACACAAGTGGAAACTGGAACCCAAATCATTCAAGCTTCTGATCCACAGGTGGGTGGCACCAGAGGTGGACTTATTTGCTTCCCCTCAGAACTGTCAGTCGAGCAAATATTGCACCAGAACTCCCCACAGCCAAGCATGGAAATTGGATGCTCTGTCCTTTACATGGGAAAACCTCTCAATCTATGACTTCCCCCTCTGCCCCTCCTCTTGAAGGTTCTACTAAAGATCAAACAGGACAAGCCAAAGGCAATCCTGATTGCATGAGACTGGCCACACCAGCACTGGGTACCCCCTTTTGCGCAGTCTGACAGTACTGCCAGCATGGCACCTGCCTCAAGCCCTCTCCCTGCTGTCCCAGCAGGAGGGCCAGATTTTGCACCCTCACCTGCAAACCCAGAACCTTAGCACCTGGCTCATCCCCTGAACCCTTCACCAGCAACCCTCAGTAAACAAGTGCTGGATGTCATCCTTGAGGCAAGGTGTCCTAGTACTAGAAAATCCTATTCAGAAAATTGGATAGATACTGATGTTCGTGTTACACTGCTGCAGTCATTACACTTGGGTTATCCTGCCGTCAGGCGGTTTCCCAGTCGGCCTGAGTTCCAAAGTCTTGGTCCGGCGTCGGTTGCTGTCGCCTCCTCCCTGACGTCAGTGCGACAGGGGTATATAAGATGCAGCCGACGCCATTTTCTTCAGTCTTTCTTGCCGCGCGGTGCCCGAAGCAAAAGCAGTTCGCAAGTGCCGGTCGGCAGACTCCTCAGATTTTCATTCCGAATCCAGAACCGAAGTCTTCTACAAAGCTAAGTACCCCATTGTGGAAACTTTTTCTTGCCTCAGACCGATGTCAGTAAAAGTTGTTAATTGTATTTCTTCTGGGAAGCAAATACTTCATAAGGATTTCCATTCTTATTGTATCCCATGCCTAGGCCCAGACCACAACGTCACTGGTTGTCGGTTTTGTGCTAGGTTTAACAAGCGCACTATTAAACGTCTGATTTTGCCTGACATTATTTTGGCAGAAAATTCAATTGCGCCATGCCGTCGGAACTTCCGACGACCGGAATACATAAAAAGCGCAAAGACAAGGATAGGCATCTGAGGCCCAAAACTGACGAAGCCTCTTCTAGGCCAGTCGCCGGTTCTCCGGTTTTCAGCGAGGAGCCTTCGCAGCCCCTGACTACCGCTTCTGTAGAACCACAGGACACCTCTGACTCCCACGTGGAGATGGCTGGGCCTTCGGACACACTAGATTTTCAGCCTACCGAAACTAGCCCTTCAGAGGGATCCGGAGTAGCTGAACAATCCGTAGCTTCAGAGGGTGTTTTCAGACCTACTCAGTTAAGCATTAAATCTTCTGCTAAGTCTAAACCTCCTTTAAAAACAAAGAAACAAATACAGCATTCTCCAGGACAGGCCTCCATGCCTAAGAAACAAATGCTCAAAATGGCCGAAGACCTAACCACTCTGATCAGGGGGTCCCATCCCCCTCCTGATAAAAGGCCTAGACAGGATGCAGACTGACTCATCCGGCCAGGTATCCATCTCCTCAGACCTAGGATACTCTTTACCCCCTTATGAAGATTCTGATGCTGAGGAATCAGTTCCATCAGCCTCTCCGCCTGAGGACTACTCCTTTGGGGAAACCTTACATACCATGAGGGAGCATTTCCATTGGGAAGGCCAGGATTACTCAGAATCCAAGAAAAGGCTCAGAGACTTCCTTTTATTACCTCAACACAGACCCCTTGCTATTCCGCCAGTGTTAGATATTGTGGATGATATGTATACTGAATCCAGCTTAAATCCGGATTCCTTACCTCCAGCCCCACTTAAGCCTAACAGGTACTACAGAGTCCCTGACTCTCACAAATTTCTTTATAAAAGCCCTGTTGCTGACCCTGAAACTATTTCTCAGGGACCCAAAGGGGTTAAGGCCTCATCAGCAAAGAATCCAGTCCCCTCTGACAGAGATTCCAGAGCATTAGACAGATGGGGAAGAAAGTATATACGTCTGCAACTTTAGCAGTGAGGGCCTTAAATTGCCAGTTTCACATGCTAAAATATCAGCAATTTTTGATGTCTCAGTTGAAACTAAAAATGCTTCCAGATTCAGACCCTCCTAATCCTAAGGAAATGCAGGATTTGTTGCATGCAGCTAAACAAGTGGGATAACATACTTTGCAATGTGGGTTTGATTCTTTAGAGGCCTCCTGTAGACCAGCATTTACAGGTTCTGTCATTAGAAGACATGCTTGGTTAAAGGAACATACGTTACCAGATCATGTTAAAGCAAAACTATTGGATGCACCTTTGCAGCAGGATGTGTTATTTGGAGTTAAGGCAGAAGATGTATTAAAGAAAATTAGAGGATAAGGCAAAATCTATGCAAACGGTGAAGGATTTCTTACAGGTTCAGCCTCCTCGATTTAGCAGAAATTGGCCAACTAAGAATTGGTCTTTTCCAGTTAGACAGACCTCAAAGGGGTAGATACAGATGTCCCAAGAGGTAGAGGTCAACCACAAGGTCCTTACAGGCCTCAACAATGGGGTGCATCAGGCCAGAAAGAAGGGGAAAACAGGCCCCAGTCATATAAAAAACATCCCCAATGACTTCCCACTACAGCTGCCAAACAGCTCTCTCTTGGCAGCCCCCTTGGGAGGAAAACTGGCAGTTTTCTATCACAATTGGCATATGATCACCAAAGACAAATGGGTTCTCAACATTGTATCTCAAGGTTACATGTTCCACTTTCACACTCTGCCAAGGTTAAAAGGAATGCCAAATCTGCCACCAAATCAATGGCAGAGGCTCAAAAACAAATTACAGCACTCCTGGACATGAGCTATTCAAAAGGTACCACCACAGGAGCAAGGACAAGGATTTTACTCAAGACTCTTTGTGGTTCCCAGAAAGCACAAAGCCTGGAGGCCCATTCTGGATCTTTCTTCTCTAAACACTTACCTGGATGTTCCGAAATTCAAAATGTTGACACTACAGCAGCTTCTTCCCATGCTGGGCAAGAAAGCTTGGCTCGTAACATTGGACCTCAAGGAGGCATACCTGCATGTCCCTATCAGACAAAACTGCAGAAGATACCTCAGATTCATAGCTGGTTTAATGCACTATCAATTCTCTGCACTGCCCTTTGGCTTATCTACTGCGCCGAGGGTCTTCACAAAGTGCCTGGCACCAGTAATTGCATTTTGCAGACGGAAAGGAATTCACATTTATCCGTACCTGGACGACTGCCTGAGAGCAAGGACATTCTTCTAAAGCATCTGGCGTTTGTAAAAAAGTTATTAAGTTGCCTAGGGTACACAGTAAACGAAAAGAAATCAAAACTAGTGCCCTCACAAGAGAGAATATTCCTGGGTGCCAGCTTGAATACAACGGCCCAGATGGCTTATCTCACACCAGACAAGCAAGGACAACGGACTCGATATTTTCAATTGATGGCAACAAGAACCCAACTCCCTGCAAGAAAAATTCTGCAGGCCTTGGGTTACATGGCATCTTGCATACTACTAATTCCATATGCCAGACTGCATATGAGGAAACTACAGTGGTACCTAAAGAGTGTCTGTTCTCAACACTGTCAAAGTTTGGAAACAGTTATACCACTAATTCCTTGCCTTCAACAGGAGTTTCGATGGTGGGCTCAAGCTTGTCACCTCAACAAGGGACAGCCTTTTACTCAACCCACAGCCAGACAAACACTGACAACAGATGCATCGGATTACGCCTGGAGAGCACACATGGCAGGAAAATGTATTCAGGGCAAGTGGCCCGCAGAACAAAGGCATCTTCACATCAATCAAAAAGAGATGCTAGCTGTACAAAATGCCCTTATAGCTTTCAAGGACCTTCTGCATCCGGGACAACTACTACTAAAGACAGACAACACCACAGTTATGTGGTACATAAACAAGCAAGGGGGTACTCACGCTTATCCCCTCTGCAGACAAGCCATGACCTTGTGGAACACAGCTCTAAACTATCAAGTTCATCTGCAAGCACAATTCCTGCCAGGAGAGAAAAACACACTGGCAGACTACTTAAGCAGGAACATCATGGATACCCACGAATGGGAATTGAATCCACAAATATTCAGAATGATAACACAAAAATGGTGGAGCCCGGACATAGATCTGTTTGCATCCCCAATGAACTGCCAGCTACAGAAATTCTGCACAAGGACTTGCCATCCACAAGCATGGAAAGGGGATGCCCTCTCATTCAGCTGGAAAAACCTACAAGTATATGCTTTCCCACCACTACCTCTCCTTCCAAAGGTACTCGTAAAAGCCAGGCAAGAAGAGCCAAAGATGATCCTGATTGCCCCAGACTGGCCACACCAGCACTGGTACCCAATCTTACAGAACTTAGCACAAGGACCACCCTGGATTTTGCCTCAAATCCCACATCTTCTGACTCAGCACAACAATCAGATACTTCGCAGCCAGCTAAAGACTTTCAACCTGGCTGCATGAAAGATTCCTTAGTCAAGCAAGCAGCGCCTCTCTCAAAAGCTGTTATGGATGTCATTCTGGTGGCCAGAAAGCCTAGTACCAGGAAAGCCTATTCGGACAAATGGAAGAGATTCTGTGCCTGGAACCAGGCTCACAGCCTTGACCGTCTTGTCCCAAATATTCCTCAGATACTACAATATGTAACTGAGATGCTGGACAAAGGCCTCTCCTTTTCATCCATCAGGATCCACGCCTCTGCCATCTCTGCTCATTACAAAACAGATCCACCAATTTTCTCTAATCCCTTGCTAAAACAGTACCTCAGAGGAGCTAAAAACATAAGACTGCCCCGTAGAGCACCTATTCCAACGTGGGACCTCAACTTGGTGTTGGAAAAATTAACGTTCCCTCCTTTTGAGCCAGCTAACACAGCAGATTTAAAATATATGCCTTAGGAAAACTGCTGTGCTCCTGGCAATAACATCAGCACGAATAGTTTCAGAATTACAGGCACTAATGGCAGTGGAACCTTTCATCATTTTCCACCAAGACAGAGTGTCTTTAAGAACTAACCCTGCGTTTATGCCAAAGGTGGTATCAAGTGTGGCTCTAAACCAAACTCTTCACTTGCCAACTTTTTATCCAAATCCACAGAATAAAGGGGAGAGACTACTGCATTCTTTGGACATACACAGGCAGTTACCCTTCTACTTGGACAAAACCAAAGCTTTCAGGAAATCTGAGCAATTATTGGTAGCATATACTGCAGGAGCACAGGGAAAATGGATATGACACTGTATACGTTTCTGCTATACACACCATGGGAAACCTGTACCTAACAGCATTAGATCTCACTCCACCAGGGCAACAGCCACTTCAACTGCCTACCTCAGAGGAGTACCTACCAAGGACATTTTGGAAGCAGCAACTTGGAGTTCTGTACATACCTTCACCAAGCATTACCATCTGCCTCTATACTCTAAATCCAGAGCTGGCTTCACCACTGCAGTGCTGCAGGGCCTTATAGCCATTCCTAATGCCTTATAGAACCAGCCACCCTACCTCAGCTTTGGGATTCTACCCAAGTGTAATGACTGCAGCAGTGTAACACGATGAACATAGTACAGTTTTGTACATACCATAAATGTAGGTGTTCGAGTGTATACACTGCTGCAGTCCTGGTTACCGTCCCTCCTTCCCCTCTTACTTGCTGGTACGTACCTATGTCTTATACCCTTTACTACCTATGGGGAGTATTTGCTGGTAACTGAAAGTTGTTGATTGCTTTTCTTATGTATGTTTTATTAACAATTTGAATTGCCTACCTTTTTGGGGGCACCTGACATCTGGGGCAAGAAAAACTGAAGAAAATGGCGTCTGCTGCATCTTATATACCCCTGTCGCACTGACGTCAGGGAGGAGGCGACAGCAACCGACGCCGGACCAAGACTTTGGAACTCAGGCCGACTGGGGAACCGCCTGACGGCAGGATAACCCAAGTGTAATGACTGCAGCAGTGTATACACTCTAACATCTACATTTATGGTAGGTACAAAACTGTACTTTCTTGTGCCAGTCTCAAGGATTGGACACAACTCTTCCCAGCTTACCTCATATACTGGATTACTTAACAGAAATGCTCCACAAAGGCCAATCCTTCTCTTCAATTAAGATACATGCCCCTGTCATCTCGGTTCATTATAATACTGAGCCACCCATCTTCTCTCATCCTCCGGTCAAACCGTTCCTGAGAGCAGCCAAAAATTTAAGACCCCCCCCCCCCCCCTGGAGAGCTCCCACTCTTGCCTTGGGACCTTAACTCTGTATTGGAAAAAGTCATGCTTTCACCCTTTGAACTTGATGCTTCAGCAGAGTTAAAATTCCTCTCCTGGAAAATGGCCTTACTTCTAGCCATGACTTCGGCAAGAAATAGTGTGTGAATTGCAGGCTCTTATGGCCGTGGAACCCTTCATTATCTTCCGTGCGGACAGGGTTTCCCTCTGGACTAACCCATCATTTATGCCCAAGCTGGTATCTAGTGTGGCTTTAAACCAATCCATTCATTTGCCACCTTTTTTCTCTAATACTTGGAATAAAGGGCATAGGATCCTGCACTCCTTGGACGTGCCCAGGCAGCGTCTATCTGGACAGGACTAAAGCTTTCAGAAAATCTGACCAGCTGCAGGGGCAAAGGGCAGTACCATTTCCGAGTAAACCATTTCTAAATGGATAGCACACTGCATCCATTTTTGCTACAAGCACCATAGGAAACCTACCCCACAGGGGTTCAGAACACATTCCACTAGGGCTGCATCAACATCTACAGCATTTCTCATGGGAGTCCCTACCCGGGACATTCTGGAAGCTGCAACCTCGAGCTCTGTTTACAACTTCACCAAGCATTACCTCTTTATCTTTTCTAAATCCAGAGCTGGATTTGCCACAGCAGTCTTACAGGGCCTGCTTGCCAGCCCTAATGCTTCTTGACTGCCTCCACCCTTCGTCAGCTTTGGAAATCAACCCAAATGTGATGACTGCAACAGTGAAACACGAAGAACATAGTACAGATGTTCTTTGTGTTTCACTGTTGCAGTCATTACATTTGGGCTATCTGCTGGCAGGGTGCCCTCAGTCGGCCTGAATTCCAAAGTCTTGGGTCCTGCGTCAGTTGCTGTCCTCTCTTCCATGACGTCAGGTCGTCAGTGGTATAAAACATGCAGCCGACGCCATTTTCTTTAGTCTTTCTTGCTGCACGGTGCCCGAAGCAGAAGCATTTCGCAAGTGCCGGTCGGCCGACTACTGAAATATTCGAGTTTGAATTTCAGAACCGAAGTCTTCACTAAAGCTAAGTACCCCATTGGGGAAACTTTTTTCTTGCTTTTTACCGATGTCAGAAAAAGTTAATAAATGTATTACTTGTGGGAAGCAAATACCTCATAAGGATTTCCATTTATACTGTATTCCTTGCCTAGGCCCTGATCACAGCATGGCTGGCTGTCGGTTTTGTGCTAGATTTAACCAACGCACTATTAAGCATCTGTATATTTTTGCATCATAGTATTTTGGAAACAGATTTAACTACCCAGAAATGTCGTCTGATAGCAATCCGACTTCCGGAGTACATAAAAAACGCAAAGAAAAGGACAGAGAAAGGCAGTCGAGATCCAAAACAGATGACTAAGCTTCTCCCAAGCCAGTCGCCGGTTCGCCGGTACTCAGTGAGGCGCCTTCGCAGCCCCTGATACCCACTACTTTCGAGTTGCAGGCCTTTACTGATACCTATGTGGAGTTGGGCATGCCGCAAGATACTCAAGGTATTGGTCCGACGAATGTATCTCCCTCGGATGGGTCCGGAGCCGCTGAGCAGGCACCGGCTTCTGAGGGTGTATTCAGACCTTAACATTTATACATCAAACCGACGACAGCTGCAAAACCAAAGACAAAAGCAACTTCTAAAACTACAAAACTGACGCACGAGCCAAGTGCACAGCCCTCTATGCCTAAAAAACAGATGATCAAAATATCTGAAGACCTTGTTACCTTGATCAGGGGTACCCATCCCCCTCCAGATAAGAGACCTAGGCAAGACACTGATTTTGTTTCTTCAGATCAGGTTTCTTTTTCTGATTCCTCTTCTGATCAGGAATTATCTATACCTCCCTATGAGGATTCTAATGCTGAGGAGTCTGTTCCATCTGCATCTCCTCCTGAGGATTATTCATTTGGAGAAACCTTGTATACTTTGAGGGGAGCATTTTCACTGGGAGAGTCAAGCCTTCTCAGAATCAAAAAAGAGGCTCAGGGATTTCCTCCTTCTCCCTCAGCACAAGCCTTTAGCCATTCCCCCTGTTTAAGACATTGTGGATGATGTGTTTTCGGAGTCAAGCTTGACCCCTGACTCCTTGCCTCCGGCTCCCAGTAAGCCTGACAGATATTACAGGGTCCCTGACTCGCATAAATTTTTATTTAGAAACCCTGCTGCTGATCCTGAAACTATTTCACAGGGTCCAAAGGGAGTTAAGGCCTCAACAGCAAAAAACCCTACTCCCCTCTGACAGAGATTCAAGGGCACTGGACAGATGGGGAGAAAAGGTTTATACATCTGCAACCTTGGCAGTCGGGGCCTTCAACTGTCAATTTCATATGCTTAAGTACCAACAACATGTTATGGGATTGCTGAAACGGAAAATGTTGATTTCAGAATGTGCAGAAAATAAAGAATTGCAGGATTTACTGCATGCAGCTAAATAAGTTGGAAAGCATACTTTGCAATGTGGTTTTGATTCTTAAGAGGCCTCCTGCAAGGCCGCAGTTACTGGATCTGTGATTAGGAGGCATGCCTGGTTAAAGGAACAAAGTTTGCCTGATCATGTTAAAGCTAAATTGCTAGATGCACCTTTACAGCATGATTCTCTGGTATTAAGGCAGAAGAGGTTTTAAAGAAAATGGAAGACAAAGCTAAGTCTATGCAAACTGTTAAAGACTTCTTAAAAGTGCGGCCACCAAGATTCAGTAGACACTGGCCTACAAAAAATTGGTCCTTTCCTGTGTCAGACAGAGCTCAAAGGGGCAAATCCAGATGCCCTAAGGGTTCCAGATACCAGGCGCAAGACTCGTACAGGTCAAAGCAGTGGGGTGCATTCACCTCCAAATCTGGAGAAGAAAAAGCGCAAGCCTACAGAAACAATCCCAATGACTTCCCTCTGCCTACACCTAGCACTTATCTTTTGGCAGCACCCATAGGAGGAAAATTAGCACTTTTTGCCCAAAATTGGTAGTTAATAACCCAGGACAAGTGGGTACTAAACATCATATCACAGGGATACAGATTCCATTTCCACACTCTGCCAATGACAAATGGATGGCCAGATCTGCCAAAAAATCAATGGGCAGAGGCACAGAAACAGGTTTCGTCCCTCATGGATATGGGGGCCATTCAGACTTTACCAGAACAGGAGAAAGGACAAGGTTTTTACTCAAAACTGTTCTTGGTACCCAGAAAGGACAGGGCCTGGCGGCCAATACTGGATTTATTGATTTTGAACACGTACCTGGACATTCCAAAATTCAAAATGCTTACTTTGCAGCAGCTTCTGCCCATGCTGGGCAAGAATGCTTGGCTGGTGACTTTAGACGTAGAAGAGGCTTACCTGCATGTCCCAAAAAGACAGTCGTGCAGAAGATACCTCGGATTCAAGGCTGGCTTAATGCATTACCAACTCTCTGCACTGCCCTTTGGCTTATCTACTGCACCCAGGATCTTTACAAAGTGCCTGGCACCAGTAATTGCATTTTGCAGATAAAGAAGTATACAAATATGTCCTTAACTTGGACGACTGTCTCATTCAAGCAGAGAACAAGGACACTCTTCTACGACACCTGGCATTTGTGAAAAGGCTTCTAACATGCCTAGGGTACACAATAAACGAAAAGAAATCACAATTGGTACCCTCTCAAAAGATAACATTCCTGGGTGCAAGCTTGAATACAACTGCCCAGATGGCTTACCTCACACCAGACAAAGGCAACTGACTACTTACTTAAACTGATGGCAACAAAAACCCAGTCTTCTGCAAGACAAATTCTGCAGGCTCTGGGCTTTCATGGCATTCTGCATCCTACTAATTCCATATGCAAAACTGCATATGAGGAAACTTCAATGGTACCTAAAAGTTTATGGAGTCAACATTCACACAGTATGGAAACAATGATTCCTCTCATTCCCTGCCTGCAACAGGAGTTTCTATGGTGGGCAAAGGCCTGTCACCAAAACGTGGGGCCTCTTCACTCTACCCCCTGCTAGCCAAACCTTAACAAACGCATCAGATTATACCTGGGGGGCCCATATGGCAGGAAGATGCATTCAGGGCATATGGGCACCAAAACAAATGCATCTACATATCAATCAGAAAGAGATGCTAGCTGTTCAAAATGCCCTAACAGTCTTCAAGGACTTGCTTCATCCAGGACAACTACTGATAAAGATGGACAACACCATAGTCATGTGGTATATAAACAACCAAGGGGGCACACACGCATACCCCCCTTTGCAGATTAGCCATGGCACTGTGGGACACAGCTTTGACCTACCAAATACATCTTCAAGCTCAATTCCTGCCAGGAAAACCAAACACTCTGGCAGATGATTTAAGCAGAAACCTTGTGGATCCCCACGAGTGGAAACTAAATCCACAAGTCTTCAGCATGATAACAGAGAAATGGGGGAGCCCAGACATAGATCTATTTGTCTCTCCTCAAAATTATCAGTTGAAAAGATTCTGCACAAGGACTTATCACAGACTAGCATGGAAAGTGGATGCCCTATCCTTCAGTTGGAAAAACCTATCAGTTTACATCTTTCCTCCTCTGCCTCTTCTTCCCAAGGTCCTCCTAAAAGTGAGACAAGAGAAACCAAATATGATACTAATTGCCTCGGACTGGCCCCGCCAATACTGGTTCCCAATCCTAAGGAACTTGTCTCAATACCCAGCTTGGACCTTGCCTCAAAGACCACAACTACTGTCCCAGCAAAACAATCAGATCCTGCACAATCTACTACAGACTGAACCTGGCAGCATGGCTGATCATGTAATCATACAAACAACACCTCTCAGTAAAGCTGTGATGGATGTCATTTTGGAAGCCAGAAGGCCTACTACTAGAAAATGTTATGCTGACAAATGGAAGAGATTGTGCTTGGAATCAAGCACAAGGAACTGATACAGCAGAACCACATATTCCTCAGATATTATAATACTTAACTGAGATGCTTGACAAAGGCCTGTCTTTCTCATCAGTTAAAATCCATGCCTCTGCCATTTCAGTGCATTACAATACAGAACCACCAATTTTTTCTCATCTTTTACTAAAGCAGTATCTTAGAGGAGCCAAAAATTTAAGACCTCCTAGATCACCATTACCTGCATGGAACCTCAATTATGTGCTGGAAAAGCTCACCCTGCCTCCATTTAAACCAGCTACTACCGCTGATATAAAGTTCTTATCTTGGAAGACAGCTCTGCTGCTAGCAAATACTTCAGCAAGAAGAGTTTCAGAGCTATAGGCCCTCATGGCTGTAGAGCCTTTTATCATATTTTACCCAGACAGGGTGTCTCTGAGGACAAATCCTACTTTTATGCCTAAGGTGGTTTCCAGTGTGGCTCTTAACCAAACAGTTCATCTGCCAACATTTTATCCAAATCCGCAGAACAAAGGGGAGAGAATTCTGCATTCCTTGGACGTACACAGCTAAGATTCTACTTGAGCAGGACTAAAGCTCAAAGAAAAACTGAGCAATTACTAGTGTCATATGCTGCAGGATCAGAAGGAAAGACTATTTCAAAGCAGACAATTTCAAAGTGGATAAGCAATTGTATCCGTTTCCCGTACTTACACCATGGTAAACCTGTGCCCAAGGGCAATAGGTCTCATTCCACCAGAGCTGCAGCTACTTCAGCAGCCTTTCTCAGAGGAGTACCAACCAAAGACCTTCTAGAAGCTGCTACTTGGAGTTCTGTTCACACCTTTACAAAGCATTACCATTTGCGTCTCTACTCTAAGTCCAGGGCAGGCTTTGCCACTGCAGTGCTGCGGGGCCTTATAGCTGCACCTAATGCTGTTTAGCTCCAGCCTCCCAACCATAGCTTTGGGATTCCACCCAAATGTAATGACTGCAACAGTGAAACACGAAGAACATAGTACAGTTGTGTACACTTACCATAAATGTAGATGTTAGAGTGTATTCACTGTTGCAGTCCAGGTTACTCTCCCCGCCATCCCCCTGTCTTTCTAAAGTTTATCTTTCCTTCTCTATCTTCTACAACCTGTGTGGTGTATTTGCTTGTAGATGAAGGTAAAGTTTATATTGATGCTTGTGTGTGTATAACTATATATATATATATATATATATATATATATATATATATATATATATACATATATATATATATATATATATATATATATATATATATATATATATATATATATATATATATATATATATATATATATATATATATATATATATATATATATATATACATATATATATATATATATATATATATATATATATATATATATATATATATATATATATATATATATATATATATATATATATATATATATATATATATATATATATATATATATACATATATATATATATATATATATATATATATATATATATATATATATATATATATATATATATATATATATATATATATACATATATATATATATATATATATATATATATATATATATATATATACATATATATATATATATATATATATATATATACATATATATATATATATATATATATATATATATATATATATATATATATATATATATATATATATATATATATATATATATATATATATATATATATATATATATATATATATATATATATACATATATATATATATATATATATATACATATATATATATATATATATATATACATATATATATATATATATATATATATATATATATATATATATATATATATATATATATATATATATACATATATATATATATATATACATATATATATATATATATATATAGATAATATTGCTACCTTTTTGGGGGCACCTGACCGGTGTCATGGAAGAGAAGACAGCAACCGACGCAGGACCCAAGACTTTGAAATTCAGGCCGACTGAGGCCAACCTGCCAGCAGATTACCCAAATGTAATGACCGCAACAGTGAATACACTCGAACAGCTACATTTATGGTAACTGTACACTTGCCATAAATGTAGATGTTTGAGTGTATTCACTGTTGCGGTCCTGGTTACCCTCCTTCCAGCCCCCTGACTTCTCTAAACTTCTACCTATTCTTTTTTGTTTGGCCATATCTTATAACATTAGTATTTACTTTCTACTGGGCGTGTTCCACACCATGTAATTGCTTCCTATTGTGTGGGCTGTTGACATCTGGGGCAAGAAAAAATAATGTAATGGCGTCGGCTGCATGTTTTATACCCCTGATGACCTGATGTCATGGAAGAAGTGACAGCATCCGATGCAGACATCCCAAGACTCTGGTATTCAGGCCGACTGAAGGCTGTCTGCAGGCAGATAACCCAAATGTCATGACTGCAACAGTGAGTACACTCTTAACATCTACATTTATATGGTAAGTGTACACAACTGTACTTTTCTCCATGTAGTCCAGAGAGGTACGCCTCAAGTTGTTCCCACCAACATGTACTATGGCGGAGTCATAACATTACCTGTTGTTGAGATACTTGAGCGCATGTGTGATGTGGTGTATCCTAGCAGTGGCCAGACAGCTGACAGAAATTAAAAAGAGAATAGTTCTCCTCACGTTTGTGGTACTTCTCTGTTCCGTGATTTCCTTTATATGTGGGCTGCAAGTCAAATTCATCTCCATATTACCCAAGTTAGTCCCTCTGCAGAGTTTAGAAAGAGGCTTAAAATGCTTTGTTATTTGCTTAAAGTTCTTATTAAACAGGTACTTGAAATTATTTGTACTTGGAACACTACTGCTTGATCAAGTTCACTGTATTTGGACGATCACCTTTTTGTACAAAAATATTTTTGCTGTATGTAGTAGAGATTTGTTTATTTGAGCAGGAAGTCCGTATCGCATTTTTGCACTACCGTTTCTTGGTTTAATTTTTCCAAGTCTTTTAGGTTTCTAATGCCATGACAGGAGTGGACCCCATTCCTAAGTCAAGTACAATTATTGTTCACAAAATTAGTATTGTTTCATTCTTTGATGTTGGCCAAAAGTGCTCTTTGCAGCACCTGTAGTGTGCCCAGAACTGACAACTCCTGCAGTTCTTTGGGAGTTAACATGTATCTGTAGAATATCTAAGAAAGACTGTAAATTTTTTTGAGACCTTTTGATGTTCTTCTATTCCAGTGTTGCAGTATTCTACTAATGTGTTTATCCTTCTTCTGATCAGCTTGTCCAGCCAGATTTCCAAAGCTTTTCCAGTCTCTCTTGGTGCGTCAGACGTCTGATTTAGAGGCAGGTTAATGGGCCATAAAGGTGATTTCTGCATGCACCAGTCCTCAGAACTTTTCAGCTGCCAGCCATATGCCAAGTGTTTCTGCTACTCGCGGATGTCGTATCTGTTTCGCATTAAAAAGATAAGTACCCCGTTTGGGGCCTTTTTTCTTCAGTCCTTGTTTTTGATAGTCTGTTCATGTCCGGTAAGAGTTTGTGCAACTGTGGTTGTCAAATCCAACACAGACACCTATGACCAGTGTCTCTCTTGTTTGGGTAGGGAGCATGATTACAAAAACTGCGCCATCTGTAAATTTTTCGTCTCCAAAACCCTCACCGTCGCTTACAGGCTTTGGACTTGTACCTGGAGAACTAACAGATAACTCTCTGTATGGAAGCCGCCTCCGGTGCCCCAACCGAACCGCCAAGGAAGAGGGCCAAGTCCATGAGGCCTACTTCTTCCACTGTGCCTCCCTCTGCTGCTCCTCAAGCTGTAGCCACCTTCAGCTTTGATGAAGACTCTGCTTCCACCACCGTAGATAAAGTGGGTACCTGTCAGGAGGCCACACAATCTAGAGCGGCCGACATATCCAGGGAGGATGTACTGGTGCCTGTTACAGATGCTGGTGTGGGGGGGGGGCGCTAATTCCTTTGTTTGGCACTTCGGACCTGGCCTTTGCCTCCTATGATTTCTCCTAGACCCACCACCAGCCAGATGCCAGCTAGGCCTTCCAAGAATAAGCAAAAGACCAGGCATATTTCTCCACCTCCAGAGGCCTTGCCTTACTGGCAGGCCTTCAGCCAGTCTCTCTACAATGCCTTCCCAGCCTTTAGCTCTTCCTCTGAGTTCTCCCCTGCGGCTCCCCCTCTTCTTAGTCCTAGGCCTTCTATACTTGGAAGGACAGTGAGCTAGCCTGTAGAAGGAGAATTGTCTGATTCCTCTAAGGGAAAGGCTATCCTACTCTTCCCAGATCTCATCCCCACTGGGGTATGGATTGCCTGAAGAGGTCTCTCCTGAGACTAGCTCCCCTGTGGAAGACCTTGCCTTTGGGGACACTGTTAATCTGATGAGTGGATACTTTAAGTGGGAATGCTCAGACATGTCTGAAGCACACAAAACATTTTATGACCTGATTCAAATGGAATCACCTAATCTCTTACCTATCCCACCTGTACAACCTAACTTCCTGGATGCATTCTCATCAGCATCCATTAGTTGTGATTCCCAACCTCCTGCTCTGTGAAGGGCAGACAAGATTATACAGGGTCCCTGACTAAGGTAAATTCCTGATCAAGTGCCCCTCAGCAGACCCTGCCGCTATTTCCATCTCTATGGACAGGGCATCTAAACTACGTCCTACTACCACTGTCCTACCTGCAGATAAGGACAGCAAGGTCATGGAGAGATGGGGGGAAAAGATTTATACCTCTTCTACCCTAGCATTTAGGGCTACAAATTACCAGTCTCACATGACCAAGTACTCCCTGGCCCTTCTGGACAAAGCCTCCAAAGAACTTAATGACATGCCTGACTGTGCTGCAAAAGCGTTCCTGAGTTCCTTACTTGCCCTTGTCTCTTAAGTGAACAAGTACTCCATTAGGTATGCATAAAGTGCAGCCAAAGCCTCAGCCAGGTCAGCTGCATTAGCATCCATACTCAGGAGGTATTCCTGACTACGCCTGCAGCCTCTCCCTAATGACTTCAGAGCCAATCTCCTGGATTCCCCCTTGGACCATTCGGCCCTCTTTGGTGCGAAGGTGTCTGATCATTTCACGTCTCTCCAACAAAAAGGGAAAGAGCTTGAAGACCTCAAGAACCTCCTAGTGTCTCCATTCCCAAAGTTCTAGAGAAACTTCCCGGCTAAGACGCAATTCATAAGAAAGGCATCAAGGACTTCAGCCCCCGCTCAGTCCAGAAGGCCTCCCAGGAAAGTCTTTCCAGCCAAGGACTTCTCAGGCCTCTGGCCAGAAACCTCCCTTTCCATACAGGTCAGGCAGTGTTTGATTGCCTGCCCTCCTTCCTCCCACTTCCTCCTACAAACACCCCCTTGTCCAGCCTGGTCCCTAATAACAGACAAATGGGTCTTGTCTATCAGGAAGGACGGATACTTTATGATTTGGCTCTGTCCTCCTCCCAAGACTACCTATACTAACCCCTTCCACATCCCACCAGTCCCTCCTACTACAGGTCTTAAACAGACTATTTTTACAAGGCACCATAGAATCAGTTCCCCCCTGCACAAGGAAAGGTTTCTTCTCAATAATCTTTCTGATGCCCAGAAAGGAAGGACCATGGAGGCTCATCCTAGATCTCTCCCACCTCAACCTTTTCACCTTACCCACTCTTTCTCCTCATTCTTTCTTATGCCTTCATGGTAACCCTAGACATAAAGGAGGGCTGTCTCCACATCCCCATAAAGCCTTCCTTCAGGAAATACCTCAAATTTATAACAGGCTCCTCTCACTTTCAGTTCTTTGCATTGCCTTTTGGGCTCTCCACCGCCCCAAGGGTTTTCACAAAGTGCCTCACCCAGTCATTGCCAACTGCAGGACAAGGGGAATACAAATATTCCCATACCTAGACGACCTCATTCAAACAGCGGACAGACAAGACTCTCCTGGTTCATACCAAGGGTCATCTGCGCCTGCTGCAGGCTCTAGGATTTCTGCTAAATTGTCCAAAGTCCCAACTTCATCCTACACAGGACATTGTCTTCCTGGGATGCAGAATCAGAACAGACCTCAACATGGTCTCCTTCCCAGAGGAGAAAATGGTGTCCCTCTCCAACCACTTTCAGTTTGCCCTCCATTCAGCAGCCCTATCTGCGAGGGAATTCCTAAAACTTCTGGGTACATGGCATTACTATCCCCATGTTGCCCCTAGCAAGGTTACACATGAGAAAGTTCCAGTGGTACCTTCGCTAGACGCGGACCCAGCACTCACATCCTCTAGAGTTCAGGGTGCCACTCCTCCCTTGTCTTCTTCAAGAATTAAAATGGCTGGCCCAGGTTGCCCAGAATCTGGGCATAACCCTGAAAATGCCCTTCCCTTCCCAGATTGTTCACACACATGCCTCAGACCTGGGCTGGTGGTAACTCTGGGCCCAAGGACAGTGCAAAGTTTGTGGACAGATGGACACAAACAGATGAACATCAACATCAGAGAAATTACAGCAATGTTCCTAGTCCTGCAGGCCATCCTACCTTACCTCCAGCAGGGCCTCCTAAAAATCTTCATAGACAACACGACAGTCATGTGGTGCTTAAACAAGCAAGAAGAGAAAGTCCTACCTCCTATGCAGACTAGCTCTACAGGTATGGGATCTGGCTGTGTCTCAGAGATTCTCCCTCCAGGCAGCCTACATTCCCTCCCAGCACAACTCTCAGGCAGATTTACTAAACAGAGCCACCTCAGACAGCCACGAATGGATGCTGTCAAGAGAGGTATTCCTAGATTTGGTCCACAAGTGGGGTATCCCACAGATAGACCTGTTCTTCTCCTTCATAAACAGGCAACTCCAGAGCTACTGCTCCAGAACTCAGTGCCCAAAGGCAGTGCAAACGGACGCATTGTGAATGTCATTGAAGGGGAAGTTCCTGTATGCCGGTAACGTGATTCTGGTTTGTCTCGACAGAAGTCTCTGAGCAGGTGAACAAAGATGTTTATTACGAGGAATATTTCTGAGATTCAAGAGATTCAGGAAAACATCACTATTGTCTCGTTTTGACTTCTCGAGTAACTGTTTTTTGCACTGGGAACTGCACGTTCTGCCAAACCATTTCACTGCAGGTACTGTGGGCTACTTGAGACATGAGTAAAGTCTCACTCTTTGGCAAATCTTTTGAACTTTTGGCTTGTAAACTGCGTGACATTGTCAGAAATAACTTTGTGCAGACTACCATGTGCTGCAAAAATGATGCTTCATCTTAATAACAGTACTGGATGCTAGGTTAGGAAGTAGGTCAATCTCGAGCCAGTTAAAATAAGAGTCTACTAATACCAAATAAGTTTGACCATTCCACTCGGAAATGTTGGTAACTACTGTCGACCAGGAATCTGGTTTAGCTAAAGTGGTTCTTTCTGTTGATGTGGCTTAGTACTGTTAAACAGAGAACAAGATGAAAGTAATCTCTGTGTCTTGTGACATAGAAGGCCAAAGTACTAGTCCTCTCACTCTTCTTTTGGTAGAGTCTGTTCCTGGGTGACCACGATGCAAGATAGTAATGTACTCTTGTTACAAGGACTTTGGAACAATCACTTTCAAACCTTTCATAATGATACCTTTGTTAGCAAAATCTCATCTCTAAGGAAAAGGTTGCACTAATTGGAGTAAACTAGATTGCTTTGACGGCCATCCTTGATTGATAAAGTGGTCGGGCCTTTGTTAAACTGGGTCTGTGGCTTTGTGATCTCTCAGCTCATCAAGACGTGTGGAAGAAAAATTTCTCACTTCCATGACTTCAAAATCAAGCTTCTCATTCTCATGTTGTTCAGTGGTGTTTCTGGACAATCTGGATAATGTATCAGCAAGCTAGAGAAGTTTGCCTTTCATGTGGACAAGAGTGAAATTATATTTTTGCAGTATCAACATATGTTGCAATCTGGCTGGAGCTGTATACATAAGCTTTCTCAAGATGATGACTAGAAGTTGGGCGTCTGTTTTGATCTGGATAGGTCCACTATAAACATAATCATGGAATTTTGAACATGCAAACCCAATTTCCAAGAGCGGTTTCTCAATCTGAGCATACTGTATTTCAGTTTGGGAAGAGTTCTCGATGCATAGACTGGTTGATCCTTTTATATAATGACTGCACCAAGACTAAATCATGAAGCATCACATGAAAGTGTAACTGGTTTCTGAACAGCGTTATATCCGAGAGTTGGACTAGCAGTTCTCGGTTTCAGGACATCAAATGCTCTTTGGTGTTGCTGTAACCAAGACCATGATGCATCTTTGTGTCAGCTCTCTTGAGTGGTGCCGAAAGTTGGCCCAAGTCTGGAATAAACTTGCATAGGTAGTTAACCATGCCAAGAAAATGTTGCAGGACTTGAACATTGTCTGGTGCTGGCATCTCAAAAATGGCTGTTTTAGAAGAGTCTGGTCGTATGCCTGAACTAGTAAATAAATGAACAACGTAAGTGACTTTTTGTAGCTTGAATTTGCATTTCTGTGGATTGAGCTTAAGATTCACTTCACGTGCTCTTTCCAGAACTTTTCTGAGGTTTCTGTTATGCTCAACATCACCTCCTACTAGTATGTCTACTGTAGTCGCACAAGAATTCTCAAAAAAAAATTTGCTCCATTGCACGTTGAAAGACTTCACTTGCAGAATAATCCCAAATGGCATTCTCAAAAATCTGTACCTGCCAAACGGAGTACTGACTGTTGATCAGTGATGATTTCTTATCAAGCTGAATTTGCCAAAATGAACTCTCTGCATCTAAGACTGAAAAAAGCAATGGCATTTGGCATCAGAGCTGCAACTTCTTCGACTGCGTTCATTGGATGATGTCTTTTTAGTGCTTTGTTCAAATTTCGCGGATCAGTACTTATTCTGATGTCATCTGAGCTTTTCTTGTGAGCTACCACCATGGAAGATACCCATTCAGTAGGTTCATCTACTGGACAGATCGCACCTTGTTGCACCATTTTTTGTAACTCAGCTTTGACTCTGTCCTGCATGGCTATTGGAACTTTCCAAGCTGGCCTGATAACTGGACTGACATCTGAATCTCACTTCATGGAGTTTACAACTGGAAGCTTGCCTAGTTTGTCTTCGAAATGATCAGCATAGGTAGAAAAAATACACTGGGTGAAATTAGTTGTTTTTTTTAAGCTGACGTGATGGACTTGTTAAATGAAAGCAGCCCAATTTTCAAACTGTTTCTGAGCCGTAATAATGACTGGATGTGCATCTTCACCAGATAAAATAAGTTGTGACATCTCCCAGCTGAGTAACATGAAAGCACTACTGAGTCTTCAGTCTGAATTTCTTCACCACGGTAAACAAGCTTCACACATTTTGCCAAATCAAGCCTTTCTTCATGACACACACTAGCAAATGTATCTGCTGACACAACATTGCACTTGGAACCTGTCAACTTTGAGCTCTGTGGGTTTTCCCGTTATCCGAACAGTAGAAAATACTTCATTTGTTGCCCTTAAATCTACTGCAGTGACTTTCATAAAGCACTGACATGTCAACATAAAAGTAGGGTTGCAGCTTTCTAATTGATCAACTCTTTTCTTAAAATGTTCCCTTTTCATAAAAGAATGTGGGCCTTTTGCTTTCAAAACCTCTTGAAATTTTTCCATTGATTACATTTTTGGCACTGCTGACCAAAAGCTAAACATTTTTCCCTTTTTAGATTCATGATTTCCACTACAGTTACGACACTTGGCAGTGAAACTGGGTGGGGCCCATGCTTTGAGTTTGCTGACTCACTCTTATGCTTCACTGAGACTGTGTGAACTCTGGAAGTTGCTGGAAAGGGTCTGTATCACCACATCAAATGGTGATAAGTTTGAACGCCCTTTGAGCCGAAAAGTCTGAAAGCCCTAAACCGTGAAGTTGTGGAACATTGATTTTTTTCCCTGGGAAAAAAATCGGTGGGCCGTCTTCTGGGCTTTGCTGTTTCCTCCACTGTAGTGCGATCTTGAATTTATAAGTAGGGGGATGTGGGGGGCACAGCCCCCACTTCAGTTTGTTTTAAAGTTTGTTTTTTCACGGAACAGCGGTTTTTTTTTCCCCCTGGGAAAACATCGCTGTTCTGTGAGTTTGCTGTTTAGAGTTTTCGGACTTTACAGTTAGAACAAAGGGTGTTCGAACTTATCACCATTCGATGTGGTGATAGACCCGCTGGAAAGCTCTGGGGATTACCAATGGGTGCTGCAGGGCCTACAGTTGCTGCCATGTGCTTGGGCCTGTTTCTTTTAACCACATGTGCTCCATACTAATAACATGAGCTCTAGAAGTTACTTGAAACATGCATCTCTCATTTGTAAACATATTTGTGTGTTTTTCTGTGAGCTTGTATATATGACAAATCTCAGTGGCCTTATTCAAATTTAAATCGCTCTCACAAAGCAAATTTTTTCTCACGGCAGCATCTTTAATACCACACACAAGTCTGTCTTTTACAATTCATCCCTTAAGTCACCAGATCTGCACATTTTAGCCTTATTTCTTAAGTCAGTTATATGTGCTGCAGAGGTTTCGCTAGGCTTTTGTTCCCTTGTGTAAAAAAAAAAAAAAAAAAAAAAAAAAAAGTGCCTTTCCATTGTAACATTTGTCTGGGGGTTACACATTTTTCTAAATTTACATTTTAAGCACTCCGGGTCCTCCTTTGATTCAGCTGGTACAGTGCGACTGTTTTTCCCCTCTCCTGCAAATATAGCAGGTGCATACACAAATGAATGTTCCCTTTCAATGGCTTCTAACCCAGCTAAATTAAGAGTAAATGCCTTTGTACGGTCATCTTTATCAGAAAATGCAGCCTGTATGAAAGTGTTGTATTCTTGCTCAAGCAATCTCCAGTTCTCTGCAATATTATTGTCAAACACAAGTGCACTGGGTTTTCGAAATCGATTTGCCATGCCCACAGAGTATGCACAAACACACTGAAAAATATGGCCCTTGTAATTATGTACGAACAAACTGTTCTGTGAATTTGTAATAATATTCAAATGCACAGTAAACGGTTCGAAACACTGTACTTAACGAAATTTGCACTGAAAAAGGCTGTGTCTTGTGAAATAACTACCATAATACTGCACAAACATGCTACCAGTTTATACACTTCTGATAACTTGGATGTCTTTAATGTGAAAAATACGTGTTTAGCAAAATGCAATAGTTTCTGCTTATTTTATTAGTTTTATGCAATTCTGACTTTATTTCAAACATTTTCCATAGTAATTCGAATATTTTTCAGTGTTAGATATACTGGTTTATTCGAATATTTAGAGTGTTCTGTATGCCTTGTTTCATATTTTGCTCATAAGAAATTATTTGAGCAAGTTTTAACATCTGAAATTCATTTCTGACCTGTTTTGTGAATTATACATTCAGTAGGGATGATCCACTACTGTATATTCCTCGAATACCAACCAGATGCCTCTCGGACTCAAATTGAAGAAACTGGAGCACTTTCTGGCAACAAGTCGTTTTGGCCATGCTTCCTTTGACACCATGCCCTTTAAAAAAAATCCCACTTCTGACACCATTTAGCTCATCCCACTCTAACATGGATAACAAGCAGGCTGGGCCGTTCGTTTAGATGCTTTATTACATAGAAACACATCAGGATGGATTTATCCGTGGGATAATTTGTCCTCTTTCATGCCTTGGCTGCAAAGTGGTTTGCCACTGTTTTGAGGTCACTGTAATATAATCTGTAAGCACTCTTTTATCCATGAATGTAGGATGCTGTCAAATGCTTTTTTTTTTGTAGTCTTTCCAAGTCGTACTTAAAATTTTCCCCTTTTTACAGTTCTCCATTATGACTTTAACAAATGATCCTTTGTTCTATATGACTTTATTTTGTTACCCTTTTGGTCTGTTGCCTTGATTGACTTTTTTTTGTAAATTACATTAAAGTCTGTCGGCAGTAGTTTCAGTGTATCGTTTATAATTGTTTGAAGGCAAAATGTCCTATTCCTCAGTTGCAGTATTATTAACATGGAGTTGCCTGCCGCAGTGACCAGACATTGGCCAGTGTACAGAAGACTTTACTACTTAGGGGTGCGTGATACATCACACACAGGCTGCTGTCAGAATTCGGCCATCAAAGTGATGTACGTACGCACACACCACCTCAGAACAACTTTGCAGTCAGTCCAAACACTTCAGCATGTACGGTTTGATGTTCTTCCTGCTTCACTGTTGCAATCATCACATTTGGGTTATCCCTGCCAGGGTAGCTCTCGGCCGGCCAGAATACTAGATGCTTAGTGTTTCTGCGTCAGTTCCTGTAGCTTCAGGACTGACGTCAGGTCGTCAGTAGTATAAAGTAAGGCAGCCGACGCCATTACATCAGTCTTTCTTGCCATAGAGCCCGAAGCAGAAGCAGTTTGCACGAGTACTGGTCTACCGCTACTTGAGTTTCGTCTACCAAATTGAAGCTGAAGTCCTCTAAAGCTAAGTACCCCGTTGGGGATCCTTTTTCCTTGCACTAACCGATGTCAGAAAAATGTAATATTTGTCTCGCCTGTGGAAAGCAAATACCACACCAAGACTTTCATTCTTACTGTGTCACTTGTTTATGCCCAGACCACTATGTCCCCCGCTGTCGCTTCTGTGCTTTGTTTAACACTAGAGCTATCTGTCAGGCCCTTATTGTAGCTAAATATTTTTGCTTACAGTCCTCGAACTCTGATATGGCTTCTGTAAGCCATCTGACAGTAGATCTTCCGAAAAAAAAGTAAAGATAGAGACAGAGTCCACACAGGTCCAAACCTACCAGTGACACTCCCGTTAAGCTAGTAGTCCGTTTTCCAGTCCTCAGTGAGGCGCTTTCGCAGCCCCTGATGCCTGCTTCTGTGGATTCGCAGACCACTTCTGAGACCCTTTCGGAGTCCAATATGCTGCAAAACTCTTCTTCGACTAAGGATCCTGCGGTTGTCTCTACCTTGGATGGGTCCGGAGCTGCTGAGCAGGTACCAGCTTCCGAGGAAGTCCTTCGCACTACCGATTATCGACACAAACCGCCATCTTCTTTCACAACTACCATTCTTTCAAAAACAACAGAGTTTCTTAGGCCCAGGGTACGAACCACACCCAAGAAGCAGACTACCCAATTTCAAGCACCTGCTTCCTTGCCTCAGTCTCAATTGCTTAAAATGGCAGAAGACCTTATGCTGATCAGGGGAAGCCAGACAACCCCCTCCAAAAGGAAAATAGATCTGTCCCCTGTAGTTTTGGCTGAACAAGCATCAGATGGCTCTGATGCATCTCAATATGAAGACATGTAACCCCTCTCTACTTATCACTATTGTGATGCAGAGGATTCCATCCCTTCAGCCTCTCCCCCAGAGTATTATTCCTTTGGGGGAAACCCTTCATACCTTAAAGGAGTATTTCCAATGGAAGAGTCAGGACTACCCTCAGTCTAAAAAGAGACTGGGAGTTCTTAGATCTTCCACAGCACAGAACCTTGGCCACCCCCCCCCCCCCCCAAGTCCTGGATGTTGTGGAGGATGTTTTCCTGGAATCCAGCTTGACTCCTGACACCCTCCCACCTGCCCCCAGAAAACCATACAGGTGCTACAAAGTCCCTGACTCACTCAAATTTCTTTTTAAAAATCCTACTGCTGACCCTGAGGTAATTTCTCAAGGGCCTAAAGGGATTAAGGCATCCTCTGCTAAGAATCCCACCCCCTCAGATGGGGATTCCCGAGTACTAGATGTGTTAAAAAAGTATACACCTCAGCTACTCTATCAAAGCACTGAGTTGTCAGTTTCATATGCTAAAATTTCAGCAACATACCCTGGAACTCCTCCAACAAAAATGTCTTCCTTTCCTGCTTGTGCAGAATCTAAAGAGTTACAAGAGTTAATGCAGTCTGCAGGTCAAGTAACTAAACACACCTTGCACTTTGGTTTTGATGCCCTAGAAGCTTCTTGCCGGGCAGCAGTCACCGGTTCTGTTCTTAGAAGTCATGCATGGCTTAAGGAACAGCCCTTGCCAGACCATGTCACATCTAAATTGTTGGATGCCCCCTTGCACAAAGACATCTTATTTGGCACTAAGGCAGAAGAGGTCTTAAAAAAGATGGAAGAAAAAACAAAATCCTATGCAGACAGTTAAGGATTTTTTTTACAGGTCCAACCACCCAGGTTCAGCAGGCATTGTCCCATCAAGCACTGGTCCTTTCTTGCTCGCACTAGGCCAGTTCAGCCCAGACCACTGGGAACCAGACTCCGAAGACAGCAGCCTCAGGGAATGCAGAGATCTAAGCAGTGGAGTACCTCCACTTCAAAACCAGGGAGTTCTAAGCCACCCCCTTATGGTAAGAACTCTCAATGACTCTCCTCCCCCTTCCCCTCCCTCTGCCCACCTTCACTTACCTCTAGGAGGAAAACTCTCCTTTCACGCAAGCACCAGGGCCACCATTACCAACAACCGCTGGTTCTCAACATAGTGTCCTAGGAATACAATTTTCTTTCCACACCCTTCCAACTCCAAAAGAGTTCCCAGATCTACCTCCAGACCAGTGGACAGGCACAAAAGCAAGTAATTTCCCTGTTCTCTGAGGGCAGTAGAGCACGTTCCTGCAGAACAGAAAGGTCAAGGTTTCTACTCCAGACTTTTTCTGGTACCCAGAAAAGAGGGCATCTGGTGCCCTCTATCTATGCATTCTAAATACCTTTCTGGTGATCCCAAAAGTCGAAATGCTCACCATGCTGTCCGAGGATGCTTGGCTAGCCACCCTAGATCTAAAAGAGGCCTACCTCCACATTAATCAGGGAATCATGCAGGAAATATCCCTGATTCAGGGCAGGATCTCAGCACTTTCAGTTCTTTGCGCTTCCCTTTGGCTTCTCTATTTGCTCCCAGAGTTTTCAAAAAATGTCTGGCTCTGGCCTTTGCTTTTTGCAGACAAAGGAATATCCAGATTTACCCATACTTTAAACGACTGCCTAATTCAGGCAGACAGCCAGGAAAAGCTGCCCAACCACCTGGCCTTTGTAAAGTCCCCACTAACCTCCCTAGGGTACACAATCAACGAAAAGAAATCCAAACAGGTGCCCACCCATAGAATTATATTCCTGGGAACAAGCCTGGACACACCTTCCTAGATGGCATTCCTTAAACCAGAAAAGCAAACTTTCCTGACAGCCTGCTTCTCTCACCTAGCCACCAGACCCCAGCTATCTGCAAGAAAATCCTGCAAGCTCTGGGGTTCATGGCATCTTGCATACTACTCATTCCATATGCCAGACTGCATATGAGGAAACTTCAGTGGTATCTAAAAAGCCTTTGGTGTCAACACTGTCAAGAGCTGGAGACTTATTCCTATAATACCTTGCCTCAGAAAACATTTTCTTTGGTGACAACAGCATGCTCCCACAACAAGGGACTGCCTTTTTCACCACCGCCCAGACCCTCACCACAGACTCATCAGACTTTGCCTTGGGGTGCACAACCTGGACAGCAGGTGCATACAGGTCCAATGGAGCCCACAGCAAATCCATCTGCATATCAACTAAAAAGACATGCTTGGCTGTCCAGCACGCCTTGATAGCTTTCAAGCCCCTTCTCTCCGCATGAGCTCTCCTGATCAAAACAGACAAAACCACTGTGATGTTGCATATCAACAAGCAGGGAGGGACTCACTTCTACCCTCTGTGCTGGCTGGCCATGACCCTTTGGCACACAGAGTCTGCCATGCAACTCCACCTGTTAGCACAATTCCTACCAGGATTTTCTTTGTGTTTCACTGTTGCAGTCATTACATTTGTGTTATCTGCTTACAGTAGCCCTCAGTCGGCCTGATTAACAAAGTCTTGGGTCCTGCGTCGGTTGCTGTCCCTTCTTCCATGACGTCAGGTCATCAGGGGTATAAAACATGCAGCCGACACCGTTACATCAGTCTTTCTTGTCGTTCGGTGCCCGAAGCAGAAGCAGTTCGCAAGTGCCTGTCGGCTGACTCATGAAATTTTCGTTTTCGAGTTTCAGAACCGAAGTCTTCAACTAAAGCTAAGTACCCTGTTGGGGAAACATTTTCTTGCTCCTTACCAATGTCACTAAAAGTTAATAATTGCATTACTTGTGGAAGGCAAATACCTCATAAAGATTTTCATTCTTACTGTATTCCTTGCCTAGGCCCTGACCACGACGTACTTTGCTGTTGGTTTTGTGCTTTATTTAATCAATGCACTATCCGTCATCTGTATATTTTCGCCTCTAAATATTTCGGTTCTCTGTTTAATTATCCAGAAATGTCGTCTGTTAGCCATCAGACTACTGGGATTCCGAAAAAACGCAAAGATAAAGACAGGCCGCAGAGGTCCAAAGCTGTTGATGACGCTTCTCCTAAGCCAGTCGCCGGTACTCAGTGAGGCGCTTTTGCAGCCCGATACCTGCTACTTCTGATTCGCAGGCCTCTACTGAGAACCATTCGGAGTCCGGTATAATGCGAGATGCTTCAACTATGGAACCCGCGGATGTCTCTGCCTTGGATCGGTCCGGAGCCGCTGTGCAGGCACCAGCTTCTGAGGGTGTATTCAGGCTTACGGACTTGCATATTAAACCGATGCCGCCTCCTTCATTTAGGCCTTAATCTCGAACCATGCCCAAAAAAGACTACGCCTAGGCTGCATGCTCAGGCCTCTTTGCCAAAGAAACAAATAAGAATGGCTGAAGATCTTATAACTCTAATCAGGGGAAGCCAACCTCCCCCTTCTAAGAGACCTAGGACTTGTGACCAGGATTCTGATTTTTCTGATGATCTGGATTTGCCCTTCTCTACTTATGAGGATTCTGATGCAGAGGACTCTATTCCCTCTGCTTCCCCTCCAGAGGATTTTTCTTTTGGTGAAACCTTACATATTCTAACGGAGCATTTCCACTGAGAAAGCCAGGATTTTTCTGATTCAAAAAAGAGGCTTAGGGATTTCTTACTCCCGCCTCAGCACAGGCCTTTAGCTATTCCTCCTGTAGTAGACATTGTTGCTGATGCTTTTTCGGAATCTAGTTTGGCCCCTGATTCATTGGCCCCTGTTCCCAGAAAACCTGACCGATATTACAGGGTTCCTGATTCACAAAAGTTCTTTTAAGAATCCTATTGCGGATCCAGAAACTATTTCACAGGGACCCAAGGGCATTAAACTTCTACTGCTAAAAATCCTGCCCCTTCTGATAGAGACTCCAGGGCGCTGGATAGATAGGGTAAGGAGGTTTACACTTCTGCAACCTTGGCCATTAGGGCTTTAAACTGCCAGTTTCATATGTTAAAAAGTATCAGCAACATGTCATTGGATTGCTTAAACAGAAAATGATGTTGATTCCTTACTGTGCGGAACATAAAGAATTACAGGATGTTCATCATGTTACATTGCTGCAGTCATTACACTTGGGTTATCTTGCCGTCAGGCGGTCCCGCAGTCGGCCAGAGTTCCAAAGTCTTGGTCCCGCGTCGGTTGCTGTCGCTTCTTCCCTGATGTCAGTGCGCTAGGGGGTATACAAGATGCAGCCGACGCCATTTTCTTCAGTCTTTCTTGCCGCGTGGTACCCGAAGCAAAAGCAGTTCGCAAGTGCCTGTCGGCCAACTCCTGAAATTTTCATTCCGAATCCATAACCGAAGTCTTCTACAACGCTAAGTACCCCGTTGGGGAAACTTTTTCTTGCCTCAGACCGATGTCAGTAAAAGTTAATTGTATTTCTTGTGGGAAGCAAATACCTCATAAGGATTTCCATTCTTATTGTATCCCATGCCTAGGCCCAGACCACGACGTTACAGGTTGTCGGTTTTGTGCTAGGTTTAATAAGCGCACTATTAATCGTCTGTTTGATTTTGCCCTACATTATTTTGGTAGAAAATTCAATTACACCATGCCGTCGGAACTACAGACGACCGGGATACACAAAAAGCGCAAAGACAAGGACAGGCATCTGAGGCCCAAAACTCACTACGAAGCCTCTTCTAGGCCAGTCGCCGGTTCTCCGGTTTTCAGCGAGGCGCCTTCGCAGCCCCTGACGACTGCTTCTTTGGAACCACAGGCCGTCTCTGACTCCCACGTGGAGATGGTTGGGCCTTCGGATACACCAGATTTACGGCCTACCGAGACTAACCTTTCAGAGGGATCCGGAGTAGCTGAACAACCCGCAGCTTCAGAGGGTGTTTTCAGACCTACTCAGTTAACCATTACATTTTCTGCTAAATCTAAAACCCCTTTAAAAACAAACAAACAACTTCTACATTCACCAGAACAGGCCTCCATGCCTAAGAAACAGATGCTCAAAATGGCCGAAGACTTAATTACTCTGATCAGAGAGTCCCACCCTCCTGATAAAAGGCCTAGGCAGGATGCAGACTATGACTCATCCGACCAGGTGTCCATCTCTTCAGATTCATCCTCCAACCAAGGATACTCTTTCCCCCTTATGAGGATTCTGACGCTGAGGAATCAATTCCTTCAGCCTCTCCACCAGAGGACTACTCCTTCGGGGAATCCTTACATACCATGAGGGAGCATTTCCATTGGGAGGGCCAGGATTACTCAGAATCCAAGAAAAGGCGCAGAGATTTTCTTTTATTACCTCAGCACAGACCCCTTGCTATTTCGCCAGTGTTGGATATCGTGGATGATGTGTATTCTGAATCCAGTTTAAGTCCTGATTCTTTACCCCCTGCTCCAGTTAAGCCAGACAGATACTACAGAGTCCCTGACTCTCCCAAATTTCTTTATAAAAGCCCTGTTGCTGACCCTGAAACTATTTCCCAGGGTCCCAAAAGGGTAAAGGCCTCTACAGCAAAACATCCAGTCCCCTCTGACAGAGATTCCAGAGCATTAGACAGATGGGGGAAGAAAGTATATACATCTGCAACTTTAGCAATGAGGGCCTTAAATTGCCAGTTTCACATGCTTAAATATCAGCAATATTTGATGTCTCAGTTGAAACCGAAAATGCTTCCAAATTCAGATCTTCTTAACTATAAGGAAATGCAGGATTTATTGCATGCAGCTGAACAAGTGGGAAAACATACTTTGCAATGTGGTTTTGATTCATTAGAGGCCTCCTGTAGAGCAACAGTTACAGGGTCTGTCATTAGAAGACATGCTTGGTTAAAAGAGCAGACTTTATCAGATCATGTTAAAGCAAAATTATTGGATGCACCTTTGCAGCAGGATGTTTTATTTGGAGTTAAAGCAGAAGAGGTATTAAAGAAAATGGAGGATAAAGCAAAATGTATGCAAACAGTGAAGGATTTCTTACAGGTTCAGCCTTCTCGATTTAGCAGAAATTGGCCAACAAAGAACTGGTCCTTTCCAATCTCAGACAGACCTCAAAGGGGCAGATAGACGTCCAAGAGGCAGAGGTCAACCACAACGTTCTTACAGGCCTCGACAATGGGGTGCTTCAACTCAGAAAGAAGGGGAAGACAGGCCTCAACCTTATAAAAAACAGTCCCAATGACTTCCCACTACAGCTGCCAAACACTTCTCTCTTGGCAGCCCCCTTGGGGGGAAAACTGGCACTTCTGTCACAGTTGGCATAGGATCACCAAAGACAAATGGGTTCTCAATATTGTGTCTCAAGGTTACAGGTTCCACTTCCACACTCTGCCAAGGTTAAAAGGAATGCCAAATCTGCCACCAATTCAATGGGCAGAGGCTCAAAGACAAATTACAGCACTCAACATGAGAGCTATTCAAAAGGTACCAACACAGGAGCAAGGACAAGGATTTTACTCAACTCTTTCTGGTTCCCAGAAAGGACAAAGCCTGGAGACCCATTCTGGATCTTTCTTCTCTAAATACTTACCTGGATGTTCCGAAATTCAGAATGTTGACACTACAGCAGCTTCTTCCCATGCTGGGCAAGAAAGCTTGGCTCGTAACTTTGGACCTCAAGGAGGCATACCTGCATGTCCCTATCGGACAAAATTGCAGAAGATACCTCAGATTCTTAGCAGGTTCAATGCATTACCAATTCTCTGCACTGCCCTTTGGCTTATCTACTGCGCCCAGGGTCTTTACAAAATGCCTGGCACCAGTAATTGCATTTTGCAGACAAAAAGGAATTCAAATTTACCCATACTTGGACGGCTGCCTTATTCAAGCAGAGAGCAAAGACATTCTTCTAAAGCATCTGGCGTTTGTAAAAAGATTGCTAATTTGCCTAGGGTACACAATAAACGAAAAGAAATCAAAACTAGTGCCCTCACAAGAGATAATATTCCTGGGTGCCAGCTTAAATACAACGGCCCAGATGGCTTATCTCACGCCAGACAAGCAATGACAACTGACTCAATATTTTCAATTGATGGCAACAAAGACCCAACTCCCTGCAAGAAAAATTCTGCAGGCCTTGGGTTACATGGCATCTTGCATACTACTAATTCCATATGCCAGACTGCATATGAGGAAACTACAGTGGTACCTAAAGAGTGTCTGGTCTCAACACTGTCACAGTTTGGAAACAGTGATACCACTTATTCCTTGCCTTCAACAGGAGTTTCGATGGTGGGCTCAAGCCTGGCACCTCAACAAGGGACAGCCTTTCACTCAACCCACAGCCAGGCAAACACTGACAACAGATACTTCGGATTATGCCTGGGGAGCACACATGGCAGGAAAGTGTATTCAGGGCAAGTGGCCCGCAGAACAAAGGCATCTTCACATCAATCAAAAAGAGATGCTAGCTGTACAAAATGCCCTTATAGTTTTCAAGGACCTTCTGCACCCAGGACAACTTCTACTAAAGACAGACAAACACCACAGTTATGTCGTACATAAACAAGCAAGGGGGCACTCATTCATATCCCCTCTGCAGACAAGCCATGACCTTGTGGAACACAGCTTTAACCTATCAAGTTCATCTGCAAGCACAATTCCTGCCAGGAGAGAAAAACACACTGGCAGACGACTTGAGCAGAAACATCATGGATCCGCACGAGTGGAAAATAAATCCACAAATATTCAGAATGATAACACAAAAATGGTGGAGCCCGGACATAGATCTGTTTGCATCCCCCAATGAATTGCCAGCTACAGAAATTCTGCACAAGGACTTCCCACCCACAAGCATGGAAAGTGGATGCCCTCTCATTCAGTTGGAAAAACCTACAAGTATATGCTTTCCCACCACTACCTCTCCTTTCAAAGGTACTCATAAAAGCCAGACAAGAAAAAACAAAAGTGATCCTGATTGCACCAGACTGGCCACGCCAGCACTGGTACCCAATCTTAAAGAACTTAGCACAAGGTCCACCATGGATTTTGCCTCAAATCCCACGTCTTCTGACTCAGCAAAACAATCAGATACTTCACAGCCAGCTCAAGACTTTAAACCTGGCTGCATGGCAGATTCCTTAGTCAAGCAAGCAATGCCTCTCTCCAAAACTGTTATGGATGTCATTCTGGAGGCCAGAAGGCCTAGCACCAGGAAAGCCTATTCGGATAAATGGAAGAGATTCTGTGCCTGGAACCAGGCTCACAGCCTTGACCCTCTTGTCCCAAATATTCCTCCGATACTACAATACTTAACTGAGATGCTGGACAAAGGCCTCTCCTTTTCATCCATTAAGATCCACGCCTCTGCCATCTCTGCTCATTACAACACAGACCCACCAATTTTTTTTCTAATCGGTTGCTAAAACAGTACCTCAGAGGGGCTAAAAACATAAGACCGCCCCGTAGAGCACCAACTGCAACTTGGAACCTCAACTTCGTCTTGGAAAAATTATTTTTGCCTCCTTTTGAGCCAGCTAACTCGGCCGACTTAAAATATGTCTCTTGGAAAACTGCTCTGCTCCTGGTAATAACCTCAGCACGAAGAATTTCAGAATTACAGGCACTAATGGCAGTGGAACCTTTCATCATTTTCCACCAAGACAGGGTGTCTTTACGAACAAACCCTACTTTTATGCCAAAGGTGGTATCAAGTGTGCCTCTAAACCAAATTATTCACTTGCCAACTTTTTATCCAAATCCATAAAATAAAGGGGAGAGATTACTGCATTCCTAGGACATACACAGGCAGTTACACTTTTACTTGGACAAAACGAAACCTTTCAGGAAAACTGAGCAATTGTTTGTAGCATATGCTGCAGGAGCACAAGAAAAAGCCATTTCAAAATGGATAGGGCACTCTATACGTTTCTGCTATACACACCATGGGAAAACTGTGCCTAACAGCACTAGGTCTCATTCCATCAGGGCTACAGCCACTTCAACTGCCTACCTCAGAGGAGTACCTACCAAGGACATTTTGGAAGCAGCAACTTGGAGTTCTGTACATACCTTCACCAAGCATTACCATCTGCCTTTTTACTCTAAATCCAGAGCTGGCTTTGCCATTGCAGTGCTGCAGGGCCTTATAGCCACCCCTAATGCCTTATAGAACCAGCCACCCTTCCTCAGCTTTGGGATTCTACCCAAGTGTAATGACTGCAGCAGTGTAACACGATGAACATAGTACAGTTTTGTACCTACCATAAATGTAGATGTTCGAGTGTATACACTGCAGTCATGACCTCCCTCCTTCCCCTCTTACTTGCTGGTACTTACCTAAGCCTTCTACCCTTTGCTACCTATGGGGAGTATTTGGTGGTAACTGAAAGTTTTTGATTGCTTTTCTTATGTATGTTTTATTAGCAATTTACATTGCCTACCTTTTTGGGGGCACCTGACATCTGGGGCAAGAAAAACTGAAGAAAATGGCGTCAGCTGCATCTTATATACCCCTGGCGCACTGATGTCAGGGAAGAAGCGACAGCAACGGACGCTGGACCAAGACTTTGGAACTCTGGCCGACTGGGGAACCGCCTGATGGCAGGATAACCCAAGTGTAATGACTGCAGCAGTGTATACACTGGAACATCTACATTTATCGTAGGTACAAAACTGTACTATTTAATGCATTCTGCTGAACAAGTTGGAAAACATACTTTGCAATGTGGTTTTGATTCATTAGAGGCCTCTTGCAGGGCTGCTGTTACTGAGCCTATGCCCAGAAGGCATGCTTGACTCAGAGCAATCTTTGCCTGATCATGTTAAAGCTAAATTGTTGGATGCTCCTTTAAATCAGGGCCGACTGTTTGGCAACAAGGCTGAGGTAGTTCTTAAAACGATGGAAGATAAAGCTAAATCTATGCAAACTGTTCAAAGATTTTTTTACAAGTTCAGCCTCCTAGATTTAGTAGGCACTGGCCCTCTAAGAATTGGTCCTTTCCAGCCCCTTCCAGGTCTTTTCAAGCCAAACCCAGACACAGCAAAAACCCCCAGGTTTCAGTCTCAGGAGACGCACAGAACTAAGCAGTGGGGGGCCTCCATTTCCAAATCTGGGAATAGTAAGACTCCCCCCTATGGTAAACTGTCACAATGACTTCCTTTTAAAATTTCCAAGCACTTATCAACTGACTGCCCCCTTGAGGGGAAAGATTGCTATTCATGCAAAGAATTGTGAACTCATTACCCAGGACAAATAGGTTTTAAATATAGTGTCCCAGGGATACAGATTTCACTTCCACACGTTGCCAACACCAAGTGGGTGGCCGGACCTACCCGCAAATCAGTGGGCAGAGGCCTAAAAACAAGTACTTTCTCTCTTAAGCATGGGGGCTATTCAACTGGTACCAGAAGAGGAAAAGGGACAAGGATGTTCTTCATTCCACATTGCTGCAGTCCTAACTATTGGGTAGTCGGCTGTCCAGTCGGCCCGAATACCAAAGTATATGGCTGACGTCGGTCAGGGCGCATTAGACTGACGTCAGTACGTCAGGGTACTAATGCGCATGACCGACGTCATATCCTCAGTCTTTTTTGCCGCATGGTCCGATGCAGAAGCAATTTTGCGAGTGCAGGTTGGCGTTCTGAAAGTTTCTGAAGCCAGAGTTTCAGACCGAATCAAAGTTGGCTAAGTACCCGTTGGGAATATTTTGGTTTTCTTGCCTCAGTATTTAACGGATGTCAGAAAAAGTGAATAACTGTATTTCTTGTGGGAAACAGATACCTCATAGGGATTACCATACTTTGTGTATACCTTGTTTAGGGCCTGAGCACGACGTTGTTGGATGCCGCTCTTGTGCTAGATTTAACAAACGCACTATTAAGAGAAGGTTAGACTGTGCCAGGTTAGTGTTTGGGAAGCGTTGTAATTATAAAATGCCGTCGGATGCTCCGGCGCGCTTCGCTAAAAGCGCAAGGACAAAACAGCAAAGCCTAGAGTGGAAGAACCGACAGTCCCAGACGTCGGTTCTTTGGAGGGCTCAGTGGAGCCGGAGGTTTTGCCAGGGGTTTCTTTGGAGTCTCAGGGAGAGGCTTTACTGTTACAGGATGTCTCCTCTCAGGAAGTAGGCCAGGCTGAGGGGGCTTCTCAGGTGGCTGTTCTTCCCTCTCTTCCTAAGGTGGTCAGAGCCTCCCCTTCTGTTTCCAAGGCTGCTTTGAGGGGCAGGCCGAGTTTTGCTTCAGTGGGGGTTTCTCCTAGTGCTTCAGGGTCTTTGCCTAAGAAACATATGCTTAAAATGGCAGAGGATTTGATTACTATGATAAGGGTTCTATGCCCCTCCTGATAAGAGGCCTAGGGTGGAACCTGAGTTTGAGAGTTTTGAGCATTGCTCGGAGGCTTCTGAGTCTTGGCTGAAGACTTGCAGGAGTTCCCTCCTTATTCTGATTCTGATGTGGATGATTCTACTCCTTCAGCTTCCCCTCCTGAGGATTTTTCATTTTCAGAGACTCTGCATTCCATGAGGAGCATTTTAAATGGGAAGGTCAAGATTTCTCTGATTCCAGGAAAAGGCTTAGGGAATTCTTGTTTTACCCCAGCATAGGCCTTTAGCTATACCTCCTGTTTTGAATGTGGTGGAAGATGTTTTGCAGAGGCTTCCCTGAATCCTGATTCTTTGCCTCCTGCCCCAGTTAAACCGGATAGGTATTATAGGGTGCCTGAAGCTCATAAGTATCTTTTAAGAGTCCTAGGGCAGACCCGAAACTGTTTCTCAGGGGCCTAAAGGTGTGAAGGCCTCAGTTGTTAAAAATCCTGTCCCTCCTGATAAAGAGGCAAGGGCTTTGGATAGATGGGGAAAGAAAGTGTATACTTCTTCCACTTTAGCCATGAGGCGTTGAATTGTCAGTTTCACATGTTAAAATATCAGAATTATCTTCTTTCACAGTTGAAATCTAAGGTGGATGCTCTGGCGGAAGGTATTGAGTGTAAAGAGTTGCAGGATTTAGTTCATGTGTCTGAACAGGTGGGTAAACATTCCTTGCAATGTGGTTTTGATGCTGTTCAGGCCTCCTCCAGGGTGGCTGCCACTGGTTCTGTTCTTCGTAGGCACGCCTGGTTGAGAGATCAGAATTTAGCTGAGCATGTTAAGACACGGATTTTGGATGCTCCTTGCAGTCTGATGTGTTGTTTGGTTCGCCTGTAGAAGCAGTTTTGAAGAAAATGGAGGACAAGGCTAAGTCTATGCAAACTGTTAAAGATTTTTGCAGGTGCAGCCTCCAGTTCAGTAGAAATTGGCCTGCTAAGGGATGGACTTATCCTGCTTATGATTCCCAGTCTAGGGGTAGGTCTAGGCGTGGTAGGGGCAGAGCTCAGGGTTCTTTAGGCCTAGAACAGGAGTTCCCCTGCTCAGACTTCTGGTGAGGGCAGGGGTCAGTCCTTTCGTAAGCAGACCCAATGACCTGCCTTTTCAGCTGCCAGTTCATTCTCGCCTGGCAGCACCGTTGGGAGGAAGACTGTCTCTTTTCAAAGAAAATTGGGATTTAATTACCCAAGACAGATGGGTTCTGGATATCATTCACCACGGTTACAGGTTTTATTTCCATACCTTGCCTCCTTTCAAAGGCATGCCAGACATTCCTCCTCTACAAAGACAAGAGGCTCACAAGCAAATTTCTCAGTTACTCCAAATAGGGGCCATTCAGCGGTTCCTGTGCCAGAAAGGGGCCTAGGATTTTATTCTCGCCTGTTCCTAGTACCAAGAAGGGAACACGTGGAGACCAATTTTGGATTTATCTATCCTCAACACTTATCTGGACATTCCCAAGTTCAAAATGTTGGCGTTACAACAGCTTTTACCTCTGCTGGGCAAAGATCACTGGATGGTAACTTTAGATCTCAAGGAAGCTTACCTTCATGTGCCTATAAGACTAAGTTGCAGAAAGTATCTGCGTTTCGAGCTGGAAATTCTCATTATCAGTTATTTGGATTGCCCTTTGACTTATCTACTGCCAGAGTATTCACAAAGGTTCTGGCTCCAGTTCTAGCTCACTTCTGGCTAACAGGAATTCAAATCTATCCTTACTTGGGCGATTGCCTCATTCTGGCTCAAGATAAGGAAGTCCTTCTACAGCATTTGGAATATGTCATAGCAGTGCTAAGATGCCTAGGGTATTCTGTGAGCGAAATAAAGTCCAGTCTAGTACCCTCTCAAGACATGTGCTTTCTGGGTGTGAGACTGAATACAGCAGCCCAGATGGCCTTTTTAACCCCGGACAAACAAAAGAATCTTTCCAGTTACTTCCATCAACTATCTCTTCAGTCCGGGCTGACTGCAAGGACAGTCCTTCAAGCCTTAGGGTTCATGGCATCTTGTATTCTGGTGCTTCCCAATGCCAAACTGCATATGAGGAAGCTACCATGGTATCTCAAAAATGTATGGACACAGCACTGCCAGGATTTGGACACTGTCATTCAAATAATACCTTGCATTCAAAAGGAATTTTTGTGGTGGGCTCAGGAATGTCACCTAAACAAGGGACTCTGTGACCCGGCCAGAGGCGAGTCAAATTCTAACGACAGATGCCTCAGACATTGCTTGGGGAGCTCATCTAAATGGAAAGTGGATACAAGACAAGTGGCCTGCCAGACTACAGCATCTACATATCAACATGAAGGAGATGTTAGCAGTCCAGTTTGCATTAATGGCTTTCAAGGAGTTACTTCTTCCAGGGCAGGTGTTGATTCTAACAGACAACACAACTGTCATGTGGTACATCAACAAACAAGGGGAACACATTCTTACCCATTGTGCAGGCAAGCAATGATTTTATGGGAGACTGCGCTCAGCTTGCAACTAACTCTTCAGGCAAGGTTTCTGCCGGGAGCACAGAACTCCTTAGCAGATGTGTTAAGCAGACAAATCATGGATCCCCACGAGTGGAAACTGGATCTTCATGTATTTCAAAAGTTGACAGTGTCCTGGGAACTCCAGACATAGATCTGTTCTTCTCCACTAAACCACCAGCTGCCAAAGTTTTGCACAAAGAGGTTTCATCACGCAGCTTGGAAAGTGGATGCTCTTTCTTTCAGTTGGAAAAATCTTCATGTGTATGCGTTCCACCTCTGCCTCTTCTTCCAAAGGTGCTTCTAAAGGTCAGACAAGACAAGCCAAGGATGATTTTAATAGCTCCAGATTGGCCTCGGCAGCACTGGTACCCATTACTGAGGAGTCTGGTAAAGAAGCCTCCATGGCCTTTACCCTTGATTCCACATCTGTTGTCTCAGAAGGACGGTCGTCTGCTCAATGTCAAGCTTCACTCTCTTCATCTAACAGCCTGGCATATAATGTTTTGAAAGACAGCAGGTCTCAACTTCCTCAACAAGTTTTAAATGTGATTATGGAAGCCAGAAGACCTAGTACAAGGAAAGTGTCATGAAAAATGGAAGAGATTTTTATTTTGGACTGCAGCAAAGAATTTGGAGATTTCAGAGCCTAATTTGAGTGTGGCTCTTCAATATCTTACTGAGTTATTGGACAAAGGTTTGTCTTTCTCTTCCATTAAGATTCATGCTGCAGCAATTTCAGCTCACTATGATTGTGACCCACCATTGTTTTCACATCCTTTGTTCAAGCAATTTCTTAGAGGGGCAAAGAATATAAGACCCCCGTAGAGCTCCTACTCCTGCTTGGGATCTCAATTTTGTGTTGGAGAAACTTACTCTACAACCTTTTGAGCCTGCAGCTACTGCTGAACTGAAATACTTGTCATGGAAGACTGCTTTTTGTTGGCCATTACTTCTGCAAGAAGGGTTTCTGAGTTACATGCCCTTATGGCGGTTGAGCCTTTTTTGATTTTTCATAAGGATAGGGTATCATTACGTACTAATCCTTCCTTTATGCCTAAAGTGGTTTCTAGTGTGGCTTTAAACCAAACTATTCATTTGCCTCGTTTTATGCAGATCCCCAAAATAAAGGGAAAAGATTTTGCATACTTTAGATGTACACAGGCAATTGCGTTATTATTTGAGCAGGACTAAGGATTTTAGGCAGTCTCAGCAGTTGTTTGTTTCTTTTGCTTTGAGTTCTCAGGGCAAGCCTGTGTCAAAACAAACTATTTCTAGATGGATTGGGTGTTGCATTACATTTTGTTATTCCCATCATGGCAAGGAGATTCCAGCTGGGATTAGGCCTCATTCCACTAGGGCTACTGCCACTTCAACAGCATTTCTGAGGGGGTGGCAACTAAGGATATTTTGGAGGCAGCTACTTGGAGTTCAGTGCATACTTTCTCTAAGCATTATCACCTTCCTCTCTACTCTAAGTCTAGGGCTGGTTTTGCCACAGCTATTTTGCAGGGCATGTTATCAGTTCCTGCTTCCTTATGATTTGCCAGCCTCCCTTACCTCTGCTTTGGGATTCTACCCAATAGTTAGGACTGCAGCAATGTGGAATGAAGAACATAGTACAGTTTTGTACCTACCATAAATGTAGATGTTAGGATCCACATTGCTGCAGTCAATTACCCTCCTTCCCCTCTGTGTTTAGGGGTGGTTGTGTAGGTGAGGTTATATTCTGCTAATTTTGTATATTTTGTATATATATATATATATATATATTTTGGTGCAGATATGTTGGGAGTTTTTGGTTTTTGGCCTTATCTTTTCAGGGTCTTCTGACATCTGGGGCAAGAAAAGACTGAGGATATGACGTCGGTCATGCGCATTAGTACCCTGACGTACTGACGTCAGTCTAATGCGCCCTGACCGACGTCAGCCATATACTTTGGTATTCGGGCCGACTGGACAGCGGACTACCCAATAGTTAGGACTGCAGCAATGTGGATCCTCGAACATCTACATTTATGGTAGGTACAAAACTGTACTTTTCTACTCGAGACTTTTCCTGGTACCCAGAAAAGACAATTCATGGTGTCCTATCCTGGACCGGTCTACTCTATTAACACCTATTTGGAGATTCTAAAATTCAAGATGCTGACTCTTCAGTTATTTCCTATACTAGGCAAAGATGCCTGGTTGGCAACACTGTATTTAAAAGAAGCATACCTGCACATCCCAATCGGGGAATCTTGCAGAATATACCTACGCTTCAAAGCAGTCTACATGCACTATCAGTTCTCTGCACTGCCCTTTGGCTTATCTACTGCGCCCAGGGTATTCACAAAGTGCCTAGCTCCATTTATTGAATTTTGCAGGCAAAGAAATATTCAAATATACCCATAACTGGACGATTGACTAATTCAGGCAGAAAGCCAGGACATACTTTTGAATCATCTGGCCTTTGTACAAAGGGTTCTAACTTGTGTGAGGTACACCGTAAATGAAAACAGATCACACCTGGTACCCTGTCAACAAGTTATATTCCTGGGAGCAAGCTTGAATGCAACTTCCCAGATTGCTTACCTCACTCCAGAGAAACAAATACATTTGGCAAACTACTTCAAACAAGTGGCCACAAAAACCCTGCTATCTGCAAGACAAATACTGCAAGCCTTGGGGTTCATGGCCCCCTGCATTCTTCTAATTCCATGTGCAAGACTGCATATGAGGAAACTACAGTGGTATCTAAAAAGCCTATGGTGTCAACATTCTCAAGATCTGGAAACAATGATTCCCATCATACTTTGCCTATGCCTAAAGTTCCTTTGGTGGGCAGAGGCCTGCCACCAAAACAAGGGACTACCTTTTCTCACCACCCCCTGCCTCCCAAACCCTAACAGACGCATCAGACTATGCATAGGGGGGCTCACCTGGCAGGGGAAGTGCATTCAGGGCAAATGGAACCAAAGTCAAATGCACCTGCAAATCAATCAAAAAGAAATGTTAGCTGTACAGAATGCTCTGACAGCCTTCAAGGACCACATTCTTCCAGGACAGCTAATGGTAAAGACGGACAACACCACTGTTATGTGGTACATAAACAAGCAGGGGGTTAAACATTCTTCCCCCTCTGTAGACTAGCCATGTCATTGTGGAACACAGCCTTGAGCTACCAAGTGCACCTAGAAGCTCAATTCCTGCCAGGACAATTAAATATACTGGCAGACGGACTAAGCAGAAACCTTATGGATCCACACGAGTGGAAACTGGAACCAAGGATTTTCAAGATATTGACAAGCAAGTAGGGGAGCCCAGATATAGACCTGTTTCCTCTCCCCAGAACAATTGGACAAAGTTTGCACAAGGACTCCCCACAGACAAGCCTGGAAAGTGGATGCTCTGTCTTTCAGCTGGAAAAACCCATCGGCCTATGCCTTCCCCCCTCTGCCTCTGCTCTCCAAAGTACTACGAAAAATCAAACAGGACAAACCAAGGATGATTTTGATTGCTCCACACTGGCCCCGGCAACACTGGTACCCCCTCCTGGGCAGTGTCACTGTTCTCTCCATGGCACCTGCCTCAGACTCCTTCCCTGCCGTCTCAGCAGGAGAACCAGATTCTGCACCCTCAGCTTGTAACACTGAACCATGCAGCCTCGCTGATTACTTAATCTCTCCGTTTCCATCCCTTAGTAAACAAGTGTTGGATGTAATTTTGGAGGAAAGAAGGCCTAGTACTAGAAAATCTTATGCTGAAAAATGGAGAAGATTCTGTGCCTGGAACCAGTTTCAAGGGATGAGCACAGCAGCGCCCAATTAACCTCAGATTTTACAATACTTAACTGAGATGCTTCACAAGGGCCTGTCTTTTTCCTCCATTAAAATCCACGCCTCAGCCATTTTAGCTCATAACACAGAACCGCCCTCTTCTCTCATCCACTGCTCAGTTCCTCAGAGGGGCCAAAAATTTGACCACCCAGGAGAGCTCCAACCCCAGCCTGGGACCTTAGCTTTGTCTTGGAGAAACTCACTCTACCTCCTTTCCAGCCAGCTGCTACTGCAGACTTAAAATTTCTCTCTTGGAAAACAGCTTTCCTTTTAGCAGTCACTTCAGCTAGAAGGTTATCTG